>NC_134715.1:28147500-28772500 GCF_049634645.1 Pelodiscus sinensis
TTTACAAGCACAGCTGGTGGTCCCCAACAAACTTTTATCTATACATAAAAGTGCTCAAACTCAGGGACATATGTTTAGCACGTGGCGCTTTCCTGCTCCTCCTCTAGGGACCATCATTTAAGTTCTGACAGATAAGACTACATCTGCTGACAAAGTGGAGCAAGATCACCTGCTCTATATCAAGAAAGGATTCAAAGCCAGATCAGTCATATAGCTCTACACTGTCAGGTGTTCAGAACAACCTTGCAGACAAACTTAGTGCTTTATCAGTCATGACAAGACTCTCAAAGACTCAACCAAATTTTCCTCAAATGGAATCTGCTCACCCCGGAACCCTTTGACACCAATGTTGATCAAATGTCATGTGTTTTGTTCCCAAGGAGGCATAAGCCCAGGCAACTTATAGGATGCATTCTTGATCAGTGGAATAAAAATGGAAATATACCTTCTCTTTAATAACCAGGGTCTTCAGAAAAGAAAGAAAAGGCAAAAGGCTGCTAATTCTGGGTATGTTTAGACTGCATCCCTCTGTCAGCAGAGGAATGCAGATTAGACAAGTCGACATTGCAAATGAGGCAGGGATTTAAATATCCCATGCCTAATTTGCATAAAAATGGCTGTCGTGTTTTGCCGACTCAGCACTTTGTCGGCAAAAAGCAGCAGTCTAGAGGGGGGTCTGTCAATAAAGAAAGCCTTTTTCGACAGATCCTGTAACCCTCCTTGCAGGAGGCATAAGGGATCTGTCAAAAAAGGCTTTCTTTCTCTACAGATACCCCTCTAGACTGCCGTTTTTTGCCGACAAAGTGCTGAGTCAGCAAAACACGATGGCCATTTTTATACAAATTAGGCACAGGATATTTAAATCCCTGCCTCATTTGTAATGTCGACCTGCCTAATCTGCATCCCTCAGCTGACAGAGGGATGCAGTCTAGACATACCCATTGAGACACCTGCATGATCCATCTGTCCTGGGATTCAGAACTGATGCATCTTTCAACACAGTTGCCCATCATGCTTCCAGATTTCCAGGCATTATTTCACAGAATCAGACCCAGGCATAAATCCTTGTCTCTATATCTGACAGGATGGATGCTGTCATCCAGGGTTGGTTAAATGTTATAGCCCAGGGTTGCTTCACTCAGATACAAGATGTTCTGATTCAAACGAGAGAGCTTCTACAAGACAAACAAACTGATTGACATGGAAATAGTTTTTCCTCTGGGTTGCTCATCTTGACCTTAAACTGTTAGGGTATGTCTACACTACACACTTATTTTGAAATAAGCTATTTCAGAACAAAAACTTGAAAATAGCTTATTTTGAAATAGCGCATCCACTCTACAAATGCCCATCAAAATAGCACAGAGCCATTTTGAAATAGAGTGTTCACACTGACTGTTGCCTGAATCGCATTTAAGGCCTCCCAGAAGCACTTAGGTCAGGGCATCAGGACAGCAGTCATTTCCTACAGCTGCTGCCTGAGGGTGCCACCTGTATAGTTATGTCTCAGGCTCTTCACCTTTGCCTACCTCCTTGAGGGACTGCAAACTTTTCCTACTTCCTGCTCTGGTTGCCCTTGTGGACACCACAGCACTCCAGCCATGGAGCCGGACCTGCTGCAAAGCAGTTGCCAGCTCTTAAACCTGCTGCTGCACTCCCTAGTAAAGTTACTGCAGGCTGCCCTCGTGGCTCTACGGGAATAGGATCTGTCACTCCCTGCAGGGCACCTCCTCTTCTCTCTCCAGTGTGCACTGCTGCTTCTGGCACCGGGACACCAGTTCTGATTGGTGGGAGCAAATTGTCATGGAGAGATGGGACGATCAGCGGTGACTCCAGAATTTCCGCATGATGAAGGCTACCTTCCTGAAGCTGTGTGACTGGCTCTCCCCTGCCTTCAGGTGATGGGATACCCACTTGCAACCCGCCATCCCCCTCCAGAAACGGGTTGCCATCGCCCTCTAGAAGCTTGCCATGCTGGGCAGCTACCGCTCTGTTGGGAACTGTTAGGAACCATCTGTGGCCAGACAGCCCGTCTCCATATCATCCATCTTATTTGCCTCTCTGAAGCACAGGACAGAGAAGGAGCAATAAAATCAGCATAGTCTATGCTGGCTCATCTGATCCTGAGAAGCTGAAACACAGATATGTGGATAGAGAGCAGTTAAGTCAATAAGCTGGCCTCGAGGCTGCGGCTGGCACCTATGTTGATTCGAACACACACACAGTCCCTGGAAGGGGAATTTCCCACTGAGAAAACAATGTCCTGTACTTCCAATTTAATCACCTCAAATCTCTCTTACAAGTGTAAATTAAGTTCACAACTCCCTTGTAAGAACTGGTCTCACAGCAGACAGACCAGCATCAATTGGCATTACAGATAAGAGAAATACGTGACCCCATGATTATAAAAGATGGGCCCAGCACACACTCTTTTGAGTGTCATTCTACCCTCTACCTGCTGGTCGGGTTAGGTGTTTGACCTCCCGAGGTTCTATGGGGACGCCCACCTCGTATTTTCGTCTTTCCTAGGAATTGAGGGACCGGCCCTGGCCTGACATGCTGGAGTCGAGAGGCACAGAAGGGGGTAAAAATGGTACCTGGATGTGGTCCTCTGTCTTAAGTGTACACATAGAAAGAGTAAGCTGTTACTTGGTACCATTATTTCTATTTTTCTATCTTTATCTTCTTTGTAACCATTTTTAAGACCTATATTTTGCTAATAGTTAAGAATATAACAATAGCCATTGCAACCATATGATTTATAAGCTTCCTCAATAAACCTGTAACTGTTTAAGCTTTAACCTGACTCCTTCAGTTGCTGTAACAGAACCAAGCACAATTTAAAAGAACTTCAGCCGGTCATAAAGGGACAGACATAGGGAGAGCTTGGGCGTTTGGATCTGTGTCACTCCCAGGTGACAGGATCCACTGGGGCATCTTTCAGTCTTTCCCCAAGGCTGCCAGCTGCGAAGGAATTATGAAATTCTAGCAGCTGAAATCTAAGATGTAATAAGCTCTTCCTATATAACGGGGCGTCTGTTGGCCTGCTGGCCACCCTCTGCGATGGGACCCCGGTCCTAGCAGTAAAGGCACGGATGTTAAACCTTTTCTCGGAAACATACACACACACACTGCCCTGACCGTCGGCTGACACCATCTTCCACAACTCCAGCCTCTACCAGAAGATGGACACCAGGACTTTTTTCCCTGACCACACCATCAGGGTCGGGGAGGTGGACATGCCCATGCGCATTGTAAAGGATGCAGCCTATCCTCTGCTCCCCTGGCTTATGAAGCCCTACATGGGACACCTTGACTAAAGCAAGGAACGTTTCAATGGCAGGCTCAGCAGGACCCGCAATGTTGTGGAGGGAGCCTTCAGGCGTCTCAAAGGGAGGTTCTGTTGTCTCCTCACTTGGCTGGACCTCGGCGAGTGAAATGTCCCCCAGTCCTGCTGTGTCCTCCTCAATATTAGTGAAAATAAGGGGGAGACATTCCTGCCAGGGTTGGGGCCAGGGCCCAAGCAGCTCAAAGGGTTTTTAAGCAGCCACAGAGTGCTGCCATCCAGCAGGCCCATCAGGGGGCTGTGTATATCCAAGAGGGCCTGAAGGAGAGTTTCAGACAAGGACACCTGTGAGACTCTTTCCCCTGGGCCTCCACACAAAGGGCCCCTGCAGTGCCCCGTTTTGCCTTTCCCCCCCCATACCTCCCTTTCCCTGCTCTCCCTTCCCCCTCCTTTCCTCCCTCACTTCACTCCTGCTGATAAAATAAACAAGACTTTGTTTTGGAACAATAAACTCTCTGTAATTTTTAAATGGGGTAAATATAACTGGGGAAAGAACCTGGGAGGGAAAATAGAAGGGGGAGGAAAGGCTCAGGGATGGGGATGGAACCGTCGCCTGCCTTGGGCAGTCCCACCACCTTGTGTGCAGGGCCCTCTGCAGCCACAGAAGGATTAGGGGGAGAAGCTGGAGGGGCAGGAGCAGGAACGGGTACAGAGAGGACTTGGAAAGTGGGGGGGGGGGTGGCTGCTGAACTGCTCAATCGCGGAAACCAGGTTGTTGTTGTTGGTGCTGTATGTCACACACATGGTCTGGGCCTCTTGGGACAGCTCGTGCCAGGTGGTGTGGGGCAGCTCCTGGTCAGCATGGTGCACCTCCAGGTGCTCATCCAACCTCCAGTCCTATCACTCTAGAGACCATTGTAGGGAACGGAGGCAGGCTATGGGTTCCCACTCAAGGTCTTTGCAGGGTCGACGGCACCTGCAGGTCTCACAGGGCCAGGAGGCTGGTGCAGGAGATGTGGCTCATGCCCCACTCACAGCTGTCCTCCCAGGAGATACTGCATGAAGCCCAGCTTTCATCTCTGAGCCAACACCGAAAGGACTCCGGTCAGAAGAAGGCAATGTGCTTCAAGCAACACCATCTGAGGCCTGGACAACAGGCACTTCCCTGCATGGGCACAGATGTCCCACAGGAGAGCCTCGCTACCCCCACACCGCGAGGACAAGCAGGAATGTGAAGGGAGCCTGGGAGCAGGAGGGGGGTGAAGAGGCAGCTTGGCTTCCCTCCGTGCTGCACACAAACAGGGTCCAGCAGTGGCGACGTCCCACAAGGAGAGGACTTGTGTCCCTGCCCTCTGGAGGTGGGGGGAAGGTTGTTGGGGGTGAGCAGCAGTTTCCGGTTGCTGGGGAGGTTGCTACTCCACTTCCTTCCCCTACTGACAGGCTCCCCTGGCAGGGGCTCAGTGTCCTCCACCTCACCATGCTTGCCTGGGAGCAGATGCTGCCTGAGAGTGCATGCATGATCCTGTGCCATGTGAACTGTGCAGGAGCCCTGTGAGCAGGAGCACAAGGTTCCTGTGTGGCATCCTCATTGCAGTTGTGTGCTCTGGACTGATGCTCCGCGTGCACCCACATGCACAGGCTGCTGTGTGATCCCCAGGCTGGGTAAGGAGCGCACTGCCTCTCCCTGTGTGGGCTCGTCTACACTGGCCCCTTTTCCGGAAGGGGCATGTTAATTTCAACTATCGTAGTAGGGAAATCCGCGGGGGATTTAAATATCCCCCGCGGCATTTAAATAAAAATGTCCGCCGCTTTTTTCCGGCTTTTAGAAAAGCCGGAAAAGAGCGTCTACACTGGCCCCGATCCTCCGGAAAAAGCGCCCTTTTCCGGAGGCTCTTATTCCTACTTCAAAGGGCGCTTTTTCCGGAGGATCGGGGCCAGTGTAGACGCTCTTTTCCAGCTTTTCTAAAAGCCGGAAAAAAGCGGCGGACATTTTTATTTAAATGCCGCGGGGGATATTTAAATCCCCCGCGGATTTCCCTACTACGATAGTTGAAATTAACATGCCCCTTCCGGAAAAGGGGCCAGTGTAGACGTAGCCTGTGTGTCTAGGGAAAGTAATGGAACTCGGTTTCGTCCCACGCCTTGGTGACATCCTGGGAGTGGGGGATGGCTCCAGGGATAGGATGAACTCCTGGCTGGCAGGAATGATGTTAATGCTGGCCTCTTCCTCCTCCTTCTGCAGCTCCTCCTCCTCCTCCTCAGCCACACTCTCTGGGAGGCTGATGACGGGTGTCTCCAGCCCAGAGTCCACAACGAAGGGGAGGAAGGGACTGACCCCCCCCCCCAGGATGCGGTGGAGCTGGTCATAATAGGGGCAGGTCTGGAGTGCCACCCTTGAGTGGGAGCTGCACTCCTAGGCCTTGGTGTAGGCCTGCCTCAGCTCCTTCACCTTCGTGCGCACCTGCTTCTGGGTGCGGCTGTGGCTCTTCTGGCCCAGGCTGTCAGCCATCCAGCCATCAATGTCCACATTCTGGTGTCTGGTGTGGAGATTTTGGAGGTTTGCCTCCTCTCCCCAGACCTTAATGAGATCCAGGACGCCACACCAGACCAGGAAGGGGCCCTCCTCATTCGCCCCTGGGAAGGAGCTTGGGAGATGGCTGCCAGCTCACTCGCAGCCATGGAGGGCTCGGTGGGAGCATGGGGGTCATTCATGGCAGCATCAAAACAGCGAAGATCGCTGGTGTATGGCACAGGACTAGCAGGGCTTTCCTTGTGCCACAAGCCCTTTCCCCTATGGCTGCAGCTTTAAGGACTGCAGGGGAAGGGGAACTATAGAGTGTTGTTGTGTATAGATAAAGTGGGCACCAGGGCAGCTGTGAGAAGCCCTGGAGGCCACTTCTTTCAAAACAACCACATAATCGCACTGTCTACACACACCTTATTTTGAAATAGGTGTTATTCCTCATGAAATGAGGGTTATAGATTTCAGAATAAGAAGCCCGTTATTTTGAAATTATTTCAAAATAATGGGCTTGCTGTGTAGACACTCACCTTGTTATTTCAAAATAACATGAATGATTTTGAAATAACACTGCAGTGTAGATGTGCTCTTAGACGACCGTCTTTTTGTTCTGTGTTGGTATAGTGCCTAGCACAACAGTGCCTGGTCCATGACTGTGATTCCTGGACACTATAATACAAATAAATAATAATTCCTGTATTCTGGACTAATTATAAGACCCTTTGTTTTCCATTTTTATTTTGTTTAAAATTTCCTGGGAACTTATTAGTATTGGGCCAGCTACAGAAAATTATAAGTGTCACAAGGGAAGCAAGCACAAATAGGAGTTCTGGCCTCAGAAGGAACTGGGGATGAATTCTGTTTGAATGAGAATGATCTTGGTGCTTGGAGACAAAACAAAGGTGGGAAGGGGTGGATAACAGTAGGAGAAGGTGAACTAATTACTCCAGCTATTAGCAGGTTTGTTCACAGTTCAGCAGTTTTTTCTTGTATCTGGTGTATTTTATGCTATTTCCAGAAAATGATTCTGAGTGCTATGGAATCGCCTTCACAGTCTGCTTTCTCCTGCCTTCTATCATCCTTTTGATTTACTAGTTATTTCCAAAAATACGTTCTTTTCCCTCAGGGAGGATGAGAATTTTCCCTAGAACTTTTTCTTTAAGATCTGTTTTCTGTGGAGATATATATCTTTAAACATCTCATTGCAGAAGATAAACTTGAATTGACCCTGTGTTTCTCTTTCATTTCCTATTCCCAAACCTTTCTGCAAGAGCCTTTGTTTGTTAGGATTTGCTTTCCTTTCAAAATGTCATAGCTGAGATTTCACAGCACCACAAAACCATGTGGTCCCTCACCTGGATCCAAAGCATTTTTTCAAGAGACATTGCTGTATCTAGACAAACTATAAAGGTAGAGTCAATAATTCCTGTAAATCTAGCTAAATGTAACAAGCACCAAGATAGTTCTCACTCAAACAGAATTCGTCCCCAGTTCCGAGGCCAGACCTCCTATTTGTGCTTGCTTCCCTTGTGACACTTGTAATTTTCTGTAGCTGGCCCAATACTAATAAGTTCCCAGGAAATTTTAAACAAAATAAAAACGGTAGTTCGAATTAGAGAGCCTAATTTGAACTACCTACTCTGTGCCATGTGTAGCCGCGGGCACGGAGTCCGCACTAACGGGGATTTAAAAATGGCGGCGCCCGGCAAGATGCAAATAAAGCCCGGGATATTTAAATCCCGGGCTTCATTTGCAACTTCGAATGCCTACATTAGCCACCTTAGTTCGAACTAGGGTGGCAGTGTAGACATACCCCTACAGAGGTAGCATTTTGAGGTGGCAGGGGCTCCCTGGGAGTGGGTCTGGGAGCGCGTAGGCTGTCCCCCGGGGACTATCAAATAGTCGTGTAACCACTGAGATTTCATGGGGTTATACAACTATTAAATTACCTGATATCTAACATCCCTACTTTTGGCAATTAGTTTTGGCCTGAATTTCAGAAGTCCTGACCATCTCCAGTTGACATCAGATGGAATAACTGGATGTTCATCTCTGAGTGTCTATCAGCCTTAGAAGTGAAGTTAGATTTTTTAAAAAATCTTCATAACTAGATACTGTATCTGAATTAACTATCCTGAACAAAGAGTTCATTTTTACTCTCTGTACTCTTCCTTTTTGCACAATCCAGCCTAGCCCTTTTCTTAATATGTTAGCTTTCAGTAACAATGATTTACTGACTGGTTGTTTGGGACTCAGCCTTCTGGAGATGCAAAGTCAAGTTTGCCATCAAAACAATTTAGACAAGCCAGGAACTTGACTGATTAGGATAGCAGATAAGCATCTGTGTTTCTTACAGTTTTTCCAATCGGTGTAACAGTTTGTCCATTGCAAAATATTATATTTTAGAGACTGATGGGGAACATTTGATTGAACAAGAATGTTTGTTCTGAGTGCCTTTTTAAAAATGTTGTGTTCATTAGAATAAGCTAGCCCTTTTTTGAGGATGAGATTTCATTTACTAGGGAATCAATTAGGCTGGCTTTTTTGTAAAATGTTTTGAGGTATCTAGAGTTGTGAAGACCTAGAACTCTAAAGACTACTTCTATGGAAGGTATAGCAGTTGGGAAGATGGAGCGCAAATTGTATTGAACAAATGGCATTCTTCTTCGTTACGTATCTGATTCTAATGGCACCATTAACTTAGGTTTGTAGAAAATGGGCACTTCACACATACCAACTTGAGCTGGAATCTATTATTATGCTGGTTTTCTATATAAATATGGTCTAACACACCTCAGTTCCATTCTTAACGCTTTGTTTCAAGACCAGAGAAAATTAACTTCTCCTTGACTCAGTTTACCCATCTTTTAGTTGGGAATAACAAACAATGTGTGCCAACTGTACATAATAGGGCTGTTATGAGAAGTAGGCTCCATATCTGCAACTGGATCTATGGGAACAAGGGCTTGGTTTTAAATAGATGAAAGAGGCACTCAGCTCTAATGGTGGGTTTATGCTACAAAAACCCTTTGTTTTTAAATCTCTCGCTGTCTAGTGTAGCATTTGTGGAGCTTGGGAAGCTGCTTGTGATTGTAAAACTTAAATGGGATCCCACAAATAGATGAACTTAAGCATGTTCATGCACATATGCAGGATCTACCCATTAGGTCTATATCCTGAAATATTCTCTGAAAAAGTGACCCTTGTGCTAATGTAGAGCCCCATTCATTTCCACATATCTGGCAAAGTCTGCTTGCCTGTAGCTTATTGCAGGATGAGGCCATAGTTTGTACCACTGTTTATTTTGACTATAAACTGTAAGATCAGTTTGAATGAGAAATTCCTATAAACTTATTCAGTATGCTGATCCTTTTTTTCCACCCACACCAGATACAGCTTTCGTTCTGCCCCATGGGACCCGTGCAGCAATCTAGCTGCAGTGTTTCTTTTGAAAATTGCCTGGCATCTTTTTGGAAATAAAAACAATTTTAATGCACAAGCTGGCTTTGTCCATTAATAGTATTACTGTTTCCAATAATATCCCTGCTGATCTCATGGAAGAAAAAACAGTAATGAAAAAGATACTTGGGTTTGCTTCAGCTGACATGAACAGAGAGGTCTCTCTGATCTTTCTTTTTCTCTCTTCCCTATCCCCAAAAATAGTTAGGGAAAAATTATATACTCCGATCTGCCCATGGCAGTCTGCATATGTTGAAGAGAGCAACATTTTGGAGAACAGATTTCTTTCTTAAAATCATAAAACTCCTTTGAAGACTTTAAGACTTAAAGGGCTATACTGTATTTGCCTACAGTTATTTTAAAGTGGCAGTCTCAGCTTAAAATTTAGTTTGTTTCAAATAACAAATTTACACTAGTTTCAGTACTATACTGTCCCTGAGTTCCTCTGCCAATGTTTGTGACTTCACAGTTATGTACTTATCTTTAAAATGTGTTGCTCTCCTTTCTTGTTTTGTGAAAGACTCATGAAAAAAATTAATAAAACCAGCTGATATGCACAGATGGATATTTGTGTTCACCTGGAACCTCAGTGATTTTAGGGGTTCCACACTGACACAGAGGCACACCCACATGGCTCAACAATAATTTGGTACAGACGAAGTGCCATCATGGACAAAGCAAATAAATAAAAACAGTAGACACACATTTTTTTTCTCAGATCTCTTTCAGCTATACTAGTCTGAGTCATGTAACCAAAATAAGTGCAAGATTTTTAATCTTTTTGTTGAAAATAAATATTCTGGAGGAATGGCTATTATTCACTCCATTAGCTTCATTTAGTATGGCCACTCTAATTGACAATGTTTCCCCCCACTTTCACTTTTTTTTCCTTCTCTTTCTCCCCCCCCCCCCTTTGTCTGCTAATTATTTGGAAACTGGACCCCTTAACTCCATTCATCTGAAGAAGTGGGTTGTGCCCACAAAAGCTCATGATACCATCTACATTTTCGTTAGTCTCTAAGGTGCTGAAAAATTGAAGCCACAGATTCATTATTTTTAAAGTTTTTTCAGTTACAGACTAACATGGATACCCCTCTGAAACTGTTTACCTTGCTTCCTTTAAGTAATAAAATGAATCAGCAATCATTGAGTTTTAAAGGGAAAAATATGACAGTTATGTTCAGCTAAATGGACTTCTATGCCCGCATCACTGCAGTAAGAAACTCTTACTATTTTAACCCTTGTTTTCCTCGCACATTCCTCCACCCATTGTTTGTTATCTTCTCATTATATTGCCTCTTTAGCTAAGATATAGTCCTTTGCATTTGTGCATTAGTAGGATCAGGGTGTTAGGCTTTAAGGCCTTTAGGGCAGGAATCTCCTCTGTTTTTATCGTTGCTCTAAAGCAGTGTTTCTCAACCAGTGGTATGAATACCCTTAGGTGTACTTAAGAGAAGTCTGGAGGGTACGTCAACACATCTGAAATTTGGAGAAAACTGATTTTTTGTTTTAAGTTTTACAGCACTTTATTATTTTTTGTACTTTTTACACCCAAAATTACATCACCTGCTTGGCTACAATTAAGTTGTTTAAACACATGTGTTGCAATGGTAGAAAAAAAAATTGTGTATCTGAAAACTGTAGATACAGGGGGTACTTATAAATTTTTTAAATGGTACTTTATTAAAAAGGGTTGAGAAACACTCCTCTAAAGCAACTAACAAACTCTTGGATGTTGTAAAAATAATAATAATTTATACAGCACAAAAAACAAGTTTGCAGTTTCCACTATTGCACGAATACTTGTGCATATCTATCAATGATAGCACCAAGACAATTGCCATTGTATAAGCATTGCGGCATCTGGTGCTGCTCATTCTAGCTCTGACTCTAGAAGCTGCAATACTTAAACTTTGACAGCTACCAGCACCCAAACTCTGTTGTCACCATTGCTAGTGCAATTACAGGACATTAAATTTTTTTTTTTAAAAAGCTACCACCAACAGTCAGAACACATGGGCCAAACCTGAAATTATGGTCCTGAGCAAGTTTACATTGTTAATCCAGATCTGATTTCTATAGGTGCATTTCCATCCATGAACCCAAGCTAAAGCTGCCCCCAGCCAAACTTTTAAAAGCGCCTAATTTTAAGACACTGCTTTTAAGTGTGTCCCAGACTTCCTCTTGAAAATGGGATTAAGATTCCCTAGTTACTTTGGCACTTTTCAAGTTTTACACTGGTCCCTGCTCCAGAGTGTGTGATCTGTGGCTTCAATTTTGCAAACAGATACTAGCTTAACTCTGCACATGAGCACTCTCTTGGACGTCTGTGGAACTGTTCTTATGCATACCATTTTAGCACCTCTGTAGGCTGTAGGATCAGGGCCAATGTAACTGAACACTGTAGTTTAACACATCTTGTGATTTTGTAGTCTTTAGAGAGAGATGTATTTTGTCAGCCAGTTCACTCTGACTTTGATGGAGGGAGGGGCTTAGATGTCTCCTGGAAGAAATGTGTTTTAACCAGGAAAAGTGATGGACATGAAGCAATGGGACAGGAAGTGGTCTGAAAGCAAGGAGGTTAGTAAGATAGCTGGAAAAGAGCACTAAAAACCTTTAAGTCTGCCAAACAGCTCACAAAGAGGCTTGGCAGCCTTGTTTGGGTATTCATTTAAAGGCAGCTTACACCAGTTCGGAAGGGCTTTGCTCTGTGTGTTTAGCGGGCGCAGGGGTGTCCAAACTTTTTTCAAAGAGGGCCAGATTTGATGAAGTGAACAAGCGTGAGGGCCGACCATTTTGCCTGACATTCTTTGAACCATTAAAATTAAATGCAAATTAACTATTTTATGCAAAGTTTATTGCAAACGGCATACTTTTCATTTCGTCACATGGATGACAAATCTAAACAGGTGTTAAATCACTCTGCCTTTCATATCTGAAGGCCAGATGAAAAAAAAAATCCAGGAAGCTGAAATATATGTCAGGAACATTGTAAAGTACATTACATATTATTGGTAATAAAGGTTGTCCGTCAACTTTTAAGTTCAAAAAATATGAACAGGAACATAACACCAAGTATACATGTTGTGCCCAAATATATTTATAACTGATTTAGACCAACTGACATTAACTGAGATTTTACAATGTATTCATCTCAATACATATGGATTCGTTGGGGGCCATAAAAGATAGATATTGCCAAATTACCTGTGGGGCCGTATTAAACCGGAACACGGGCCGCAATTGGCCCGCGGGCCGGACTTTGGACGTGCCTGCCAGACCAATGCAATCTCGCACATTCGCACTGTCCCTGCCTGACAGCTCGGTACTTCTAGTGCTTGTAGCAAGTGAGCTGGCAGGCACTGAATCAACTCCTTCTTTATCTCTGCATTAAGCTCTCTCTCCACCTTTAGTAGCCGGGGGGGAGGGAGGGGTGCTCTTTACAGGTCTTACCGGTTTTTCTAGCCTGGCTTTGAATAGCAGCAGCACTGGGGTGAGTCACTGTTTGGAAATGGAGGGGGCGGGCGTGTGTGAGTGTGTAAGAGAATGAATGATGTCAGGCAAGATGCAGGCTCCCGAGAGGAGGGGGACCGAAGAGCATGAAACTGACTGTAAACATAGCAGCGCAGCAGCAGCACGCAGAGAAAGCTGCCTCCAATCCTCTCTCCCCTCCTCCCCCCTTCTGCCTGCAGCCGCCCTCAATCAGGAGAGCTGCTCCAGCTGTAGCACTGCTGAGGTAACAGTGCAGCAGGATCCGGCAATCAATTCAAGGAAGGCTTCCTAAGAAGCGGCGTCCTCCCTATCGCCCGTGAGGTCGGTCTGTTTGCCAGGAAAGAGGGGAGAAGAGTAAGAGACAGAGAATTGCAGAGGAAGAGAAAGGTGCGGACAAACTTTCTAGCCGCTTCTTGCTTCGGCTACCACCCCAGAAGTGGGAGTGTCTGTGTCCTGGCTATAAAGAGCTCCAAAGCCCAAATGTCAGAGAGTTCTGAAGCTGCGAAGGAGACTTCCCAGTTCCCTGCTGCCTTTGGAAGAGGAACTACCTTCAGCTCCAGTGTTTCCATATACAACTAAGTGGGTACGTTGCAAATGACACAAATCAATACAACTTTGCATTCTGCAGAGTAAAGATGGGAAGGCTGGAAGGGGTGGCTTGTTTCCGACCTGTACCAAGGCAGCCTCAGTATTTCACATAAGATGTCTAAAACTAGACTGGACAGAGTACTAGAAAATGCAGCTGTAGAGAACAATCCTGCATTGGCAAGGTAATCTAATAGGTCTTTTCAATTTCTACCATGATTTATTAATTTCTTTTACTGACTGTTCTTTTCCTTCCTTCTGCCTCTGCCAAATAATTTTTACTTACTAAAAACGTGTTTCTTAAATCCGGGAAAAATGAGTGATACCATGAGCTGCTTTGTTTCGCTTGTAAATAGCTATTTAATCTGGGAAACATAATTATGTAATTTTTTAAAATGTTCCTTAGTTACCCAAGAGTTATAAGTAAACACTTTGGAGTGGTGCTAAGAACATACTTGAGCAAAGGTTTGTAAGAACTTTTAAAAATTTGTTGTTTGAACTATTAAAAATATTTGTTTTACATTCTAGATAGATGACTGGTTTTGTAAAGGTCAGCTCCTTGCTGTTGTTGATGCTCATGAGAGTCTTGCCGTTGGCTTTAGTGGGAACAGCGTCTAGATCCCTATAAATCTTTGTGAACTTGCTTACCTTCTAAGTTCATTGGATCAATGCATAATTAAAGTGCATCTTTTGCAGAATAAAAGAAAACTTTAATCCTTTATGAAATGTAGTTTGCAGCAGAGGAGAAACTGATTGAAATGTAGTATCTTGGAAACCAGATACTTTTTTAAAACTAAATGATTAGATCATACTATGGATTAGTTGCTTTTCAACTACTTTTGCAAGCAGTCCTTTTTAAAGCTCAAACAAAATAACCCAAACTTCTCAAACCAGTCAACTTTTTATATTCAGAACTCAGGAACCAGTGAATAGTTTTTTATATTGGAAAGAAACTTATGTTCTAAAAGGTCAAGCTTTGTTTGAGTGAAATTTTTGATAATCCTATAAATAGATATTTATACATCTAAAATGTTAATACTGCAATGATAACTCAATAGGACTACTCCTGCTGCAAAGTTAACCAGGTGTTTAAAATTTGCAGGATTTGGGGCCTTACAGCAGCATTAGCAGTCACTATTTAAATTAAAATATAGTCTTCATATTTGGGTTAAATTAAAGAATTATGTATTGTCTTGATAGAAAGTATAATGGGTTTTCATTTTCCATCTTTGGATCTTATATTTACAGAAGGTGGTCATGCTGAAAAAGAACTAGATATTGTTGTTAGTATTAGGCATGATAGTGTAGTTATGGTATTTAGGTGTTTGAGAGATGATTTTACTGTATTTTTCTTAGGAATAAATTATATTACATGTGTAACTTCCTTTAATTTTTTTACCATTAGAGTTTAGATATTTAAGTTCAATAAAAGCTGCTCTAGAGCTCGATTTGATGCCGGTTCAAGTCAATGGGAGTCTTCCCTTTCCATGGTTACAGTGGGGATGATATTGGGCCCTAAGGGCTGTTGGATAATACTTAAGAAATATATGGGGATGTGTTTCAGTGTCCTTCCTTAAGACATTTAAAAATGTTCCATACATAGTAAGTTCCATATATGTTGATACGTAAATGGGGGAAAAATAAAATTTTAATGGATATGGGTTTTCCCCACTGTATTCAATAAACTTTAGGCTGTCCAAGAATTGCAGACTGAAAAAATCCACCAGATCTTCCAGACTTTCATGCTCTGATGAGCATCTAATGAGTATGGGTCTTTAGCATTATCCTCTTTATGCGGTAACCGACGGGGGGGGAAAAAAACAATCTTTCAAATGAACTTAGAGTAAAGAGGACTGTAGTCAGGGCACAGAATGAGAGACAAGTACGACTGGAAAACAGCAGTATGACATATTCTAACATTTTTACTTTGAAGGTTTACCATTAGTCTGTATGCAACTTGAGTTCTCTCAGGCTTTCTCTAACTCTTTTTGAGCTTTGGTTGAGAAGATGACTCTCAAATGTCCCTTTCCAGGCCACAAAACTGTCTTCTGATTAACTTTTAACCTTACAAGCAAATGAGTTCTAACAATGAAGGGCAAAATGCTGATTATTCCTCATTTCCACCAGTGCTAGTCAGAGGAATTTCAACCAAGGTGGTTAGTTTCAGCAATGGTCCTGCAGCACCTTAGAGGCTAACCAAAAATGTTGATAGTATCATGAATTTTCGTGGGCACATTTTCTCTAAAGTGCTGCAGGACCTCATGACAAGATGTTAAAATGACATGATCTGAATTGCCAGTTTGGATTTATACAGATGTTGTCTCCATCAATGTTTCCTGTTTTGTTTGTGTGTAAGTGATATAAAATCACTTACACACAATTTTAGGCCTCACCCTGTAATCAATCCTCACTGACTGAAATTGCCCATTGACTTCCAGGGGAGCTCTGTGTGCATAATGATTGCTGATTGGGCACAGTAACGACATATCAATATAATTCCTGGTTAAAAAGTGTTTCTCTTCTGAATTTTGACAGATACCTCAGATTTTTAGAAGTGCCTGGATTAAGTAAAATTTAACCATAGACAATCATGAAACTGTTCTCTTTGCAGTCACAAAACAGAATATTTCTCTGGAGACCCAAATTATTGCTTTGGCAATGTACAAACTGATATATCACACACAATAGTCTACCATTCCATCATCTGCTTGCCACTTGAAATTGCAAAGGTTCAACAGTACCTAAAATTTCAACTTTGGTATCTGTAAGCATAAACTCATTTCCCTTGTCAAAGTTCTCTTACAATGAGAAAACACATTAGTAGGCTATGATTATCATGAGGTAACGGACACTTGTGAGTTTAAAACTATATAGTCAAACTTTTTAAGGATCCTGTCTTTTTGGCTATTATAAAATTATTACTTGGACAAAAGTCAAGTTACCTGAGAAGGAAATGTAGGGCTGGATCCACAAATATAACCCTACTTTTTATTCCTAGAACTTTATTATTTGTGTTCAAAGGACGTGATAAGTCTGTTTTCGTTGTCTGTGCTGAGAAACACGAGTAAATTATACAAGCAGGAAAAAAAGTAGGAGAAACAATCGTATTTTTAGGTTCTTCCAATTTATTGACACAAGCCAAGATTTGATAATTATGATGCGGGGGGGGGGGGGGGGTGGATGAGCAGTATCTCCTTAAAAGTCCCCCTGTATATTCATGATCCTTAGCCTCCAGGAACAGTCTCTTCTATTAGCTAAGAAAATTTAGAAGAGTAATGTCTCCAGAAGACTTTACTGTGTAGATGAAATTATTAGTAGCGCATACATATTTCAGTCCTGGGGGAATTCTGCAATTTTACTATGGCTCCAATTGCAGAATTCTCCCAGAACTAATATCGTTATCGTTGTTGTTTTTGTTTGATGTTCTTCTGTAGGCTATCAGCTAACAAGATAGTTTCGCAATATTAATGTAAGATAGGCAGTGCAGATGCTATGTCACTTTATTTAGTATGTATTCAATACTACAGTCCTTCTAGCAGATGCTGGAAAGATTAATATAACACAGACACTACTGTTTTCGTAGATCTGTGTCTGCTGGGAGAAGTCTTGTACCATGGACACTACTGTCCCAGAAGATGATGAGACTTTAGGAGCTAAAATGAGCATTGATGGGAAAGTTTATGTAACACAGATACTACTGTCTTCTCAGATCTGTATCTACTGAGAGAGCTGCTTGACCATACTGGACACTACTGTTCCAGGAGAGACGATATTTTAATGACAACAGGGTCCCACTGTCTCAGTATGTTTTTGTTTTCAATATCACTGTTAGTGTGACTGATACACATATACATAACAGAAATTGGTGTAGCTATCACTGTGTAGCTTATTGGGGGTGCATCCTATATTAACAAATACTTATGGTTACTAATATGAAGTGCGGTGGAACTTAAACTCATTATAGTAAAATAACATTTCCTTTACTCGTTAGTAAATCCGGTGTTAATTTTGTTGGAGGATGTTCAAAAGATTTCTGGGCCTTTAGGGGTGGTGGACCATGCAGTTGTTCATTATGGTTTCTCCTCCTGTAACTGCCTGGGGTCTTAGTCATTCATTACAATTTCCCACCCCTCTTTGGTCCCTCACAATAGATATCAAGTCTCCTATAGGTCCTCTCAGAAGTTTTTCTAGTGTGTGCTGTTCTCTAGTATCAATGACAAAAATATAAAGTTTTTAAAAATTTCCCCAGTGTGTGGATTTTTTTTGGACAAATCCTAAAAATGCTACTTTGTGTTTGAAAGGGGATGATTTTTCGCTCAGATATTTTAGTACCCATGATAATTTTGAGATTTGAGGATTTCTGTATTTTATTTTTCCACTTACAAAAGTGTAGGTATGATCAATGGATGTACACATTTAGTCATCAGGCAAGACATGGTAGAGCTAATGCTATGATTTCTTGCTATTACAGTAATTATTTCAGTCCAGTTTTAGTGAAACTGCCTTTACCAGATATGGTGATCCATGTATCTATGAAAATGAGGGATATACGTTCTCAGGGCCCATCCCACTCAATTTAAAAAAAAAAAAAAAAGATTGTTCTGGTGTCCACCTACTCTTTGTTCGGCCAGCTGAGCCATTGTAACTGACAAGAGGCATTGGAACATAAAGGACGCTCCCACTATGATATTTTCTTTAAATTGGTGACCAAGAGAAGTTAATGAATCACTCTCAGGTGAAGTATGAAACTTCTGAAGTGTACACTTAACTAATATGTGCAGCTTTGCATTCCTAGGACTGTGACCCTGGGACTGTTCCTACTTCCTCCCTGTTGCATTTTATACCTATTAAGACTGTAATCTTTGTGTCAGAATTATTTTTTATTATTGTTTGAACATTGCCCCACCTAAAGGAATGTCAACCCTGAATGAAGCCTCTGGATTCTACTGAAATACAAATAACGAAGTATTGCTACATTGTTCTACCCACCTACTTCAGTCAGTCTTCTAGTCTCCACCTAATCAGATCCTTATAGGTTCATGTTTATTCTGATTGAGGGTATTTCTGTGAGCAGGTCAGGATTAATGCATTTTCTTCTGATCACCAAACTGGAAGCATACTTTTAGAAGGACTCCTGGGTTTGCAATGGAGAGTGAACCAATCAAGCATTTTGCAAAGTGAGCTGCTTTCTAGTAATGTGCAAATTGAGCAGTAAAGTTTTCCCAGAATGCACCATGGTCCTAGTACTAGAGCAGCCACGTTTCAGGGGCAGAGGGTACCTCAGACTCTAGGATATGGTTACCTTGACTCAGTTTTGTGTACGGCAGAGTGGACACCAGAGCCATAAATTTGAGCACAGTTTAGGAAAGTGCTAACATGAGGTTTAAAATACAATGTGTATACTCCAAGTCCTGGATTCCTTAATGGGGTCAGCTGATTCAAGTCCTACTAACCCTGGGCTTATACAGAGGTGAAAGTAAGCTGGTGCATCCTCATGTGGTGCTCCAACAAGAAGCAGACCAACTGAGACGCTTGACTGCAGCTACTCTCAGCCAGGCTTCTAGGGCTCTCCTGCAGGTTGCCTTGCTTAAGATGCAGGCAGCCAAAGGGACTGGCTGGGGGTATGCACGTACCCACCCCACCCTCCCCAATGTGGGGCTGCCCCAGCCCTTCCTCCTCTCTCCGACCTCACATGTCCTTTAAGGAGGCTGTGGGGCTGCAGCTGCACATGCCCAGAATTTCACTACTTTAAGGAGCAAGGGGAAAGTATGCAGCTTGTGTGCCTTCCTCTCGCTCCCAGGTGCTCGGGGGAGGAGCAGAGGAGGAATGCACAAATTGTGCACTTTCCCATTGCTCTCTGAGGGCATGTCTACACAGCAGGGCTAAAGCCAAAATAAGCTAAGCAACTTGAGCTACATCAGTTGCGTAGCGTAAGTCGAATTAGCTTTTTTTCAGCTTTTGGCACTGTCTACGCAGCAGGAAGTCTGAGGAAGAGCACTCTTTCTCCAACTTGCCGTACTCATACAAAGAGGGTTACAGAACTCGGAGTAAGAAGTCTTACCCAGATTTTCAGGTGTTGAGTGCTTTAAAAAGCATAACAAATTTATTTTGTGAAGACTTGAAGTATCTTGAACTAACACCCAATTCATTAACAAAGCAAGGAATACTGAATTATTTCTCTGTTGGCACCTCATGATGCCATCTGCATGTTTTGTTAGTCTTTGAAGTGCTACCAGACTAATTGTTTAAGTTTTTCCTGTTACAGACTAACTTGGCTACCCCTCTGAAACTTTTTTCTCTCAGTTGGTTACGTGTCATTTACATAAACCAATCACAAACTGTTTTCTTATCCACACCCCAGATCCACCTTACCCCGTAGTAAATTGTTCAATGGTGCTGTGTAGTGCAGCAATTGTACAGCCTTCCTATATTATCTCAAGGAACACAATAGCTGTTAAGAGTGATAAAGGTCAGGGCCTCCTAGTAATTAAAATCTTTTACGTAGGGAGGGCACAATAAAAGTCAAACACCTGACAGGTGGCTCTGTATATTCCCTGTCACAGCAATTCCTGTCACAGCTTCTAATGCTTTTGTCCCTTCCCCCCCACATCAACCTCATGAATGGGGAAACAGCACTTGCTGTTCGTAGATGCTTTGTTAGGGTGCCAAATTCTGCAGCTAGTGTCTGTTTGAGTCTGAACACAGACTATATTGAAGCACAGTGTTCCCATCACCACAGCCTCAAAAGGACATGTTAAAAATTGGAATGCCACATTCTTGCTTTGGCAGTGCTAACAAAACATGCTTAATGTAATACTGTCCAATTTTGCAGTCGGATCCTTCCCATTATTCCTATTTAAATTTCTATACCATACAAATTTTTAATCATCTAGAATTAAAAATATTTTCTAGTTCTAAATTTAACATGTAGCCGTATGAAGTGCTACAGGTTTTTAATTGGTTTAATTCATACTTGCATGTTCAGTTTTGCTGATCATTTGTTGGCTTTGAAGTCTGCTTCTAGGGGATTTAGATTTTACTTTTAACCAACTACAGTTTTAAAAAATATACCATTTATATGCAATTCTCTCTGGAGTCTTGTCATTGTCTTCAGTGGGAATTGGATCAGGCTCTACATAGCAATTGGGCACCCACAGTTGACCCCTGCCAACCAATTCTGGCTTAGGCCAGTCACAGGTGTCCAGGTGCTGTGTAGACATGCCCTAAGAATGCTGTGTAAATGCTGGGCTGGCCCACAACATTTTGGCACCTGAGACAGGGAGCTCAATGACGCCCCAATGCCCCCTGGGTTGGGCCAAAACTTTGAAAGGTCTCAATTCTGTCTTCCTTCCTGTTCTACTGTCAAGGTACTGCAGAGAGAATACATGTGCATCAGCAGCAGACACAATTTTCTACACTCTGGGTCAGTGGTCCCCAACCTTTTGGGTCTTCCGGGTGCCCGGAGGCAGCACCGCACATGCGCTGCATGCCTGGGGTGGGGGCCGTACATGCGCCGGGGGCCCGGGGTACAAGAATGGCTTGGTACGCTCCTGGTCACTAGGCGGGTGCACATAAATGCCGCTGGCACGGCGTTGAGGACCACTTCTCTGGATCCTAGTGGCATTCCCCTCTTCTCCGCCCGCCCCCCCCCCCCCCGCCCCCATAGTCTGGCACCTGAGGCGGCTGCCTCAGTTTGCCTCATGGTAAGGCCAGCCCTGTGTAAATGACAGTATATATGAGTAAACATACTTTTAGTTTAAATTCCATTTTTGGAAGCATTGACATGGTTCCCGCTGATTTTATGGGAAGTTTTGCATTCAAATGAAACTTCATAATGTATCAGTTAGAGCCCATTCCTATCTTCCAGCGTACCCATGCAACTCTTGATGTCTGCAACAAGGCTTATACAGGAGGACTGAATTTGGCTCTCACAAGTTTAATTGGCAACAAGGCCAAATAAAGATGCTGTTGGCCTGTTAATTACTGAACATCTGCAGTCTGCACAGAGTGCTTTTGTTTCTGTGTTTATGTATGCTTTTCATGGAGCTTTGAGATGTGAGTTAGAAAATAAAATGACACCATTTAGCAATATGGTGCAAATAAAGACTATCTAAAGTGAAACCTCTATGTGAGTTAGAAATATGAGTTGTAACTAGCATGTTGGTAGATGTCTTCAAAATAAACTAGAAATTTGTCCATAGCTCAGAACATAATCAATCGTTCTTCTTTTTTCACAGTCTGAAAAAGCTTCCAAGGCTGATGTGGTTTTTGGAATCTTGGTGTTTGTTTTTAGTGCAGGATTACTTGGAAGAATAAATATATTTTCCTGGTCATTTTAGAAGGACTTTGAGTTTTCACATCAGACTATCGTTTTAAAAACACACAAAGCCACCCCAACTAAGTCCCTTACATTTGAAATTGCTTCAAGGAATTTCTTCACACCTCCCCAAGATTCTCTGATAATCTGAGATATTATGTCACAACACCCTTCTGTGAAGACGCATTGACAATTTACTATGCAGTTTTTTCTCCAGATGATAGCCTCTGTTGGGATTACATCCTCCATTTACAGCAGTTGTGCTCAATCGTAGGTCCTCCAGTTGTCCTCTCCCCATTCAGGCAGGACAGATGCTGAGCAGAATTGGAGAGGCCAACTCTGCTAGGGAAGATGCAGGCACTATCTCAGCAGCCCGCAGCAATGACCTTTTGCGTTGGTGGGCAGTTGAGTGGGCTTGACTCCCGCAAAGCCAAAAATGTCCCGGATATAACAATTGGAGGCGAGGATAGTCGCTGGACCAGGGATCAGATCCTTCGTTGGCATCCACGAGGGCTATGTTAGTTCCATGCAGCGAGTAAAAGGGAATTAGTAGGCTACCATTTTTATGGCGATTGGTTTCCACCTGGCGTGCACAGTTCCGATTTTATAAACAAAAGAGGATAGGGGACAGGGTTAGGAGTAACACCTAAATCAACTTCCCAGTCCTCCTCATAATAAAAAACACTAGTTAGATTCCAGCCAAAAACATTATTTGTGCTATTGTACCAATCCTTAGTAACATTTTGATTGAGTTAAAAATGCCCAAAATATTCATTTAAAAGGTACAATTGTGCTGAAAACCAACATCGATGGGTGGACCGATTTGGAACTTTGCATTTTGCTGCACATCGTGGGGTACCCCTGACAAATCTACCTCCTACTCAATTTTGTGTAGATCAGCGGTATAGGGTAATGTTAACAAAAGGAAACTTAGGGTGGGTGCTAGAGTGGGGAAAGAAAATAGGGTCATATTTGCATACCAATTTGGATAGGAGTTTAAAAAATTAAGATAAATGGGTGTAACAAAAAGTGGGGGTTCACCAGCATGGCGAACTGGAAGGGAACAAACTAAACAGTCTGTTACGTTTCCTTGGACTGTGTACGCCTTCATTCTTCAATGGTTGATGAGTTATCCTGAAAAACAACACATATGCGACTTGGTTGCTGTTAGGATCGTTTACTTAACCAATTATGATGAACTAAAACTAGATTTCGGTTGTCTTGGTTTTGGACCCAATAGGTGTTGGGGTACTGGCTAACCTGCTTGATGACAGTAGATGACAGTCTTTTGTACCACTGGCCTTGGGCTCCGTGACCCAAACCTTGTCACTCTGGTGGCATTTTGGAGTCCACTGAGGCGGTGTGGCCATCTGGATATCGGGCGGTCTGGAAAAGGATCAGTTAATACACAACACAACCTCATCTAGGACTAGATGCCATCCTTTAAAGTCTGGATTTGTATTGGCTAATCGGAGTCCGTGCTTTAGAGTACCAATTTTTCTTTCTACAACTTCATTACTTTCAGTATGGCATTTTAAGTGAATATGGTGACAGACGTTGAATTTTGCAAATAGATATTCTAGCTGCTTTGCATTAAGTGGCGGGCCTCCATTGGTTTGGATTTCATATGGAATTTCCCCAGTGACTTATACATTTAATAATTGCTAACCCAACTGCAGAGGCATCAGTTCACCTCATAGGTAGGCACTACAACTGTCGTGTGCCAAGATCGACCACTACAAGTGCTTTTGGGTATTGTTTTGCCCCCGGGAGGGGACCAAGGAGATCAACCTGCCATGTCAGACCTGGTTTAAAATATTTTGCCTGAAAGGTCTCTGCATTATATGTAGCTCAGTTCATGGCTTTATATTGATGACAATGTAAACAGTTGTGACTGACTTGTTGCCATGTTTTTTGAGAAATCTCGGGCTTTTAACTTAAGGCGTAACGCTTACATGCATTATAATTGGTTTGTGGACCCCAATGTCCCCATTCAGCATGTAGCCATTGAGCTAAAGCTGATGTATTTGCTGGGCTAGACGCTAACTGCATTATATTCTCATCTACTTGTGCTGATTCTGTTGGTGTGGGTGCCTCCCATGTTTTGGGATTTTCACTTTGGAGGCATTGATCTGGGCACGTGTGTGCCCAATGAGTATCGGGTTTGTGAGATGGACAATGGGTAACGAACCATGTTTTCATATGTGCGGCTGCTTTAGCTACAGTGGGTTCCCAAATTTCGGGGTGCTTTTGAAGGTGATCCGGTCTCTATTAAGATTTTAACATTATACGTGGAGTCAGTTCCCAAAATGGGTGTTACGCCTTTAGGATGACTGGTGACTACACTAGCTGCGATGGCATTGGCTTTTTGGGCTCCAGTATTGGGGTAGGTTTATTATTAACTGCTCACATTTTGTACAATAGTAGCCTGCCTTGTGGCCTAATTTGGTACTGCCATCTGTAAAAATCCAAGGTTCTAGTTTTGATTCTATAAATGTATAGAAATGTATGCTTCTTTTGATAAGTGTGTTCAGGTGCTGGTAATGTGTTTTTTATCCCACTGGAGCCATACAATGATGGCTGTTGAGGAGTTTTTCCCACATGGGCTGCGTTCCATTACCACAATACCCCCTCTGTGTTTTAAGCCACTTAAGGCTGTCCACTAGTGGGGCTTCTAGAATTCCACAATGACTTTTTTTCCCCACATTGCACCAAACTGTAGTGCTAATAATAGGGTACCATACAGTCCATAATTCTTTTCAGGTCCCTGAAGTGATTTTTAAGGCTTGGTGTACTAATTGGTCGTCCTGAGGGACTTCCATTATGAGGTGTGTGGGGGACCAATTAAGTTTTACCTTGATATCGAAAGTTGGATTAAAATGGGACAGTGGCTGGGGGAGGGGGGAAGGTAATGTAACTTATTAACCATTTTAACGCAGTATGCTGCAGGTTCCCCCAGCTTACTGTTGTTCGTTTCCCTCTTATGGTTTTTTGAATTACAGCTAAAGCATGTGCAGCCCCTGGAGGAAACAAGTGTCGCTGATCATTTAAAACCCCTAGAATGCTTTGGACTTCCTTGTTTTAAGGTGGGTGCTTTTGTGACCCATTTCTCAAGCTCTGAAGTCTCTGGGCTTTCAATGATGGCTTGGTTGGGGGTTATTTTTAGGCCCAGAAAGGAAAAGGTGGGACTCGGGACCAGTTGGCTTTTTTTTTTCATTAATTTTCCACTGATCCATCCCACTGATCATCCCCTAAAGCCTTCACCACTTGCTGTGTAACTTGAGCTGCATCTTCTCGGTTACTTCCTATTACACAAATATTATCTATGTAAGACAGAAGTCTACAAGTGGTTGGAACTATAACTTGGCTCAGGGTAGTTAAGGTGGCAGTGCTAACACTTGGCGAGTTACAATAGCCTTGTGGACGCACGCACACCATGGATATATTTGGCCATTAAATGAGAAATTGAGGATGCCTTCAGTACCTCGCATTGGCACCTGATAGAATGTATCCTTTAAGTCTAAAGTTGAGCCCCATCAAAGATGCTTCAATCTCAGGTAGGCTAAGTGGGGCGGTAAAAGGGATTTTTTTCTACACATTCATTGGCTTACCTATAGTCTATAATGAAGTGATATTCTGGTTTAACGGGAGGATTTGGGTTTCTTTCTTCCCCATCCAGGAGATAAAAATGGTCCAGGGCCAGCACATACTATTTTCCTTTCGTCTAACAGTTGGGCTATAAGTTTGGTTATATATTTCGTTCCCTCTTCTGAGGTGTGAATAGGTTTAAACGGCCAATTAGTACAGGCTTTTAATTTTGGTTCGTGTACGGGAACCATAACGGTTACTGGGAGACTTTCTACTAGCTGCTGTTTTAGCCGCAGCTTTCTAATTTCGTCAATGCCCTATAAGTTTGTTTCCCAAAAATGCCTTGTTCTTATGTTCCTTGCCAGCCCTGCATACTTTCACAATGACCCCTTCTGATTGTTGGGCATGATGTAGGCCCTGAACCCAAAGTTTTTTTACTCGTTTTTCTCATGGGGAAGTGAGGGGTGAATAATGGTGATCTGAGCGCCTGTGTCTATTAAAAATCTTTTTGGTTGGGGTGATCCTACTATATTTAAACATACATATGGGCGCCTGTCCTCTAAGGTTTCTTGTTGGTCGGCCGGATGACATTCAGCCTCTACTCATTTTTTGGAAGGTGATCACTGGGGGCCCAGGTTTTCCAACCCAATGTTACTGCTATGTTTTCTTGTTCTTCTTCTTTAGACATGGTTCTAACCTTTTCTTTTGTGAGCCTTGGCCTAATAGAAAGCCAAACAGTGATCTTCCATATTTGGATCACATGGGTGGCTGACTTTGGTTTTGTGTCAGCTGGAAATGCTTCCCTTTGTTGGGGTCTGGGTATTTCTATTTGGCTTGCCACTTGATATATGTGAGGGAGGTTATAACCTTCTACTGTGTGAAGCCACATCAAAATTCCAGAGTCCCTTTTAATCATCCTGTCCACTGCTGCCTGGATGGCCCATCCTGATAAGGGGATTTGGCTAGGGTCTGTGATAAACCGGAAGGGATTTGGTAGCGCTTGTTGTGCAGGTGTGAGTCCTAACGGGATGACTCGAGCATCCCAAATCTTAATACTAAAACCGGCACAGGCATACATTAAATCTTCCCTGGTAATAATGGTCCCTTGCGGGGCAGCTTTGGACTGAAGTGACCTGCCTAACACCAAACTCACTAATCCGGGGACCGTCAATGGGTACACCGCATTGCCTGCTACTAGTGAGTTTTTGCCTGCTCCTTTACTGCAAGTCGGGGCTCTCACTAGGTGTTCTGCTTCTTCTTTGTCTACTAACTCTGACCCATTATTTAAAGTTACACGTCCCAACCACACCACCAAAGGCTCTCCTGCATTACGTTGCGTGTCCTCTAAAAGGGCTTTTAATTTGGTCTTAGACCGGGTGCGTAGGACCGTGACCTGGTTAGTAAGTCCAGTTGCTGTGTCATAAGTCATTTTTGTGACGGCTACCGGGAATGCCTCCACCTCAGGCTCTTTCACTGAGGGTGGGGCGGTTGGTGCTTTTAATTTTTCGAGAGCTTCCCATGGGTAAGAGGGGAGGCTCAGCTTCTTTTTCTGGGGTCACATCTACATCTTGGCCGGGACTGTTAACCTTGGCCCTCTGCAGAGCGCCACACATGGCAAAACTTAGTGCTGCGTGGCTTGAATCTAATTTCTGGAGGGTCTTTTTAAACATGACCCACAAAACTTCTGCTACTTTTTCGGGTTTAAATTTATCAGGCTTTAGTTTCCTTTGTTCTCGAGTTTCTTCCAATTTTTGGACTAATTCTGTTAAGAGGGTGTGTCCTGGACTACCAGGGGTAACGGGGGTAGTTGGGAGGGTGGCTGACACGTGGCCACCGGATTTCTTTAAGATTTTTTTTTTCCACGGCAGTCAAAAGCTTCGCCAGGTCTGTTTCGTTTCCTTTTGATTCTGTTGTTACACAGGTGGGGCTTTTAGTTTCATCCTCCGGATAGAACGTGATAGAATGGTGTGTCCGTAGCAAACAACCTTAAGATGGCATTGTTAGGGGGGCTGCCCATGTTTTAGAGGCTTGCCCAGTTCTTACTTTTCTATTAAAGATCATCGAGGGGTTGTTTTCATTACTTTCCAATTTGTGATACGTTAAATGGCAAAACACATTTTCTGGATTTTTCACTTGGGGGGCCTGCTTGCCCAGGGACACTGGCCATATCCTGTTCGTGACTCCATGTTGGTTCTCGGTTCGGTAAAATGGCAGGAGTCCCAGAGGCTTATGGCCAAATACCCAGTGAAAATACCGAATGATGGCAAGACAACAAGTTTTATCAAAGAAGGAATGATTTATTAAACTGAACAACTTAAAATGAGCAAATTACCCAATATTTGCCACAGAACAATGGAACCACAGCAATTTTTAAAACTCTACCTAAGTTACAGCTAAGTCAAATATATACACATTTCAAAAACTGTTTCTTTAACACTGACAATAGCAAAGGTAAAAGTTACCACTGAGCATTATATTTTCTAACCTGTCTCTTTTAAACCACTTAACAACAAAGAGGGTAAATTAAATACTTACGAACTCAGCAACAACAATAGCACAAAGACATACAAGGAATCGGAGCATGCTTGAGATTTGTACACCCCTTTTTAGATTCGGTGGGTGGGAGGTGGCCTTTGGGTGATCAGTCCTAAGCCAGACTCAGATTCTGTCTTCCAATATTTGGGAGTCCTCCCCGAGCTTAGGGCTAAGGGGTTTTTATGTTGTTGCCTATTACCAGAGTACAAACAATGGGTGTGGTGTGCTGGACTCTTGACAAGCTCCATTTTATTGGTAGATAAGCCTTGTTGCTATCCATGTGACGTGGTGAGGTTGCTGAGGTAGATCTTGGCTATGCCCGCAAGGCCTGGCCAAGAGAACCCATACTTGACAGAATCCACAGCACCAGACATGTATTTGATTACAGATCTGAGACCCTTCGCTTCAGGGCACAGTTGAAGGGTACAGAATGCAGCATGAACACTGCTGGTTAAGCGTATTAAAGGGTTTTCAGGCCTTACCACTTCTATATCAAGTCTCCTAGTGCTTTTCTGATGATATTCCAGGGTAGAGCCTTCAGGGCAAATGCAGATTCAGTCTTGTAATGAGTCCATTCTTGAATGAACAGTACTGCTTCCTGCAGCTTCTGCCCCTGCGATGAGCATGGGGGACCTCCTGCTGCTGGCTGTACCAGGTCCCCCCAATAATCCCCTGCGTCGCATAGCTTGGAGAAGGGAGCGATAGGAGGTGGAGCAGGGGCTGAACTTGGGCATTGGGATAGAGTAGGGGCAGACCGGAGTGGGGATAGGAAAAGGCAGGGCAGTGCTTGGGGCAGGAGGGGAGGTGCCACCAGCCCTGCACCCCCTCAGACTGGCCCTAACTGAAATCGTTTTGTTGTTTTTTCCCAAGGAAAGTCAAATATTGCTCTGTCATGGATGCAAGATTCCCATTTGATGCCTGAGGGTGAGATCCAGCAAAACTGACCAAAGCTTGTCTGCTGCGGCTTGTGCAAGATGCCAATCCAATATATAACGCTTTCTGCTTCCCACCAAGGCTTCAGACTTACTCTTCTGTCAGACATCCTCTGTCACTTGTTGTTGTTTCTGTAGGTGTGCTCAGCTTAAAAGAGGAAGGGAGCAACGTTTTCAAAATATTTAATTCCCAGAGTTGTCTCTGAAAACAAGTTCCCCTGCTTAGTTGCAGCAATCTGCAGAGTCAGCTTTTCCACAAATGGAAAAGAGTGGACTGAAGCTGTTTGTTCCAATGGGCAACACAAGTAAAAATATTTTAAGACACTGTTTACAAATTTGTTCTTAAGACCACAGCAAGGATTCCATGTGGATGTGTGGGTGGAGTGGGAGGTGTATGGTATAAAGATTTTTATCAACGTGAGCTGGGAATGGATGAATAACTCATGGCTGCTAACCCCGGACACTAAATATTATACTGTTTCTCATGTACAGTATTAGCACAGTTTTTCTTTGATGGTGAAAGAGCTGGTATATACTAAATTTACAACTATTGGTTCTGCTGTTGTGAAGGCACTAGATGCATATTTATAAACTGTTGCTACTTCTTGTCATTTAGGAAACCAATGGATTTATAATATTGTCTGAGAAATGGACCACAGTAAAGATGCAAATGGTGAAGGGGCTTCTCGGGAGGCGGGGAGGCACCAACTATATGCCTCCCCAGCCAAGGGGAAGGGCCGGAACAGCGTCCCTTCATCCCAAACCCCACCTATCTTTACCCTTGTTTATTCCTTCCCTGACCTTGCTTTGCCTTTGCCCCCTCCTTGCACCCTGATGAGGCAGCCCAGAAGATTAGCAAAGCTGGAGGCCAGTGGTGGTGGGAGGTGTCTGCATCCTGTGTCGCGTTATTGGATTTTAAAGTGAGCAGACGGGTGGTGTTGACCCCAAATTCTGTACAAAGGGGGCTATGTGAGGTGTCAAATGAAAGCTTATACATAGAATCAGTAGAACATGCTACTCCTGTACTTGTATGTGGAGATATGAATATGGGCTCTGTTCTTGTATTATAAATGTTCTGTCTGGGAGGGAGCAATAGGCCTGGACTGCCTATTGTGAGGAATGGTAGTTCAGTCAATGGCTGTGCTAACTAGCACGGCTTCATGGACAGTGGCTCTGAGTGGCCAATACGCACCTGAGGAATGCGTCTGGAAGCCTGCAGACTAGCCAGGGCCTCATGGGTGCTTGCATGTGAAACACACATAGGTCACTTGATCATGTGACCAGCTCCAATTTGGGAGATACCAGGAATATAAAAATCTCATGAGGGCATCTCCATCTTGTCTTCAATCTTGCTCCTGATTCCAGGTGCATCCTTGCTAGGGACAGAGCCAGGAAGGATTGCTGACCCATCCTAGTACAGGATGTACACCAAGAGACTTCTAAGCTAGCAGTTTGTAACATTTCTGCTAAGAGCCTGCATCAAGAACTTGGTGATTGTTAAGGAGAATATATTACATACATCAATCTTACTCTGAACCTTTTCTTTCTTTTATTAAACCTTTTAGATTTTAGATCATAAAGGATTGGCTCTGTGCTTTTGTGGGTATGATCTAAAGTGTAAATTGACTTGGGACCGTGGTGGTTCTTTGGGACCAGGAGGATCTGTTTGGATTTGGTGAGATCGGGTTTTATAACCTCTCACCCATGTATATTGTCCGGCGGCTGATTGTGGCACAGGGAAAGCTGGGGTTCCTGAGGGGTTTTGCTTGTGAGGCTTCCTGATGGCCAGGTTGGCAACTGAAGTGCTCTATGTGACTGGTTTGTGGCTTATTGGGGAAAGGTCTCCAGTCGAAGGCTTTAGGTAGCCCTGGTTTTGACAAATTTGCCCTGAGCTGATGCCCTCAGCGGTGCCCAGGCTGGGCCCGGTCCCCGTCACACCCTGTTATAATCCTGTTACAGTTTGGGCCTTTTCACCATCCCCTGGAAAACCGTTCCACAGGTTGACTGTGAAGAAATAATTATTTTAAATCTGCTGTCTAATGTCTCTAAATTTCATGGTGTGAGCTTTTTGTAGTGTAGCCATGTCAGTCTGCAATTTTAAAAACAATGAATAGTCCTGTGGCACCTCAAACTAACAAATATATGGTATCGTGAGCTTTCGTGGGTAAAATCCACTTAATCAGATGAGCTGGAGTGGAAATAACAGAAAACAAGATATTTATAACGGGGGGAAGTTCCAGTCAATTGTAGGATCAGTGCTAATGACACTAAGTGAGCTGGAAGTACAGGAGACCCCCAAAATGTGACTACCCGAGTTGCGACCCTCTTCTTGTAAGTGCGGAAGGGTCCGAAAGCCCCCAATTTATGTCCTCGTCCCACATTTATGATGGCGCATGATGCCTATCATAAATGAGAGTTTGAGTTACAATGTCCCTGACTTGCAACACTTTCCCAGGAACCAATTGCATCGCATGTCGGGGGCCGCTTGTATCGTATTCTTAGCTTTTAATGTAAAAATGCAGTAAGGCAGGGGAGACTGGTTGTATAATGCAACATCCATTAATGTCTTTGTTAAAGCCCAGGGAAACTGTCAAATTTGTAGATGAATACCAATTCCATACACTCTCTTTAGTTGGCTGGTGAAATTCCTTTGAAGATAGCCTCCTGTATAATTTCCCATTGACTTAAAACTTCAGGAACATGTTATCAATTGACTTTTTTATTGGGGAATTTTCATTTAAAAGAACAACTCCAAAGCGTAGACAAATGACTTAATTAATATGCTGTCCTATATTGGTGTGACTCTTTTTCTGTTTTGTTGACTTGTTAGCAAAACTGTAGAGGATTCAAGAGTATCACTGAAATCATTTTCTTTTTCCAGGTGTGTCAGGGAATAATCTTCTACCAAACATCAGCATATTACTTCAGAAAGAAGTATTGCCTTTCTCTTTTCCATGTCTGTAACTGTAGGGTTTAAACTTATTTTGTTGCAACTTAGCAATATAAGGGAACAGGGAAACGCTCCCACTGTTTCTCATGTTCACAATGAAGTCTAATGCCCTCCTCCCCACCACTCAAAAAAAAAAAATTTCCACATGTTCTGCTTTTTAATTGTGGTTTTCTTTGGAAAAAGTTGTGTTTTGTAAAACACACAACTGTATCTTGCTGTTGAATTACCAGGGGATCAGCTCAGTACTTCTGCTATAAGTGATGTTTCTGTTAAATTTTCTGCAACGTACAAATGAAGTGTTGAATTTTAAAAACATCTTCAAAATAAAGGATTTTATGTGCAAACTGTCCATTTTGATAGAGAATAGGATTTTAAAAGCACTTTGTATACCAATATTCGTACTCTAGTGGACTCTGTTACAGCCATTAAAATATACACAGTTACACAAGTTGTACATTTAAACTGTATTGTGGTAGTTGGTGATGATACTAAGTGGAGTCAAAATACTGTGTACTAACTCTAACACTGAAGTAACACAATGGTCTGTTTCTTCATAGATACCATACTTATACAGTAAGTACAGTATCTGAGCTTTGTGATCCATAGTGGATACAAGAACTCTTAAACACAATTCCCTTTTGAGCATTTGGCCCCAAATCCCACTGACTTCAGTGGGAGTTTGGTGTCTAATTACCCTTGAGAATCTGGTTCTCATGGTCAAAGGAAAGTGGGGAATTTTCAATGTTGTTTTGTGTTACCTTCACTTTGAGAAGACTCATATTTTATATCAAAAGTTCAAGATAATAGAACATTAGAACTCTAAAGGGGTTAAAAGAATTGTATTAAAGTGTGAAAATTACAGATGTGGCAAAGCTTGGAAAAGTATATGTAGATCAAATGTGCTGCTAGCAGTATCAGAACTTCAAAATTTGGCTGCTACAGCAGCCAGCCCCTAACTCATGCTTGTAGAGGTTACAAATTCATCTGGATGTAACTATAGGTTGAACCTCCCTGGTCTGGTCCTGAACAAGGGGATTTGCTGGACCAGGACAGGTCCCTCCCCTCATGGCCTGTGCTGCCCCGGGCTAGGGCTCCAGCCCCAGCCCCAGCCCCGTTGCCACGTGCCCAGCCAGTGATTCCCAGGCCAGAGCTCTCTAGCTGCTGCCAGTCCCGTTGCTGCTGTCCAGGCCCAGAGCTCTGCTGCCTCTAGCCAGGTCCAGAACTCCACAGCATGCCACCCTCCACCCCCCTTGCCTCACTCCTGCCCCACCACCACACCTCCCTGTTCCCAGACTCTGTGGTCTAGAAACATCTGGGGTTTTATACCACTACTGATCATCCTGAAAATATTTCAGGATGAGACCCAATGGGCAAATTCTGGTGATGTCACAAAACCCTCCATCTTTGCTATCATGGTTACCAGAATGTTACTGGAATCCTTAATATTGCCTTTGAGTTCAATCCTTAGTTTGTAAGTTTTCGCTTGCCAATCAGGCATGTGTATATAGAAAAAATATGAATTAGATGCTAGTTAAAATTGCTTCTAAGTCTGTCACTTCGGAACATTGCTTCATAAAACTCCTGCATTACTTTCAAATAGATGTGGAGTGAGGAACATGCATTGGTAGCAGGTCAGTCATGGTAGGGAAGGGAGGCTGAGTACTTGGATGAAAGACCTCTAAGAATTCTCTCCTCTTGTGGGTTCCAGGACAAGCTGAAGAAAGTTATTTATGGTGTCTACAAACTTTATTCAGATTTGAACCTGCAATTTTACCAAAACTAAACAGTGGAAGTCACAGAGGTATTTTTCAACATAAGCAAATTATAATTTAAAGCCCCCAGCCCAAGCAAATTATAATTTAAAGCCCCCAGCCCAAGCAATGCAAATTTAATGCTGCTCACACGGGCACTAGGTTGGCAGGAGACACTCTCTTGCTGACATAGCTTACGTTTCTTGACAAGGGGGTGTAATTATACTAATGAGAGTTCTCCATTCAGCACAGGGCTCTTTCACCAGTTATGCCATGGTGACAAAGCTGTGTCAGTGCTTGGAATGTGGAACTCTTTCAAGTAGATAATGAATAGGAATCCCTTTGGGCTGGTCTATACAGATAATGCCTAGGAAAAATGTGCCAAGTCAACTACAGGTGTAAATTTAAAGTGTGTTGTTTAAAGCACATTTAAACATCTGTGTGGATACTCCTGTTCAGAAGCAAAATGACCTCAGTCTGGTTTAGTTTTATCCAGTGAATTCAGTTTCTGTCTTGCAGGTAAAACATAAAATGGAGTTCCTAGTTATTTGTGGCTTTGACTACTCAAGACTCTTTTCTCTCTTTTCCCTCTCCTCTTCTCCCCTCTCCTCCCCTCCCCCCCTCCCCAGGGCTATAGTTTGTTCCTGATGTTCTGATCAAATTCCAGTGTGAATTATTACTTTCTCCTGACCAAAGGAGACTGTTGCTCAATCCTGGCTTCTGCCAGGTCTGGGACCTACCCCCTCCGCAGCTCTGCATTTAAAGTGTATTAGGAGCCAGGCAGGCAGGAAGCCCAACTCTCAGTTGCAGCTTGTGCCAGGTCTGGGAGCTCATTCTCTCCTCCCTGCCCCCCCCCCCCTCGGACAGGGGCTGATGTCACCCTGCACTGCTGCCTCTGTATCGGGGGCAACAGGTAGCCAGTCTGAGGGGAGCTGGCTTTTAAACTGCCCCCCCTTTTGGATCAGCTCCTGCCTGGCACCCTACCCTGCTGCCTCTGATAGAGAGGCAGTAGCACAGAGTGTCAGGGGGCTCCTTGTGAGTGGAGCCAGAGCGCTATAGAATGGTTGAGAAACAGATAAGAATTCATGAGGTTAATGGACTATTAAATTAACTGATATTTAACATCGCTAGTTTATTCTTATAAGAATGAGGAGTCACCAAATGAAATCCAATAGGCAGCAGGTTTACAACAAATAAGTAGTTCTTCACACAACGTGCAGTCAACCTGTGGAAGTGTTTGCCAGAAAATAGTACAGTCTTGGCTTTTATAACCGGATTTTAAAAAAAACCCAAAAACCTAGATCCTATCCTCTAGGAATTGTACATGAATGGCTATTAGCCAGGATGGGCTGGGATTGTGTCCTTAACCTCTGTTTTCCAGAAGCTGGGAATGGAGGACAGGGAATGGATCGCTTGATGATTACCCATTCTGTTCATTTCTTGCGGGGCACCTGAAACTGGCCACTGTTGATTACAAGATACCGGACTAAATGGAGCTTTGGTCCTACCCAGTAGGGCAATTCTTATATTCTTTGTCCATCACGTCTGAAGTCTTAGGTAGGTGGAGGGAGTTTATACTACTGTACAATAATCTTAGCACCTGGGTGAATGTTTTATAAATATTACTACTAATTCTACAAATAGGAACAGCTCACTTGCAGCTAGCACTGCATTCTTTTCAGGAACAGCGTGTCAGACGGCTAACTTCATTGCCATTGTGTCCCATAGCACTAGTGGTTATCGTGAAATATTTTCAGGATGTGAGAGAGTGGGAAAGGTAATATCCTTTATTGGATGAATTTCTGTTGGAGACAAGTTTTGAGCCACATAGAGCTCTTCTGAAGTCTGGGAAAGGTACTCTTGAGTGTCACCGCTAAATGCAGGGTGTTACCTCACTCCCTAGTGTCCCTCTAATATCCTGGGACCAAAGCAGCTACAACTACACTGCATATTTTCAGGATGTCTCATATGGGAGCGTGAACTCTTATCAGAAACCATGTGACTTCCTTTTTTTTAACTGCCTATCGACACACGCCTTGTAACAGAGAGACTTTGAATCATAGAGTACTCATTGCCATTTGCACCCTGTATACATAATGACTCAACTCTTACTCTCTTTTTATGTTCTAAGGCTCTCTGTTTCAGCCTTTATCCCTCTGCAACCAGAAGGAAGATTTTGTATTGGAAGAAAGAGAGCCAGTATTGTATGTGATAGTTTTAAGGTAGAAAGTTCAACTCTTTTACATGGAATTTGTTTCATTGATCACTGGTTTTTTTTCCCCCTCAGGTTTTGTTTGGGGAGTGAGAGAGTGGGTATTTGGGCGGCCAGCAATCTTGATTACTGTCCTGTTTTTCATAGGATAATCTTTTGTTATACTGCAGTGACACTAGCCAGTGTAGCAGCAGCAGCAGCAGTAGAAAATCTAAGTCAGAACATGGCTATATTGATGAAACAGCAGATCCCATAAACAGTGGGACCCATGGGCTATACGAATGGTCATGTAGAGATTTTTTTTTTTAAATATTAGTTTGGGGTGGTGGTTTTTTTTTTTTTTTTTTTTCTCCGTGTTCTTATTATGCTAGATAGTCCTTCAACAAGTTCATGCCAGACAGGCTGCCAGCTAAATAGCTGGATTCCCCTAGAGCTAAATGTTGCTCATGTGCAAACTTCAGCTGCCAGTTTTTTTTTAGAGCCCTTCCCCCCCCCCCCCCCCCCAAAAAAAAACACCCAACCCTTTAAAGCCATTTTCAGTACCATCCATGGAAGAAGTTTAAATACATATTTTATGTACAAACTTTCTGCAGTATCTCAGAATGAAAGCCAATCCCAAACAATATTATACTTTCTTGTGATTTTCGTTTTTAAGTTTGACTTTTTTCAAAATCTTTTCAGGCAGAGTAAAACTACCACAACATCATAAGTTTGTCAGGCTTGTGGAATATTAGCTGTGACTAAGATGTACTCCTGATTGAATCTCAAGCTAACAATGAAACTAATATTTCTCTGTAGTGTTACTGAATACGTAGTAGTAGAATCCTTATTTATTTTTGCTTTGGTTGTAAGTTTTCTGAATTAAAAGGTTGAGTGTTTGAGCCACAATTTTGCCTCTATAATTTAAGTTTAATTTATTGAATGTTTTCAGTTATTAAATATACCCATACTGAAATTCCTTTGAGGCCAGTAAAGAATAGATTCTTTAGTATGTGGGATTAAAAGCTTTTAGTAGCTCTTATATGACCCAGAGAACTTGTAGCTAGATAGCAAAAGGATTAATAGCAGTTTTGAGGACATGTTATCTTTTAAAGTTCTTAGTATAAATTTATCTGGGGAGCTCTTAGACAGTGTTCAGTATGCTAAAAGACACTAAATAAACCTATGTTTTTGTCCAGAGAAGGCTGAAGCTAACCTTTTTTTTTTTTTTTTTTTTTTTAAATTGTCTGAAAGGGTGAGGTGAGGTAACACCATTTATATTGCTAATCATTTTAATAGGGTTGTGGAAACATTAGCTGGGAGGTAGCGATCTGTCTCCGTTTTATAAACCGGGAAACTAGGCATAGACCAAAGAGCTATTCCCTCTGAAACTATCAGTGTGTGTAAGACTGCAAGTGATCATTAGTCTCAGCCAGATTGTGTCTTCCCTCGTGGGGTCTACAGAAGTGCAAACCCCACTGTCAACTTCCAAGAACTGTCTCTCTTGATATTTGTAGGGGAAGGGAGTTTCCTGTCCCCTGTTGCTCCCTTTCTCTCTGCGGGCTCCACAATGGCAAAGCACAGAGAGACTTCCTGGCTGCCTGAAGCATCTGCAGCATCTACCTGCAACCCAGTATAAGAAGGAAGAAAGATCACAGCTGAGACATGGACAAGCAAGATGTGGTTGCTAAATAAGAGGATAACTCACCTAGTTGTGTGACACTTCTTTGTGCTGCAGAGCTATTCTAGTGACGATATGTAAGAAGGAAAGAAACCAGCTAGCTTGAATCCCAGATGGAGATAAGGCTGGATGGAAAGTGGGAGAAGAAATCTTCCAACTTTTATAAATCAATATTTGTTCTGGGAATGGCTGAGGGACAAATGTAGAATTCCAGTTGTCTCTTGCCCCAAAAAAAGGTCCTATTTCACAGTAAAATAAGTTTAAGAATGTATCCATGATAACCAGCTTCTGAATTTCTGTGCATCACAGAAATCCCATTGTCCTCATTATTCTTCTGAAATGCATAGCAAGTACAGGCTCAAGTTCAAAGACTGCATATCCATTATGAATAATGCTGTTCCAACATTATAAGGGCCCAGTCCCACTCCTGCTGAAATCAATAGGAATTTTTCCATTGACTTCAGTAGCTGCTGGACTGGGCCTTCATTAAGGAAAAGAGCGCTGAAAAACAAGCTGCTATTCTGAGGAAAACAATTGTACCATTACAATCCTATTGAGTTTGTTTGGATTGGGTGCCAACAGCTAAGCAGGCAGGATATCAAGGAATTTCTCTCAAATTCCTAAACTGTTCTATGTTAACAGACATCAGTTTATTCTTGTAGTCATACGTTTATACAGGTGTGGATGCAAGCATCAGTACTGTAGTTCTGAAAGTCTTCAAAGGCAGTACTGATGAGCATATTTGCTGTAGGAAAATATTGTATGTAATAAGTAAACACGTGAAAATATTTGAGAATCTTGCAAACATTTATTCATACTTTATGGTCTTGGCTCAGGTCAAGTCTGGCAGTTTTATTTTCAGCCGTGAATTCAAGACCAGACACACAAGTGGTGGTGGTGGTGGTGCAAGTCTGAAAGCTTTTAAGAGCCCTGAGCACCATGTACTTCCATTGTCTTCAGTGGCATGCATGCATTACCTCTTGCATTCTGATCCCAGCTGCACCCTAGATCATATTCATTGCAGGAAAGTATGATTTATAATTTGTGGTTTAAGGAAACATTTTAAAATATTTGAGTAACTAGCAAACAGTTTATTGAAATATGCTTTGCATGATCTAAAATCACATATAGCACCAATAGCCATCTTTTATATAATTTTTCCTGATCTGAGTGTTTATTAACTGTCTCCAAACAGTACTTAAACTGATCTCTCTGACATTGCTTTCAGCATACCACAACCACCAAATATAAAAAACACACAAATATGATGTAGAATTGTTCTCGTAAGTGTGCATATGCCCTAATAAAGCTATTTTGCTTTGAAAATAAAATATTGGGCAACCAACTTACATTTAAAATCTAAATTGATAGAATAGCACATATTGAACATGGAAACAAGATGCCCATAATGGTAATATATGTTTAAAATACTTTGAGCACATGTTTGTTGTTGTAACAACAGTACAATTAACAAAACTTGTAAATTCAGAAATTCTGTGCAGCTGCTCCATGATTCTGTAGAAAAAAAATTGATACTTGCACACATTCTAAGATTTGTGTATTTTAAGAAATGCATGTACATTAAATATTTAAAAATCAGTGTAAATGTTTCAAATCTTGGAAATAACTAGCACAAAGAAAGAATGAGCCTTACATGAAAATCCTGAGATTGACAAAGTAGTTGAATAAATTGTGTATGTTCTTTTGCGCTTACCTCTTCGCACCAAAGCTTTCTTAAAATAACATGGCTGAAAATAAAATAATTGATTGGTTATACAGCCCAGAGAAGATTTCTTGCCTGTAGCAGTCGAGAGGACTACTTGCCAAGAATGGTAAGAACATTCTGCTACTGCACATTTAGAAACTGCTTATAGTTTTATTATAGGCATTTACCTCTTTATTTTATAGACTCTGCTCACATTTTTTCTTCAGATTGGTAGATTTTGAAACATGTTGATATTTATTCCTGTTCCTATGATAACATCACTAACACAGCAACTCCACTTTTTGAAAAGGGTGCATGTTTTGTTTTATTAACAGGAATACCTTTCTGTTTGCTTCAGCCTCTGTGGCTGAGTCCTAACTGGCTCATTTAGGGAAACTAAAATCTTATCAGCCCTGTTGTAGAATGCTACATAACCCAGTGATGTTACGTTCTTATAGCTATGAAGCCGAAGTTTGAAGGAATGGATCCCCAAAATGATGCAAATAAACAGTTGTGCTTTTTCTTGGGCTTTTTCCAATGTTGCTATAGCTGCAATGGAACCTTTCCATTTTAGTCTTCCTGCAATGCAGCCTATTAATAAAAACACACTTAAAGTTTGGCCAGATAAATACTTTTTAGCAGGTAGTTGTGACAGGTCACTGGTTCCTTTAAGAGGGAGCAGTTGGACCAGTGCACATGTGGGCTGAGCCTTGGAGAGGAAAAGCTTTGGTGAGTCAGAGCCTGAGAAGGGTCAGGAAAAGGTAGATGAGGCTACCTGAGAGAGGCAGATGAGAGCTGCCAGCTGAAACAGTAGTTCCTTTGGGGAGAGCTGAGTTTGGAAGAAAAGCAGTATCTGTGGGCATCTCTAGACTATATGGAACGGTCGAAAGAGGATATGCAAATTTCTCAAGAAAGAGAAAGTAATTAAGACGCAGCTTTTTCGGCAAACTGCCCCTTTCGTCGAAAAGCTGCTCTTCCTCAATAAAAGGAGGTTTACATGGCTTTTCGACAAAGGGGGGGAGGTTTGCCGAAAAAGCCACGTCTTAATTACTTTCAGTTTTGAAAGTCGCTTCTTATGCCTTTCCTCTTCCGACCATTCCGCATAATCTAGATACGCCCTGTGAAGAGTTTGGAAGAGAATATTGACAGAGCTGACTGAAGCTGGAGTCCCCTGATAAGCAGAAGGCATGGACAATGGCCCCTAGGAAAAGAAGAAAATCCAGCTTGGTCATGGGAAACTGAGTCTAAAAATGAGGGCTGATGCAGAAGGATGGATCTTCTGTGTAGTATAACTCAAAAGCAGCGAGAAGTAGAATGCTGCAGCCCATAGGAAGAAGACCTCAGTGAAGTGTGGTGGGAAGATACGTCACTCTAGGATTGGAGGAGAAAGCTATGCCTGGCTTGGAGGCTAAAGGAATTAAAACCGAAGTGCTGCTGTTGACATTTGGGTGGGTGACTTGCTGACATTGTCCCTGGAGAAGGGAATGGGAAAAACCTATAATATGGTTAATTGTGGAAATTGGAAGATGGTTTTATTACACCGTTTGGGGGAAGTACTGAACTGGTGTATGTGAATATATTCTGCCCAGAGGGGAGCTTCATGTAAGAGGCTCAGAGGTGATGTTGCTTTCTTGGGCAGAAGGAGGTGGGAAATGGAGGCAGGTGAACCAGTCGTGCTGTCTGTTGCAGCAGGACTGCACCGCAGGTGGGAGGTCACCATATCCTAATAGTGTAATTTAGATTTATACAAATGCTGACTAACAAAGACGATTGGTTGTGACCTGGCTGCATACCTCTAGTAGACAGTCCTCAGTCTGTTGTAATTGGGCTGAACATTTGTGTTCCACGTGCTTTCAAGCCAGCTGGTCAGAGCGCAGTCCAGATACTGTTTCTAGCTATGGTCCTCTAGGGAATACTCCCAAGTGACCTGTCTGCCACTCTGTTAGGATGTGTACTTTGCATTCCAGTTGCTCAGACTTTGGCGCTGTCTATGCTGCAGAGTTCTTACTTTGCCGTGTCCAGGGAACGCATCTGCTTTTCTAAAACACTTTTGGCCACTGTAGATGAGCCAAATGTCAAAAGCCTCTTCCAAAAAAAAAAAGCAGGAAAAAGCTATGCAAATTGAGTAGCTTTTTCCCGAAGGACAGTGTAGTGTAGACATAGCCCCTGAAACCTACACCTCCCAAATCTGTCATTTATAAACACTTGCCCAGAGTTTCACTTCCCCATGGAGTCCTTTTGTTTGTAGTTTGACTCTCTTGGAAATGGTGTGTCAGGTAAGGGAAGGAATGCAGGGTGTAACCACAGTAATGTTTACCTTTTAAGCATGTGGAAGTTACAGATATCTGAGGAAAAACAATGAACATTTATGTAGCCTTTCTGAAGGGTTCTGCTGACCCCTTCTTGTGACTCTTAGGGCACGTCTAGACTGCAGCACTATTTTTGGGATATTTTGTCTTTACAGAATGCCAGTTGTTTCAAATGCAATCGAAATAATGGGCATGCTATTCTGACATCCTGGTAAACCTCATTCTACTAAATAGACTCTCGAAATAAGCTCCGCAATTTGCATAGCTCAAATGGTGTATCTTATTTCAAGCTAGCGCCACACTATAGATGCACACTCTGATAATGTGAGTAGACCACCTTCTTCAGTCCTCCTGTTATCAGTGAATAGTCAACCTGACAGAGCAAAAGAGGCACTCATGATGAGATCCTGCTCTTAAAGAAGATTTCAGTTGCCTTTCTCATGTGACCAACTGATGAGCTTCAGAAGCACAGACTGGTGGCTAACTGGGAAGTGCCCGCCTCCCTTCTCCAACTTCATACTGGGAAAACCAGTTTCCTTTGGTCTGGCAAAATTTCTGTAGCAAAATCATTTTTCTGGGGGTGGTAGATCCCTTGGATTGAAAGACCATCAAACTTAATTATTCTTGTGTAGCCCTTTAAAGCACTGTTGGGGCATTGCAATAAGCTGCCATTGGTCTGTCCTTGACCTGTGGGCAATTACTGTGTAGAACACATTAAAAATGGTGTGATCAACAATTAAAAATCAGTTTAATACAGACATTTTCTAAAGTGTTAAAGATTGGTATAAAGTATTTGTATTGTTCTAAGGGGCAAGCTACCCTCCCAGCAGATTTCTGAAAAAACATGGTAATAGCTTATACTCTGAAACAGATTGTCTGCTGTATATTTAGTACTGCTGAAAATTAATTAGCTGCATACCAAGTGTCACTGTTCTGTTCACCTGACTTTTAAAAGGTGCCAGCATCCCTGCAATATAAATCTAAAGTAGACATTGTCATTAACTGAGTTGTTCACCATTGGGCTATCATGGAGAGCAAAGTACTTTTCTTTTCGTTCCTATTAATAGTCCTTCTATTAAAAAAAAAAAAATGCAAAAACTTTGTCTAAATCTTGTGGTGATATAGCTGAAATAGCCCAGCGTCGCATTAATAGAGATGACCCTTATAATCTCTTTTCCTGTACCTTGCACATCTGAGAGAAGTTGTTAAAAAGCTATATTGCCATACCAGCATAAATGCAAGGTTTGGGGGTATGTCTGATATTAATAAAATGCAATATTTACCTGATTTTCACCCAGTATGACAGCACTTTTAATGAGCAATGACAGGTCAGGAATTTAACTACTAAAACGCATATGAACATTAGACCATTATATTGTCAAGCTGTTGGGGAGTGTGTTCCCAGTGGAGGCTGTATTCAAAGGATCCAGGTCACGTGTTGAGCTCTGCATAAACCCAAACTGCACTGCAGGCTGCAAACAAATGGGCCACGTGTTGAGTAGCCCTACTTTAAATGAAACTTTGACCATGAAGCCTGCCGAGCTTTGCTTCAAATGGTCTTGATGTATGTGAAACATAAGAAGTGGTAGATCAATATACTTAACCTTCCTTAGTAAATTGTCAAACAATCTTCCCCCATAAACTTTATGACTAATTTTGTTTTACGTACTCAATTAATGAAAGTGCCTGATGGCCAAAAAATTAGTTTGTTAGGATTATCCTTTATTCTGACAGTAATCTCAGTTCTGGAAACTATGCTTGAAAGTCATTAAGAGTACGTCTACTACACTGCACGCTTATTTTTGAAATAAGCTATTCTGGAATAGTTATTCTGAAAGGCTGTCTCCACACTGGCAAGTTATTCCGGAAAATCATCTGATTTTCCGGGAAAAACTTGCCAGCTGTCTACACTTGCTGCTTGAATTTCTGGAAAAGCGCTGACAAGCTAATGTAAAATCATCAGTGCTTTTCCGGAAAAACTACGCTGCTCCTGTTCGGGCAAAAGTCTTTTTCCAGAAAACTGTTCCGGAAAAGGGCCAGTGTAGACAACACAGTAGTGTTTTCTGCAAAAAAGCCCCGATCGCAAAAATGACGATCGGGGCTTTTTTGCGGAAAACCGCATCTAGATTGGCCATGGAAGCTTTTCCGGAAAAAGTGCTTTTCCGGAAAAGTGTCCTGCCAATCTAGACGTGCTTTTCCGGAAATGCTTTTAACGGAAAACTTTTCCGTTAAAAGCATTTCCGGAAAATCATGCCAGAGTAGACGTAGCCTAAGAGTTTATTTTGAAATAGCAAATCTACACCGCAGGGAAGCCTCAAAATTAGTCCAAGGCAGCACATCTACATTAGGGAAGCCTATCTTAATTTAGAGCCCCAGGAGGCACTGGGGAGGAATAACTTAGAATGGCCCTGGTGAGGGGCTTTTTCAAAATAGCAGCAGTGGAACATCTACATGCACCTTATTTCAAAATAGCTACTTCAGAATAGGTGGTGTTCCTCATAGAATGAGGTTTACAGAATAAGCTGTCCATTATTTTGAAAGCAACAGCATCACATCGTTGTATGGTGATGATTCAATTATATTTCAAAAGAAAGCAATGTGGAGGTCGGGGAAGAAAGGAAAAACTGCTTTCTGGGCCTTCTCATATATGCTGGTCAGTCACTTATTTAATTAACACTTCATAACAAACTTTTCAGGCCTACTAACCTTTCTTTCTCCTGTGTGTCTCCCCTTGATTTCCTTCATGTGTTGCCCTTTTATTATTATTGCTATTATTATTATTATTTTATTTTTTATTCTCCTAGTTAATAGGCTAATGAAGCTGTTGGGTCCCAATCTAACTGGTAATCAGAAACTCTCCAGGGGCCTACTTGGTTAAATAACAACCAAAGTGCATTTGGTGTCAGTTTAGTTTTGGTAGGAAAAGGGGAACTTTAAATGAGTTTTAAATTAAAAAAAACCCCTACATCTGAGCATACTCAAAAGGCATCTAAGACTTTGTTTTTGTTGTTTTTAAAGCCCATAAGCAAGCCCGCTCTTATTTCTGATACCACTGCAGTCCTGAAAATGAACTGTTCCACAGAGCCTCAGTGTAGGTATTAAGCTGGTTATCAATCATTTGCTCCTTTATTTACCTCTGACCTGGCACAGAATCTCTTACAGCTGTGTGAGGTGGCTGTTTACAAAGAGGATGTTCCCTGGGCATCTATGAATTAGTGCTATATAGCCCATTAGCAAAAATCTTTAGAGGTGAAACCGGAACTGCCAGAGTTTACCTCACCAACCAGAATTGCTGACTGAGACACATGTAGCACAGCACCCAAGCTTCCTACCTATTCTACTTTAGAAGTAAAGCATCACCATGGATGCAGGAGCTCTGTCTTGCGGTGGCCTGGCTTCCTCTAGGGCAAGGGATAGGCCTAGGGTTGCCAGATAGTTTAACAAGAAATACTGAACGTGCGTGCGCGCACACCCCCAAAAAAGGGAAAAAATTCTGTTGGGGGGGGGGGGGAGACCAAAGCTGTTGAGGAAAAAAAATAGTGTGGCCCCTTTAAGAAATGCTTTGCTTTTGAGGGGTTTTTTTGGCCCTAACAGGCTGCTGGCGGCCGCCCGCCATCTTGCCTCCCTGCACTGGGCCAGACAGCTCCCCTGCAAACCTGGTAAGCACCCAAGATTTTCACCTCCTAGCTGGGGAAAAAATCAGAAAATACTGGACATTTTAGGTGTCGGTATTTTCTGAAATTTTTTACTGGACAGGAGGCAAAAATACCGGACTGTCCGGTTCAGTTTGGGGGGGTGGGGGGGTTGGTATTTTTTTGTTAAACCATTTGGCAACCCTAAGTATATATGAGCTATCACATCTCCTTTCTCTGGGTTGGAAAAAGAGGAAAGAAAGCAGTATGTACTTGCAAGAAGACCTACAGAAACAGTTTTATGCTTGAAAGGGAGATCTACAAGAAACTCTCCTTATATTCTTGTCTGACTAGGAGGATTTATAAATGGTCAGGTTTTGCACAAGACCTTAATGAAGAAAGGGAATACCAGCAAAAGCTGGAGGAGTGCTTTTTGTCCTTCTTCATTCCCAGAATATAGAAGAGGGAACAGAGTAAAATCAGACAAGGAAAAGATCTCAATCATTAAATTAAATAGAATTCTTTACACGTTTAATCCAGACAAGACCGGTTATTACCGTAGGAATATTTTCATACTGAAGGGCGGTTGCTGCTCTTCACTCTTTTCCACTGAACCAATCAAGAGTTAAAAATAGGAAGAAAGGGAGAGCAGCGAAAGCATGAAAAATATTTTCCCCCAGGCTCTGTTCTATAGGGCGTAATCTTTAGCTTAAGTAATGATGTAACTAAGTCAGAATGGGAATCCCCAGTAAAGCCAAAATGCCTACAGCAGCTCCAACTTATTTTGTAAGAGCAATTCTGACATGGAGAGGTGATCTCATCGGTATCCCTGCCATGTAAAATCAAGAAAACAAGGCCTTGGGCAAACTTAGATCTAGATTGGGGTTATTTTATTTCTGACATGTTCCCTGGATGTACTACATTCCTGATGGGTCAGTAATGTCTCTTGCAGGTACAATGTGGCTCTGCAAGTGGAAAATAACTATTGTATACTTCAGTTCTTAGGCGAGAGCCTTGTCTAATGGATCCTCAAAAAATATTAAGAAAAGAGATTTCTCTTGACCACTTGGAATACCAGGAATAGTACAATATTGCAAAATTACACAATTATTTTGAACCTATTAATTTCTCAGAAATATATGAAAGGAGGAGAAAAATCAGTGCAAGAGAATGAGGCTGATTCAAGAGAGAAAGGTTAAGTGACAATGTGATTGGTGATATATGGTTTTGGCGATATATGGCTTTCATGATATATTGCAAGTCCTGAGCAAATGGCACTTTTGGATGAAAGATATTATATACCTGATGAATTTAAAAACACCCACGTATTTTGATCACAAATTATTTCAGGGTTTTTTTTTGGTCCAGTTGTACCCATCTACTGAAAGTCTGTGAACTTGTTTATGATGAAAAATAGAAATTTTAACTTGTTTCTCTTCATATCAGCAGGTCCACAAATCTGACCCTTCCAAGATTCAAGGTCCCTTGGCTTAACCAGGGGATCTTGCATGATCTAAAAATCAAAAAGGAGTCATTTAGAAGTGGAAACCTAGGTCAAATTACAAAAGATTAATATAAACAAACACAAGTATGCGGGGCAAAATTAGAAAGGCAAAGGCACAAAACAAGCTAAATCCAGCTAGAGACATAAAGGGAAACAAGAAGACATTCTACAAATATATTAGATGCAAGAAGACGACTAAGGACAGGGTACGCCCATTGCTCAGTGAAGAGGGAGAAACAGTAACAAAACTTGGAAATGGCAGAGGTGCTTAATCATGTCTTGGTTTTGGTTTTCACCAAGAAGATTGCTGGTGATGAGATGCCTAACAAAGTGAATCCCAGTGGAAAATGGGGTAGATACAGAAATTAAAATAAAGAATAAGTTACAAATTACTTAGGAGAAAATGGATGTCTTCAAGTCACCCGAGTGTGACGAAATGCATCCTAGAATACATAAAGAGCTGATAGAGGAGATATCTGAGCTTTAGCTATCATCTTAGAAAAGTCATGGAAGTTTGGAAAGATTCCAGAAGACTGGAAAAGGCCTAATATAGTGGCCATATATAAAAAGGCAACTCAGGAAATTACAGACCAGTTGGCCTAACTTCTGTGCCAGGGAGGATAATGGAGCAAGTAAATAAGGAATTTATCAGCAAACATATAGAAGATAATAAGGTGATGGGTGACAGCCAGCATCAATTTGTAAAGAACAAATAATCTCAAACCAATGTGATAACTTTCTTTGGGATAACAAGCCTTGTGGATAAGGGAGAAGCAATTGCGGTGGCATACTTAAACTTTTAGTAATGCATTTGATATGGTCTTGTATTAACTTCTTATCAATAAACTAGGCAAATACAACTTGGATGGGGCTACTATAACGTGGGATGCATAACCATTCTCTGATAGTTATTAATGGTTCACAATCCTGTTAGAAAGGCATAATAAGTGGGGGCTCCACATTGATCTGTTCAGTATCTTCAACTATTTAGATATTGGCATAAAGAGTACGCTCATTAAGTTTGCAGATGATACCAAGCTGGGAAGGGTTGCAACTGCTTTGGAGGATAGGGTAATAATTCAAAATGATCTGGACAAACTAGAGAAATGGTCTGAGATAAATAGGATGAAGTTTAATAAGGACAAATGCAAAGTACTCTACTTAATAAAGAACCATCAATTTCACACACACCTTTCTGCACTACTCCTTCCTAGAGTCACTGGTTACAGTGGACCACAAGCTAAATGAGTTAACCTTGTGACATTGTTGCAAAAAAAGCACACATGATTCTGGGATGCATTAAGGGGAGTGTTGTGAGTGAGACATGAGAAGTCATTCTTCCACTCCATTCTGCACTGTTTAGGAGTGGCATACTCAGTTGAGGTATTTTATCCTGCTCTGGGCATACATTTCAAGAAAGATGTGGAGAAATTGGAGAGGGTCCAGATAAGAGCAACTAAAATGATTCAAGGTCTACAAAACATTACTTATGAGGGAAGACAGAAAGAATTGTGCTTGTTTTTGTTTTAGAAAAGAGAAGACTGAGGGGGATATAATAGCAGTTTTCAAGTATCTAAAAGGGTGTAACAAGGAGGAGGGATAAAAATTGTTCTCCTTGGCTTCTGATGATAGGACAAGAAGCAATGGGCTTAAATTGCAGCAAGGCAGATTTAGGTTGAACAACAGGAAAAACTTCCTAACCAACATCTATCCGGAGTGATCTAGATGGTGCTTGGTCCTGCCGTGAGGGCAGAGGGCCGGTCTTGATGATCTCTCGAGGTCCCTTCCAGTTCTAGTGTTCTATGGTTCTAAGATCAGCGAGACTTGACACTTTGCAATAGCACATTCTTACTACATTATCTGATATAGTCTGTGGGACTTAGTCTCCCAGTACCTAGGCTAGTGTCCTAAAAACAGAACTATCCTTCCTCTTCTTTAGTGGAAAGCTATTTAAAGGACGGTTTACTTCCAGAGTTGCAAATAGACTAAAGATATGCTGGGCAGATCAATGTATTTGCTTATATAAAGAGGGAGGAGAAAGTTCAGGTAAGCAGAAGCACATTTATCCTGGAATAAGCAGTATGCGATCAGGACAACTAATTCTCCTGAGGCTAAAATGATGTAATCATCCTTATTGTTAAATGTGATAATATTTTCCTTGAATGGGACACTAAGTCTTTCAAGCAATTCTGTTTTTAATTTTGCTAATCTATGAAGGTCTGAGCAGATAACTTTCACTAGTGTCAGAATATAGTCTTGTTACTCTAAGTAAAGCAGTGTTTTACTTCTGATGCCTCAGCAGCTGGATCATGAAGGGCTTCAGTAGACAACAGTTAGTCTACTATTCTCAATGTACTGTATTCCAGTTGTACAAACAGCTCAAGTGATTGATTTAGGTGGATTTTATACATACTCACTTGTGTCCCAATCCTGCTGCGCTTACACACATGTGTAACTTTAACGTGTATGAGAATTCTTGTGGAAGTCAATAGAAATACTCATATGAATAAAGCTGTGCATGTGCTTAAATCTTCGTTGCTTCAGAGCCCTATAGCTGATCCCGCTCAATCTAAATGGATAACTCTTCCAATATGATATGAATTGTTACACCAATAGATCACCATCCTCTTCATTCCATGAGCACAGAAGGTAGGATGGGAAGACGTGCCCTGTATCAAGGGAGGCTTAGGTTAGCTATGAGGAAAGACTTTCTAACTATAAAGTTCCTATAGAGGTCTCCCATCCCTGGAGATTTTTAAACATGGGTTAGACAAAATACCTCTTAAGAATGACGAGGTTTATTTGATCCAGCAGAGGTCTGGATTGGATGACTTCTTGAGGTCCCTTTCATGTAAAATATTTTGGAGTACTAGAGATGGTAAAATAATTGCAGTTTCTGAGCTGTATTTTGCATACCGATTTGACACTTCTGGAGTGATTTCCAGGAAACATTATTTATTTCACCATGAGAGTGAATATATCCGTTTATAAACAAATGATTTGTAACATAAAATACAAAATATGAAAAACTTCGGGAATATGTATGTGCTGTTGCTGGATGCTTTTTGGTTTTTATATCTCAAAATAATTGAAAACCATCCACTTGATATAGCTGCCAAGTATTTCATACAAAAAATTGTTATAGTAGCTACAGTAATATACACCCTTCAAAAATACATACCAGTAACATTCCAGTTAATAAGAACTATGGAATAAAAAGTATGGAAATAATCAGTGAAGGAAATAAGGGTAAATATTGCAGTACCCTTACAACTCATAGATTGTGTTTAAAATGTAAGAGATGAAAATAGTTAGAATTTTCTGTGATTTCATTGAAATGGACTGGAGAGAGAGAAATATGCTGCCAAAATACTGTTTATTTGTTGCATAAAGAGGATACTGTGTACAAGGTTTCACATGAAGGCTTTGATCCTGCAATCTATTCTTTGTGGGCAGATCTCGATGCTCTCTCACAATGCAAGACTGAGGCCTAAATCAAAGCTAAGTCTTGGCTTGACAAAGCCCTGGCCGGGTTGATTTAGTTGGAACTGGTCCTGCCTAGAGCAGGGAGCTGGACTTGATGACCTTCTGAGGTCTCTTCCAGTTCTATGGTTCTATGATCTTTAGCTCGATTACAAGAAAATGGTAGAAATTTCTCAAATTTTGAAACAAGTCATTTCTTCAATACAATTTTTTTTTAAAAACAGCCTTGTAATGTTTTTCTTTATCCATGCATAAGTCTGTGCAGCAATAGCTTTTGTACTTTGATACACACTATCATAATAGGAGCAATTACTTTTATGTAGTAGATGCTTTTTGGATTTATAATCCATGTCTCAGAAATCAAGTTAAAACAACAGATGCAAGTGGAACCTTTACTGACATGATACACAAATGTAAAACATGTGCTTAAACAATCTGGCAGTGCTCTGTTTAATATGCTCTCTTGGACTATACTGTCAGCTACGTAAATAATGCCTGCACAGCTTTTTTTTTAAATCCGTGCCTTTTGGAAGCTTAATAGAACAATCTGATTTAGTGATAATTATGTCCTTTGTCTTTGCCTTTTTTCTTTAGTTTCTAATGTAGCAGCAGTGCTTTCTGTTATTTATGCTGGTATTTATTTAGATACATATACAAGATCACTATAAGAGTGCTTCTGCATTTGGAATACATTTTTAAAAAGAGCTTTGTCATCCTTGGTGATATCATTGGGAATATGTACAACTCTAGGAGCAGTACTTCTTGGCTAGAGATCCCATACAAGGGGAAGAAGAGAGGCTTGTTTCAAAAAAGCTCTGGTTTTGTATTTGTTTATCTGAAAGGAGTAGAAGAGACTATGTAGTTCAGTGGATCATGTATAGTAAAACCTGTATTATCCGGCACGTTTGGGGATTAGGGCATTCCATTCCAGTTATCTAAAAATTCTGGTTATCTGAGGGTCCCATCAACCTAGGGAAAATCAATGGACAATAATAGCAAAATTCAAGTTTTTAATATTGGTAATTTTGTAGTGTGAGGCAGTTGGTCTCACAATTCTACTTTGAGTTAAAGATGATTAGTACTTCATAAATAAAAAATTAAGCCAATCATGGTAAACCAAGCCAGGCTTGTGTGCCTGAAGATGTGACAGTATTGTGGCTGGGGGCAATCCTGGTTAACAAAGTTTTCTGGTTAACAGTGTCGGATAACAAAGGTTTCACTGTATTGTCCTGGAAATCTGGACACCTAGGTTCTAATTATGGCTCTGCTCTTAATATGCTGTAGCACCTTGAATAAGTTTTCACCCATCTGCGCAGAATTTTCAAAAGTGCTCAACTTTCCTCTAATTCTGCTCCAAATTTTCAAGAACACTGCACCTCCATTTTTCCCACTGGTAAAATGGTGGTAATGGTTCTTTCCTTTTAAAAAAAAAAAAAAAAACACTTGATGTATGGAAAAGCTCTTTTGTGATCTCACTAAGCTAGGGGGAGAGGTAGATACGCTGGAGGGCAGGGATAGGGTCCAGAGTGACATCAACAGAGGATTGGGCCAAAAGAAATCTGATGAGGTTCAACAAGGACAAGTGTAGAGTCCTGCACTTGGGACGGAAGACTCCCAAGCATTGTTACAGGCTGGGGACCAAATGGCTAAGTAGCAGTTCTTCAGAAAAGGACCTGGGGATTACAATGGATGAGAAGCTGGATATGAGCCAACAGTGTGCCCTTGTAGCCAAGAAGGCTCATGGCATATTAGGGTGCATTAGGAGGAGCATTGCCAACAGATCCAGAGAAGTGATTATTCCCCTTTATTTGGCATTGGTGAGGCCACATCTGGAGTATTGCGTCCAGTTCTGGGCGCTTCCCTCCCTCCTCCCCCCCCCCCCCACTATAGAAAGGATGTGGATGCATTGGAGAGGGTCCAGTGGAGGGCGAACAAAATGATTAGGGGGCTGGAGTGCATAACATATGAGGACAGACTGAGGGATTTGGGTCTGTTTAGTCCACAGAAGCGAAGAGTGAGGGGGGATTTGATAGCAGCCTTCAACTTCCTGAAGGGAGGTTTGAAAGAGGACGGAGAAAGGTTGTTCACAGTACTGACGGATGGTCTCAAGTTACAGTGGGAGAGTCTAGGTTGGATATTAGGAAAAACTATTTCACCAGGAGAGTGGTGAAGCACTGGAATGGCTTACCTTGGAAGGTGACGGAATCTCTATCCCTAGAGGTTAAGTCTCTGCTTGACAAAATGCTAGCTGGGTTGATTTAGTAGGGATGGTCCTGCGTTGGGCAGGGGGCTAGACTTGATGACCTCCTGAGATCTCTTCCAGCTCTATGATTCTGCCAGTTATAATGCATTTGGAAAGGTCACAGTTTGGTGTGATATTTATAGATATTCCCCATCACAATGTAAATCACTGTATGATAAACGATTGTTTGTACATACTATGATTTTAATGCGATTATATAGCATTTTTGGCAGGAAAAATGTGGCCTTGCAGATTCAGTTTATACCCTAATTTCTTGGCCTACTTTTAAAAATCCATATTTCCTTTTAAAGGACAAAACTATTTTTCTCTAACATTAGTGAAAAGATGTGATCATTTGTTGGCATGTGCTATTCAGATAGTTAGTCTCTCATTTTGGAAAACAGTGTTTTTCCCCAAGAGAGTGACGCCGCCTTCAGTTTTGAATTTTCTTTCACTAGCTGCTTTCCAAAAAAAGTGAATATCTTAATGGTGTTATGTTGTTGGGGGTCTGTTGCTTCTATTGTACAAATCTTGTGCTGGAAATTTCTGCTTCCTACACTAAGAACCGCTGCTGCATTTTATTTTTTTTAAGGGAAGGGGGATTTTAAATTTAGATATATGGTATGTTTAATCAGTGTAGATAAACAAACAGGAGGGAGTGTGAAAGGTGGGCAAAATAAGGATGTAGCTGCTTTGGAGGACTCTGCCATCTTCCTATTTATTAAGCAGATTTTTCCTTGGATCTACTCTGTTTCCTTCAATCGAGACTGCTACTGGCTCTTATTTCATTACCCAGACTTAATTGTATTTATATGTACTATAGTAACAACTATGTCAGTGGTCCTGGTTGAAACATAGTTGTCTGCTATCATGGGAAGTGAGAGATTTAAAAAAAAAAATCTCATCAGGATAGATGTCAAGGGACCCTTTTGGAGTCCCTTCCCTTTTCTGATGTAGGATCTTCTTTCTCTTCCCTCCCCTTCTCCCCCCCCCCCCCCCCCCCCCATTTTTAAGACTAATTAGAGCACTTTCCTAACTTCTCTTGGTAACCATAAGACTAAGCACTTGAACTCTGAAACTTGGCAGTTTTGAGTTACAGAAATTTGTATAGCTCCTTTTTGTTTGTTTTTTCTGTTCATGTGGGGTTGTATTCCCTGAGCTTTGCTCTGCCTTTTTTTTTTTTTTTTTAAAGTCTAACTTGTAAATGGAAAGAAACTCAAACCACCAACTTTGACCTAGTTTAGGATAGACACCATGTGAAATGGCCCACTTTTTCCATAGTTTCAATTCAAAATGGTAACTAGTCATATTCACTGAACACTTTAGTTTTGGCCTGAGTTTCAAGTTAGTAAGATGACACAAGCAGTTGCCATGTGTTCATTATTACATTACATATTTCAAAAAGATCATTTCATACACAAAATAGAAGCTAAGTCAGGGAGGCACTGGTTTTCAGCCCAAGCCTTGAGAGCAGACAGCTTTGTTGGCTTAAGGAATAGAGCAAGTGCCAATTCAAAAGAGATTGGTTTCCTTGCGAGTTTTACCAATCTAATATGCTGTCTTTGAGGTTTTCTGTATCTGTGTCTATTAAGCCTTTCTGTATAGACTGTGTCTCTTTCTACAGTGTGTAAAGTTTTTTGTATACCTTAAAGCATTTGGGATTAGTTTCATACCTTGTAATCTTTATTAAAATAAATCAAAAGGAGAAAGGGGAGGAACTCTTCTAAATGAGATGTTATCCACCCTTTGGTTGCATGACAAATATATACATCATGTAATATGGTTTGTATGTCAATATCTAGATTAGTTTAAAAAAAAAAAAAAGCACAATACATGCTAGACACATCTTTGACCTGCAAATATAGTGGCCTAGAATCAGATCCAAACCACTCACTAAAGTGAATGGTTGTCTTTATGTTAATTTCAGTGGGATTCAGCTCAGACCCTCAGCCTGAGCTCAGGCTATGCCTACACTGCCCCCATTTTGCACAAATATGCAAAATGTGCCTCATTTGCATAATTAATGGGGTTCCGTTTTTGTGAAAGAGGCTTTTGCGCAAAAAGGAACCAGCTACAGAGCTCCTTTTTCACCAAAAACCCCTCTTGCGCAAGAGCCATTCTGCTGCATTTTTTTTTCCAGGAAGAATGGCTCTTGCGCAAAAACAGAGCCTCATTAATTTTGCAAATGAGGCACAGCGATATTCCATGCTTTGCCTCATTTGCAGTGTCGACCTAGCCTCAGTGATTACCACCATGACCATTCGTTTAAAATGGAGTACTTGTAATAACTGTGCCTGGTAATAACTGTCTGTAGGATTAGGCTCTTAATTAGATTTTAAATACCCTGTCCTAGTATAGATATAAGCTTCATGATTACTGTTTAATTCATTAAATTGTCAATGCAGATATCATTGAAGGAAAAAGTAAAAGGCAACTTAGTAACTTACAGTAAGTAGGTGTGTGTGTGTGCACACACACACACACACACGCGCGTATGTTGAAACTCTCTAAACCAGGACACTCTCTGATCTGGCAACCTCTGTGGTCTGGCACATAGTCCCAGTGGAGAGCCAGCATAATTTCATAGGAAATGTTTACACGTGACTTATTTTCTGCTGTGATTTGTACACAATATTATATTTATACTTCTATGATTTTTCTTAACAATTAGTGTTCGCTACCTCAACATTGAGGATGTGTGCATGAAGAAGTAGGTAGCTAAAATGGAGTTTTACGTAGCTTTGAATAAATTTTTCAAAGAGAGCATATATTAAAATAAGGATTTTGCTTTATTTTGAGAAATTCAGCTATATAAATTGTTGCATTTTGTGTGTACATTTATTATGTAGGAATAGATTTTTCTTTTTCAATAAAACAATGAACTTTATCTCAGAAGTTAGTCTCTCTAATAGTTCTATGAGATTTTATCCTTTTTGCTTTTTCTCTACTATATTGAGTTTAGAAGGGTTTTTGTTCTTTCATCTATAGTGATCAGAGGGAGTGTGAATCTTCTCGCTAAGTAGGTTAGTTTTCAGAAAGTGACCTGTGAGAAATATATAGAAAATGAGGATTAAATAATAGGAAACACAAAAAATGAAAGACTTCATTATGAATGTTGCATTAATCTGATCTATTAACATAATTTAGAGTTGTAGTTAAATTCTGGTGGCAGAAACTGGAGCCAGACTTGTGGGAAAGTTTTTGTTTGTTGGTTAGTTTGTTTTTAAATGTTGCTATTGTATTTTTATTTAAAAAGTGCCTACATGCTTATTTAGTGCTTTACTAAAATAAGACTAAGAAGGTGTGTGTGGGTGGGTGGCGGGGTGTGTGTGTGTGTGTGTGTGTGTGTGTGTGTAAAATAACACTGTAGTGTGTGTGATTGGTTTCTGTTCCACCTCCAAAAAGAAAATCATGGTTACATATTTACCTAAGCATAGAAATCCCTGACTTCTATTCATGCCTCTTCAAAGCCTAGGTGAAAACCAAATCCTTGAACATAGGCTTGGGCTGAATTTAAACACTGAGAGAAATAGGCACAATTCAGTGGAATTTTGCTTTCTTATGCTGGAAATAAATGTGGCCTATAGTGTTCATTTTTAGAGTAGAATACAATGATGTATTCAATCCTGTAATTCTTTTTTACACACATACATACTACAGCAGTCAACAGGTGCTCTTTCACCATGCTTCCACAAAAATACACTAACTGCAAGTTCTGAATAAACTTAAACAACAAAAGGTCTGGTAGCACTTTATATACTAACAAAACTTATAGATGGTACCATGAGCTTTCTTGGGCACAGCCCACTTCAGATGACCAGAGTTTTGAGTCCAGGATGTGTCACCTGCTTTAAAGTAATGTTTCAGTAGCATAGAGGCAAGGTTGACTTTATTTATGCAGAAGTTATGTAATATCTTTGTCTATTTCGAAGACTTTTACAATCGATACTTCAGTATCTAGGCTTCAGCTTTGTTTTGACAGCAGTAATATTGCCATGCAAAAGGTTAAGTAACATCATTGTTCTACTTCAGTAGAATTTCAAGATTAAGGAAGCATATCCTGTATGGGGCATTGCTCTTGGTATGTTTGTAATTCCACCCACTGATCAAAGAAAATGAAAACAAAGGTAAGACAGAGCAAATATTTAGTGATTAGAACATACGGTGAGTACCAGTCACAGATCAGATTTAATTACTGTTTTCCCATATTGAATGATTTGTCTATTTTGAGGCATAATTGTAACCACCTTTCTCATATTGCTACAGATATTGTATTTTTGTTTCTTAACCCAACCATGAAACAAATATATTAACCTAATATTAGGATGGCTCAGAATCTTGATGAGGATATGAAAACTTTGGAAGTAAAAGTTATGGGTTTGAATATATGTCAGGTCAAAAGTGGCTTAGTCATTGGCTTCAGATAGTATGAACAGCTATCTTAAGCTAGTTGTCATTTGGAGATGTCCATGTTATGATCGCTTTGTGCTGATGTCTTAAGGATTAGAGATAGTGCAGTGATTAGAATGCTAGCTGGAGACTACTGATGATTCTTACTCAGATTCAAAAACTTCCTTGACACGCATTGTGTGAGCTTGTGCTGATTAGTTTTCTGTACTTCAGTTTCCTATCTGTAGAATGGGAATAATGGCACTTCTGTTCCTCACAGGAGTATTGTCAGGATCAACACAAAGATGATAAAGTACTCAGATGCTACAGTGATGGGAGGAACGCACACATCGAAACGCCGTAAACCAGGACTCTCTGATCTGGCAACCTCTGTGGTCTGGCACTGATGTTGCAGGACCAAATAGTCCCGATGGAGGAATCCCTGCAGGGCCAGCAATACAGTGGCCTGCATGCAGCAAGCTGCCAGCAGGGCCACTCAGCACATGGCAGTGGGGTTGCCCAGCAGAGCTAGGAGACCTGGTGCGTAGCTGCTTGGCAGGGCTGGGAGCTGCAGTAGTAGAGATGTCAGTGGGCCACAGGAGCCCCAGTGCACAGCTGCACAGTGGGGCCAACAGCAGCAGCAGCTACCCAGGGTGGCAGGGAAGCCCTAGGGACCGGGCCAGGGCTGGGGGGGGAGGAGGGGCAGTGATAGTGGCTAGAAACGACCTCCCCTAGTCTAGCAAAATCCCTCACTGGAACCATTCAGGGCCCAGGGATGACAGACCAGGGAGGGCCAACCTGTAGCTAAGATAAATAAAAGTGTCTCATGAAACCAGTTAGCAGTCCAGATAGAGAAGCAAAGGTTTTGAATGGTTTCTGTAGAACACAGATAATTTAGTGGGGCATAGAGTGACCAGATAGCAAGTGTGAAAAATCGGGACACTTTTGTGGTGGGGGTAGAGGGCTGTAGTTGGCAGGTGTAAGACACAATCCTGGATATCCGGATGTTTGGTCACCCTAGTGGGGCAACATAGAGGAAGCCTGCCTTGCTGCTGCCTGTTGAGTATCTGTTATGTAAATAAGCACCTATCCAACACCAAATTAACTTGATCTATTGTGCTTTGGGGGTCTCGGGGCCCCCCCCCTTGACAGGGGTTGCCACCTGCCTCCAAGGCATCATCCAACCAACCGGGGCCTCGGCCCCAAAGCGTGATGCCCTCTTTTGGGGGAAATATGGCCTCCCGGCCTAGTCCACAGTTTACAGGCCCAGAGGCCTAGTCCACAGTTCAGTGTCTGTTACCCTGGTCCCCACTCGCCGGGGTCTCGGGCAGCAGGGTAGGGGGGCCCGGGCCCTCCCTGTCCACCGGGCCCCGACCCAGGGCCCTAGTAGTGGCGGGCGGTTCCCACCACTGGCTCGGCAGGGGCTCCTCCCTGCAACGCCCCGACCCCTCAGGGGCTTCTACAGCTCCCTGCCCTGGGTCGCTTCCTACCCCCTGCTCCCGGCCCGGCGCCGTCCCACCTGTCGGCGTCGGTCGACTGCTGGACTGGTACTTCCCCTGGCAGCCTCAGAGTTGGCAGAGTCTGGTGCTCGGGTCACAGGGGGTCGGTCGGCGGCTCCGGCATTGGGGCCGAGCCCGGCTGAGGCCCGTCAGCAGCGCGCTCAGCTCCCTTGGCTACTCCCTCTCTGGCCAGTGGTTGCTAGCTCCAGCTCAGGTCGCAGTCTGCCCTTTCTGAGCAGGCCATCAGCCTTTTTATCTCTCTGCTCCCCTCGGAGCATGCCCAGTAGGGCTGTGTGGGTGGGGCCTTCTCCGCCCCTGGCCCCAGGTGGTTTCCCTGGGCTTTAGTGCGGGGTGGGGCTGCCCCGTCCAAGGGGGTTAGAATGTGGAGAAACATTTAAGTTTCCTAAGTTTATACGGGCAGTCCCCGGGTTACGTACAAGATAGGGACTGTAGGTTTGTTCTTAAGTTGAATCTGTATGTAAGTCAGAACTGGCGTCCAGATTCAGCCGCTGCTGAAACTGACCAGTGGCTGACTACAGGAAGCCCGAGGCAGAGTTGCTCTGCCCCGGGCTTCCTGGAATCAGCCTCTGTTCAGTTTCAACAGCCTGAATGTGGACGCCAGTTCCGACTTACATACAGATTCAACTTGAGAACCCCAGGCATCCCCAAGTCAGCTGCTGCTGAAACTGATCAGCGGCTGATTCCAGGAAGCCCAGGGCAGAGCAATTCTGCCTCAGACTTCCTGTAGTCAGCGCTGGTCAGTTACAGCAGAGGCTGACTTGGGGACGCCTGGGGCAGAGCAGCTGGGGTGTTTCCGGGTTGGTCCAGTAGCGCCCAGAGCAGTGCTGCGGGACCAACCAGCAGCGCCCCAGCTGCTCTACCACAGGCGTCCAGAGAAAAGCCTGGTCTGCTGGGGGGGGTGGGGAGTACTAGCTGCGGCTCCCCCCCCCCAGCAGACCAGGGAGACGCGGGCGGTGGACCGAGATGCACCGCGGTCCTGCCACCCGGGTCCTCCGCGGCTTTGCTCCGCGTCTCCCTGGTCTGCTGGAGACCAGCAGACCAGGGAGACCAGCAGACCAGGGAGACGGGGAGCAATGCCACGGAGCACATCGGCAGCGGACAGCCCAGACGCGCCGCGGCTGTCCCGCTGCCGGCGTCCTCAGAGGCTTTGCTCCCCGTCTCCCTAGTCTGGGAGACGCGGAGCAAACCCGGTTCGTAAGTCGGATTCGCGTAACTCGGGGACTGCCTGTATGTTCACAAATGTAGAAATATGTTAGAGTTGGACAGGAAATGATTTTCCCACCCCACGAAAATGTTCATATTCTCAGTTTCATCCTAGTGCAGGTCTTTTGACGCTTTGTTTTTTGTTCCCACCTCAAAAAAATCGCCAATAAATCGGTTAGGGTACTCACTTGGGATGTGAGGACCCAGGGTCTACAGGTTGAATCTCTGTAAACTGGGACTCCCTGATCTGGCAATTTCTGTGGTCCGGCAGGTCCACAGACGTTCCAGGGTCAGTGTGCGCTGGTGAAGGGCAGGCAGCTGGGCTCCCCACAGTGGGGGCTTGCCTGTGGCCAGGCTCAGACAGGAGCATGGTGCTCAGGGAGCTGGGCTGCCTGGTGTAGCAGGAAAGCAAGTGAGGGGACCAGCAGGGCAGTGAAGCCAGTGGGACAGAGGGGAGCCAGCCACAAGGCCGGCTGCTGGTCCAGGGTTATAGAGACTGGTAGCAGAGGTGCCAGATAAGACCACCCTGGTTCAGCAAAATCCGTTATTCGGGACTGGTCAGGTCTCAAGGGTGCCGGACCAGGAGGTCCAACCTGTAGTCCCTGTTCTGCCTGATTCACACTTGCATCTGTCTCCAACATCCCAGGTGAATAGATTAATCACTAAACTGTAGCTCTTCTGGAGTGGGTCTTGACCAGTGGCCCTGACCAGAAATTCCATCCTGGATCTGGGAAACCTTTCCTGACGAGTTTCATATTGACAAATTGTACTTTTTTTGAGGCAGCGCTGAGCACCCCCCTCATGGCTAGAGGTACTGTTGGAGTCACTGCCACAGTTTCTCCTTTTAGCTGCTCAGTAACTCCCATAACACCATCCAAAAAATAATTGAAAATCTTCCTTTCTGGAGTCCAATTTAGTTAATCTCTGCACACATTGGCTCTCCAGGCCCCATTCCCAGTTGAGTGTCATTCTCTCCCTTTTAAGAAGTCCCCAGCCTTCCTTCCTTGAGAAGGGTCTTGGTTTACCAGCTTTCAATTCTTTACATGGCTGGACCTCAGCCTTGAGGCTTTGATTTCCAAATTCTCCTGGTGTGGCTTAGCTAGAACTGTGAATAACCTAGCACAGTTCCCTAGTTTCAAGGTTTTCCCTGCAGGAGGATTTCACATTCTCTCTGCAGTTTCTGCCGCTTTTGTAATCTGGGTTGACTAATTCCAGATTTTTCAGTCGTTAAAGGGCAAGCCAACCTGTTACAGACCATCTAATGCATTTTTCCTGTTACTGCAGTATTGTGTCCTATTGATGGTTCAATCCTACCATTTAGGTTCAACCCATAGTAAGGGATCTCTCCTTTAGGTCCTTGGTGAATGGTAGGAAAACACTTGTGCCCTTAGCTTTCTATGGTGTGCATCACATTCCTGCCTACTATGCCTCTGTACTGTGATGGCTTCAGTCACAAAGCTCCCCTTGAGATTTTCATTTGATTTGCTTGAAATACCACTGACCCGCCTTTCAGGGTGTCCTGCCACCCTGTTTTGCTGAGCCAGTCCCTCTAACTCCCGAGCAGTGGCACAGAGACAGGGTTACAGCCCCCCAGCAGAGGAATACAGAAACTGAGATCAGCTCAGCTCTAGGAAGGATCACGCAAAAGGACTTGCCACAACATCCAGGTGCACACCCCCAAAGGGACCAGAACCCCAGATAAATTCCTCTTACTCTGTAAGCTCATAAAATGTTCATCCTCTTTATCATTGCAAGAGAGAGATTCACAGCTGTTTACCTGCCGGGGTCTTTTTTTTGGGGGGGGGGGAACAATTATTTACACTTGGTTTATTAATAAACAAAAGTGATTAATATAAGCATTTGCTTATTGGATAGTAGACTAGTGGCTTATATCCCTAGGTCCACCCCTGCCAAACTTCATGTCCCTCCTTCAACACGTATGGGAGCTAAAGCATTTCAAAGAAAGTCTCAAGAATTATTTTTAACTCTTGGGGGGGGGGGAGGAGATTTTGCTTCTTGCCTCATTCTTGGAGATGGCTTTAACTCATTTTGGTGGAAAATTCCTCTCCCTTGTCCCCTTCTCTCCCCCCCAATAAAACAAACAAGTGAAAAAACCAAGAACCAGAAAAGCCTGAGACAGATGCATAGGAAATTTTGGCCCAGATGATTGGTTTTGCAAACTTCTAAGCTACTGAAAGGAGGTCTTCATATGGGAAGTGTAGGGAACCTTCGCTGTCAGTCCACCTATATTGCTAGGAGTTGAGTAAAATTTATGGAAAGAGACATCTTCAAACCTACTAGGGGAATAATACAATCTTTACATGGCTGTATTATTAGATTTTTTTCCTTTCACGATTAAACCTCACCCAATTATTATACTGACAATTTTGTCTTTGTCCTTTTTCTTAGTCGTTATTTTTCATCTAAATTAAATTAGAAGAAATTTGTATTGTTCATTTGTCTAACGTAAGGCCATAGACTTGCCTCCATTATTATGATGCAGAAAGGCAGAATAGTTCAACCTGGGCAGAGAAGGACTTTTGTACTTAGAAGTGGAACGTTCTTATACACTACTGCATAGCTCATAGTCTCCTGTTTGCAGCTGTTATACCAGGGCATTCTCATCTGCTGCAAGAGACATAGCTGAGAGAAATCAGATGAGCAGCTGTTCTATGAAGCATGCCCTCCTCTTAGGGCAACAGAACTTACAATTCAAAATAAAGCCTCAGAAGTTACTGCTGTCCTCATTAAATCCTTCTCTGTGGCTTTTAGATACTGCCAGGGTAATATTGGGGAAAAAGCCAGCCAATGGCAGTATGCCAAGTTGCTTAGATGTACTGCAGCTACTGTGAGCGTCCTAAATGGGAGCATTAAGTAGACAAGATTTTTGTCATGTATTTAGTGATTATTCCCATGGGCTTCACTTGCTCTGTGTGTTTGGAGGCCTTGCCTGCTCCTCAGTCCCAGCTCTGAGAAGATAAAATGGTAGGTGGGTGATAGGACTTTTATGTTACATGTAGGGTTGCCAGGAATCCATTTTTTTGACCAGGATGCCTGGTTAAGCATGGGGGAGGCAGGTGGGGCATTGCCCTCTTGAAACTGCAAGCCGTGGACAGGCACCGAATTTGCTACCCTTCCTGTGTGGCTCAGTTGGCCTTACTGGAACTTAACTCCCGCCTCTTCCCCACTCTCCCCCCCCCCCCCCCCCCACATACACACAGTATAGAAGTCAGACTCCTCATATGATCGCAAATGTAAAAGAGAACGGTAAATGAAACCACTAACATACTTAAACTTACGCTTGGCTTTAAGTGTTTGCTAGATTGGTGCTGTGTGCTCAGCACCTTGCAGAATCAAGCCCAAATAGTGGATATTTTATTCTGAATTTCTGGCCCATTCTCAGGGCTCAATAGGCCATTTGTCAATGTTATGGACGTAATTGACTAATTCCTGGTACAATCTCCATACAGTTATGTGGAATTCAATAGGGTTACTTTGGGATGTAAGCCAGCATGGAATTCTGTTAAGAGTGTTCACATTTTAATATGGTCGATGTCTGGGAAATCTTGATCTGTAATTCTGCTGTTGAGAATTCGAAAAATCACCACTATCATTAATCTTAGCTCTTGCTGAAGCTGTGTAAATACTGGTGCTTTGCTTTTTTTTTTTTTTTTTTTTCTGAGGGGTGAGGACAAGATTGATAGCAGCCACTGTATTAATTGTAATGAGTCAAGATCAAAGCAAAGTTATTCAACTTTAAATTGAGAGTTAATATTATCTATGCGGATTAAATTAGTGAGTGTTGTAATACCACCTACTATTTTGTTTGCTCTGTTTCCCCAGCTTCCATGTGATGCCAATCATTTTGATATTTAGAATGCAGATTTCCCTAAGCTGTTAGTGTTTCATTTGTTCATTGTCTTGTTGTCAACTGTATGGTTTCTCAATATGATTTTGTTCTTTTACAGATGATACGTTAAAAGTTTAGAGGAAAAACCTGAGATTTGTTTCTAAGATCTGTTGCTGAACTGAGAAGAGAAAAAAGCAGAATGGAGAACTTCTGAAGATTTTTATTAGAGAACAAAAGTCAACTGGAAACATAAGGTGGACTTAAAGGAGTAAGGAATTTTACAAGGCATCCAGAAATTAATAATTCCTTGGTTTGGCTCAAAGTCGTGGGACAATGGATACCATTGAGACTGCAAAGCTTGAAGAGCACATGGAAGGTCAGAACAATGACACTTCAAATGGTTATGTTCGACCCACCTTATCAGTCAATGAAGATAGCAAAAATGGCAACAGCAAACCAAAGGGTTTACCGAATGGTTTGCGGAAAGGCACAAAGAAATATCCAGATTATGTTCAGATTTCTATGCCTGCTGAATCTAGGAACAAATTTCCTTTGGAATGGTGGAAAACAGGCATTGCCTTTGTATATGCGCTCTTCAATTTAATTCTAACAACTGTCATGATCACAGTGGTTCATGAGAGGGTACCTCCCAAGGAGCTCAGTCCTCCATTGCCAGATAAGTTCTTTGATTATATTGATCGTGTGAAATGGGCTTTTTCTGTATCAGAAATAAATGGAATGATACTAGTTGGATTATGGCTAACCCAGTGGCTATTTCTCAGATACAAGTAAGTAGTTACATTTATCTCTGTTTGTTTCTACTTAGTAACAGAATTTGCTTCTGCCTTCCTTACATTTTCCATGAGTAGTTACACTTCCCAAAATGAGTACAGGTAAAGAATGTTGAAACAGAATGTTTAAAGGAATCTTGGATCTAGACTCTGCATCCATGAGTGAGAGTGCAGTGGGCTTGAAACCCACAATTGTTTCATGAAAAAAGAAAAGGGGGGGTTCAATGTTTTGTTTTTATTCTTATGCAGAATAAAACAAGACCTCTTCAGAGAGCAGGGGCCTGAACTTTGATCTATCACATCACCACAGAACAATTCAACTACCAAGTGATTGGCTATTCTGCTTTCTGGCTAGAAATTCCATTGTGTACTTCAGACCTTATAGATAACTTTTTTTTTATTCAAGTGATATCATTCTGCAAAACACTTCTGTTTTGACTAAACTGTGTCTTTGACAGAAAGTGCTGAGAGAATTTAGTGCCCTAAATAGAGCTGAATAAAACATTTTTCCATGAAATGTTTTTAAAGTTTGACAACACACTAGACAGTTCACTAGCATTAGATGTGGACGCTCAAGCTAGTCACAGCTCTGAGAACGCCAACTCATCTTTTTTTCCAGCCCATCTCTTCTGTTTCTTGGAGAAAAATCTCTACAGAAACTTGAAAGGAAAACAGACTTTATTTGACATGGGATTGAAAATGAAAGAAATTACAAAATTCCCAAGCAAAATAAAACCAGCTATCCAAACACCTGTGCTATTAAATAGGCCTGAATTTACTTCTGGTCTAGTGGTAAACAAAACCAAACCATTACTTGTGCAGCAATTTCTTTTTCTTCTCTCAACTAGAGCATACTCAGGTCTCAATTTCTGACAGCTTCTCTCACTAAGCCTATGAGAGACAATCCAGAAAGATGTGTCCATACATCAAATATTTTGTGTGTGTCTCAAATCTCCTATGGAAGCAGTTCTGTTGAACTTTGTTTTCATATTGGTTGGATCAAAGTTAAAAACTGTAACTTAAAATTTAGGCTGTTAATTGTTTAATGAGGCTTAAGCTGAGGCTTAAGCTAAGCCAGTGGCACTGAAGGCCTCTCACTTCTTGACAAGTAAATGTATCTTGTCTTTCATTTTATGCTTAAAAAAACCTTTCTTCCTTCTCCCTCTGTCCTTGTTTTCAGGTCGATAGTGGGGCGCAGGTTCTTTTTTATAATGGGAACTTTGTACCTGTACCGCTGTATTACCATGTATGTTACCACTCTACCTGTCCCTGGAATGCATTTTCAGTGTGCTCCAAAGGTAAGAAATCTTGGTGTTGGCCAAAATATTATACCAAATACAGTGTCTGAAAAAGACATATTGGGATATTCATTTATTTTAATAAGATAAATATTTCTCCACATATTATATGATAGTCTTCAGAGAGAAGTGTGGCATATCTAAATATGAAGAGAACTGCTAGGTTTTTGACATTTTAGTTTGGTACGTTGCTGTTAGTAAGGCAGGATTTTGTGAACACTAAGCATCTTTTAGGAGGAGAGTGCCCAAGAATAGTACTGCAGCAGATTGTCCATTTCATTCTTGGTTTTATGAACATATAGATTCACCAGGTTTATTCCAGTTTGGACTATATTTAAGTCAGACATCTAGATTTTTTTTTTTTTTTAATCTGAAACCTGCATAATATACTGACTATGCTTTGTCAACTGAAAGACAAACCAGCTGCTTGCAGGACAAGCCAGCAAAGCCTTGCATTGCAGCTAGATTTTTGAGGCAAATCTTGTCAGCATGTTTGCCGGTGATCATGTTTTGACCAGGGCTGTCTGGGGCTTTTAAATCCAGTCTAGGCAGGTGACGCTTGTGGCAAAAGGTACGTAAACATAGCAAAAACAAATTCTCAAAAGCAAATATTTGTGGAAATTTGATTATTTGTCGGTGGTACAGTAGAACTAAATGATAAAGTACTCTAAATGTTAGAGCAAATGTGAGTGGTGAACTGCCTCATGTTTCTGTTACCGTAACTCCAGGTCACTAAGCTAAGATTCCATAGCATCTTTCAAACGATTGTGTTGATTTTTGGAAGTTTTTCTAATACTACTCCCGCAGCACTCAGTAGAACTTGTATCTTAAATTTCACATTTTCTGATTTATTTTTTAATGTCAATATTCATTCCATTCCTGAATTGCTGGGATTAAAATTGGACATATGGCAACTGAAGACCAAATGTATCCTACCATCTGTCACAGAAAAATATTAGAGCCACTCAGGAGACTGCTTTGGAGGAACACAATTTTTCACTAGCAATTCAGTTAGATGAATTTTTCAGAGCTACTCTAATGATGGGGGCTGAGAGAGGCATATTCATTCTTGATGTATTTGCTTTGTCTTAATTAGAATTAAACCAGGAATTAACTTGGTTGAGGAATATATATTGAAATGACTCTGGCACACTCAAGAGCTGTGCAAAAATCGGTTGGTTGGTTTTGCAGCATGTGAATTATTTTCTTAAGTTTTTGATTTTTGGTGAATTCATGTCTCTCTTCCTCCTCCCCTTTCCACATAACCAAGCACGCAAGAAGTTAATCTTGGTGAAAAGTGATAGGAAAGTGACAGTGTGCACAGTATCCGTAAGAAGTTTCAAATAAATTTGGGATGATTTATAAAGTCTACAAACATGTCAGCAAACCTAGGCTGACTTCTGACTATTTACGTCCCAAATATCACATGGCTTGAAGTCTTGATTTGTGACCATTTTGCTTCACTCTGGACAAAGAATGAATGATTTGCATATATTGCTTTGCAGGGTTGTTTTCTAGTAAACCATGCTGTTGTCTTTGAAAAATATATAGACAAAGAAGATTCAGATGTTTAGTAGATAGAGCTTTTTATTTATTTATTTTTAAGCTCAGGTTTATTTGGCATAAACTTTTTGATCAAACATATATTCATTATCTTGATTTTTGTTTCTCATTTTCCAGTTGAATGGAGATTCTCAGGCTAAAGTACAGAGGATCCTACGATTGATTTCTGGTGGTGGTCTGTCTATAACTGGATCTCACATCCTGTGTGGAGACTTCCTATTTAGCGGTCATACAGTAGTTCTAACGCTCACCTACCTGTTTATCAAGGAATGTAAGTTACAATATTTAAATGCAGTTGCATTGCTGATGCTTGTGTTATAAGAGGAGTACTTAAACTAAAACCACTTTGTTGCATTTGTACTTGTTTTAGTTTTTACAACATAAAATAAATTGAAAAACTTTTATTCCAAAGTTTGACAAAATTCACTTGTTCCTCCCAGTGGGTGGCTTCTAGAGTGGGTCTGCCATGGTTGTATGTGGTATGTATACTATCCTAGGATGTGTGTGGAGCATCAGAGCTTTTAGCAGACATCTGTGCATTTTTGGAAGACTGATGATGCAAGAGGGGGATAATGAAGGTAAGACTGAAAAAGGGGCTATATCAGCTAGGTGAACAAAGTGAAGGCAAAAGACCACGTTGGCTTAATCGGGAGATCTTGCATGATCTAAAAATCAAAAAGGACTCCTATAAAAAGTGGAGACTAGATCAAATTACAAAGGATGAATATAAGGCAACAACACATGTATGCAGGAGGCAAGATTAGAAAAGCAAAGACACAAGCTAATCTAGGCAAATACAACTTACATGGGGCTACTATCAGGTAGGTGCATAACTAGCTGGATAACAATTTTCAGACTAGTTATTAATGGTTCACAGCCATGTTGGAAGGAATAACAATTGAGGTTCTACAGGGGTCTGTTTTGGGTCCGGTTCAATTCAATATCTTCATCAATGATTTAGATGCTGGCATATAGAGTACACTTATTAAGTTTGCACAGGATACCAAACTGGGAGGGGTTACAAATCATAGAATCATAGAATAATAGGACTGGAAGGGACCTCGAGAGGTCATCGAGTCCACCCCCCGCAGTCAAGGCAGGATCAAGCTCCGTCTACACCATCCCTGACAGATGTCTATCTAACCTGTTCTTAAATATCTCCAGAGAGGGAGATTCCACCACCTCCCTTGGCAATTTATTCCAATATTTGACCACCCTGACAGTTAGGAATTTTTTCCTAATGTCCAATCTAAACCTCCCCTGCTGCACTTTAAGCCCATTACTCCTTGTCCTGTCCTCAGAAACCAAGAGGAACAAATTTTCTCCTTCCTCCTTGTGACACCAGTGCTTTGGAGTATAGGGTTATAATAAATAGGAACAAACAATCTGTTTCACACATACAGAATGGGAAGTGACTGTCTAGGAAGGAGTACTGCAGAAAGGAATCTAGGGGTTATAGTGGAGCACAACTAAATGAGTAAACTGTGACATTATTGCAAAAAAAGCAAACAAGATTCTGGGATGCATTAACAGGAGAGACATGAGACGTCATTCCTCCACTCCACTCTGTACTGATTAGGCCTAATTTGGAGTATTGTGTCCAGTTCTGGACACCGCATTTCAAGAAAGATGTGGACAAATTGGAGAAGGTCTAGAGAAGAGCAACAAAAATGATTCAAGGTCTAGAAAACATGAGCTATGAGGTAAGGCTAAAGGAATTGGGCTTGTTTAGTTTGGAAAGGAGAAGACTAAAAGGGGACAGGATAGCAGTTTTCAGGTGTCTAAAAGAGTGTCACAGGGAAAACGGGGGGGAAATTGTTCTCTTTGGCATCGGATAGGACAGGAAGCAATGGGGTTAAACTACAGCAAAGGGGGTTTAGGTTGGATATTAGGAATAACTTCCTGTCAGGGTGGTTTAAAAACTAGAATATATTCCCTAGGGAGGTTGTGAAATCTCCATCACTGGAGATATTTAAGAGCAGGTTAGACAGACACCTGTCAGGGATGTGATAGACCTTGCTTGGTCCTACCATGAGGGCAGGAGGCTGAACTTGATGATGATCTCTTGAGGTCCCTTTCCGTTCTAGTATTCTGTGATTATTGTCTTAGAATCATGGAGTACTAGAACTGGAAGGAACCTTGAAAGGTCATCAAGTCAAGTCCCTTGCACTCCTGGCAAGACCAAGCACCATTTAGACTATCCTTGAGAGGTGTTTGTCTACAGTGTAAGGATGTTAAATTGCAGTTAATTGGCTAGTCGAGTAGTTGATGGAATTTCCATTGATTACTCGACTAGTGGATAGATACTTCCGCATTCCTCAACTGACCCCAGGCTCCACGGCACTGCCCCTTTGAATGCCGCTGCATAGCTGATCCCAGGCTCAGCTGTGCAGCGCTGCCCTTTTGAAACACCAAGGCGGTGTTTTTAAGGGGCAGCCCCATGGAGCCCGGGGTCATGTAGGGACTCCCCAGCTGATCCCCGGCTCAGCTGTGTGGCACTGCTGCTTTGAAGTACCCCTTCCTCCCCCTGCCCTGCACTTTTGCTGCCACTATCTGACAGACAGCAAGAGTGGGGTGGGGGAGTGACTAGTTGACTGATATCTCATAAGTATTTGCTTGTTGGATAGTCAACTAGTCCTTAACATCCTTACTATTGTAGGGTCTTAAATATCTAATGATGGAGATTTCACAATCTCCCTATGCAATTTATTCTAGTGTTTTACCACCCTGACAAGAAGCTTTTTTCCTAATGTCCAATCTGAACCTCCCTTGCTGCAATTGAATCCCATTGTTTCTTGTCCTGTCAACGGAGAATAATTCTTCTCCATCCTCCTTGTAACAACCTTTTAGGCTTTAAACAATCTGATATATAATATCGTAATCCCCTTTGGGAGGGGATTATGTAACCGCCTTTAGGATCTTATCACTTCTGTTTGAGATATTCAGCAAATTAATACTTGAGTTTTTTATGAGAAAGAGAGAAAGAGAGAGGACTCCCCTTTCTGCAATGGGAGTCGCACCTGCTTATCCCATTGCTGAATATGGTGCTCAGTTTTGGCTTTCACAATGGAGGATACTTTCCTGAGAGGCTGGATTTTTGACAGACCATTGTAAAATGAGGTTATTAGAAAGTAAGCTTGAGTGGCTTCTGGAGACTCACAGTATGAGTTTCAAGATGATGTAATTGAGGGCTAGACTCTAAGGCTATGCTGTAATACTCAGCGTGAACCTTAATAATTTTGGCTATTTGTTTGGACCAGGAGTGTGCAGATTCCGGCTTGTGGGCCAGATCCGGTCTGCAGAGTTAGTGCCTGAAGGACTCCCACCTTGATGTTTACTTGTGCCTCCACAGGTATTGGAGAATCACAGCTCTGGAGCAGCGGGAATCAGCATTCTGGTCCACGATGCTTCCCGCCACTCTCATTGGCCACAAATGGTAATTCACAGCCAACCAGAGCCTGTGCTCACCTGTGGAGGCTAGGTGAACATAGCAGTGGTGGCCCACCAGGGACTAATACTACAACCTGCCATTTTTTTGTATTGCCTATCTCTGGTTTGAACACATACCAGTGCAGTAGCATTTCCTTTTCAAATCATGGCATGGCACGTCTAAAATTACGGTATGTCTTCACTATGCAATCTTAATTAACAAGATTGCGTTGGCACAAACTTGTCACTAAAAGTAAGTGTGTGTGTGTGTGTGTGTGTGTGTGTGTGTGTGTGTGTGTGTGTGTGTGTACACACTGTTGGCCATTTTATTGACAAAAAATACTTCTGCATCCAAAGAGTAAGTTTCGCTTTGTCAGCAGGAAGAGCGCTCTTCCCGACAAAGCAGTGTTCACTCATGCACTTTGAATGAAAAAGTTTTGGTGAGGTGAGGAGGAAAGGTGTATTTTAAGCACTTGTGAACAACAAGTTTTGTTAAATGCAAGTGTAGATGGCCTTAGAATTTGACTTTCTTTGCTGATTTCCTGAGCACTTTGGTTAAGGCAGTGGTCCCCAACACGGTGCCTGCAGGTGCCATGGCGCCCACCGGGGCACTTATGTGCACCTGCCTAGTGACCAGGGCCAGCCTGAGCCATTTTTGTGCCCGGGCGCACGGCACATGTGTGGCCACCACCCCCGGATGTATGCGCGGCTCCTGCCCCGGGCGCCCGGCAGCCCCGAAAGGTTGGGGACCACTAAGGATATTAAATAATTTAATGAAGTCTATTTTCAGTGCATAGGTAAAGACTTAAAACGTTTTTTCTTGTCACAAAAAAGCATCCCATCACTTGATGATGAGGCCAACAATGTTGTTTATCAATCTAAAGAAAGACCTTTCCAACAGAGAACTTCCATGTGGACATAAGACTTATTCCTTTAAACGAGAAAGAGAATTTGAGGCTTTGTCTGTACTGACGATTGAACAACAACTTTTGCCTGTCACAGGTGCTTTAACTACCCTTGCGTCGTCCTCCCCCACCAATAGACAAAAGATTTGCCACAGTGAATGGCAAGTGTAACCAGTGCATTGTCGGCAGAAGAGCGTTCCTGCTGACAATGCAAATACCGCTTATTGGTGGTGGAAGTATTATTCTGTCTGCAGAAGTGCTGACAAACAGTGTTAACATTGCCTGTCTACACTACACAGCTATTAGTGACACAGTCAAAGTCTTTGTTCTATGAAATTTCCTGGCATTGTATTGTATGTAATTAATCAAAACTGGTAGAACAGATGGCAGTCAGCCTAATGTTCCATGAGTAGATGGCAATTTGATTTCCTGCTTTCTGTGCTATTAATTTTGTATGTATGTGTGCTATCACAGCTTAAAAGTGGTCATTTAAATCTTCTACTATAATATATGCCACAGGCAAGAGGTATTTAATTCTCTTCTTTTTAAAGATTTCTAGTACAGTAGATTTCTGGTACAAATATCTGTAAATAGCATGGTAAGGGTAGGGGAGAATAATAACAACCAGACTGTACCTATAATAAGCTCTGTAAATGCTGCCTAAGAATTGGCCATGTATCCCTTCTGACTTCCGATGTACAGAGCAGTCTGATTACAAAGCAGAGGAAGTGCATAATTTACCCATTTGTATTTCCTGTATAATTAGGGAAATTTAGTTTTCTAAGCAAGAGCATATATTATATCATTGTTTTCTATTAGAGGTTACTTGCAGTATGCTCTGTTTGTCTCTTTGATCAAGCGTGTTTCTTAAAAGAAACATTTGTATATTTCTAGGTGTCATTTTTTTTTTCCTCCCTCCCCTGCTCCTTCCCCTCTCATCTTTGGCTCTTGTCAGTGCATTTCAGTCATAAGCAGGAAATATCATGGGAGCTTTTTCCTGGCTCCAGGCTTGTTTCTCTCTGAATGGTGTAAGATATTCTAGGGAGTATCAGTTCTGTCTGGAGTCTGCTTACTTAGCTAGATGATAGGATGTGATTCCAAATCCTGATCCGCAAATCAGGTGGGGTTGGACTCAACCTTAGCAATTTTGGGAGGCTTCTATGATGTAGTTTTTCAGTTTGGCCCCAGTTTGGCCCCCCCCCTTTTTTTTTTTTTTTTTTTTTTTTTTTTTTTTTTGGAAACATAACTGAGTCCTGACTATAGTGATGTAGCAGGTAATGAGATGCACTGGGCCCAGCCTCTTTGGACAAGATCACGGATATAGTCTTTAGTATGCCCCAAACCTAACACTCAATTTACATAGAAGTGGGATGGGAATCTTGGAGTGAGGATACCATCAGCCTCCTGCTCCAGTAGAAGTGGACCCCAGTTGCCTGTCATGATGTCCATGGCTTCCAACATCAAAAACATTTTTCAGGAAAAGTTCCAGCTAAACTGCTAGACTTCCAGCTGCATGTTACAACTTAGTCTAGTCCTCAGTTCCATAATCTTAAAACAAATACTGTGAGCCTCCAGAAGCCACTCAAGTCTACTTTAGCACTTTAATAAACACTAACAAATAATAATCACAATGCTCTTTCCTGTGTGGCATACCAGCCCCTTTTGAGTGGTCAGGATATAACAACAGAAAAGTTATTTCACTTGACTAATACCACAGATAGTGTGAGAACGGAAATTAGAAGCCAGAAGTTCTCATGCCTACTTCTTTAGGTCAGGTTATTCTAGACCTAAAGAAGGGCAGTGTAAGGTAGGCACTCCAGCTACATAGATAACATAGCTGGAGTCAACAGACCTGAAGCAGAGCATGGCGCCGTCTTTACAGTTGAAGGTCAGTGAGAGCAAACACATCCGGCATCTTCCCTTCTGGCACTGACCAGGGGTGCCCTCAGCATTCTATTGAGCAGGTCTTTACTAAACCCTCTAAATTTGAATGTCAGAAGATTGATCTCCAGCGTGGCAAGTGGAGATATGGCCTTAGAATAGACTCTCTGATTCCTCTTGTGGCCAGAAGCCATTTTGGATATTAAGCTAAAGAGCAGTCTCAGTTGATGGCAGCTGGATCTGGGTGGCATCTTGCAGTTAACATCCTCAATAGGAACTTGGACAGCACCACCCACCCCCAACTGAGAATTGGTCTTGGCTCCTCTTTCCACAGCATGGTAGAAACACTATGTATTAGATGATTTAGGGAAAATCATAGTGGAAAACTTTGAGTCCTAGTGGTCAGCTTTTGTCCTTTCTCTGATAATGTGGACTAAAAGCCATTTTAAAAATGAAAACTTAGATTAGTCATAACCTTCATAAATCTCTCCGCTAAAGGTCTGTGTGTGCTAGTGGCCATATTTCAGCAGATGCATCAATAAGCTCTCATAGCTGTTCAAAATGCATTTTTACTGAAGCAGATCTCTCCTCTCTCTCTCCTCTCTCTTTTTTTTTTTAATATATATATACCCATACACATCACATACGTTCAGATTAAACTGCTAAAGTTAAGCTTGGATATTTATAGAAATATATAATTCTTTCCTATTGACAGACTCACCTCGCCATTACTGGTGGTATCACTTGATCTGCTGGTTGATGAGTGCCACTGGTATAATCTGTATTCTTGTTGCCCATGAACACTACACTGTGGATGTTATTGTTGCTTATTATATCACCACAAGACTCTTCTGGTGGTACCATTCAATGGCTAATGAAAAGGTGAGTGCATGGGTATTGGAGGAGAGGGGCAATATGTGTAAACAACTATAAACCCAATAATGGCCTCTCCTTGTAAATACCACACAAGTCATAGTGGTTTAAAATTAGTAAACTAAATCTGGGGCAAATTGTTTTTTCTGAAAAAAAAAAAAATGGAAGCACACGTTTATCGTTAAAATTAAGTATATACTTCGGTGCTTTCCTAAATGCAATTAATTTATAATTTCTAGCATTCATATGTTTTTAAAATCTTTATCACTTATTTGTAATTTCTGTTTTAGATAGCTAAGCCACACCATTTTTAAATTTGAACAGTAGCTGCTAATGTTTTAGAGATCTTAAATTATCCAGCTTTTTAAAACATTTCAGTTACATTTCGTGCATGCAGGAACAAATTGAACAAAGATTGACTGACTATATTCTGTGTGTTTTTAAAAAAAAATTCATTTTGTTGGCTGTAAATATACTTATTTTCAAATTGAATCTCCCCCCCACACCCCCCCCTTTTTTTTTTTTTTTTTTTTTTTTTTTTTACCATGTCACAAAATAAAGTGTTCGGTTCTCATTATGCTACTTGTAATATGGAATACACAAGCTACTTTTTCTTTCCAGGTTAAATAAACCTACTATTTATAGAATTTCATTCAGATATACTGTAATTGTCTCTCTCTTATTTATGATTCAGCTAATGTGATGGGTTATGCTGTCTAAACTTGTTAATTTTTTTTTCTGCTCTCCTTTTCTCCCCAATATAGAACTTGAAGGTCTCTTCCCAGACGAATTTTCTCTCTCGAGCATGGTGGTATCCAATATTTTATTTTTTTGAGAAGAATGTACAAAGCTCAGTTCCTTGCTGCTTCTCATGGCCAATATCGTGGCCTTCCAGCTGCTTCAAATCTTCATGCAAAAAATATTCACGGGTTCAGAAGACAGGAGAGGATAATGAAAAATCCACCTGAAAGAGAGCTGAAGAAAGAAAAGAAAGAGTCTGCTTTGTATTTTACCAAAAGATTAATGCTATAACCAAAGTTCTTAAAAGGACTAGATTGTAAGGGAATAAGTGGACTAAATTCTTGTGCAATTGATTGGAAAGACAATTGTAGACAAAATATTACATCTCTTGATATGTTTTCTAGTCATCACATTGTACAGAGCTATTCCACTTTTCAGTACTAGGAGAGCACTTCAGATTGGGTTTTTCCCTGAGAGGAAAAATGCAGGACTGGTTTACTTATGAGATTGAGGTGCCAATGAACACACCCATTCTTTTAATTATTAATTAATTTTTTCATCCACAAAATGTCATCATTTCTGAAGTTTAAGGGCAAAAGCATACTAAAATTTAGAGTTACAGTATCTTTCTAGAATAGTATACAAAGAGTCGAACAATAGTGGGAAGTGGTTGACCGTATTTTTCTTGCTAATGAAGGTAAGTCTTATGATTAAGCCAGAGGTGAGTCTTTGACATTTTGTGCTCTATGGGAATGAATGTAATATGACCCTGAAGTGTTGCCACTTCCCATATACTTTACCATATACCAATTTTTACATTTTGTATTGGTAATTTTATATTAAAAAAAAAAAAAACCCTTCAAAAAAGAACCCTAAAAATGAATAGCTGTTGTGCTATCTAATGGCATTACAAATTAGAAATATTAGCTACTAACATCTTTGGAGCTCTACAAGCATGGAAATGTTTTTATTTTTAAAACATATACCTATGTAAGAAGAAGAAAATTTATTTCAAAGTCTAAATATTTAATGGCAAGTTAGCCTGAGTCTGTATGTATTATGTGTATATAGCTATGTAATGCATATAGGTATATATACATACTTTTGTGTATTCACACACATTAACCAATACTAGATAAATAAAAGAAAGCTGAGTATAAAGTATTATTGTAAGCAAAACTGTCAATGATTTCCTTCACCTGCTTGAGGACTGCAGGGTCAGGTCCTAAATGGTAAATGTAAAAATCAAACATTTTAAAAGTTTAGTTACTGTTTCTTGTTGACACTATATAAGCCTTGTGCTAGACAGCCTGATGTTATGCATTTAGAGGTGTGGTGTGTGGGGAGGGGAGGGGGTTTAAACCTTTGGCACACATCTGTGACTCATAAACAGGTCCAAGGTGAATACACTCCAACAGCAACACTTCTTCCACCTTTACCTAACAATATTTATTATAAAATGGTGCTGTCAGATGACTGGCCCATTATTTCTGCCTATCAGGACTCTTTTGTCCAATCAAAGTATCTACATAAGTATGTTGGTTTAGAATGTGGCAATTCACAACTTTCTTAGAGTGCAATGGAATTGCAGATTTGCAGTCAACCTGGTCATATTGTTCTTGAGAGAGCAAAGTGGATACTTGGCTCCCCAAAGTTTAACAGTTAAATTTGTCTTATATTTTTTTTCTCGGTTACTTAAGTATTTAATTTCAAAACCTTCAGTAAAAACTGATAGCAAAAGAAATTGTCATTAATACCCAAATTAAAGTGTGTAACTTGAGTGGAAAAATTTGCTCTTATTTTAAGGAAGTCTTGACAAATGTGAACACTAAAAAGAAAATTAAATGACACTCACTTTAAAAAAAAATCCAATTAGAAGAATTGCTGCAAATAAAATACAAAATATAGTACTCAGATCTGATTTGTTTTTCAGTTCACGGGGCTAATTAGTAAGTAATCTGAACACCAAAAAATTTTAACTTGCACTTGAGAATATTTTTGTGCATGATACACACAATAAAAATCTTGTGCATTATATAAAAGCATAATACAATAAACAGCGTTTCTTACACTGTATCCTGGTAAAACATACCCAAGTAATAATATCAAAGCTCTTTTTAAAATAATTTTAAAGATTTTATTTCTCGCTGAAAATATTTAACATCATGCTGGGTAGCTTGATGATGTGTAATATGGACACAATGTTCATGTTTTGTTGCTGACAGAACTTTAGTGGCTCAAACTGAAACCAAAGTGTTTCCTCAGGGCATATCTACGTGGGAGTGCTAAAGTGCTACATCAGTTGCGTAGCTTAAGTCAAAATAGCTTATTTTGGCTTATTGTGCTGTCTACACAGCAGGACACCCGAGAAATATCACGCTTCTTCCGACTTCCCTTACTCTTCGTAAAATGAGGGTTACAGGAGTCTGAGTAAGAAGTCCTCCAGCTTGCCGCCATTTTGCTTTTATGTCAAAATAATGGCTTGAAGTGTAGACACAGACTGTTATTTTGAAATAATGTCAGTTATTCCAAAATAACATTGCTGTGTAGATACACTCTCAGTTATTAGCTAACCAGTCTTCTTAGTATAATATCAGCCTTTGCAGATCCCCATATTGTATTTCTTGTTTGAGTTCATTCTACATGGACCACGGTGTCTTTGAAGACAAACCACAGACTACCGGGCTATAGTTTAACTCACATTTTAGTTAGTTTTAGTTGAACCACTTCTAATAGCAATTTCTATGGAGAGAAATGTGGATGAACTACAACCAGCTTCAAGATAAGCACTGTGAAACTGTAGACTGAGCTTTCTAGGAAGGATCAGAAACTGCTTTTCACTTGGTAGCCTGTTAGGCCAATGAATAATGCATCCATTGATAGCCTAGATAGATTACAAGAAGTTTCATTGAGACATTTAGAAGAGTATTTAGCTAATGACTGACCTATAGAGTACATAAAGTGGTCTGCTCAAAACTAATATCCTTAATCAGTACAATTTGAGGTCCCACTCTAGAGAGAGAACTAAAATTGTGAGAATAGCTTAAAATCAGTTGTAGTTTTAAATTAGTTCTGCTAAGCGCTCAAATTCCCTTTATTCCCATATATCAACCGAAATTGAGACTCCTATACTTGCACTTGATCAATAAAATTTGTTGTTCACAGGTGCTTAAATTAAAACCCCACCACAAATGACAATCTTGCCATGGCAAATGCATGTGGATACACTGCTTTGTTGGCAAGAGCATCCTCACAGCGTTTACACATGCCGACTTTGCAACAAGGCTGTGTCCACTAAAAGCAGCACAGTGTAGTAGACATCTCAAAGTTTCTTCATATTGACAAAAGAACATAATAGATTTATTGTATCTTTTTAAAAAAAAATACTCTCCTCATTCAGAAACAGTAAAGCTTAAATCTGCATAAGAATGCAGATTTACATCCTTACATATTTACATAATTTAATGAGCCTAATGAGCCTATTCTTTATAACCACATGGCTCTAACAAATCAGATATAGACCACAGTACACAGGAACATGACCTTAAAGAACTAATAGTGATTGTGATAAGTGGTGACCTATAAAGCAAAATTTCAAGACAGGAAGAAATGGAGTAAAGTGGATACTATCCAAAAATAAAAAAGCTAATCTGGAATTCATTCATAAACCTTCACTGGATTGAGTGCAGGCTTTTAATCCTGCTGCCTTGTTATATAGATCTCATTTTTATGTAATGTATCAAACTTTTCTTTAAATACTGTCTATATTTGCTGCTGTGCCAGGAGACAGAGAATCATAGTTCAGATGCAGTTTCTTAGATCCAAATTCTGCCCTTTTGAAGAAAGCATGGATGGGCCTTTTTGAAATCAGAGGAAGTTCCATATGCGCTTCTTCCACCTTACTGAAGACGCAGGAGCTGCTGAGTCCTTGACACTTCTGAAATCCAGGTCTTCACCCATGTGCCTAATTGGATTTAGAAACGTAAATTGGGCACCTATATTAAAAAATCTTACCCTTGGTCGTTATTTAAAAGGGCAATATGACAGCAGTATGCTCACTCTGGCTTGCATCAGATCTGTCACAAGAGCAAATAAACGGCCTTGTTCAACCACTTCAGATATTATCTCTATGGTGTGTCCTTAATGACCTCTGGTGGCTATAAATGGTATGTGTTCAATAACATTCTCTGACTTTCAAATTTGTTGTTGTTTTAGGGTAATTCGTTGGGAACCAGTCCAGAGGAAAATTAAAAAGTTTCCCAGCACTTGAACTGATTTTTTTCATATTCAAAAGACTCTAGTTAGGTTGACTGTTTTTATTCATTTTTTATATTTTCTGTATTACCTTGTTCTGGCCAGAACCCGGAAATAATATATGAAAATATGAAGTGTTGTTCTTGTAGTGTAAAACCCAACTAGTGCTACAAAATGCTGTGTGTGCAGAAGGGTGGGGGAAGTGTTCATGAGACTTTGAGACAAGCGATCCAAATATTTTGAGATGAACATCTCTAATGGAATCAATCCTCCAAACTTTGAATTTCACCCATTGCTAGTGATTGCATGGCCAGATAACTTATCCTGTTCATTTAAAGTACACCTAGCGCCAATCAAAATCTATCTTTTTGGTTGATATGAAATATGTTCTAGTGCTTTACAATCTGACCCCTGATTCCAATCTCATAGAAATAGTGAGTCCACCTATTTATTTCAAAGGGCAGGTCCTTGAAGAAAGGCATGGAAAAATGCAGATTTTTGTTCTGCTCCCAGCTCTGCTACTGACTTGTGTGGATGTGGGAAAGCTATAACTTTTTCCAGCCTGATTCAGAACCACTACCATTCCATTTGTTTTTGCTAGGAATTAAGCACAACACTTTTGAAAATTCTGTCTTTCACCCTCTGTGAAATAGAGAAACAGCTTCCCTCTCATCACACTACTGAGGCTTAGTATTTGTAAATAAATGTCTAGATTAGGGTTGGGCAAGATCCAGCCCACAGGAAGGTATTTGATCCAGCTCTCAGCCCTCCCTACTGAGGCCTTGAGACTGTTCAAAATGGCTGGCAGCTCCCCTCTCCCAGGGCTGTGCAGCACCTAGAAGGAACCACCAGTGGTTTTAAACAGTGAGGCACGCCCCTTGCAAGGGAGGCAAGATATTTTGTGTGGGCTCCTACCCCCAGGCACTGGTCCCAGCTACAATGATTGGCCTGGAGGTGGGGGAGCATGTGAAACCTCATTTCCCCCGCCCACCCCCTTCAGGGATGTGCAGCCCTGAACTGTGCATGGAGGGGAACCTCTTTGAGTAGCCTGGGGCTGCTGCAGGAGGGTGCCTGCCTTGGGGGACCCTGTTTGGGCTGCTGGCCGGGAGCCACCTAAATAAGTGACTCCTGGCCATAGTCTGCCTCTGGCATCCCAGCCCCTCCCACTTCCCAGCTCCATGCCCTGTTCACCACCCAAATCCTCTGCACACATATCCCACCCCAGGTCACAAGTCCCTCCTGGACCCTGGAACACCCCTCTCCCTGGTCAAAATTTACTCCTGCACTCCCCTGTCCTGCACCTTAATCCCCTGCCTCATGTCACAACCCAACCTCTGTCCCAAACCCCCCACTCCCTCCATAGAGAAGTGTGGCCCTTGACCACTTTCCAAAATCTTGGTGTGGCCTCCCACCAAAAATTATTGCCTATCCTGTTCTAGATGATGGGAGGGAATGTACTACAGAAGTGCAAATATTTTTTTTTTCTTGTAAAGCACTGCTTTTAAACTAAGTCGTCTTGAGGCATGCTTTGAGAATTGCATGCCTGTATCAGGCACTGTAATACCAGTGAAGTTTTAACGAGACTTCATCTTTTAAGCCACCTTTTTCAGTGACTGAATTTGACAGGCATCCAAATCAATGTTGCTGTTTAACCGCATATGAAAATAACTTCCCAGCACAGTATTAATGCCATTTCTGTGTTCTAAATTTTTGTCCTTAAATGCCAGTAATATGGATGCTGCAGGGATGCAGAATTTTTTTTTTTTACAAGCATTGGGAACAAATTCAAAATAATCTAATCTTGTATTTGATGCAAGTATACACTTCCACGCATGCTTACAAATTGTTTACGTAGCCTGTCTGCATCATTTAGCAGCATAGCATCTATCGTTAGAAATCAGTTCAGGAATAAGGAGGAAAACTTTAGCATAGCATGTGACAATTGTATTGTTGATTTCCAAATGGAAGACTTGAAGAAAACAAATGCAAATTACATCATTCTCTTTGCCAAGTTAGGAGATAAATTAAATCAGTGTTCCTATGTAATTGTTAATGCTACATGATATGAGGTCTCTTACAGAAAATGTATTAGTGCTTCGAAGGTAGTTATTTATTCTTTTATAAATATACTATTTTTATGTGTTAAGTGCCTTATTGTACAGTTTTACATCTGTATGTATACTGTAAATTTTTTCAATAGTTTGTTGGATAGAGTCTATGCTACTCTGTTATAGTTGTATTAGTATATGTTTGCAGGTTTTAATCAAATTTTAATATAACAATCTTTCACACCTTTTGCCGCTACTTTCAAACTGCCTTTAGCAGCCCAATGTAGCAGAGCAGCACTTTGCAGAAACACTATTTGTGCTTCTATACACTATGGGTGCCTTAGCACTCTGGCTAAAAAGTTCTTGAGTTACATTTCAGCCTGTCGTGAAGTTATCATATGAGACTGTTTCCACAAAAGTGGGTGGAGGAAAGTTCTGTCTGTTAGATGCTACAATAGATGTTTATTAATCTCTTTATAACAACCTTTCCATTCTTCTCTCCTTCTCTCCCCCTTAGGCCCCCCTCTTACTTTATTTTTAAGCTCGAAGGTTGAGGCAGTTGTCTTATAATGTGGATTTTAAGTGCCTTTGGGTGGGAGATGGGGGTTGAGGTGGAGGGACTGAGGACCAGGAAACACAATAAGTTGAATTTGTTTTCAGTGGGAAAACTTTAAAGCTAATGAATCCTATTCAAGATTTTCATAGACATGTGGCCTCCTTTGGATGTGTGCTTTGGCTAACTTGCCACTGTCGACACGTGAGGAGGATGCAGTATTAAGACTGTACCAAGAACCCCCAACAGTAATTTAGCTGGCTCTGTTTGACTCAGTACACGCTAGCCTTCCTGGCTATCTTAGGAAAAGGAGTAGCACATATTTGTCTCCATAGCAGACATGCCTTTCACTTCCCTTTTGGGATGGTGAGTGTTGGTGCTGCTAGCCCTGTGTAGTCAGTATGCTCCCAGCTGAACAATCCAGCCACTGCACAGTCTTTGTGTAGTTGTGGGTCTTTGAAACTCCTCCTCTTCCCTTATGCACTTGCACAAGGTTAGTCACAATCTGGTTTGTTTTGAGTAAATGAAAATATCATAAAACTAGTTCAAATACATAGTGCCTACTGTAGAATTGAAACTCAACTTCTTTAAAAGTGTCTATGGACTTGATTCTGCAGAAAAAGGTCGAGTTTTGCAAGACATCCAAATGTACTCTTGGTTGATTCAGACCCTGTGTTTTGTATTTGTCCGATAAATAATAAAGGCTCTGAGAGGTTAGCTTTTGTGAGGCTACAGGGATTAACCACAGACCAGCAATCTATCATGTCAAAATTAGCCCTTTTACCAGAGTAATATTTATTCCCTGGATAGATCTTATGGTTGCGTATGTGTTAAGCTGGTATTGATTTTATTACTTTATTACATTTTTTTAAAAAAATGTGTGTAAAAAATATACTAAATGTATTAATATGTACTTGAATTCCTTTTTTTTAAATAACTTGTTTAAGATCTAATCATTGAGCCCTTCCAAACCTGCACAGAAGTTCCTACTACATGTAGGCAAATCCTTTTGCAGGATAAAGTTCTGAAAAATGAGTAGCCTTAAAATGCAGATGTATATTAAAAGAAAACTAAGCATTGTGCTACTCACTCATTGTCCTGATTCAGCAGGGAACTTAAAATATGAGTAGTTCTATTGAAGTCAGTGTGACTGTTACTATGTTTTAAAGTTAAATACATGCTTAAGTACCTTGTTGAACACTTAATGCTTGGCATAGCACTTCTACCAATGAAGTTAGTGAGACTGCTCCACTAGTAAGTACTATTGCTATTACTAAATATAGGCAGTATTCTTATTGGCTACATCTAGACTGGCATGATTTTCCGCAAATGCTTTTAACGGAAAAGTTTTTCCGTTAAAAGCATTTGCGGAAAAGAGCATCTAGATTGGCACGGATACTTTTCCACAAAAGCACTTTTTGTGGAAAAGCGTCCGTGCCAATCTAGATGTGGTTTTGCACAAGAAAGCCCTGATCGCCATTTTCGCCATCGGGGCTTTTTTGCGCAAAACAATACTGTGTTGTCTACACTGGCCCTTTTGCGCAAAAGCAATTGCGCAAGAGGGCTTTTGCCTGAACGGGAGCAGCATAGTATTTCCGCAAGAACACTGACAATCTTACATGAGATCGTCAGTGTTCTTGCGGAAATTCAAGCGGCCAGTGTAGACAGCTGGCAAGTTTTTCCACAAAAGCAGCTGCTTTTGCGGAAAAACTTGCCAGTCTAGATGCAGCCATTGTGTGTCCAGCCGCTAACTCGATGGGCCAGAATTTGGTCCATAGAAAGCAACATGTATAAAAGGACTGCAGCAGCTTGTGGCAGATGTCTCAGTAAAGTGAGCAAGATGGCAGACACCTCTTTTTGTCTTTTTGGCCTGTCACATGCTATGAAATGTTGCATCCTCTACTACAAAGTGGTGTAATATATACAGAGCTGTAACACATGATCAAGTTTTTTGTAATATTGGTGCTCTGAAAATAAGGCAATAATCAGTAGTATTTCTTGGGTACAAATTTGAATAGGATGATGTTCTTCTGTATTCAGTTCCTATACCGGACCTTGTATCTTGTAACGGTATGTCTAAAAGCCTTGTCTATGCTAGTAGCAGGATGCAGAGTATATGTTGCTATGTGCTGCAGTGAAAAGCAGGCTATATCCACACCGCTGTGTGTAGTGAGGCATGGCAATAAGTCTTTAGCAGCAGGAAGTGGTGAGGAACATTTTCTGACAGCAGGGACCTGCAGGTGTCTTTCCCTGCTGCCTGTTCCTACAACAGTCTTTCCCTGATGCTGGGAAAGTCTCTTTCAGCAGTGGGAAGCTACCAGAGATTTTCCCCACAGTGGAGCAGGGGGGAAACTTAAACTTCCCCTCTGGCAGCAGGACACTGGACTACTAGAAATAGCCGCTTACGTGGAGTGTGTAAAGGGCCACGTGGGCATATGCCTGAAGGTTCTGCATGTGTAAACAATGCCTCACTTACACTGCACGTTGTCCAGCATAAGTATAAATAGCAGTGTATATACTCTGTACATACCGTAAGTGTAGATATAGCCTAAGAAGGCCATCCTATGTATCTGAAACACATAAGCTGAAACTGTGTCCAATGTGAGGGCTCAGTAGCCATAGTGTATTGCAAACCTGTAGACATGGGTCAGAATTTACAAGTTAGGGACCACGTATTTGCTATGAAGCTACATGCAGAACCACCAAGGACTTGTGACTGTGTCAAAACTTTAAAAAATAAATCAGGAACAAATTCTGTTCTTTTGAACACTCAACACTCTTAAGAGTATTTTTGTTTGTAAATAAAGCTTTTCGTTTCTCAATTTTACTGTTAATTTGTGGTTTTACATATAATATTTGTTCCTTCTGTAATACTCGCATACAGGAAATGGGGATAGTTCATGGATTTTAAATAAATATTAAACCAGCCACACTGTAGATTTTTGAAGGAGGAAAACTGAGTGAAATCTCTGGCTTTTTAGCTCTCATGGAAAAGCAGGATCGGAAGTACTGTCACATGATGATAAAATAACTAACTTAGCATAACTGACTGTCTCAATGAGATACTGAGGAGCTGCTAACTTATCTGTGACCTAACTGTAATGAACCTTTGCTGGTCTGGGTCTTCTGTGTCAAGATACGTGTCTGTGCCTTGTATATAAGCAAGTTGTTTTTAAGAGAGCTTGCACTATGACTGCTTGAAAGATCAATAAAAAATGTCCTGTCCTAATGACTAAATGCTACAAGCACAAAAGTCCACCAAAAATTGATTCTGTGCCTTCTGCTAGAGCGAGAGAGTATTTTTTTTCAATAACACATTATGTAATGCAGGGCAATTAAATATTCAAGACTAAACAATGAGGAAGTTGCTCAGTAAGTTAGCTTTGGAGAAAGCAGTTCCTGAAAGTTTAAAGTTGTGTTTTGGCTGAATAAAATAGGGAAACAAAGCAATAGTACTCCCTCTCCTGGAGGATGCAAGGCCTACATTTCAGAGTTTCACTGTTAAAAATCCCTCATCTTTCACAAAGGCTTTTTAATGTCAATTATAGATATATTGAAATCCTGGTATAGTGAACTTTGAAGCAAATATTTTCAAAAATCTTAGTTCTGAGACTCATTCTGTTTAGGGACCAAGGTGCTTAGCTGATCAGATGTATGAAGAAACATATACTGAGTCAGACTGCATACATGTTTTGGCACAAGGACATTACATTTTAAAAACCCCTAAAATCTTATACAAACATCTAAGTGTTCTGTTTGTCATTTACCCTGAGTGCTCTCAGACACTGCCCCTGTGAAACAGACAAAATTTGCCTGACAGATCATGTTAGATCTTTTTAGTTGGGTATGGATATTTTATTCTGTTTACAATCTTAGTAAAAAGACACAGTAACAGATGGCTGAAAATGTGGGTGCGGGAAATGTATTTTTTATAATGACTAGTGTGCACATTTTTCCAGGTGGGGAATGGGGTACACTCTTTCTGGTTAATGGAAACAAATACTGCTGATCAGTAGCTATAGTCGCAGCTCACCATCTGCTTAGCCATAATTGTGTGGAACTCCTATTAACACCTGTGGGAGATTTTCACAAGAGTCCAGATAAAATATGTAATATAAATCCACACTGCTATTAAGCCATAGTTCCAAAAGCAGAATTTTGCTCGTTCAATTTGTCTTTAAATACAGTATGGTAAATGAAACAGAGCTTTTTTTAAACTTCCCCAACACAAGTTCACTAGTAACAGGAATACATCATTGTATTTGTAAATACATGCTATGTGTTTGTCTAGCCTTATGTAAATAAAATAGAAAACCAAGTTACTGGTGTATACTTCAAGACTTTCATGCTTGATTAGTGGGTCGCAGATGTCAGACTTTAACTTATGAAAGATGTTATGTTTATCTATTACAACAATTTTATGCTGAGAATTTTGTATTTTGAAAAGACATGTAACACAAGAACAGCATTTTCTCCAAATAAAGTGCCTGTGAAAGCAAAGATCCAAATGGTTATCAACAATTTGAATGATCTTTATAAAGCAAATCAAAAGACAAGCTCCTTGCTTAGATTGCACTTTTCTAACTTAAACACTTCACATTGATCAATGATCCAAAAAGTGATATTAACTGAATTGTAATCTAAGTCTTTTGTATACATAAAATGAAATGGTACTCTAGTATTAAAACAGAGAAACACCAAGGTGAGAATAATTCACAAGAGTTTGGTAGTGTATTGACCAGGACGTTGAGAATTATTTTTTACTATTAGAATTTCATTAAGGTTTCTAAGTGGAATTTTGTAACTGTTCTCAGTTGCTTTTATAGGCACAGAACAAGTGACTGAATGTACTGGATATTACCTTATTTTAAAAGGTATGTGTGAATCACAGTGATGCTAATGCACTTCTATTTCTGTCTGCCCGGAGTAAGGAGAGTGGGTAAATTTGTGTGTGAGCTGAGGCCACTGAAAGAGTTGTAGAGGCAGAGGAATGTGTTGGGAATGGGTTTGGCACAGTGTTCTGCCATTGAAAGGGAAACACGTCTAAGGTTTTGTCTATGCTACCAACTGAACAACACCACATTTGTTATTTACAGGTGCATAAAAATGCCCTCCCTCCCTCCTCCCCCCTAATCCATTCCCTGTCGAAAGACAAAAGTTTTGCCACGGCAAGTGGCAAAGAGAACATCTTGTTGTGAGTAGGAGGGCTATTTTTCTTGTGGGAGGAAGTGGTGGAACTATTTTGTTGGCAAAAGTGCAGACAGCATCACAGTGCCAGACTTTTCGTGACAATAGGGCCATGTCACTAAAAGCTATCTAGGGTCGATGAAGCCTAAGAGTGATGGGAAGGAAAAGATGCTGTCTGTGCTATTGTAGGGATTATACCAGATAAAAAGTGAGTGGGAAAGTGGTGCTACTATGTGAACACTAGTACTGAAAGGGTTATAGCTGCAGGAAAGTGAATAGGAGAGAAGTTGATGCTTGTTTTAGCCATTCTGGCTTTCCAGTGCTATGATTCCTGCCCTCACATTTCCAGTCTCCTGTCCCCAGGCCTTCTAGACTCTCTGCCTTCCATTGTTCATCTCCAGCCTCTCTACCTTTAATTCCTGTCCACCGAAGCTTCCCTGAGACTTAATGCCTTTGTGCCTTCCCTTCAATGAAGCTGGTGCCCATCTCCCTCTTGTGAGGTCTTGTAATGCTCTGCGGCCAGTGACTGATGCAGCCACCCTCCTCCTCCAGAAGTTCCTGGGCTAGCGTGTTATAAACCCTAAAACATCCTAGCTTTTTATACTTGGAATGGGTGTGGGGCAGATTAGATGGGGAGAGGAAAATGATGAGGGAAATAACATGCTGCCACATTTACTTGTGACAGGAAAGAGCCAGATTATGGACCTCTATGCAGGTGCATTCATGGTGTTCTGCTCCCTCTGAAACTGAAGGTCTAATAGCCTACTCAGGCAGACCAGGTGGAGGGCAGTGGGTCTGAGCTGGGCCTACACGGAGAGGCAAGAATCCATATCTATTCCCATGCTCTGGCCCTTTAGGGAAAGGCACACAAAGATTGAAATGAAGTTTAAGGAAAAAGAAGGGAGGCAAAAGAAAAACGTAGTTGCCAGCACAGCCCTTAGTGGGTGTATGAGCCAGTTATTTGGAGGCCAAGGTGAAAGAATGTTTACTGCAGGTACAGCAGCTGCATCTGGGGCAGATGGATCAGATTATGAAGGTCAAGTACACAACTGACTCTCAAAATCTATAAAATCCTCACACTGTCTTTTTATTTTATTATTTTTAATGACATTTGCCTATTGAAAGAATTCTCACTGGGAAGGCAGAAAAAATGGACTCTATTTTGCTGAGTGTGGGGAAGTTTTCTGCAATAGTACCAGTTCATACATCTAAGGGGAAAAAGCATCTAAAAGGCTATTAGATGATGAAACAGAGAGCAATACTTCTGAAAGAGACACGGGTGAGGAGGCGGACAGCAAGCTGACCTGGGATAACATGGAGGAATCTAATTTTTCAGCAGTAATGAAACTATAACTGGAACATTACAGTGCTGGTAACTGACACACCATAAAAAAAATTCAGAAATCTACAGCAACAAAAAAGTTGGAGGAGATATTTGGAAAAAAGAAAGTTAAACTTGACTAAAAATAATCATTAGGCCTATGCACAATATTTGTAACAACTGTGATCTAGAATGTTTGTCTGCATTTCATTCCAGTTTTCCAGAAATATAAAACTGACACTTTGAGGCATGTTGGCTCAAAAAACTGGGTCTTTCACTCAGTGATGCTCAAGGAAAAAAAGGCATCAAGATTTCAAAATGTTACACCTGAATGTTGTCATAATTTGAATGTTAGGTTTTTTTTCCTATACAATAGCTCCATTCAGTGAAATTACAAACAAAGGTGAAATTTTGCTTGTAGGAAGTCATCTGAAATTTAAAAAAAGGGCATATCCTGTTCAGAATAAACATTTTGACTTTTTTCCTAAAATAAATGTTCATACACCAACTCACAGCACAAAAAATAAATAAGAAACCTGTAAACTGATCAAGCTACTTCTGCAGCTGATTATGAAAAGGCAGAAAGTCATTCTCCATTTTAAAGACATGAGAGAGAGAGAGACTGATATTAACATAATGAGAGCCATATAAAGATAAAGATAATCTAACTATGCTAGGTTAAAGGTTAGATAATCCTAGATACCTTTCTGCTCTATTGTGGCAGAGTTGAGGATGTGGCGACTGTGTGTGGAGGGGGGGGTGGAACACATCTATTACTATTTTCCCCATAAAAACAACAGAATTCTTCAATACTCTATTCACTGGTTCTTTTTCAGAATTAAGACTGCACAGTATACTCTTATTTTTCCTTATGATAAAATACCTACTTCAGCAAAACTGCTCTGTGCGCTCGCTCTCTCTCTCTCATGCTGTTTTCTTCATATTGTTCCCAGCTATCCACATTCTGTTAAATGCTCCTTCCCTATTTACAGAAACATGCTTTCTGCTGACTGTTCTAATTAAAGCGCTGATACTTTCTGCCAAATCCAGTTGAAAAGACTGCATTAGGTTCTTATTTTTAATCTGATTTGTCTGTGAACTTAAATTTATTTAATATTGCACTGTATGTCAGCAAATAATTTATCAGCTCCTTATAGGAAGCAGATTAGAGAGAGACTGTATCTAACAGTTTCATATTTGTTTGACAAAAATGTGACCTTGACTCTGAAATTTCCAATATACCCACTTCAAAAGACTCCTTTATAATCGGCATAAACTGGTTTTAAATATAACTCCGCTAATCTCATGGAGCTTTTTATAGACTCATAGACTTTAAGGTCAGAAGGGACCATTATGATCATCTAGTCTGACCCCCTGCACAGTGCAGGCCACAAAATCTCACCCACCCCTCCTAGAATAATCCTCTCACCTATATCTCAGATATTGAAGCCTTCAAATACTTTGAAGACCCCAAGATGCAGAGAATTCTCCAGCTGTGATCTGTACCCCATGCTACAGAGGAAGGCGAAAAACCTCCAGGGCCTCTTCCAATCTACCCTGGAGGAAAATTCCTTCTCGACACCAAATATGGCGATCAGCTAAACCCTGAGCATGTGGGCAAGACTCATCAGCCAGACACCCAGAAAGTTCTCTATAGTAACTCCTATCATCCCTCTATTGACCTATTTCCCACTGATAATGAATGGTCAATTAGGGTACGTCTAGACTACAGGCTTCTGTCGACAGAAGTTTTGTCGACAGATACTGTCGACAAAACTCCTGTCGACAAAGAGCGTCTAGACTATATTGAGTTCTGTCGACAAAGCAAGCTGCTTTGTCGACATGGTAGTGTGGACGCAAAGGACAGTTTACATGCAATAACACCTTCTGTCGACAGAAACTCTGTCGACAGAAGGCGTTATGCCTCATAAAATGAGGTTTACCAGCGTCGACAAAACTGCTGAGTTCTGTCGACGTTATGTCGACAGAACTCAGCGGTAGTATGGACGCAGGTATAGTTTTGTCGACAAAAGTCCACTTTTGTCGACAAAACCCTGTAGTCTAGACACACCCTTAGTTACCAAGATCATGTTATCTCATCAAACCATCCCCTTCATAAACCCATCTTGTTTAATCTTGAAACCAGATAGATCTTTTGCCCCCACGACTTCCCTTGGAAGGCCGTTCCAGAACCTCACTCCTCTAATGGTTAGAAACCTTTGTCTAATCTCAAGTCTAAACTTCCTACTAGCCAGCTTATATCCATTTGTTCTTGTGTTCACATTTGTATTAAACTTAAATAATTCCTCTCCCTCCCTAGTATTTATCCCTCTAATATATTTAATAAGTGCAATCATGTCTCCCCTCAGCCTTCTTTTGGTTAAAGTAAACAAGCCAAGCTCCTTGAGTCTCCTTTCATAAGACAGGTTTTCCATTCCTCGGATCTTATGGTAAGATGTGTATTATATGGTATAGTTAAACATTCTAATTTTGATAAAAATAAACCATTTGGGAGCCTCAGCAAACTACTTCCTCCTTTACAGCTGCTTTAATGGAGAATTAAGGCTAGAGTGCTTGTGCACATGCAGCCTTTATCAACAACATTGTTTAATAAACACTATATTGACATTCTGCCTTTAAAAATGTCAATTTCATTCCATAATGAGGTTGTGCAGTAATTTATCTTCTAGCACACAGTCTACAACCAGGCAAAACATCCCTGTGAGAGGTGCAAAAGTGCCCTTTTAGACTTGAAATTCAGAATTGTGATGACAAGTCAGTCCTGGAAGAGCCACATGGAGCCCTCCATCTCAGAAAGAAGTCTGTCGTTACAGCAGAGGTTGTAGAATGTTGCAAATTAAAAGGGTTGTGAAATGGAAAAGATTGCTGAAAAGAAAGATACTGTTCTGTCCATCAGAATTTCTTTGGCTGCAAATACAAGTTTAATGGAAGTTTCTCAAAGCAAGGACTGTCCTTCCAAAGGTTTTGAAAAGCATCCTAGAACATAGTTACCGTCATTGCAAATGAACTCCAGCTGACTGTGGGAACACCTTGATCATTAATTCAGATATGAAATGGGTGAGAGTTCTATAAAACAAATACTTATTTGCCACTGCTAACTCAGAATTAACCCCTCCCTGGCTGAGCCATTCCTATACTCTTGTCTGCATGAGTGGCATCTAAGCAGTGGCTTAAGGCAGGCTCCATTCTAACAGTTTGACCAGTTAAATGAAAAAGAGGACCAATTATTATTGAACAATTAGGGAAAGTGAGCCAAAAAGAAGGACATTTTCCATTTTAATACTTCGGCACCATTGAGTCACGCAAATCATTCATAACAAAAACAGGTGAATCGGGATGGACAAGGAACTGATTGAGGAGATAATAGCCATTAGCTATTATTTTTGTAAAGCCCTGGAAGATGGGAGAACATCCAGAAGACTGGAAAAGGGGCAAATATAGTGCCCATTAAAAAAAAGGAAATAAGGACAAGCAGGGGTGCTGACAGCCATGCGGGGCCTCTGGGCAAGGTGTGAGGGGGTATGTTCTCCCAGAAAGAGTGGGGCCTAGGTAGCCACCCTGAGTGCTGCCCCAGCCCTCAGAGCTACACAGAGCATGCAGAGTGACAATTTAAAGGGCCCAGGATTCCAGCCAACATGGCTTCTGCAGTAACAACTTTTTGTGATGGGATAACAAGCCTTGTAGTTAAGGGGGAAGCAGTAGATGTGGTATACCTAGACTCTAGGAAAGCGTTTGATACTCTCTCACATAACCTCATTAATAAACCAGAGAAATACAACGTAAATGGGGCTACTATAAGGAGAGTGCCTAATGGGTTGGGATAGCTGTTCCCAGAATGTATTTATCAATGGTACAGTCATGCTGGAAAGACATAACAACGGGGGTTCCATAGGGATCAGTTTTGGGACCAGTTCTGTTCAATATTTTCAGAGTGTAGAGAGCACGCTTATACAATTTGCATATAATACCAATCTGAAAGAGGTTGCAAATGCTTTAAAGGATAGCAGTACAACTCAAAATGATCTAGACAAGCCAGAGAAATAGTCTGAAGTAGGATGAAATTCAACAAGGACCAATGCAAAGTATTCTAATTAGGAAAAAAATCAGTTGCACCCATACAAAATGGGAATGACTATCAAAGAAGGAATACTACAGAAAAGGATCTAGGGATCATAATAGAAGACAAGCTAAATACGAGCCAACAGCATGACACGTTGCAAAGAAAGCAAACACCATTCTGGAATATATTAACAGTTATAAGCAAGGCACAAAAAACAATTCTTGTTTTCTTCTACGAGCCGATTAGGCCTCAACTGGAGTACTGTGTCTAGTTCTAGGTGCTGTATTTCAGGAAAGATATGGACAAATTGGAGAAAGTTCAGAAAAGTCTGGAAAGTATGACCTATGAGAGGAGACTCAAAGAATTGGGTTATTTTAGTCTGTAAAAGAGAAGACTGAGAGGGGACATAACAAGTACCTAAAATAGGGGTGGACAAAAGGGCCTTTGCTTGGCCCACCAAGTGGGTTGATCCAGCCAGCGGAGGCCCTGTTGCTCCCCCGCCCCCAGGCCAATTAGGGCCTACGGGCGGGGGGAGGCGCACAACATTTTCTCCACCCTGCCAGGAGCACACGATGCTTTGAAGTGCTGCACGCTCCTGGCAGGGCAGGAGAAGGCTTCACGTGCTCCCTTGCCCCCAGGTCCAGATTGGCCTGGAGGTGGGGGAGCACGGGAAGTCTCTTCCCACTGCCAAGGGCATGATGCTTAGTGGGAAGGAGGGGCAAAGAGGCTCTTTCACCCCGAGATCAATCATGGTCTGTGGATAGAGAAGCCCGAAGCATCCTGACCCACCCCCTTCCTTTTGAGGCTCTGTTCCTTCTTGTGCCCACCCCGATCTAAAAATTTGTTAAGAGGAAGGAGAAAAATTATTCTCCTTGACCTCTGATGATGGGCTTAACTTGCAGCAAAGGAGGTTAAAGTTGGTCATTAGGAAAAACCACCATGACAATTAGGAAGTTAAGCACTGGAATAAATTGCCTAGGGAGACTGTGGAATCTCTACCATAGGAGATTTTTAAGACAGGGTTAGACAACCCCCCGTCAGGAATAGTCTAGATGGTACTTGGTCCTGTCATAAATGCAGGGGACTGGTCTTGACCTCTTGAGGTCCCTTCCAATCCTATGATACTAAGAGATTTCAGACATGTGCCAAAATCTCATGACAATGGAAGTTCTTGTGTGATTTTGGTCACATGAGAACTGAAACTGGAAATTTAGGTGCTGACTTTTGTTTTTCCCAGTGGAGGCTTTTGAAGAGGTGTGTGTTTGTGTGTTTCAGCATATTTATGCTCTGCTTTCATCTTCTAGGTATTGATATCTTTACTATTCAAAAAATGAGCCAGTTGTTACAAACTAATTGCTTGCATTATCATGAATTATGGTATGTTAACATCACTTACAAGCTGTCATCACGAAGATCCCAGTTTAAATTGTTATATTTCTCTGTAGATTTATGGATGAAATTGACAACAATCTTATTTATATTTAGGTTCCTGGGTAGCATATTGATGAATAAGACCATGTTTTGATGTTAAGGACAGATACATTATTCAGTTGCATCTGTGCCACTGATGATTGGAGGTAATTTTTAAGTCATCTGAAACTGGAGAATACATCCAGGATGATACAGTCTGTGAGAAGCATTCTTGTGAATTTGCAGTACTCTCCAAGATCTCTTTCTTTATGGGTAATAGCTAATTTAGGCATCATCATTTTGTGTGTGTGTATAGTTAGGATTATGTTTTGGAATGTGCATTACTTTGCATTTAACATTAAATTTTATCTGACATTTTGTTGGTAAGATCCCAGTTTTGGGAAATACCTGTTACCATCTGCAAACTTTGCTACCTCACTCAAATTATCTGCAGAGATAATTTGAATATATTGAACAGGACTGGTCTCAGTACAAGCCCCTAGGGGCCACTATTATTTACCTTTCTGTTCTGAAAATGGATCATTTATTTTTACCCTTTGATTCCTATCTTTTAACTGAAGTGCATGGGAACGTTTTCAAGATCATCTCATTTGAAGAAATGGGTTTGCCAACAGAAGCTCATGATACTATATATTTGTTATTCTTTAAGGTGCTACAGGACTACTTGTTGTTTTTCCAAGATCATCTAACCATCCTTAATTTAATGACAAGCCTTTTGTTATCTGAATCATCCTGCCTCTGATTATAATTAAACTCCATGGCCCAAGCACAGAAGTTGTTCACGCAGAACTCATCATATTCCACACTCAAGCTCTGTTCCTGGGTGCTGAACGCCCACTATGTTTTTCTGTGGGTGTTTGAGCCCTGGAGCACTTAGGGCGTTGGCTCCTACTGCTGCAATATATACTGTTAGTTTTGGATCTAATCCAGTACCAAAACAGCAGGGACAAGTTCACAGCTGGGAAGCTGAATCAAAACCTCTTCCTGAAATTTGAACTAGTTTGGACTTAAAATTGTGGGGTTTGCCTACCTCATACAGGGCGTCCCCGCTATAGGTCATGCTGGTATACATCTGTTCTGCACTAAAGTCATTGATGCTTGTAGGAACTGAGGTTTTATAAGTCTCCCCATTCCCTGCTCTTATGTCAAACAAACAAAAAATTTTGCACAAAAGGAAGTCAGCTAGTCAGCTGTGATTGAAATAATTCCATGCTTTAAGTTATTTTGCTACAACTCCAAGATTTTTGGAATGTATCTTGAACTTAGACTGAAGACTGCCTGATTTTTTTTGGGGGGGGGGGGGAGCCCTTTGGCATCAAGCACACTAGATAGGAGAGGGGGCAGAATTCTGTAAATAAAACATGAGAATTACAAAAAAGTTAACCAATAATATTTGATTGAAATGTTACATTTGAGCATGACAAATCTTGTCATGACTGTCTGATATGTACAGTTCATGCCTATCATGATCTACTACACTACGTTTTCTAGCATCATAGATGATAGTGTAGGATAGGCCCAGAAATGCACAGTTCTGGTGCTAGTGGAAATATGTTATGGATGCAGGGATAGTTCTCTAGATAGGGAACAAGTGTACTAGGAGCAGAGGGGAAGGTTGAGGTGCCAGGGATAGGAGGGGAGAGAAATGGTGCTCACTGAGGGGGCATTAAAGAGCTTCAGCAAAGGGGGAGGTTGTGTCCTATCTGGTCCCCATCCCAGATGCGATGACTACTCTAGCCCGTCTGCGTCCTGCTCTTGCCTCTACCCCTCCTTGCACCAACTGTCCACATTCCACAGGCAATGCCAGAGGGGTAGAAACATACATAGATCAGCCCCTTCCCCCATGCACACCATATTTTCACTGCAGGGCTGCTAGCCCCTATTCCGCCCACCTCTGCTTTTGCTGCCCTGCCGTTTCCTCATGTCTTTTAGTTCCTCGAACTATGTCTGTCATTCGGACACTGTAAGCGCTGGTGGCCTATCAGAGCTCCTCTGCGAAGCACGTAAATGCTTTCATAAACAGGGGTGGACTTGCCTTGGCACATGTTTAAGGTTGATGTGCTTAATTTACTCCTTTGAAGGGGATTAAAGGCGTCTTCTCTTCTGAATTAAGGCACAGGAGCATGAACTACTTTAAAGCACCTTAAATTATCCCTCCAGTGAATCAGTTTAATGTGTCTCTGAGCAGAGGTATAGAATCCTAGGGCTGGGAGAGACCTCAGGAGGTCATCGAATCCAGTCCCCTGCCCTAAGCAGGACTAACCCCAACTAAATCATTCCCAGCCAGGGCTTTGTCAAATGGGACTTAAAAACCTCTAGGGATGGAGATTCCACCACCATCTCCCTAGGTAACCCATTTCAGTGTTTCACCACCCTCCTAGTGAAATAGTTTTTCCTAATATCCAACCTAGACCTCCTCCACTGTAACTTGAGACCATTGCTCCTTGTTCTGCCATCGTCACTACTGAGAACAGCCTCTCTCCATCCGCTTTGGGACCTCCCTTCAGGAAGTTGAAGGCTGCTATCAACTCACCCCCCTCAAATCTTCTGCAAACTAAATAAGCCCAAATCCCTTAGCCTCTCCTCCTAAGTTAAATGCTCCAACTCCCTAATCATTTTGGTTGCCCTCCGCTGGACCCTCTCCAATGTGTCCACATCCTTTCTGTAGTGGGGGCTCCAGAACTAGATGCAATACTCCAGGGCTGTGTCTACACTGGGCCACTTATTCCGGAAAATCAGCCGCTTTTCCGGAATAAGCTGCGAGCTGTCTACACTGGCCCTTGAATTTCCGGAAAAGCAACGATGCTCTACTGTACAAAATCAGCCGCTATTCCGGAAAAACTATTCTGCTCCTGCTCGGGCATAAGTCCTTATTCCGGAACACTGTTCCGGAAAAGGGCCAGTGTAGACAGCCCAGTAGTCTTTTCCGGAAAAAAGCCCTGATCGCAAAAATGGCGATCGGGGCTCTTTTCCAGAAAAGCGCGTCTACATTGGCCACAGACGCTTTTCCGGAAAAAGGGCTTTTCCGGAAAAGCAGCCTGCCAATGTAGACGCTCCTTTTCCAGAAAAACTGAAAACGGAATAGTATTCCGTTTTAAGCATTTCCGGAAATTCATGCCAGTGTAGACACAGCCCAGATGTGGCCTCACCACTACAGAATAAAGGGCTGTGTCTACAGTGGGCCACTTATTCCGGAAAATCAGCCGCTTTTCCGGAATAAGCTGCGAGCTGTCTACATTGGCCCTTGAATTTCCGGAAAAGCAACGACGCTCTACTGTACAAAATCAGCCGCTATTCCGGAAAAGCTACGCTGCTCCCGCTTGGGCATAAGTCCTTATTCCGGAACACTGTTCCGGAAAAGGGCCAGTGTAGACAGCCCAGTAGTCTTTTCCGGAAAAAAGCCCCAATCGCGAAAATGACGATCGGGGCTCTTTTCCGGAAAAGCGCGTCTACATTGGCCACAGATGCTTTTCCGGAAAAAGGGCTTTTCCGGAAAAGCATCTGTGACCAATGTAGATGCTCTTTTCCGGAAATACTTATAACAAAAACTATTCTGTTTTAAGCATTTCCCGAAATTCATGCCAGTGTAGATGTAGCCAAGGGGAATAATCACTTCTGCTGGCAATGCGCCTCCTAATGCAATCTAATATGCCATTAGCCTTCTTGGCTACAAGGGCACACTGTTGACTCATATCCAGCTTCTCATCCACTGTAACCCCCAGGTCCTTTTCTGCAGAACTGCTACCTGGCCAGTCAGGCCCCAGCCTTATCCCGAGATGTATGTTGGTTTGTATGCTTAGCCCTGGCAGGTGCCACGGGAGTGGGTGGGGCCAAAGGAAAAGGAAGGGGGCGGCTATTTTCCTGCCCCGTTCCTAGCCAGCCCCCTTTCCCATTTGCAAACATCTGGGAGTCGCGGCATGGTTCAGGAAAGCGCCAAGGTCCTTCTCCCCCTCCGCCCCGCGCGCTGGCTCTCCTGCCGGCGGGGGCTGGAGCGGAGGCAGCGCTGGGAAGAGCGAAGCCCCGGGGCTCAGGCCATTACGCGGCTCGCTGGGGGGGGGGGGGGCGGGACAGAAGGGGGAGGAGTCGGGGCTTCTCCCCGGGGTCTGTGGCGAGCGGTGACGCACGGAGCTCCGCCCCCAGGCGCTCGCAGCCAATGGCAGGAGGCGGGGCCGGGCGCTGGCTGCTGCTGGAGGCGCCCGGGCGATGTAGCGGCGCGCGGCGCTCCACGAGCGGCATGGCTGGGTCGGGGCTGCAGGGCTGGCCCGGGTGGGAGCCCGCTTGGGGCGCGCTGCTGGCGGCCGCCGGGCTCCTGCTGGGGCTTTGCTGGCTACTGGGCCGCCCGCCGCGGGGGCTCCCGCCCGGCCCCAGGCCTTGGCCGCTGGTGGGCAACTTCGGCTTCGCGCTGCTGCCCGGCCGGCTGCGGCAGAGGTGGCTGCGGGGCGGAGAGTCCCGGCCGCTCTCCCCGCACCTGTTGCTGACCGGCCTGGCCCAGGTCTACGGCAGCGTCTTCTGCCTCTTCGTGGGCAGCCGCCCCATGATCGTGCTCAGCGACTTCGAGGCGGTGCGGCAGGCGCTAGTCGGCCAGGCCGAGGTGTTCAGCGACCGGCCCAGCGTGCCCATCGTGGCCATGCTCACCAAGAAAAAGGGTGAGCGCAGGGGCCGGGGGGAGCAGCCGAGCGACCCCTCCCTCCCCCGGCCTGACTGGGGCGCGGCCCTGGGGTCCCGGCAGGAGGGAAACGTGGCCAGGCGGCTTCCCTGCCAGCCGGGCTTGCGGGAGGGAGTGCCCGGAAAGGGGCAAACCTCACCTTTCCCAACAAGCCTCTAACCCTGGTGGTAGCCGGGTGTGATGTCTGGAGTTGACAAGGGCTGGGCTGCTTATAATCTCACCAACAAAGGCTCGACACACAGCAGTGCCGGGAAGAGCTGGGCCTTTGTTTCCTGAGCTCAGTCAATTGTCTTGGGTAAGATTATTACGGGTCATGTGGCAGCCAGAATCCGTATCCGCTGACTGTAGCAGCTGTTGTCAGTCCCCTCCTGCGCCCTCCTCCTCGTGTGCAGCTACGAACAAGCATGATACAAAGTATCTTTGGGTGTGGTGGGAGCGGATACCAAAGCATTGGCTCGCTTATTTTTCCTGAAAGGCTTAGGCTCTAGGTTCAGGGAGGAAGGATGGTGTGGTAGAGGCCTCATTTATGCTCAAAAAATTGAGTAAGCTGTGATCCTGAGTGATACTGTTAGCTGACCTAACCCTAAGTTAGTTGATGGAACAACTCTTTCAACCTAGCTATTGCCTCTTGAGGAGGTGGAGAAATACTATGCTGAGTGGAGAGCTCTGCTCATCACTGTACGGAACAGTCAACACTGAGCACTGTAGCATTGCTACTGTAGTGTTTCAAGGGTAGAGAAGCCCTAACTCACGGGATTCGGTCTTAGTACATCTGGGTTCAATTATCAGATCTACCCCAGACTTCCTGCAAAGCTTGGGAAGACTATCTCCCTCTTTATTCTCCATTTCTAAAATGAGGCAAACAGTATTTCTGTACATAATAAGGGAAGGTGTACAGTAAATTCTTTACCTTTTTGCAAGATATATCATGACAGTGATGGGTGGGGACCTACTCAGATAAAAGGTGAATAAGAATTGGTTATGTAAATTTAGGTTGGTTAGGTTAGTTTAAATATTTTAATTGAATGTGAAAAATTCACATCCCAAGGCAGCATAGTTAAACTTAGTACCCATGTGAACAGCGCTAGGTTGACAGAAGAATTTTTCCATTGACCTATCTATTGCCTCTCAGGGAGATGAATTACCTACAGCTCCTGGAAGTTTTACAGTGCCAGAGCTGCAGCTGTACCTCTCTAACATTTAAACAGCATACAAACCCTTAGTAGGGATGAATGAGAAGAATTGGGATTATTTTGTAAACCTGACTAAATTGCTAAAGCCAACTGTGATGGGAACCTACATGCAGGATGCATCTCTGTACTGAAGTTGCAAGCAAAGCTGTTGCCAACTGTTATCTTGGCTATATCTGTCATATGGGGCATGTGATTGGCAATTTGCTTAGGCTTACACATTTTTCTGGTTAGGTGAAGTATGAGCACCCTGGCTTTATAGGACGGCTTTATCTACACTAGAAAGTTTAAAATGCAGCTGTGGCAGTGTAGCCAGAGAGCTCTTCCAGTGCTCTAGGGGTAAATCACTTACATGAGGGGAGTAGCTATCTGTGCTGTGAGCATAGCTCCCAGTGCTGTAGCCTGATTTACGCTGCACTGTAACTTGCTGTGCTCTGGAGGTTCAGGAGGGAGTGTTTTTTCATACCCCAGAGCCAGAAAGTTACTACGCAGTAAAGTGCCAATGTAGACTTAGTCAAAGGTGTAAAATCTCAATAAAGCCCTTTACCATAGCTGGTGATCAGCTTACACCCTAAAGCAGGAATTTCAAACTCCCCGCCCGTGGACAATTCTGAGCCAAAGCAATGGTGCTGGTTAGCCCAGGAGTCCTGGCAGGCTGGTGAAGTGGACTGTCTGTTGCTGTTCCTCAAGCCCTGCTCCTTCCCGCCATTGCTCTTTGTCCCCTCCCCCCCATGGCACCCCATCCCTTGAGGACATGGCTTTGGGTATTACTGGAGGGTCCTGGCACCATGCAGCAGTAGTGGCTGGGTTCTCCTGAGCTTCCTGTGACTGCAGGAGCTGCGGGGAAGGAAAGTGGCAAAAGAGCACCCACCAAGCACTATGAATGAGATTCGCGAGCCAGATTGTACAAGTGCTCTAGCCTGGGATGGCCTGGGAGTTTGAGAACCTTGCACTAAAGCATGAGAGATGAGAAGCTTGGTCATTTTATCTCTAGGTAAAGTAAAGGAGAGGTGTCTTGTTTATGTGCAGGAATTTAAAGAAGCAAGTGTCTGTCATTTGAGGACTTACTGGTGTAACAGCTTTATCAGAAGACATTTCAAGTAGTTCAGTGAGAAGCTTAGATAACTGAGTACTTCTCTAGGTCTGGCAGACAAAAGTAATACTGCTTATATGTGGGATCCTATGGAATCTCGTTGATACATGAATACATAGTGTTTGCTGGGGATATTTAAGTCCAGCTCTGCATTTATTGGTTGTTAGCTGGGATGCCTCAAAAGCCTAAGGGGGCATTTTCAATCAGCCACTGAAGGATTGATTGTGGCAACTGTCTTTAAAAATGGCATATATGTTATGTTTCTTTAGCAAATTAATGTTTCTTTACATAAAAAGTTGAGGGCCTTTCTTGAATCAAGTATAAACCTCTTACGGGTGGCATCTGTGTGTCTGTATATACGCATCCCTTTTCTGAAGGGAGGAGGGACACACAGGAGGTTTGCTAATGTATTCTGTACTTTTTGAAATAGAGCTTTGTTTGACAGTCCCCCTCACCCTCCGATTGATAAATAATTAGTCTAGTGTCCAAGTCTTGGTATATTTAGTTCTAGACCAGTGCCAGAATATCACTATAATGAGAGGCCAGTGACCTCTCATCTGTCTCACATTCATCATGCTGGTATCTGAGTGTTGTGTGACAGTTACATTAAATAAATGTAAGAGGTGTAGTAGCTGTGTTAGTTTGTAACTTTAAAAAAAGAGTAGTCATGTAGCACCTGAAGACTAACAAAAATATATTAAACAAGTGGTTTCCTGACGTTAGTCTCCTTCTACTAATAGGCATTTGAGTTTGTAGGCCTAATCCTAGGTTTCCTAAAAGTAAGGTGAGCCATAGAGGAGGAGGTTTGCATGGAGTTCCATGTCTGAGGGCTAGTTTCTGAAAGTTTCTTTTTCCTGCTCTTTTATGAATTTCAGCTATTAATGTTTTCATTGTTTCTAATGAGTGTAATTGATTGAGTGGCTCTTGCTCTTTGAAGTAGTCCAGGCCTGGCTCTGAGGGCTTTAAAAGTCAAGGCCAGGAGTTTGACTTTGATCTTTATCTTATAGGTAGCCAGTGAAAAAGTGCAGAGTCCCAAGGTGATGTGACTGTGTGGGAGAGAAAGTAGTTTGCTGAATTTTTAACCACCTGATGTTTTTATCAGGTTTTAAGCTTTGTGAACCTGGGCTTGAAAAATTCACCAAACTCCAGTTAGCCAGATGTGAAAAGCTGGGGCAGGGATGTTACCAATAAAGACAACTGGGAGCATTTCTCCTCCTCTTTGGACTTCCTGTTTGCTATGTTTACTTGGAAGTAGGGATGTAAAGGACTAATCGACTATCCGATAAGTAAATGCTTATTGGATAATCGACTAGTTGCTGCCCTCCTTGCTGTCTCTTATCAGATAAATGCAGCTGGGGGAGGGGGCAGTGCTGCATGGAGCCTGGGGCTCTTCCGCATTTGAAAGCAGAAGTGCCCGCATGGAGCCCTGACTCAGTGGGACTTCCCGCTGGCCCTGGGCTCCATGTGGCGTTCCAACTTTGAAATGCACAAGAGCCCCTGCTTATCGGGGCTTATCGACTAGTCGATGGAAATTCCATTGACTACTCGACTAGTAAATTAATCGCTACTTAATATCCCTACTTGGAAGGAAAGCTAATAGCAGTACCTCCCATGGAAAATATTAGCTGCAGTTAGTATGGAGAGTGTCTGTCACTCTCTATGCTAACAGCTGTTGGGGGTCCTCTCATGAATACCTTCAGTACTTGCCTCTGCTGCTATCTGCAGCTATGTTGAGCAGCAGCAACAGATTCCAAATTAAGTGATCTTTGACTATATCACTCACTGGAATCCACAAAGTTTTGAGTAGCAGCTATGAAACTGTCTGGTCCTGTTAGCCCTCATGTACGCTGTGCTAATAGAAGCTGGGAGTGGGTAACAGCGGATGGATTACCTGTTCAGTTCATTTCTGCTGGGGCACCTGGCACTGGCTACTGTCGGGAGTCAGGATACTAGTCTAGATGGATCTTCGATCTGACGCAGGATGGCCGTTCTTATGTTCTTAACATTTTTCTTCAGGCTTTCCACTAATGATGTTAAATTGCATTTAATCAGCTAAGTGCGTAGTCAATGGAATTTACATCGACTACTTGATTAGTTGATAAGGGGGGAAATTGCAGAGCTGCAGCAGGGTTAGCTCCCAGTCTGGGGAACTAATCCTGTTGTGGCTCTGCCTTTTAAGTGTATTAAGGCCTCTGACTTCCCTACCCCACTGCGGTGATGGTGTTGGGGGGGGGGGGGAAAACTAGCATTTAAGCAGGCTCCCACTAGTACCAGCTCCTGCTTCCCCCCTCACCCCCTCCCCAAACTGCCTCTAATAGGGCAGGGGGGTGGGGAGAAGTCACTAGTTGAGTAGTGACTCAACAAGTTGCTTACATACCTACTTGCCACCAGTAAACTGTCACAGCTCAGCTCCACCTGTGGCAACAAAGTTGGGGCGTGAATATAGACTGGCAGCATATGGCAACCTCTGTTTTAACTGCTACATCATCCAGAGCTGATCTGAGTAGTGTTGGACTGGATGGCAATAAAAGCACCAACAGCAAGTCCACCCTAGCCTTTCCACCATTGCTGTGGCCACTGCAGCTGCACAAGTGGCCGTGCAATGATGAGAAAGCGGAAGAGAAAAGCTAGTGCTGGTTTTGGTCAGCAGGGTGAGATGAGATTGGAGGTGTCTCCTCTGCAGTTTTTCTTAACTGAATAGGATAGCTGGTGTATTTTGGGAAAATATGGGTGGGTGATCCATAATAAATATTTCTATAGGGCACAGAGTAGGGATGTTAAATTTAGTTTGATCAACTAATAAACCGATTGATTTTTCCATTGATTAGTTGATAAGCAGAGAGCTGCAGTGAGGTTAGCTCTCCGTTCTGCCTTTTAAATGGATTAAGAGCCTTTCTGATGGAGGCATCTTACATCCCTAGCACAGAGTACGCTGAGGACATACACGGACGGGAACATCAACACCACCTGCAAAAGTGCATCTTGGGATATTTTTTCTAGTCTGATAAGAATGGGGACTTGCAGACCAGACATTATACTGCAAAATAAGCATGTGCTTCTGCATTATGATTAGGGATGTTAAATATCAATTAATTAACTAATTGAATAGTCAATGGGATTTCTGTCTACTATTTGATAAAGACTAGCACGCGTTCTGCCTTGGAAATGTACAAGAGCCCTAGGAACACCGCATGGAGCAGGGACTCCTATATGTTTCAAAGATGAAGCGCCGCACAGAACCTGGGGCCAGTGGGGGACTTCACACTTGCCCTGGGCTCTACGTGGTGTTTCAATCTTTGAAATGCTGGAGTCCTGCTGGGGCTCTTGTGTCCTCTTTGAAATGCACGTTGCCGCTGTGCCCCCACCCCGTCCTACAGAGCTGGAGGTGGGGGGAACTGGCTTTTAAGTCGGCTGTCCCTATCACCCTCTTCCCCCTCCCCTTTGCTGCCTCTTTGTGATAGAGGCAGCAAGGGGGGAGGAAGGGAAGCAGCTAGTTGACTAATGTGTTGACTATCCAATAAGCTTTTGCTTATTGGATAGTCGATTAGTCACTTACATACCTAATTATGATAACTGTTTGCTAGCCCAACTCCTCTTTAGGGTAGGGCAGAGTTGGCCAGTGCAGAAACCAGTGCACACGAACATTTTAGATACAATATTAACAAACATTTAAATTCCACAAGTGGAGAGGAGAGGAGTTGTACAGATAAGGTCTGAATTTCACTCTGTGGTTGCATTGAAAAGCTCTGTGCAGCAGCAAAGAAATTGAAATCTGCAGGCTCGGGAACATGTTACTGGCTTATGTGCGATTTGTATTTGGAAAGGTTTCTTAGCAGCACTCTGTTATGGGATAGGTTCCTGGAGTTCAAATGCATCACACTTTCAAAAATGAAATCTTAAATTTTACAGAAACTGATACTCTAGGTCCCCTTACTTAGAAGCCAAGCACTTGGTTCTAACTCTGGTAAATAGTAGATATTGGATCTTAATTGCCACGTTGGCTACTCTAAAGTGCTTGTGTCTGCTTTCCTTTCAATATTACTTGGAAGCCATTATCTTGAGAGAATGTGGAACTAAACATTGGTGCTTTATGGTCTCTGAAAGTTCTGCATTCCAAGCTTAATTTAATGTAGGCACCAGGGATACCAATGGGTAGTCTTAATGGGTAATGCTTACTGGGAAACAGTTAACATTAAGTTTAACTCATTAACTGATTAAAGGGGCAGATGGGAGCTCCTCCAGTGGCCTCCCACCCGCAATGCAGGAGGCTGGTTAACTGGTTAACATTTTAAATTGGGTTTTATGTTCCTCTTTAGACATTATCATAAACAGTTGTATTTGTTTATGAATAAAAAATGTTTGGTGTAAATTGCTTAGAAAGTAAACATGAAATATTCACTGTTTTTATAATGCAAATTCTCCATAGAAAAATACCAATTAAAAAAAAATAACAATTCTTCTGCATCTCTTTGTACTGCTATAATTGATCTTGGAGCAAATTAACCCTGAAACCATAAACAAGTTAATTAAAGTTCTGTAGTCCGGTGATGGACAACCTAGGCTAGTGAGTAGGCTGCATGAGTGGACCTTCTTCATCTCAGTGGGTTGCAAGATTGTTTTAATCTAGATGGTCTCCTGCAGTTTTCCTAACTACACTTGCATACCTAGAATCTGCCGGCTGTGCCAATTAGGGATGTTAAAATGTGTGTGTTTGGATAAATGTGTAACTACTGAAAAATTACATGCTTACACACGGGGGCAGGCAGACCCCTTTTTTACCCCCACTGCCTCCCCCCGCTCACTAGTGCTGCTGCCTCCCCACTGTTAGGACATATATAGGCCTTTTCAGGCAGTCCTGAATATCTAAGAACAAAGAATCAATACCCAGTCTACATGTCTGAGGCCTTGTCCTTAAGCTAAGTCTTTTGGCACGTTCCAAACCAGTCCAAAGCATTCATATTGAAATAAGGCACATTCCAACAATTTGGGGCTGTTGTCTAAGGCCTACAGATAAAGGGAAGAGCCTAGAAACTTAGGTTGATAGCTTTCTGTCTGGCAAGGACCCACTCCCCCTCTCTCTATCAGGTTCTTTGATTGTTTCTGTCTCCTGTATAATTAATTTTGCTGGGTGTAAACCAATTAAGAGGGTAGGATATCAATGGTTAGATAATCATGTTATAATATGCTAGGATTGGTTAATTATATTTCAGTAGAATGACTGGTTAAAGTATACCTGAAAATATTGCTATATAAATTAGGAAGACACAGGAAATGAGTGGGGGGGTGGGGGAGACTGGGTTCATGCTGGAAGCTAATCCTAATAAACATTGAATTGTTTGCATCTCTGGACTTCAAGTATTGTTGTTTGTTCACGTGAGAAGGGCCAGGCAGGTTGGAGGGTGAAGGGATAAACCTTCTGACAGCTGCCCCCTCTCCCCCTCCGCTCTGCTGCCTCTGATACAGCTGCAGCAAGGGGGGAGGCTGTGTATAACTGTGCTCGTTAACCGATAAGCTCAGGCTCTTAGTTAAGTGTGTGCATGGGTACACGTTCACATTCCTAGTGCCAATTGAACCATAGCAATGCTTTGATTGGATTTAGAGGGAGCGCACAGCTCTCATGGTCAATGTTGTGTGCCGTCAGTAAGCACCTTACTTCACATGCCCTTGCTTTATATGCATGTCACTTTTGTAATATCAGTAGGAAAAAAACCTATAAAGATGGAAACCAGTGGAATCTGGCAGCCGTGTGCAAGGGCAATAGTAAACAAAATGTCTTGTGGTCCCCACATAGAACCCCAATGGGCTAGAAGTTGCCCACCACTGATCTAGTCTAAATGCTTATTGCAGTGATCAGTACAATTCCATTTGTGGATTTAAACCCAATGCCATGTAAGAATCTTTGGCGCTGGAACAATGTCATCTTTCTCGAGCTTCTAGGTCTGTGCTTTGATCACATGATTCTCCTTCCTTTTTAGAAAGTTCCTATTCTGGTTGTGAATCTGTGGTTTTTGGGGGTGGAAGGATTAAATGTATTACTGTGAGAATACAGCTGTTTAATTTGGGATTCACCTTTTCCCTCCCTCCCCCAGGTGTTGTTTTTGCACCATATGGCCCAGTATGGAGACAACAGAGGAAATTTTCTCACTCGACTCTTCGTCATTTTGGATTAGGAAAGCATAGTCTGGAACCCAAAATCATTGAAGAGCTGGAGTATGTGAAGGAGGAAATGTTAAAACATGGAAAGGATCCATTTAACCCCTTTCCTATCATCAGCAACTCGGTGTCCAATGTTATCTGTTCTATGGCCTTTGGCAGGCGCTTTGACTATGAAGACATTGAGTTTAAGATCATGCTAAGGCTAATGTCACGTGCGCTAGAGATAAGCGTAAGCAGTCATGTACTTCTGGTCAACATTTGTCCTTGGCTGTATTATCTTCCCTTTGGTCTTTTCAGGGAACTGAGACAAATTGAATTAGATGTCACAGTTTTTCTAAAGAAAATAATTGCTCAGCACAGGGACACCCTGGATAGAGAAAATCCTAGGGACTTCATTGATATGTATCTCCTCCAAGTGGAAGAAGAGAGAAAGAGCAGCAGTGAGAGCAGCTTTAACGAAGACTACTTGTTTTTTATCATTGGTGACCTCTTCGTTGCAGGCACTGACACCACTACCAACACACTGCTTTGGTGTCTGCTCTATATGTCTCTCCACCCAGATGTGCAAGGTAAATTAGAATTTGCTAACTGTTTATTCTGTACTGGACTGCAAGACTGGTTTGTTTTTTGTATGTGGTGCTGTATTTTATCAGGAAGGCAGATAGGCAAGTAACCACAAATTGTTTCCTACTTACATATTTAACTTCAGATCAGGGATGTTAAATATAGGTTAATTCAATATTCACATAACCTCATGCATTCTTATCGGTTAGTCAACTATTCTATAGTTCCCTGGGGCCGGCAGGCAGTGCACTCTGGTCTCACACCTGGGGAGCCCCCGGCCACTCCGTGCTACTGCCTCTTTATCAGACAGCAGCACTGAGTGCCATGCTGGAGCTGGTCCACGAGGGGAGCCAGTTTAAAACCCAGCTCCCCATGCAGATCGTCTGTCGGTCACCCTGTGCTGCCTCTGATAGAGGCAGCAGAACGGGGTGGCAGTAGCTCCTGTCTAGGGGGGGGATCTGAGTGCCTTGACCCAGCACAAATCAGATCTGAGCCAGGCTGCCTGCCCGCCTGGCTCCTAATACACTTCAAATGTAGAGCGACAATAGGGGTAGGTCTAGGACTAAGCCAGGCAGCTGGTCAGCTTGATCAAAAATGTACTGGAAGGGGGAGGGAAATGCATGTGGTCTATAGCATTAACCAATCAGCAAAAGCTTATAGGTTAATCAGCTACACTACTGCATCCCTATTTCAAATTATCATCAATGTAAAGGGCTAATACATAGTAGAACACCATGATATCCTAGTTTTTTATGTACGTGGATATATATATTAAATCAAATACAACTCCTCCCCCCTCACACACACACACACCAAAAAAAAAAAAAAACCTACAATCCTGGACTGTGGAAATGAGAAGTGTACTACTTTAAAATACCTCCAATGGCATTAACACTGCCCATGTAATCCCTGTCATCCTGTTCATTTGCCACCTCGGTAAGGCAAGTATTGCAGCCAGTTGTTATGTCAAACTTGAATATATTGAGGGTTTTGGCCAGGATTCCCCCTGTAGGTTTCAGAGTCTGAGCTCCAGCTCCAGCTGCAATATCTACTAGACAAAGAAGGCCTCAAGTACGAGGGACTGAGACATGGCTAAAATAAGTACTGCCTACAATACTACTGTCAGTGCCTTTTAATCTCTTGAAAAAGGTCAAGGTAACGATTTATTCTCCAAACTCAGTCATAACTCGTCCTTGGGCAAAGGTTGCGCAATTGGACAGCAGTCCAGTGTTTTGAAGATGAATGAGTCCACTCAGTGCTAATTTAAAGCACTGTGTTATTGCATGTGGTTAGGTTAGAGCAGCCAAATACCATTTCGCCCAGGGACAAACTCTTTTCTAGGGTGTCCATATTTCTTAAATTTAAAATCGGGATGGCCCAGGGTGGGTTAGCTCTGAAGGCAGTGCTGCCTGCCAACAACAAATTTCTCCATTGCTGCTGGCAGGCAGTGTTGCCTTCAGCTGACCCCCACGCAGCAGCTGTCACTTTCTACTCTGTCCTTCAGCCAGGACAAATGCCCAGTTTCCATAAACAAGTAGAGATGGCTGAAACACAGCTGAAAAAGGAGACTTTTGGCCTTATGGTGCATATAGTCATCCTCTGAGTCCTGGCTCTCAAGCACCTTCCATAGACAGGCATGGGAGTCTAAATTCTTAACTTTGCTAGATCCTAAAATTCATGTTCTTAGTAAGCCATAAATCCAGTGTCTGTCTTACCGCAATTTATAACCCATTAACCCCCTTGTTTGTTCTATGATTGCAGGGATATAAATGAGCCACTTCATCTTCAATTGTCCCTTTGAAATGTTTTAGTACTTATGCTAGACAATTTGTTCCACTTGATATTTAGTCGTGACGTTGTGCAGCCTGCTCTAAGTTTATGTAAGCTGCATTGCATTGACCAAGTTGTGCGTGTATCTACAGTTAAATTTGTCTTCCCGTCAATGTAAACATCCTAGTTTGGCAACACGGTAACACACCTTCCCTGAGCAGCATTGACTCATGGTCTATGTACTGAGGCCGACTAAGTGAAAGTATAGCCATTGCATTACCTATGGTGACTTTAACAGTCCTCCAACAGCTATCTCACAATGCCAAACACTGACCTCTCTGGTCACAATTCTGAACTCCTCTGTCAAGGGCTTGCAGGGACTGGAAATTAAAAACTCTCCTCTCCTCAAAACCCTAAAATATTTTTAAATGCATTTTCCTGATTGTCCAGCTTAGAAGTTGTTGAGCACACCTAGCAGTTCTCCATTGTTGGGAGAAACTGCCCAGCTGACCATGCCTGGAGTAATTAGGAGATACTGGATTTCTTGGGCTTGGGAGAAAACGCTGCACAGGCTAGGGATGTAAAAAATTAACTGTGTAACCGATAAAAATTCCATCAGACACGTGATTAACAGTGACTTCAGGCCAGTGCTCCCAACTCCCACCTGCCCCTCTGCACTGATACTTATGTATCAGAGGCAGCAGTGCGGGCGGGAAGGGGCAGACATGGGAGTCAGTGTTCTACGGGAGTTGGCTTTTAAATTGGCTTCCTGCGAGCACCAGTTCCTGGGGAGCCGCTGCCTCCCCATATATCAACATGTCATAGCTGAAAATTTCGTTGGATACATGTTCACACAAAAAAAATCTGCTTTTTAACATCCCTAATGCTGAATATTTGGACCTAAGCTAGTCATGTAGACCAGCCTCCATGTTCCTCACTCAAGCAGAAATGTTCTTAACAAACCCATAGATGGCAGCATGTATCGTTTTAGCCAGTGACGATTAGAGGAATCCGTTTCCCAGCCTTAGAGATAATACACTAAACTTTTTCTTGGGCTGACAGAGCAGGTAATTAACCCAAAATTGGTGTTGAGTAGGTGACAGTTCTAACACTGGAAAACTGGCAAGTAGAATAGCCACTAGGGTATGGGATTTCCAGTGGAGTTGTGGGTAAGTAATATTAGCTATTACTTTTGGGGGGGAGGGATAGCTCAGTGGTTTGAGCACTGGCCTGCTAAACCCAGGATTGTGAGTTCAGTTCTTGCAGAGGCCATTTAGGGATTTGAGGCAAAAATTTGTCAGGGATGGTACTTGGTCCTTCTGTGAAGGCAGGGGACTAGACACCTTCCAGTTCTAGGAGATAGGCAATCTCCATTAATTTAATTGTATTTATTAAAAAAAAAAAAAGAAAGAAAAAACCCCTCTGGCCTGCCCTTCCTCTCTTTTTAGATTGAGTTCTTTGGGGCAGGAAAGCACCTAGTGGATGGCGCTGTAATGCAACTTAATGATGAACCTTCACCCTATATAGCATGGGATTGAAAGAAGGAGCTTGCACCTTTCTCCATTATTTTGGGCCTAATATACTTGATGGAGCAGGTTAGAGAATTGGTTTTCATTTATCCTTTAGTAGGGTGGGTGAGGTGAGGCAAGGAGGACAGAGAAAGTGGGTTAGAAAGGACCAGAGAGACCTGAACAGCCGTTAGAAAACTCCTATGCGTTTGGCTGCCTAGAAGTTAGTCTCTAGCCATCATGATCGATAATGTAAATGTAGATCAATCTGAAAGTACATCAGTGCCCTGGCTCCTAGTTTTCATCTTTCTCTTTACTCCTCCCTTCTTTTGCATAGAAAAGGTTCATGCAGAAATTGAAGTGACCATCGGGCATGACCGAGCTCCTTCTCTCGCTGACAAGGCTCGCATGCCATTCACGGAGGCAACCATCATGGAGGTACAAAGGATGACTGTGGTTGTTCCGCTTTCTGTTCCTCGAATGGCCTCAGAAACTGCTAGTAAGTGTTTGTAAGGGTTTTGTGTGTGTGTGCGGTGGGGGAGGGTATTACATTGTATGACTGAAATGTCTGATGGGACAGGTGGTAACTTTGTGGAGTTATTCCGTTACAGATGCAACTTCAGTGTATAAAATGTCATGTCTTTAGACAGAAAGGGTAGGAATGTTCATCTGCCCATCCAAAGTGGTTAACTTCAGATGCCCATGTGTTTCAAAATTAGAGTCCTATCTGCTTTTGAATTGTGTGAGCCTTTGTTGATAGATCCAGCCTTGGGGAACATTAAAGGAGAATCTCTGCTTTCATTTAAAAAAAAAAAAAAAAGTCTGTAGACCTTTTCCTGGCAGAAAGAGCCTTGAAAGCATTAACATGATGTAAACCGATTGCTAAGCTAGAAAAGAATGTGCTGCTGGTTTCCATTTCTACAGAAAACAAAACCTCAATCCTCTCTCGCAGTCCTGTTGCTGATTCCTATTGCCAGGGTATGATCGTGGTAGAAAGGAATTAGAATGCAGGAATGAGATGCCATGGGCGTTCCTTGTTCATAGCTCAGGATTAAGGCGATAGCGTAATGACTGTAGTCTCTCGTCTGTTAGTTGTGACATCTCTTTTTTGCTCCTAACATCCATCAAAACTCTTGTCTCTGTTTTTGTTTTGAAGTTCTACAGGGATATACTATTCCTAAGGGCAGTGTGATTGTGCCCAACTTGTGGTCAGTGCATAGAGATCCCAATATATGGGAGAGACCAGATGACTTCCAGCCAACAAGATTTCTGGATGAAAATGGCCAGCTAATCAAACGAGAAACGTTCATTCCTTTTGGAATTGGTAAAATATCAAGATACAATTGAAATGGGCTTTTTTGTTTAAAAGTTTGGGGGGAGAGCTACAAGCCTTTGCCGTTTTCTTATTTCATCATAGAAAATATTCTTCATTGTTTAAAATAGAGTAAAAGTTAAACTTATGTGGTTCACACTGATTACTTAAGCTTTATGCGAATTTTTTAAAACTTTTTGGGAGTGACCTGCAAAACACTATAGTTTAATTCCTACCTGATTAAATAAGTGCAACTTCCTCTAAGTTCTATCCCCAAGATGGATCATATGATACTGTAAAAGTGGTTTTACTGTCCTAAAATGTGAGACTGAATTTGCTTCTAATGTCAAACAATAAAACCAAGTGAAGCCCAAACCAAGACACAGAATCCAAATCTTAAGTTCAGATCTGAGTCCCTCTCTGCTTGGAACAAGGTTGTATGAAAACGGTAGGGATGTTGTTGTTAATCCTTATACTATTGACTCATGCAGTATTTACTTTTCTAACCTTTCTTTAGGCAAACGTGTGTGCATGGGAGAGCAGCTGGCAAAAATGGAGTTGTTCTTGATGTTTGTGAATCTGATGCAAAATTTCACCTTTTTGTATCCTGAGAGTGCTACAAAACCAGCCATGGAAGGCAGATTTGGTCTTACTTTAGCTCCATTTCCTTTCAATATAATTGCTTTGAAGAGATGAAGATACTTTTTAATTTTTTTTTTATTTTTAAAGGACTCGGTGAAGAGATACTGCACTTAGAAAATTCAGCTTTATAGTCTTATCATTCTAAGGTATGAAAACCTATTAAATAAAAATGATTGGTGGACATTCCGTGAAACTGAGCTAGTAACTCAAGGTTAGCTGCTGAGTTTTACAAGTGACTTGATGAGAACATGGCAGCTAATTCAATACTCTTTGCCTTTTGGGTTGTTTTTTTTTTTTAAGATACAATTTCCCAATCTGTAATGTTAACTTTGGGATAGAGGACCAAAATAGCACATGACACTTTACCAAATATCAAGTGTTATTTTGATCAATATGTTTTCAAAGCGTTTTGTGTGTACATTTGCCAAACAAACTGAAGGATGTGATCAACTAATACTAAAGGACGCATTAAATGACTGAAGGGATTTGTATCTTTGTAGAAAGAAACATAGTGATTAAATGCTACGTTACTGAATAGTATTAGAAATTACTAGAACAGTAATACTCAGATAAGTCCCACAAATGGCTCCATATCCGAGGTGCAGCCGTGTTAGTCTGTATCTCCAAACACAAAGAGGATGTCAGCTGACGGTCAGGGCAGTGTGTGCGTGTGTGTTACACCCAAGTCTTCAACTGCTGAGACACAAAGTCTCGTTGCAGTGGGCAGCCTAGGAGGCTGGAGGGCGCCCCGAAAAATAGTTTAACGTCTGTGACTTTACTGCTAGGACTGTGGTCCCATCGCAGAGGGCAGCCAACAGGCTCTCAGATGCCCCGAGTTTATAGGAAGAGCTTATTACACCTTAGATTTCAGCTGCTAGAATTCGTAATTCCTTCGCAGCGGGCAGCTTTGGGGAAAGACTGAAAGGTGCTCCAGTGGATTGTGCCACCTGGGTGTGACACAAATCCAAACGCCCAAGCTTTCCCTATATCTGTCCCTAATGACTGGCTGAAGTTCTTTTAAATTGTGCTTGGTTCTATTACAGCAACTGAAGGAGTCAGGTTAAAACTTAAACAGTTACAGGTTTATTGAGGAAGCTTATAAATCATATGGTTGCAATGGCTATTGCTCTATTTCTTAACTACTAGCAAAATATAGATCTTAAAAAATGGTTACAAAGAAGATAAAGATAGAAAAATGGAAATAATGGTACCAAGTAACAGCTTACTCTTTCTATGTGTACACTTAAGACAGAGGACCACATCCAGGTACAATTTTTACCCCCTTCTGTGCCTCTCGACTCCAGCACGTCAGGCCAGGGCCGGTCCCTCAATTCCTAGGAAAGACGAAAATACGAGGTGGGCGTCCCCATAGAACCTCGGGAGGTCAAACACCTAACCCGACCAGCAGGTAGAGGGTAGAATGACACTCAAAGTGAGTGTGTTGCTGGACCTATTTTTATACCCATAGGGTCACGTATTTCTCTTTCTTATCTGTCATGCCAAATGGGGCTGGTCTGTCTTTTGTGAGACCAGTTCTTACAAGGGAGTTGTGAACTTAATTTACACTTGTAAGAGAGAGAACTAAATTGGAATTACTGGGGATTCTTTTCTCAGTGGGAAATTCCTCTCCCAGGGACTGTGTGTGTGTTCGAATCAACATAGGTGCCAGCCGGGCACTCTCGCATATCCTGATCTCGCATCAAAGCAGATCAAAGCTTAATGGCTATGCTGATTGCCTTAATCGCTCTCTCTCCACATATCTGGTTTTTTTTTTTTTTTTTCAGCTTCTCGGGATCAGATGAGCCAGCATAGACTATGCTGATTTTATTGCTCCTTCTCTGCCCTGTATGCTTCAGAGAGGCAAATAAGATGGATGATATGGGGGGTTAGTCTGTCTGGCTACAGAGGAGTCCTGCGGCACCTTAAAGAATAACAGAATTATTTGGACATAAGCTTTTGTGGCAAAGACGCACTTCATCATATGCATCTTTAATGTATGTCCTGTGGCTATTTGCAGCACATATTACTAAAACACTGTGATTTAATTATAGTATAAATATCCTGTCTGGTTAATGTTATTAACCAGTTGTAGTTGATCAGATAACATGACCTAGTAAGTCATTTTGCTGTGAGAATTGTGTACAATAAATGTCACCTGTCATGCTGTTTAAATATGAATATATAGTAAGGATGTTAAAATGCGATTGACTAGTCGATAGGTACTTGCTGTGGCTCTTGTACATTTCAAAGGAGGAATGCGGAACTCCACATACAGCCCCCGGGGCCAGCAGGCGGTCCCACTGACTCTGGGCTGCATGCAAGTGCCTGCTTTGAAATGCACAAGAGTCCGTAGCAGGGGCTTTTGTGCATTTCAAAGCTATGGAGCCTGGGATCAATGGGTGACTGTCCCCTGCTGATCCCAGGTTCCATGCTATGCCGCTAGGAGCCCGGGATCAGCTGGGGACTCCCCAGCTGATCCCGGGTTCTGGGGAAATGCTGTGAGGAGCCAGAGGTCAGCTGGGAGTCTCCAGCTGAACCCAGGCTCCACGGCAGCTGCCCCTTTGAAATGCACGGAGGTGATGGTTTTAAAGGGGCAGCCACCACAGAGTTAATCCACTGACCCCAGGTATTGGAGACTCCCAAGTTGATCCTGGGTTCTGGAGAAATGCTGCGGTAATCCCGGAATCAGCTGGGAAGTCACCAGGGCTCCAGGGCTGCCCCTTTGAATTGTGCAGCGGCAGCGTTTTAAAGGGGCAGGCCGCCGCACAGCTGATCTGCGTATCAGCTGTGCAGTGGCTGCCTTGGAGTTTCAAAGTAGCAGCACCGCATCTCAGAGGCAGCAAGGGGGAGAGGTATGGTAACCAAATAGCCCCAAATATCCGGGACAGTCCCAGATTTCAGCTTCCTGTAGGGGTGTCCCGAAAACCCTTAAAGTCCCGGAAACAGCAGCGCAGGTAACAGTGTGCTGCTGTTTTCGCTCTCCTCTTCCGCTTCTCTCTTCTGGGGGAAAATTCAGGTGTGCAGGCACCTCCTACAGCTTTTCCTGCTGCTCTGGAACCTAGCCAATAAGAGCAGCGGGAGGCGGTGCCTGATTCCTAGCCTTCTCTTCCTTCACTGGCAGGTAGTTCTTTTTGGGAACTATGCTGGGTGAAGCAGCAGCTGCAGTGGATAAGTGGGGCCCCCCTCCACCTCCACTACAAACCCTGCTGCCCTTTAAACCAAATAAGAGCCATGTGGTTCTCCTTAGATTTAAAGGCCAGAGAACTTGCACGGGTTGGGGTAGGGGGGCAGCCCCACTGGGAATCATTGGATGAGTCCAGCCAAGCTACACCTGTGCTGTACTCTGCCTTTTAAACCTAGTTAGAACTGAAGGTTTAAAAGGCAGAGTGCAGAACAGCTGTAATTCAGTTGGGAATTGTCCAATGATTCCCAGTGCAGCTGCACCTCTGCCTTTTAAACTTAGCAAGAGCCACATGGCTCTCATTAGATTTCAAGGGCAGAGAACTTGTGTGGGTCGGGGGCCAGCTGATCTCAAAATCCTCTGGCCCCGGTTTGTGAAGATTGTTAGCTCTGCCCTTTATATCTAAGGAGAACCACATGGCTCTTGCTAAGTTTAAAAGGCAGAGCTGCAGGTGCAAGGGGAATCATTCATTGAGTCCCAGCTGACTTACAGGTGTTCTGCGCTCTGCCTTTTAAATATAGTCAGACCTGAAGGGTCTTGCTAGTTTTAAAAGGCAGAGTGCAGAACAGCTGTAGGTCAGCTGGGAATCAGTGAGCAGGGTGGGTGTTTCCTGAGCATTTGGAACTCCTGCACAATCCTGGGACTCCTACATATCATCATCACCACCACCACCCCTAAAGCAGCAGGGGAAAGAAGTCCCTGGTAGCTCCACAGACTTGGCATTTCAGGAAGCGGGCTGGCTGTTTGGGAGAGAAGGAAGCAGTGCAGTTGCAGGATCCCCTGGCCCCAGGGGTCCCTGTTTCTTCCCCCTAGCCAGACTCTTCTTCCCCCTGGCCAAACCCTCCCACTAGTACCCTGACATCTGCCCCAGGACCATGTCCCCTGCCCCCACCAGCACAGTTGGGGCCACATTAGTGAGGCTGGAGGAGGTGTGGGGGTTGGAGGGGTTGTCTCTTTGCATCTCACTTGTGTGGCTCCAACTGACTTTTCTGTGAGTCAGTGACTCCCTGACTCAAAACAGGTTCCTCGTCCCTCTCATAAATAAAGACAATGCGGAAACCTTTTTTGTTCGACATAATATTTTATTTAAAAATGAAGCCTGGCCAACAAGCCCCAACTGGGGCCAAGTCCCCATCTAGCCACAGCATCATAAATCATAACACTCCTGCACCCTACCCCAGATGCCCAAACCTGAGTCTATCATACACTGGAACCCCCTGTCCTGAGCCTTTCTCATCCCCAAACTCCTGCACCCCCACATCCTCCGTCTTCTGCCATTACGCTCCTGCACCATCCACTCACTGCAAAGCTGTGTCCTGAGCCCATCATACTCCCAACCTCCCAGCCCATAGTCCCTCACATATCCAACCCAAACTCCTGCACCCTCATATCCACAAGCCTGTGGCTTGCTCAGCACCTCACCCTCCAGCTGACCCCAACACTCTAAGCCTGGAGCTTCCTCCCTGAGCCAGCATCCCCTTCTCCACCTCTTCCTGCATCCAAATTCCCTCCCAGACCCTGCACCTCTCACCCCTTCCCACACCCAAATCCCTCATTCTCACCCCAGAGCCCACACCTCCTGTCTGCACAGGATAAAATTAAAAAACAACAAATAGTCTGGTAGCACTTTAAAGACTAACAAAATATGTAGCTGGTTATCTGAAGAAGTGGGCTGTGCCCATGAAAGCTTACGATACTATCTACATGTTTTGTTAATCTTTAAAGTGCTACCGGACTATTTGTTGTTTAAGGTTATCCTGTACAGACTAACTTTGAAGGTTTGAAAATTGACAGTGCAAATGTAAATAATGTAACTTATCTATTTTTTTCTTGTATTTTATTATATTTGTATTGTATTTTTAAATATTTGTATTCATATTAGTTCTTTTCAATGAAGGTGATTCATTACATGTATAATTAAATCATTCATTTTTTTTACACTTTAAGACTTCTCATATGAACAAATTCACAGATCAGAAACTATCCTTTGTCAGATGAGGTGTCCCCATGGTCAAATCCACTCTTTGCAGTCCTATGGTGCACAAAACCACTGGTAGCAGATGGTAGGGTTGCCAGATGGTATCAACAAAAATACCAGACACACTTGACATATCACAATCTACATTACATCTTATTTAGAAAATACTGGACATTTATATTTTCTCAATTTGTTTCCTGAACAGAAAGCTCAAATACTGGAGTGTCTGGTTCAAAACTGGACAGCTGGCAACCCTAGACGATGATGGGAGGAGTTCTTAGAGGGGTCACATTACACCCTTTACTTTCAGTCATATGCCCAGGGGTGGGATTTCCGGTGGCAGGTAGGTGTGGCTAAAGGGAGCAGGGGCGTGGCTAATGTTCCTATTTTTAGTTCAGAAAACATGGTCACCGTAGGGAGAGGGGATGTCGACTAGTCAAAAGACTATCAATAAGCAAATGCTGATCGGATAGTCGACTTGTCTTTAACAATCCTAATATATAGTGCTATAAAACTATCATAAATGAAACAATGAATTCACGCTACTATGGCTCTTTTGGGTAATGTTAAATCAATAATTTGGCTCCTGAAGCACAAAGGCTTGAGTATCACTGGTCTACAGGACACTTTCTGTAACCTGGAAGGCTATTTTTTTTAATGTAAGTGTTTTGTAATTACAGATGGGTCTAAACCAAAATGTCTCACTGGAAAAATTCAGGTTCTAGCTCAGCAGTTCTCAGACTGTGGGTTGGGACCCAAAGTGGGTTGGGACCTCCTTTTAATGGGGTTACCACAGCTTAGACTTGCTGGGGTCCAGAGCTGAAGCTAGAGCCCCACCGCCTGGGACCAAAGCCTATGGACTTCCACCCTAGACAACAGTGCTCTCGTTATAGGCTCCCTGCCCAGGGCTGAAGATTTTGGGCTTTGGCCCTCTGTCCAGACCACTGGGGCTTTGGCTTTGACCCCTATGCAGGGCAGCAGAGCTTGGATTGGCTCAGGTTTGGTCCTTGTTCTTGGAGTTGTGTAGTAATTTTTGTTGTCAGAAGGGAGTTGTGGTGCAATGAAGTTTGAGAACTCCTGCCGTAGCTCATGCTATCTACTGGCAATGTTGACATATCCATAGAAGCAAGCTTCCGACTGAGTTGACAGGCTTGAGCTCATGTTATCGTGGTAGAAAGAGGTGTGTAGACAAAGCTTTTAAGTTGTGGCTTGCCATATCTCCCCCTCTAGATTTCAGAGCCTGAGCTGAGTATCTACGCAACTATTTTTAGCATAATAATGTGGTCATAGTCTGTTGACCTGAGTTTGGAGACTTGCTGCTATAGATGCTTGCTACAATAATAGGCCAAATTAAAACCCCAGGTTCAACAATCATCAAACTCTGAAAATGAAAATACTCAGGAGTCATCTCAGAGTCTGAAATGAGGACAAACCTTGTAATGAGGAATAATCAAGGCCTGCTTCATGTGACTAATTGTATGCTTATTTTGGGGGCACCCAACAGCTAACCTTGAAGTAGTTAGTGTTCTCAGAAAATTCAAAAGTTATCAAGAAATATGCTCATGTCTAATCTTTATAAAACATCTTTTTTTCCCAATGGAATATTTTGAAAGTGTTTGCTACCTGCCTGATGCTAAGGTCACATGACTGGAATGTGAAACTCAATGGCCAGAAAAATGGAGTTGAGTAAACTATTGTCTAAGCTGAGTGAAATGCAAAAAGCAAATAAATGGTGAAAAGTACATTAAATTCTGAAAATTGAAATAATGTAATGCTTTTTATAGCATTCTTAAATTTGAGATTTGTTTTGCTAGTGTCCGTCTTTTTAAAGCTTCCAACCAGCTTCTCGAGGTTAAAATGAAGCATTTTCATTTCCATTGCTGGTTAATACAGTGCCTTTGTATTGTTGAATGATGGCTCAGGTTTGTAAAGTAGCTTGGCATGTTTCTGAGAGAGAGCCTGCAGCATATGAGAACCAAAACTTGACACTTTGCTTTGTAGGTTATAGGTAAAACTGGAAAACTTCTATATAATATGACTATAGAAGAAGAAATGAATTAACTGTAATTTAATGAGCTGTAATCGTGTCTTTTCATACAAGCATCCTAAAAAACATTATAGGATAGAAAAGAACTGAGGTGGGAGAACTAATAACTACAGTAATTATTAGTATATTTAACTTAGTCAAAAATTGACTGCTTTAAAGTAGTAAATATTGCTTTAATCTCTTGCAAGACAAAAAACATCATGTGGTATTCCAGTGTATGCTGTTTATTAACACAACAGATATTGTCAAAAGGCTACCAGTCCTGAATTCGTGAATCTCGCAGTATGACTTTAGCAATGTGAAATTTTGGTCAGCATCAAACTGTTGGAACAGCTTTTTCCAGAAGGTCTATCACATGCTCAGCATGACTAGCTTTCAAAAATTCTTCAGAAGAATGACATTTTTCTTGTAGCGCAGCAACATCATCACTCTTGTTGCAGATTATGAGCAAATTGTAAGAGCTAAAATTAATGGCTATGATCCTACTGCTACCATGAACACCACAAAGTATTGCCTTGTCACATCAGTTCTGGAGGAGCCCAAGACGGAGGAAATTGCTATTGCTGTGGTAAGAATCAGACAACTGATCATAATTAATGTCTGAAGACTTCCAAATTTTGAATAGCTGAAGCTCATATTATCATTACTCTGCATACTTCACAAAGAGTCTTGAAAATTTTCTGGCATGCAGTACTGGCACATTATTTCTCAAAGAATATGAGAAGAGTGGTGATTGAGACATGGAAAAAGCAGGAATAGAGTCTCTGAATTCTGCATGCCTAAAGAGATTGAATGAGACAGTGGTAGATTTTAACTTCACTCATGTCAGTTTCAAAGCCTGAGTGTTCTTCCATAAGCTTGGAGATGCTGACTTGGAGAAAAGGCATCAACTGAAAATGACAGCCAATTCTGTTGCCATGCACCTTCTCCGTAACTCAAAGATCAAAACTAGTAAGTTCAGTAGACAAAGTTGAAGAAAGAGCTCTTCTCAAATTTCTGACAAAACTCTGCCATTTCACTGCTATCCTCTCCATATACTGCAGAAATTTTTTTAAAAAACCCTCATAGTTTCCGAAACCTGCTGTCAAGGATGGCATTTATTCTAATTTTGGTATGAATTTTGGCTGAAAGGGACAACAAGTGTGGCTGGCAAACCTGTTCACTGCCATATGCATTACACTGGGAAGATTCCAAAAAGTTGGCATGAAGCAATGGTTACTGGCCTCCTCAAACATGAGAAACCACCAGACGCTGCTGCCAGTTATCGCACAATATTGCTCCTTTCCATAACTTGCAAGAGAGGGTTTTGCTGGTCCATTGCACCTTTGGCTGTCCTGCCAAAAGAACAGGCCAGTTTCAGACTTGGACAAAGTTGCTGTGACCAGGCTCTTGCCATTAATACTTACTTTGAGGCTGGTTTCCAGAAGAATCTAAAACCCAGAAAAGCACTGGTAGACTTATCCATTGCCTATGATATGGTAGAGAGAGATGGGCTAGAGGTCATCAAATACCATAGCTCTAGGCAACACCCTTCCACAGTGTTGAGCAACTAAATATTGCATCCTGTTTGAAAGCAGAGGTCAGCAAAGCTTGCATGCTCAGCTGTGGTTTTTCTTAAGGTTCCCTGCTGGCTTTCACTGTTCAGCATTTATGTTAGTGACTTACATTACACAGTTTTGCATATGTTTATTTATGCTGATGACATTGCTTTTATGGTTCATGGCAAAAGATCTCACTATCATCAGCAACATCATCTTCAGTCTCAAGATAATGGCAAAATATTTTCAAGATTGGAAAATACTACTCCAGTGCCGCCTCTACAGATCTCGGTAACTACCTTTCTTCTAAACATCAAAGCTGCCAAGGAATTATTTAGTGTCCCCTTCAGCGATTAACAGGTCTGAAATGAGCCTTATTCAAAGTATTTGGGTACAACTTTGGACAGAATCTTCACTTTTAAAGGTCATCTGAAGAAGACGTGCACAAATAACTTGGCCAAGAACATGCAGACATAACAGGGAGTGCCAATATATTCATCATACAGCACATCTAGCCTATGTTCTTGATTGTTAAACTTCTCCAATTTAGCACCCTTGGGATCTGACTGGTGCCGAATCAGAGAATTTGCTGAACCATGGAAGGTCAATATTGCCTAGCAGCATTACCAACTTCCACTGCTTACGGGCTCTTAGAAGACATTTAGGGGTAAATTCGAGCTAAATAACAGCACAGAACACTGAGCGCCAGGACTGATGATTGTAAACAAATTTTATGGTACTGAGAAATGGGGGGGGAAACAACCACAACTAGGCACACTCATGATAAGTGGGCATCTGGCTAACTAAAATTGTGCTGGACCATAGATGTTGCTGGACCAGAGAGGTTCAACCTGTATTGTGCATTGGTCTGGACAGGCATCTTAATGCTACAATGAAAATTATAACAAACATGAAAATCAACTACTTTTCAATGGTTGTCTGCTTTGGCACAGACACTCCAACCCAAGATCCAAACTGAGAGAGAGAGATGCACCTACAGTTTGAAGTAGAGGTGACCCATGTACTTGCCAGTTAATGAGGACCTCTAAAACCTTCCAAAAACCTACCTGAAATCTCATTCCTTTTTTGGGACTGGAATTAGCCTTAATTTATCCTCACTTAAAACTGAGGCCCCTAGGAAAAAAATGTGTATTAATGTTTCAAACACCTGATTGCTGACACCAGAGAAGAATTTAAGGCTTCAATCTACCCCAGAAACAATGGACCACATTTAACTTTTTTGAAATCATCACATGGCAGATGCTGCTAATTCTTTCATCTCTGAAAGATGAGCGACAATGCACAGTGTGTCTATGGAACCCAGTTGTAAACTGGACCAGCCTGTAAAATCAGTGCCCACTTCAGTCATTGGCCAATGTTATCTTAGGCTTGTACCAAGACATTTGTGAGACTATCCAATGGCTCACCAATCTGGACTTGGCTATATGAATATTTCTGATCACCTCCCTTCCAGACACAAGAAATCTCCTTAGAGCAGGTTGAAGTGCAAAGGTTCTTGCACACCTGATATTTGCTGAAAATCCTTATTTTAGAAACCTTCAGTTGCAAAGCAACAATAAAATGTTGATGATTTTTATCTGACTTCTGTTAAATGCCTATCCAAACACCATGATAATGCTGGCTATGCAACTGATAGATACAAAGAGCATAGACTTATCCACTTAAGTAGAAGTACTTAATTTTTTTGCAGATTTTCCAAACAAACTACACAAAGTATATGAGTAGATACCTGCATATTGATTATATGGATTTGCACATAAATTGTCATGTGCTTTTGACAAAACCAGTGTTCTGCAGAGAAATCTGGTATGTAAAATACCCTATTACCTCTGAAAAACTGTTATTTTACAAGTGTCTCAAGAATTGTAGTTTCTGATTGTACATGGAATCTGATACTGCATAATCGGGGTAACCATTATCACATCTGCCAGAACATGAATTGCTGCTCCAACTGACACAAAGGTAAATAAAATTAAAGCTTCTACTAGTTCTTGAGAGAGACTAGAAACTGCATGACCTAGAGGATGGAGGGAAATTACTCTTGTTTGTGTAATTTATACCCTTCTGCTGAAGAGCAAAGGTAAATTGGTAACAAAAGTTAGCTGGGAGGAGAACTGGATTGTGCAATATTGACCTAAATTGTTTTTGCAAGAGAGAAATCTTGAATGTACCTTCTGTATAAATTGACTATTGCTGAATGCAAAGAATGGTGCCTACATTTATGCAACTTGAGATTTTCACTGTAATATTTAGATGACTTTTTAATACAGTCTTTTCTAAAGCTATTAAATGTTCCATTTTATTGTCTAGGAGACGCATAGTAGAGCCATTGGTTTCTACCAGTTTCAACCCTCTCTGTAATTGTTTGATAGACATTAACACATGCAGGATATGAATTCCTCTCACTTTAGTACAACCTGCCCTTCCAACACAGTTTAAAAAATGTGAAAAAGGAAGAATGGTGGAGTGGGGAATAAGGAGGTATGGTGGGAAAGAATGGTAGAGAATGGCGTAAGGGATGGGCGAAGGATGTTGCAGAAAGTCTTTGAAATGGAACATGGTAGGATGGTGGCACAGAAGGAGCTTGTGGGATGTAATGGAGGGATGTAAACAGACCCTAGCATGTTACACTAGTTGTGCAGTTAGTCTACAGAAGTAAGTACAGGCAGTCCCCGGGTGACGTACAAGATAGGGACTGTAGGTTTGTTCTTAAGCTGAATCTGTATGTAAGTCAGAACTGGCGTCCAGATTCAGCCGCTGCTGAAACTGACCAGCGGCTGACTACAGGAAGCCCAAGACAGAGTTGCTTAGCCCCGAGCTTCCTGGAATCAGCTGCTGATCAGTTTCAACAGGCTGAATCTGGACGCCAGTTCCGACTTACATACAGATTCAACTTAAGAACCCCAGGCGTCCCCAAGTCAGCTGCTGCTGAAACTGATCAGCGGCTGATTCCAGGAAGCCCGGGGCAGAGCAACTCTGCCTCGGGCTTCCTGTAGTCAGCTGCTGGTCAGTTTCAGCAGCGGCTGACTTGGGGACGCCTGGAGAAGAGCAGCTGGGGTGCTGCTGGGTTGGTCCAGCAGCGGCTGAATCGGGACGACTGGGGCAGAGCAGCTGGGGTGCTGCCGGGTTGGTCCAGTAGCACCGAGAGCGGCACTGCGGGACCAACCGGCAGCGCCCCAGCTGCTCTACCCCAGGCGTCCCAAGAAAAGCCTGGTCTGCTGGGGGGGGCTACTAGCTGCGCCCCCCCCCCCTCCAGCAGACCAGGGAGACGCGGGCGGCGGACTGAGACGCACCGCGGTCCCACTGCCCGGGTCCTCCGCGGCTTTGCTCCGCGTCTCCCTGGTCTGCTGGAGACCAGCAGACCAGGGAGACGGGGAGCAAAGCCTCTGAGGATGCCGGCAGCGGGACAGCCGCGGCGCTTCTGGGCTGTCCCGCTGCCCGCGTGCTCCAGAGGGCATAATCAAGTGATCTATCCCCTGTCACCCATTCCCAGCTTCTGACAAAGTGTGCTTATTTGGTCTTTTTAGCATATATTTCATAATGAAATAAATTAAAATGGGAATAAATGCAGCAAGGTCTATGAGAAAATGCTTCTTTAAACCTAATTACCATCACACAGGGAAGTGGTGTTACTAAAACAATGGAAAAACCTTCTGTATGACTTTAGGCTATCTCTACATTAAAGGATTATGCTAGCATAGGTATTGTGACATAGCTGTGATGCTATAATCCCCATAATGTAGACATGGCCTCTGTAAAGATATAAAGAAATTGGTAACTTCATGAGAGCAAACAAGTTGAACAGGGTCACATCCTGGCACAGTAAATTAAAAGCAACTTAAATTCAACCATTTTTCCTACTTGAAAAAAGAATGTTGATTCAGATATGCAGACCATGTGACAAATTACCCATTAAACAGGGCAAGAGTATTAATGATTAGTGTCACCTTAACACTAAGAATTGGAACTGTGCCAAAAGTATAATCATTCTATGGTATTTGTATTACTGTAGTGTATACCAAAGTTCATGTGATCACTGGGATAATCTACTTGTGCCAGCACTCAGGGTGAGCTAAAATCTTTAGAACGAGGGCAGTGGCTGGTAAACACATTTCTCAATAACAGAAAAAGCTGGTTTAAAGGGAATATAAAATTATTGCTTTGTCCTGAATGGCTGTAAAACACTGAATATTTTTCTTAAAACTGTGTTCCTCTGAATTTAATGTTTGTATTTTTTCCTACACAAACTCTATTTGATAAAAATGTTTAACAATCTTTTGAATTCAGATATCTGGGTAGTGCTTTTGATGTACAAGCAAAAACACTTAAATTTGTGTAATCTTATCTGCAATGTTTAAAACATACCAGTTCTTAGGCCCTGAATATGAACCCTATTTGTATGCAGAACTCAGGTCGTGAAGGACTTTACGTAGACCGACAGTGTCAAAACCCTGCCTGCAAGATCTATTATTGTATAAAAGAAAATTACAATTAAATGATTATAAGCTTTCTGGCATACACGTTATATATAATCATAATTAAAGCTTGTTTCCTGAGTGCCCAAAGTCCATGGGAATTGATGTAGCTTGGTGCTTAGTATATCCTTTAGTATCCTACAAAGAAAGTATCTCCTGTTAAACTAAGAGCCCATTTGTGTTTATTGCATACTAGCCTTAACCAAAACTAATTTATTAGCCTAAACTTACTAATGTTACATATTTACATACAAAAGGTTAACTGGTTAATGGGTAAGCATCACCCTAAACGGTAATGCTTACTGGCTCTGGTTAACTGCAGGAAGTGGAGCAGCTCCCTGCCCACCCTGGGTCCATCATAGGCAGGGACTATTCCAACCAGCCGGAGCAATCCCTGTCCATTGTGGGCCCAGCCTGCTCCCTATTCTTCCTCCTCCTGCCCCAACTGCAGGTTATGCCCCAGCTCCCCAGGAGCCTGCAACGAAGCCCCTGAAGTGGGATTGTCAGGTCTTGCTGGCTCTGTTCCCCGGGGAAGTGGATTGACAGTGGCAGGGAGGAGGCCTCCCCGGGGGCTAGCAGCCCTGCTCCCATGGAGTCTTCACTGTGGGATCTCAAAGTTACCGGGGGCTAGCAGCCCTGCTCCCATGGAGTCTTCACTGTGGGATCTCAAAGTTTATTTAAGCTTTATAATGCAAAGCCCACACTGCATGTAACTACATAACTGCTGAAAATCTCAGTGTTTACAGAGTTATCTATTTAACTGACTTTTTACTTTGCTATTTACAGCATACATTTTACTGTGCTGTATGGTATTACTGTAATCAGTACCAACAGTTACAATACCATCTTTGCATATAAAATTTGAGCTTTGCTCTTGTGTTTGTCACCTTAGGCAGCTGCTTCCTTGAGTGCACTACTGACAGATTCCAGTAGCAGCCTGTTTGGAACATGCAAGAGATTTTTTTGGTGTAGGGGACTTGGTGCTGTTTCAACCCTTGATGAAATCAAAATAGGTAGTGGCAATGTGGAAGGTGTCAAGCTTCCCCCATAAACCTCATTCAGTTTATAAAGGTGGTAAAACCTTTAAGCATCAAAATCAGGGCCCTTGTTCTATTCACTCTGACTAGTAAAGTGAATGATGACTACAGCGGTCCTCATGTCTAGAATGAGTAGGACCCTACCACGTTCAGTCCATTTTGGTCAATTTCATGCTCATAGTATATTTAGAAATGGTAAATTTCATTATTTTGGGTTTTTAAACCTGAAATTTCATGCTGTTGTAATTGTAGGTGTCTTGACCCAAAAATGTCTCGGGCAGGGATTGCAAGGTTATTGTATGGGGGGTTGTGGTATTGCTAATCTTACTCCTATGCAGCTGCTGGTAGCAGCATTGCCTTCGGAATTGGGTAGCTGGAGCATAGTGATTCCCGGCCAGGAATTAAACTTTGAAGGCAGAGCTACCCTGTGCAGAAGTAAGGATGGAATGATAGCATGTTGTCACTCTTACAGTGGGGCTGTTGGCCACCCATCTCTGAAAGCAACAATACAGATTTAAGGATGACATGGGTATGGTATTGCAAGCCTTACTTCTGTGCTGCAGCTGGCAGGGTCTGCCTTCAGAGCTAGGCATCTAAGTAACTTTACAACCACTGCTCTGCATTGGCCCAAGTCTGAAGGTAGCACAGAAGTAAGAGTGCTAATACTATGGCCCTCTTATAATAACCTTGTGATTCTCCTACAACTCCCTTTTGTGGCAGGAGTCCTATGCTGACAAATGATGGCATCCTTCATGAAATCTGTACGGTAGATGGTAAAAGTGCACAAAAAAGGCTAAATTTCCCACAGCCCAAGATTTTCATGATCCATGCCACGATTGGCAAGGTGGCAACATGATAGGGCCATAAGCATCATCGCTCCCGCCAGCCAGGGCTTGTCACTTCAGGAAAAAGATGAAAAAAGGGACCTGCAGTTTAGTATTCGTCCCCCCACCCCACACACACGTTTTGTGGGGGCAGGGTGGGCCTTTTATAGGCTCAGGGACGGTGCCCGCTTAAGTGTGGGGAGGAGGTTGCTGCTTGCCCAGGGTGCTGGGTGCGATGCCCATAAGCTGGGTGGGGTGCGCACGGAGGTGGGTGGCTCTTGCCCATGGTGAGTGGCGGGGAAGGGGGGGGTGCAACGGCCGCGGGGGGCGGGGCCATGTTGGGGGGGGGGGCGCAACGGCCGCGGGGGGCGGGGCCATGTTGGGGGGGGGCCGCAACGGCCGCGGAGGGGGGGGGGTAGCGCCGCGGGGGTCGCGCCGCGGGGGTCACGCCGAGGGGCCGCTGGCCCCTCCTCGCAGCGGGCGGGGGCCCGTAGGGAGCGGCTGCCGCGGCCCCGCCCCGCCCCGCTGGGCTGCGCCTGCCTGCGGCCGCCCCCGCCAGCCCAGCTCGCCATGGCGCTCGGCACGCGCCACTTCGTGCGCTCCGCGTCCTCCGTCGCCGCCAGGGCCGCCACCGCGGCCGCCAAGAAGCTGATCGTGAAGCATGTGACCGTGATCGGCGGCGGCCTGATGGGCTCGGGCATCGCCCAGGTGCGCGCCGGGGGGGAGGGAGCCCCGGGCCAGCGGGAAGCGCCGCGGTGGGGGCCTGACGGGGCTCGGGGCCCGCGCCCTGGGCCTGCGCTGCCGCCCTGACCGCGGAGCTGCTGCGGCGGCGGGATGGGGACGCGGCGCAGGCTTGGGCCGACCGGGCCGCCCCCAGAGGCGCGTGCAGCGAGCCCTGTGCACAGAGGGAAACAGCCCCCCCTCGGCACCTACCCCTGCCCGCCTTGCGGCGTCTCCCACCTGTCCCAGGCCGGCCCCGCCCCCCCCCCCCGCCATTGTATATTAATTGCCACAGAGCATTGGCGAGCAGGAGCTTCTTGGGATGTGCCGGGGCAGCGCCTCGCACCCGTGGCCCTGCTCCTGCTGAGCGTTGCCATAACACAACTAATGCTGCTCCCGCCGCCTCTTCGCTCTTACGGGCTCTGTTCTTCTGGCTCGTCCTTTCTGCATCAAGCTGCCTTAAAACCTTTCGGCCACGAGGGACTTGTCTTGATATTGTCACCCTGAATGAGTTGTGTAAATGCCCTACCTAGTTAGGCCGTCAAAGCCTTGTTCTTAAACTCCTGATAACCTGACACTTTGGATTGATCAGAGACGCTGTTTCAGCTTTCAGAGGTGAAAGTAAAGGGGTGCTCAGCTCCAGCAAGAATTGGCTGAGCTGCAGCAAAAGCCAGCAGGGACCTGAGTTGTAATAGGACAGTACCTGAAAAAAATTAAGTTCCTTTTCCCCCCTAGTTAAAACCTATAGAGGGTCATCTCTTATCTCAGCATAAAAGTATGTGAGAGACCACAACAACCATTGGTGACTTCATTTTTTTATCCCCTTTTGTGTTCCATTAGTATTAGAATAGATATGAGTAAACCTGGAAGTTGGCCCATTTTCAAAAATGAATTAAAAAATAGCTTCAGTTATTGCACCTGTTGCTGAGTTTCCCTGTTTTGTAATTCTGCAGTAATATTTTTCCAATCTTTTAAATGCTTGTGAGGAGTTGACAAAACAATAGCGGAAACTAAGGGAAATGTTAACTATACACAAGTGTGGTCATATACACAAAGTAAAAACTGCAAATCCAAATATTTTTAAATCTTTATTATAATAATCTTAGACCTTAGTCTTGAAATTAGCTCCCATATTGTTCCACTGAAGTCAGTGTGATTCTGTGTGGTATATGCAGCCTGTCCATTTGGGCTATGTGCAGATCACTCCCAAGGGATTACTTTCAACACTGAAGTACAAAATATGTAGGTTTTTTTTAATTGATAAAGGCTGTTCCTTTCCAATGTATATTTGTGTTCAGAATGTTCTTTGCAATGTTCCAATCAGTGTTTGTCTCAGACGAGTACAAAGTTTTAAGTCTTTCTTGTGAATCTTTCACACAATTAACTGACTGATAAAGCAGAAGAAAACCCTATGGCTACGTCTACACTGGCCCCTTTTCCGGAAGGGGCATGTAAATTTCACTAGTCGTCTTAGGGAAATCCGCGGGGGATTTAAATATCCCCCGCTGCATTTAAATAAAAATGTCCGCCGCTTTTTTCCGGCTTTTAAAAAAGCCGGAAAAGAGCGTCTAGACTGGCCCCGATCCTCCGGAAAAAGTGCCCAAATAAGAGCCAAAGTAAGAATAAGAGCCTCCGGAAAAGGGCACTTTTTCCGGAGGATCGGGGCCAGTCTAAACGCTCTTTTCCTGCTTTTTTAAAAGCCGGAAAAAAGCGGCGGACATTTTTATTTAAATGCCGCGGGGGATATTTAAATCCCCCGCGGATTTCCCTACGACGACTGCTGAAATTTACATGCCCCTTCCGGAAGAGGGGCCAGTGTAGACGTAGCCTATGAGAACAATTTATTACCAGCTTGCCAAGGAACACATTGACTGACAGTCTCACTAAATAGAGAACTAAATTTCATTTTTTAAAGATACTATATTCTTATTTGTAATCTTTGTGTTTTACAGTAGGTTAATATTTAATTGGGATTCGCATATTTTTCCAGAGTGTTTAGCCATTATAGCCTTTGACTTGTAAAGTTCACTTGACATTTTTATCCATCAAATGGCTGATTAAGCCATAAACAGGACTCTTTCAGATATATTTGTTTATTTTACAAGGGAAATAATACTTTGAACAAGGGTGGAGAAAAGTCAGTTATTTGATTTATTTAACTTTTTTGATAAAATGCTTTTGAGGGAAAAAAAACTATGTAAAGATAATTTTAGTTAAGATACATCATAGCTCAAACATATCTCATCGTAGAGCAGGGATTATTAATTCTAATTCATGTAATGTTTAAGAAAAGTTTTGTAAATGAGTTTTCAATACTTCATGGATTAGAGACCCAACCTTATGGGATCCCAGAGGCTTCTATATAGATTATTTAGGTTAATCTTTCCATCTACCCAGTGGGACTTGGTGCTCAGTCTAGTTTCAAAGATACCAGCAGAGATGCTTAGTTTTACAGTTCCCAAACTGGATTTGTGTTTCCAGAGCTAACATGCTTATTAACAACAAAAACACTTTAAAATAAATAAATAATATATAGAGGTGAGAAATAACAGACCTCAGCCCTATTGTCCCTCTGCAAATTTGTGTACTAGTCATCCCTTATCTCTCTCTAAAAGTGCAAAACTTCAGAAAGTTCAATGAATAGAAGGCAGTATTTTAAGTTTCTCATATGTTTAGCTGGCTGATGTACACTATTTAATTTTCGTTTAACAAATATTTCATTTAACATACAGGCAGTCCCCGAGTTACGCGGATCCGACTTATGTCGGATCCGTAGTTATGAACAGGGCCCTCCCTCTCCCTGGTCTCCAGCAGACCAGGGAGAGGAAGCAAAGCGGCGGAACACGCGGGCAGCGGACAGCCCAGACGCGTCTGGGCTGTCCGCTTTCCGCGTGCTCCGCGGCTTTGCTCTGCTTTGCTCCCCGTCCCCCTGGTCTGCAGACCAGGGGGACGGGGAGCAAAGCGGCGTAACACGCGGGCAGCGGACAGCCCAGACTGGGCTGTCCGCTGCCCGCGTGCTCCGTGGCTTTGCTCTGCTTTGCTCCCCGTCCCCCCTGGTCTGCAGAGCAAAGCCGAGCAAAGCCGCGCAAAGCCCCCTGGTCTGCAGAGCAAAGCTGCGGAGCACGAGGGGAGCAAAGCCGCGGAGCACGCGGGCAGCGGAGACGCGTCTGGGCTGTCCGCTGCCCGCGTGTTCAGCCACTTTGCTCCCCGTCCCCCTGGTCTGCAGACCAGGGGGATGGGGAGCAAAGCCGTGGAGCCTGGGGTTCTTAAGTTGAATCTGTATGTAAGTCAGAACTGGTGTCCAGATTCAGCCGCTGTTGAAACTGATCAGTTTCAGCAGCGGCTGAATCTGGACACCAGTTCCGACTTACATACAGATTCAACTTAAGAACAAACCTACAGTCCCTATTTTGTATGTAACCCGGGGACTGCCTGTATTTAGTTATAAACCATTAACAAAAACAAACTTGATTTTAAAAAACTTGAACGTTTAACTAAATTCAAAAATACATTTGCCTGATTTGTTAAAATATTATATGTTTGCTGTTGAAGGAAAATTCCAGAATACATAATATCATTGTTTTAGTTAAATCAGTTTAAATGTCTGTCTGGTGATCTCTTCCTAATACAGCATGGCAAGAAAATCTTCCAAATATTAATGATTAACCTGTTGAACTGGCAATCGTTAATCTCCCAATGACTTCATAAAAATCTGTTTCAATTACCTTTGGTAAGGGATCATTCATTTTCTGATATAGGTATAGAATTAATTTGAAGAGTTTTCAAAATTCAATCACTGTTTAAAAAGTATTGTTTACCTTCTAAAAATTAAACCTGTATCTGTCTCTGAGTTTTGAAGAATATGTATTAAGCTTATGACAACCAACAAGAATTCATTTTTATGTAGAAAGCCATGATTAAATCAAGTCTTCCTGACTAGTAATTTAAATCAAATCCACCCGGTTTTGAACATCTACACTATCTTTCATTTACAGATCTCAAAATGCATTACAAACAATAATTAAATCACACAACACTCCATTGAGGTAGGCTGCTCTTATTTTTCCATTTTACAGACAGGAAAAACAGGCTGGGAGGTGAAGTGGTTTGCCCAAAGTCATAAAGCAAACCGAGATTAAATCCTAGGAGTTCCTAACTTCAGATCTCCTGCTTTAACAACTCAGCAGTGCTTCCTCATATTCTGATAATGTTGAATCTATTGGGGAAGAAAGTTCATGCATTTGTCTGCTACTTAAAGTGACATTGGTCATCTAATTTTATTAATTTTATTAATTAATTTTATTAATTTCCCCATAAAAATAATCTCTCCCAGCTTTGTCATTTCAACTTGGGATGTCTTCCGAAAAAACCTTCAAGGCCTTTCTCAATAAATGCAGTGCCACACCAATGTGGTGAAATCGAGAGGTGTGTACTCTGAAGTTTCAGGAATGTGGGTACAATTTAAAATGTATTAGTCAAAAGAGACAACTGAAGTCCATCGTGAATGCTGTTACATACTCTGACTAGGGATTTAAAAGATTAACTGGTAAGCCTCAATGGGTGAGCTTACTGCTTCTGGTTGACTAGTAGGGCTGGAGCAGCTCCCTGCCTGCCCTGGGCCCCTTGCTGGCCCTGCTTTCGGGAAGGCTTTGCTGTGGGCTTTCAAGTATTTAAGTTTTATAGTGCAGACCATGCAGCGTGTGTAATCTCTATGAATTTTAGCAATTAAACGGTTACATTTTTAAATCTCTAATTCTAACTCTTATTGACAGCTGTTTGTAAAGAGAAACCGGTGGGGTTCTTGACAGGGAGCCTGGTGTGCAAGAATGCAAGTCCTCAGGATGATGAGATGCTTTGAGTGTCTTTCTCCCTTGTGCTCACTATATCCTAATGTAATTATAAATATGGGGTTATCCCAGAGCTAGAGTGACTCTGGTGCTGCCTGGGATGGCACGTCATTCTTTATTTGCAATGACCTTTTTGTTTCTTTGGAGTTGGAAGATGCCCTCTTCTACTACTTTCCATGCTGAAGGTGAGGGAGGTTGGCGGTTGCTCAAGTGTAGGTGAGACATACAGAACATTTCAGACTGAGGAGCAGCTGTATCACCCCTGCCCTGCAATCTTGCAGAAACAGTGCCCACCTCTGCTGCTCCCAAACAGACTTTCGGCTTGCAAGCCCCACCCTCAGTGTCTGTGCAACCTCAACCTGCTAGCTTCACTTGGGTTACACTCTGGCTCTCACTACCTTTGGTTATACTGACAGGTGATCTCAGCACACCACCATCTTAGATTTTACCTCATGAATATATGTCTTGTACTGCCCAGCCCTCACCTGAACAATACAAGTTACTTTAATCATGTTATTTCTTTAATAGAAATAATATGCACACATCTTGTCAACCCAAATGGAGTTTCTCAGGCACTTCAATTAAACACACTGGATTAGATAAAACAATAAAACATTTTTTAATTTTAAGTGGGAAGATGTAATGAAGCATAAAAGGCAGAACTGATTACAAGAAGAATAAAGTTAAAATGCTATTAGTGCCTAATTTAACAAACGTAAATTAAAACAAATTGTCACTATATGGTTTCAGCAGTCTTAGGCTAGGTCTACACTAAAGCTTTTTCCGATTTTTTTTTTCAGAAGAGGCCTTTCCAAAATTTGAACCTTCTACATTGGGCCAGATTTTAGAAAAATCCCCCTCTTTCAGAAGAGCCCAAGACATGGATGTTGCTGGGCTAGAATGTCCCAATTAAGGGAGGTACTACCTGTTGTACAGTGGTCTCTTGTAACATCACCTATAGTGTTGCCCCACGCATTTTACCAGGACGATAACAACCAGCAAATTATGAATTTTTAAATACCTCACAGGACATAATTTGTAGAAATATTATTACAGTAGTGTATAGGATATGAATACGGGGGTACATTCTACCATAGTAGGATCAGGAACCAGGGGCTTTTTATTCTGTTCCTGATTTTGTCATGTGTACCTTGTATGCCTTCAGGCAAGTTACATTAGTTCTTTCTGCTAGTTCCTCATGTAAAATTAGGGTAATGCTACTTAATTCTTAGGGTTGTCTTGGTTCTTATTAACTATTGGTAAATAGCTTTGGCTCCTTGGGTGGGAAGTGCCATAAAGAAAATATTGCAGTAAGCTGACAAGACCCCTTCCCATTTTTCTTCTGCTTTTTTGAAAGAAGAAACATTGAATGTGGTAAGAGTGAGGACTTGAAAGACGTGGTAGTCTTTTTAATAACTCTCCTCTCTCTAGTAGTCTCTGCCACCTGCTATATTTTAGTAGAGCACCTTAGAAAACATTAAACAATAATAAAGTTTAATATGCAGCTTTGTAGAACAGTGATTTTCAACCTTTTCATTTGTGAACACTAAACATTTTAGAATGGGAAGCTGGCTCCTTTGAAATTATAGACATGATCTGTAATACAGCCATTGTAAAATTTTATAGCCATCTTTTGTCCTTGACCAACAGCATGGTGCCTCCTAACTGTACCTGGATACCATTCTTGTGTTGGTGTATCAGTAATTTGCAACTCATGAAATGTGAAAGGAGGACAGTAGACAACGTTGGTAGAAATGGTCTGTCAAGCCTGATACATTACATTTTATGGAATTTTTGAACTCTTATGCAATGGCTGTGGTGGAAGTAAAGAAAGCAGTCTTTTTCCACTGTTACATCTCAGAAATCCTGACCATCTAAGCTGTTCCAGGTGATGGACAATAAGGGGAAAAAAGCTTTTACAAAGCTAAAATTCTAAAAGGAATGTGTTCAATATTTAAAAAAAAAATCTGTTTCAACAAATTAATGTTTATTAGCAGGGTTTGCAACCCAACTGTGCAGCACTGTATTAGTGCATAGAAACCTGCAAATGAAAACTATGCATTTGCATTCTTCTTATCAGGGCTCGACAAATGCACTCTCCTGCTCGCCCGTGGTGAGTAGATTTTGGCAGCTGGCGAGTGCAGGGGCGGACTGGCCCAGTGGGCCATTGTAACGGACTGGCCGAAGCCTGCAGTACGGGTGGCGCGGCCCCATCCGATCTGCCAGCTGGCAGAGGAGCAGACCGCTGCCGGGGAGGGGGAACTCCGGCGATACTCAGAGCCGGGCTGCCCGCGTGCAGCTGTGGTGCGAGGAGGCGGGGTGCCGGCAGATGCCAGGATGCTGGCGGGACGTGGGCCTGTCGACTATAAAGGGCTGCGGCAGCTCGGCTCTGGCCATGTGTCCCCGGCAGCTGGCTGCGGCGCGCAGCGGAGCCAGGCCCCGCCCCACCAACTCCAGTCCTGCCACGGCCCCAGCCTCTTGCCGGTGAGAGACCTCCCTGCTGACCGCCCGGCTCGCTGCGCCCACCCCGCACCCCATCTGGCTCCTGCCACCCATTCCCCATGCCGCCCCTGCACCCCGGATCCCCTGCTCTCCCCCTGGCTCTGTGCCGTCCTTGCACCCCGCTCCCTGCACCCCCCAAGCTCTGTGCTGCCCATTCCCTGCACTGCCCCTAGACCCCGATCCCTCTGCCCCTCCCGTTCCCCACATCCCATTCCCTGTGCCTCCACCGCACCCTGCACTCTGCTCCCCCCGATCTTTGCGTTCCTCTACCACTGTGCTTCCTGTTTCCCGCGCCACCCCTGTCCCGTCTCCTCCCCCCCCCCCCACTGTTCCCTGCACCCCTCTGGCTCTGTTCTGTCCCTGCACCCTGTTTCCCCTGTGGGTTGGGAGCGAGGGTTGCTTGCCCTTGGGAAGGGGCTGGACAGGGCAGGGAAAAGGCTGCTGTGACCCAGCGGCAGTGAAAGGGGGAGTTCACTTGAAGCGCCTTTGCCTTTATGGAAAAAAATGAATGAAAATGCTATTTGCTATTTATAGGGCTAAAATGCTGGGACACAAATGAAAGCAAACAAAAAAAAAAACCCATTGCAAAATGCAAACATGTAAAAGACAACAAAAAAGTGGGGGGGGGGGAATGTTTTGCTTGGCCCTGAGGGAGGGGAAGCAGCTGGGTTGGGCTGAGGGGAGGGAAAAATATGGGGAAGGGGCTTGTGCTGAGGGGAGGGGTGGGGAGGAGGTCAGGAGCAGAAGAAGAAAGGGGAAGGCACTAAGGTACAGGGGTGCAGGAGAAACAAATCCCAGGGGGCCAAGTGCAGACAATGAGGAAGAGGCAGGAGGGGAGGTGTCAGTGGGAGGGGGGAACAGGGTGATGCTAGGAGAGGAAGGGCACTGGCTAGAGGGAGGAGGGGAAGGTCCTGGGAGAAGTCTTGAAAGAAGAAGTGGGCATGAGGAAGGTGGGGATGGAGCAAGGCCTGTGTGAGGGCACAGGGGCATGAAGGGAATGGGGGGCAGAGAGTGTTGAGGGGATGGGTATCAGGGAAAAAGAGGGAAAAGGGGGCAGGGGCAGTGAGGGAAGCGGGAGGAGCTAGGAGGGTCAGGTGCCAGGAGATTCTGGGGGTGAAGCAGAAGGGCAGACACCTACGGGGGAGGGAATAGCCTCAGAGGAGAGAGGCAGGGCAGGTGTGTAGAGGGAGGTGTTAGGAGAGGGGATGAGGAGGGGTAGCTCACTTTATCAGAGTGGGGCTACTGGAGGAGTGGGCACAGGGGGGAGAGAAGGGCTGGTGGAGGGGGGCAGGTCTCAGGAAGGCTGAGGGCAATGAGAAGGGAAGGAGTCAGGACAGCAGAGGAGGGTGAGGGGTTGGGGGGCAGCAGGCACCAGGGGAGCTGATGGAGCAAAGGGAGGAGACATGGCAGTAGAGGGAAAAAGTAGAAGTTTATAAGATATTTATTAATAACTTGGGTGATATTTATTAAGAATGTATTATAAATTACTGTTGTTATTATTATTATTAGGAATTTATGCCATTAAAAAACACTTTTTTGGGGGGGGAGGGTGGCGAGTCCCTTTTTTGTCTGGCTGATTATTTTCAGGAATAACGGCATTGTGCAAAAGGGTTTTTCTTGCGCAAGAAGGGGCAATGTAGACAGCTCCTTCTAGCGCAAGAGCCTCTTCTGCAAAAAAGGCGGCTCATTAGGTGTGCAAACGAGGCTCGGCAATATTCAACGCTTAGCCTCATTTGCATACTTCTCATGCAACAACCCGCCAGTGTAGACATAGCCTCTGGCTTCGTTCCCCAGATGTGAAGAAGGTTTCTGTGAAATTCGAAAGCTTGTACCTTTTACCAACAGGGTCCAGTAAAAGATATTACCTTGCTTATCTTGTCTCTTATATAGCCTCAGACCGATGTGGCTCCAACATCACTGTAAATAAGCAATGAAGTAACATATATAATAAAAAGCCGACTTTTAAAGATTGAGTTGTAATCATCTGACCTGATTGTAACATAAGATCATTTGGTGTTTAAAATTTTAAACTGACAGTGTCTTTTTTAAATATTATTTGTAGGTGATCCAATATCTAGGAGCCAAATATAAAATCAGGGTGATCTGATATGAACTCCATTCTTTTTATTCTATTGTAACTGCTTAAATATAATTTTTCTCTCCTCACCCTTTTTCATTTTTTCCTCCTATTAGGCCAATTGACTTGTGTGTTTTACATTCTTCATAGCTTATCTCTACTCCCCCTTCTCCTCAGGTCGCTGCAGCAACTGGTCACACTGTGGTGTTAGTGGACCAGACAGACGAAATCCTGAAGACCTCCAGGAAAGGGATTGAGGATAGCTTGAAAAGAATGTCAAAGAAGATGTTTACAGACAAGCCTGAGGTGACATTGTGGTATTTATAGCCACTGGACAAATTTTATTGAATGTGATAGAATTACTATTTTAATGTGATTGTTGGCAGTTATTGCACACATGCAAGAGCATCAGATTGCTAGAATAGTATAAAAATGCATTGAAAAAGCTGGGAAGATATGAAGTTTAAATATTTTTGGAGTTTTTGGTAGAGAAAGTTGGTGCATCGTGGGTTTTTTCCCCCCTCAGATTGTAGTCTTAAACGACAGATTGACCTCAAAAGTTGGGAAGTCTTTGAAAACTAAGGTTAAAGTCCAAAGTTTACATGTATATTATTTATCCATATCTAATTGTAAAATTTCTTTAAACCATAGTAAAGTACTGTACGAAAAGCAGAGATTGCAAGATTGAGGTTCCTTAAACAGTATGGCTACGTCTAGACTGGCCCCTTCTTCGGAAGAGGCACGCTAATTTCTAACTTTGGAATAGGGAAATCCGCGGGGGATTTAAATATCCCCCGCGGGATTTAAATAAACATGGCCGCCGCTTTTTTTCCGGCTTGGGGAAAAGCCGGAAAAGAGCGTCCAGACTGGCGCGATCCTCCGGAATAAAGCCCTTTTCCGGAGAATCTCTTATTCCTACTTGCAACCATGATGCACCAACTTTCTCTACCAAAAACTCCAAAAATATTTAAACTTGCAAGTAGGAATAAGAGATTCTCCGGAAAAGGGCTTTATTCCGGAGGATCGCGCCAGTCTGGACGCTCTTTTCCGGCTTTTCCCCAAGCCGGAAAAAAAGTGGCGGCCATGTTTATTTAAATCCCGCGGAGGATATTTAAATCCCCCGCGGATTTCCCTATTCCAAAGTTAGAAATTAGCATGCCTCTTCCGAAGAAGGGGCCAGTCTAGACGTAGCCTATGATTAATAGGGATGTAAGAGTGTAGCCATGTCAATGGGTTACTGCAAGCTTATCAGTTACCCAAACTGCAACATGGCTTTATGCAGCTTCTGGTCTGGCTCCCAGGGACCTGTCTTTAACCCCGCGCTGCTGCCTGTGACAGCAGCATGGGGTGGCAGGTGGAACCAGTATGCGCAGGGAGCTGGCTCCTGTATTGGGGCAGCAGTTGGCTCCCCGAAAGCAGGGTGGCAGGCGTGCACTGACTCTTGGGGAGCTGACTTCCATCATGCATGTAACCACTGAACATTTCAGTGGTTACATAGTTAATCTATTACATTTTAACATTCCTAATAATTACAGGTAGACTTGCTTTAGTTGCTGCTTGGGGGAAGGAGAAGTATAGCTTTGCATTTTACAGCAGACATCTGTTCTCCCTTTTGTAGCAGGACTGCAGCTTACCCAAAAGGTGGTGGGTATAACTAACGTGCTTGAAATAATTGCTGACTTTGAAAGAGTGGGCTTTCCAATTTGCATTGAGGCTACTGATGGCACCCATGTATCCATAAGGTGCCCTCCACAAGGAACAAATTCATGTCAACCTCAAAGGATATTTATTACTCCGTTATTCTGTAGGCTTTGGTCAACCACAGAGACAGGTTCACAGACACTGAGATGCCAGGGTTCTGTGGAGATGACATAGACATTGTGGGCATGTCTTCTTTTGTCACGCCGGAGATGGTTGTTCTGGCATTCGTTTTAGCGGGTCTAGTAAGGCCTTGCATACATGGGGAAATATATGAACACAAAAATACCAGTATAATTATACAGCTGTGATGGTGGTATAACTCCCTGTGTAGACATTTGTATTCCAGAAAGAGTGCTTTTTCCCTTTTGCTGACTTAGGGCTTGTCTACACTGGCAAGTTACTGTGCTGAAACTTTCTCAAGGGTGTGAAAAATCACCCCCTGAGCACAGCAAGTTTCAGTGCAATGACTTGCCAGTATAGAAAGGCTCCCAGAGCTGGGAGCTATGCCCCTCATGGAGGTGGTTTTCCTAAACTGCTGGGAGAGCTCTCTCCTAGCGCTGTTGTCACAACCACACTGTCGCATTAAAGTGCTGTTGTGGTAACGAAGCCAAAGCAGCGCTTTAATGCTGCAAGTGTACAAAAAGCTTTAGCTTATGTGGCTCTGAAAATAATATAAGATGAAATTGGGAAAAGGCATTATAAGTGTCTACATGATGAATTATACCAGCATAACTGTCACCATATAACAACAGTACAGGCAGTCCCCAGGTTACATGGATCCGACTTACATCGGATCCCTACTTTCAAACGGGGTGAGGCAACCCCGCACTAGCTGCTTCCCCCCAGCAGACCAGGGAGACGCGAAGCTAGCGCCCCTCCCCCCCCCCCCAGCAGACCAGGGAGACACAGAGCGGCTTTTCTCAACAGACACCTCAGCTTGAGAATAAAGGACTGAGGGAAGTGAGGTGTGGGAGAATAAAACTGAGCTCTGGAGAAATGTTTGGCTAGAGTTTCCCCTACAATATGTACCAGTTCCGACTTACATACAAATTCAACTTAAGAACAAACCTACAGTCCCTATCTTGTACGTAACCCGGGGACTGCCTGTAATATAGTAGTTATGCAGGTAAATTTCCCTGTGTGGAAAATCCCAAAATCTCAAACCCCAAAATGTAGTATGCAAATGTCTGTTTTTAGCTGTACCGCATCTCCATTCTCTCAAGTTAAAAAAGCCTGCCTTTGTATTTTCATCTGTTCTCATAAATTGTGTTAGTGATTAATAGTCTTGAAGGTCACAAGAGAGATTCAAAATTTCGTTCCCATTCCCAGTAGAACTCTATTTCAGCGGATGTATCTTGTAAGCCGTTTCATCTCCTGAGGTGTCCGCGAAGGGCTATGATTTTAACAATGAGCTGTGAAACCAGATAGCTCCCTTATGGAAGGAAAAACAATATAAGGGTTTAAAACTGAAGAAGTCCATTTTCACTGAAGGCAGGTCAAGATTCTTCTGGAAAATATTGAAGTGACAAGTCAGTTGTTTGCTGTGACTCATTTTGAAGGTTGAAATGAAGGGTGGGGGAGAGAAAAGTAATTCTAAAAGAATGAAATAAAAGATTTCCTACTTGCTTGTGAGAAGACTTGAGTTGCTGTGAAAGTTTAGTTAATCTGTGTAAGTATAATATTTGCATGTACTTAAAGCTTTCTAAATGATCTGGAAATACAGTGCAAGCTATAACACATAATGTTTTTGATGCTCAGACAAGTCATCAATGAAGCAAATTGACCAAGAACTTTCATAACACACAAATTAAACCTTTTGGAAATAGGTTTTGTGACTTCTGTTTAACGTTTCAGGCTGCTGCTCAGTTCATTGAGAAGACCTTAAGTAACTTAACAGTGAGCACAGACCCAGTATCAGTGGTACACAGCACTGATCTTGTGGTTGAGGCCATCGTGGAGAACCTGCAAGTGAAAAATGATCTCTTCAAGAGGCTGGACAAATTTGCTCCAGAGTATGTATGACTAAAACTTAATGAACTGGAATCTATCACCATTTGTCTTTTATGTTGTTTTCAAATGAATAGCTAAGAGAGTATCTTTTTTCTTTAAATAAGTTTTGTCATTTTCTTAGTTATACATGTAAGCAAGAAGTTTTTCTTAGGCTGCTTTTAATTCCAGATTGACATGCCAGTCAGGGCCGGCCCGAGCCATTTGCGCGCCCCAGGAGTGTGGCGCCGCCCCCGGGAATGCGACGTATGCGTGGTCCTGCCCTAGGTGCGCGGCGCATGCGTGCCCCCGCCTGACCCGGCAGCCCCACGTGGCGCCCCTTATAATAGGGCGCCCTGGACGGTAGCCTGGCTGGCCCATACCTTGGGCCGGCTCTGATGCCAGTTGCTGAATTTCTAAACACAATTTATTTTCCTGTGTTAACATGCAGGGATGTTAAAGAATATTTGATTAGTCGACTACCTGATAAACCTAGGCTTATTGGGTAGTCAAGTCAACTACTCCCATTCCCCTCCTCCCCCCCTTTGCTGCCTCTATATCAGAGGCAGCAACGGAAGGGGGCGAGGCAGGAGCCGGCTTAAAAGCCAGTTCCCCCCAGCACCCTCTCAGTGGTGCGGAGCAGGGGAGGCAGCAGCTCTGAGGCTCTGACTTTTAAATGTAGTAAGAGCTGACCGGCTCTTACTACACTTAAAAGGCAGAGCCGCAGCGGTCGGAGATCTGACACGAGCCAGGACTGCATCAGTCCTGCCTTTTGCTGAGTCCTGGACCTACCCCCACTATGGCTCTGCAGTTTAAATGTAGTAGGAGCTGGGCTCCTTGTATGCCCGGCTCCTACTACATTTAAACCTCAGAGCCTCAGCTGCCCCTTATCGAGTACACAATTAGTCATTGTATCGAGTACACAATTAGTCATTTACTCGCTACTTAACATCCTTAATGTAATGCCTCATTTGAGAAACATTAGGCCTGGCCTTTTCTTTTTCTGTAGCAGTTGTTTTGTGGTTTTGTTTTTATAACTCTTTAATACTGACAGTTGTGAAGCATGGCAGCTGGAAAAGCAAAAGATGTAAATTTTTATTTAATTTCTATTTACAATGTTACATTTATTCTACCTTTCACCATAATAGTCTTCATAAATTATATGCATATAGCACCAATGCAATGCAGAATCTCCCTTTTTCCTGTTAAAACAAAAATTGAGTTCTAAGGGGAACAAAGGCTTAACAATTCTTCAATCTCAGCTTGTGAGCAAAGATTAAAAAGATATAGAAAAGACAGTGAGCCATCTAGAATGAATTATTTAACTAAAATCCCACCCCTTACCTCCAGTTGCCCACACCAAAGAGGCTTAATCTTTATTGGTGCTATAGAAATGGAGATCTGACAGGACTGGTCCTAAGATGGAAAAGATTATTGACTACTTTGTCAAGCTGATAATCAGTCAAGGAGATAATGGAGGTGAGACTTGTGATCCCAAACCCATTTTGTCTGTGCTTTTCAAAAATGGATGCAGAAGTCCTGATTAGTGAACGATTATCAAATGTCAGAGTTGCATTTAGGCAAATTATTAATTTCAGGCTACAGAGAAGAGTTTGTATTTGGGGCAGATTGTTTAACTGGATAAGTACCCAGGAAAAATAATTTTGTTTGTATTATAAAGATAGAGTTAACAGCTATAATGAAGGTATATACTGTGCTTCAGATGAAAGTACAGCATATTTGATTTCTTTCACCGGTAACACTTGCTGTTGGAAAGAATTCACGAAATGCACTGTGTGTGTAAAATAAAAGCTTATGTTAGCACTATTAACTGTTCTGATTCTTTTCACCAGCAGTGTTGGTTGCACATTTTATGTTTAAATATTATGTAGAGTTGGATGCCAAGCTTTCGTGGCTGATATTTAAGATAGTGATCAATGACTTCTTACGTGGAGAAAATGAATAGTAAGACTGATGCAGACATATGTCTGATGGATCACTAAATGGATATCTGTAAATGCTGATATATGTAGGTTATTACTTTTTTTTAATAACTACAGCATTTCCCAACGTGGTATTTTGATTTATATTAGACTTTTATTTTCATTATGGGTGGGGGGCAAAGGAAAGAACGAAGACCCCCTCTCCCATACACACGTCTTCAAATTTGACACAGAAATCAAAGGACAGTGGCAGTAGGAATTTGTTACTTCTAAGTGTCTTTTCCCCACTGGCTTTACAAAGGCATAGGACTGTCACTAAAATGAATATTATCTAATATAGAAGGAAGGTTTCCTCTTTTATGTCTCCATCTTTTTCTGACTTCCCCATAGCTTGGAATAATTTTTGGTCCCTGTTCCCTATATGTGCATATGCCTATAATTCTCATCCCTACAAAAGAACTGCCGGTGGAGAGGAGAGGAGTTCCTAAATTGCTTCCTTTTTTCTCCCTTCATCTATCAGCCACAAGCCTAATTGGCTTAAAAGCTGGTGACTGGATTTGGATGGACTTAAAAACTTATGAGGTGTGGGGTTAGGTGACTCCTTTCACTTGCTTGTAGGTCATGTGTGTTCAGGCCTGCCAACAGGGGGTGGAGGGGCAAAGGGGAAATTGCCCTGAGGCCTGGCAAGTGTGGCGGCAGACCTTTTAAATTGCTGCCAGAGCACCATATGGGATGCTCCAGGCAGCCCTAGGGGTGAGGAGGGAGGGTGCCCCATGATCTGGGTGGTAGTGATGCCTGGCTTTCTCTGGCTCCACCCCTTCCTCCTGATGCCCCACCCCGTGGGAACATGGAGCTGTCTCCCCCTCACCTTTCCTAGGGGCTTGGCAAAGCTGTTTGCTCCCCTGAGGTTGCTTCTGTATGTCAGGTGGAATGTCGGATTTTTCCTTGTAACCTAAACTACCGGCTGTGGCAAATCTGAGCAGGGTCAGAACTGAGACTTGTGCTAGCAAATGTGGTGGCAGCTCCTTTGGAAGAGACACATTGAGCAGCTGCAGGGGGTTTGCCAGGTTTGTAACTCCTTTTCTCTCAGAATTCCAGCCTGCTAGTAATTAGCTAAAGCACTGAGCAATGTCAGCACTGCATGGAGGTTGTTATCCCGTTCTCCCTTATCTGAAAAATCCTAGAACTGTGGGAGCTATTGAAAATATATCTAATCCCTGTGATAGTGAAGCAACATTTAAAATCCTGACTAAACCAGTCATAAATTTTCTGTTTGGCAAAGGAGGTACAGATTCCCCCCCCCCCCAGCCCTCAACAATATCTGTAGCTTGCTTAGATTGAAATGAAGGCCAGGTTTGAGCTGGAAATGTAAACTAGCATAAGTAAGCTCAAATAGCATTGCAGCTTATTGTGCAGAAAACTGAGTTGATTTAAAATAAGCTACTTATTGTACTTTCCTGCTCTTACCTCTATTTAATATGCAGAAGCAGGTATGTCTGAATCCCACAAAATAAACTTAGTTAACTTTATAGCTGTGTTTGCTCCAAGAAATATAACACTTGTGCAGAACACATAATGATCCCGAGCCTTTTCTTCCCTCTCCCCCCCACCTTTAGAAGAAGTAAAAGATGGAAACTGCCCAAATCTCTCTCTATGGAGGGCATAGTTTTCTACCTAGATTCTCCAAGGAGTTTGCACAGAAAATTTGTGTTAAGTGAATTGTTTTCTACTGTTGAAGGCTTAGGATTCACAGGAGGGAAGCCCATTCCTGTGAACCTTCTCAGGAGCTTCTAGAAGTAAATTGGTTTATAGCTCAGCCAAGTTAGTGAGCTTTAAGCAGATTTGCTTCTACAGTCATAAGTCTTTAAGGAGCTCAGTGAGGTGGGGCTGTCTCTATCTTCCTGTGATAATGCTAAGCTTCATTGAGCTACCTGGCAGGCCCTTGCAGTTTGCTACTTTGTGGAGTTGCTGAACTGTGTGAGGGGAGAAGGAACTAAGTAGGGATGTAAGCAACTAGTTGACTATCCGATAAGCATAAGCTTATGTTTATTGGATAGTCGAGACTCGACTAGTCGCTCTTACCCCCCAGTGGGAAAATGAGGCAAGCAGGGACTGAAGCAGTCCCTGCCCCACAAGGCTCTTGTACATTTCAAAGGCCGAAGCATTGCAGTGGGAACACCAGGCCAGCCGGGACTGCTTGAATCCACACTGGCCCTGTGCTCCCTGCGGTGGCCCCCTCTCTCTTGCTGCCTCTATGAGAGACTGCAAGGGTGGGGAACAGGAGCCAGTGCTAGGGGTTGCCAGCTTAAAAGTTGGTTCCCCCCAGCACTCTCTGTGAGGTGCCACCTGTTCCTCTTCTCCCCTCCTTCCCCGCCTCTCTCAGAAGCAGCAAGCTGGAGGGGATAGAGGAGGTAGCTGCCACCAAGCAGCCCCTGTTCGCGGCAGCATACCATTAGCCCAATAACTGCATTTCAACATCCTTAGAACTAAGCCTTGCCAACTCTCCATTTGCACAGTTTAATAGTTTTGCACAGGAATGGATGCTGCATGGGGCAAACAGGTAGTCCACAGGAATTTAGCAGCCCCAAAGAGCACTTGGGAACTGAAATAGCTATTGTCCCTGCTGACTGCTTGAAATTTTATGCACGTAGATACAAATTGACTTAAAACTCAGCCACTTAAGCGCTTTAATAGTTCAGAAGTCTTGTACAAGTTCAACTCGAAGCACTAAATCTGCACCCAGCAAGCCGAAAGGGCTGAAGCTGTTGCTGTCACCCATGATCTCTTTTTCAGCAGAGGTGAATCATGCCATTGATTTGTATGCATATCACTCTGCATTCTTATGGCCCCTTCCCTCACAGATATGCTGGTGCTTTACAGACAATAATGAATTTATTCTAACATCAGCACCCTGTAAAAGGGAAATGGAGAAATACTAGGGGGCTGTGCCCTCTGCTCGCTATGCTTGCCAACCCCCCTCTCTCTGGGGGTAGGTGTCTGGCCAGGGGTAAGGGGGCAGGAGCGAACTGGGGTGCAGGATCTGGCTGGGCTGGGCTGCGACTGCACCGGCTCTTCTCCCTCTTCCCCAGTTGCCAGGGAGGGCCTGGAACCAAGGCCACCCTGGTTTCCTGCCCCATAGCTGCTGGGAAGGGCTCAGCTCCCCTTCCCCTGCTAGCCCCAGCTCCCCTCTCTGCCAGGCAGGGTTGGGCCATGGCCACACCTACCCTGGCTTTCCCCTGGGCTGCTGAGGGGGCTGGGATGAAAGGGAAGGGAGGGCTGGGCCAGGGCCATAGGCAGCTCCAGCTCTCCAGGTAAGCCCGGGGGAAGGAGGGAGGCAGGCTGGGAGTGGATGGGGCTTAGCTCATGTGGGCACAGAGTGACACGGTAATGTCACTCTGTTTCACCCTGCAAGGGGAAAAAAATATTTTTAGGGAGAGGGAGAGAAAATATGAATTCTTACGGTTGTGTTACTGAGGGTACGTCTACACTACAGCACTAGTTCGAACTAACTTAGTTCGAATTAGTTAATTCGAACTAAGCTAGTTCGAACTAACGCATCTAGAACTAAAAACTAGTTCGAACTAGCAAGTCCACATTGAGTGGACTCTGAACAGGGCTTAAGGATGGCCGGAAGCAGTGCCGGCAGGGCATAAAAGGAGGACTTAGAGCATGGAGATGCTGTCTCAGGCTAGCCGAGGGCTGCGCTTAAAGGGTCCCGACCCCCACCCCGGACAGACAGTTCTAAGGGGTGCCCCGCTTGCAAAGAAGTTCTGGCTTGGAGTGCCCTGAGTGCCCACACTGGGCACATCACACCACTCGGCCATCAGCTTGCCGCAGGCTGCCATCTAGGGAGAGGGAGTAATTGGGGGGCTGCAGGAGAGCTTCCACCCCCAGAAGCCCGCAGAGCCAGCCCAGTCCTCCCCATCGGGGGCTCGTACCCCATTCCTCCCTCACCTCCTTCCACTTACCCTTCCCTAGCCCCCCTTCTTATTGATGTACAAAATAAAGATAACGTTTCTTCCAACATTGACTCTGTCTTTATTGAAAAAAACTGGGGGAGACTGGGAAAAGGAGGTGGGAGAGGGGAAGAGAAAGGCTGGGAGAGGGGAGGGCAACTAACATGATCAGGGGTTGGGAACAGGTCCCAGATGAAGAAAGGCTACAGAGACTGGGACTGTTCAGCTTAGAAAAGAGGAGACGGAGGGGGGACAGGATAGAGGTCTCTAAAAGCAGGGGTTGGGTGGAGAGGGTGCATTCATAAAAGTTCTTCCTGAGTTCCCATCAAGAAGGACTAGAGGACACCAAAGGAAAGGAATGGGTAGCAGGCTTCAAACTAGTAAGAGAAAGTTGTTCTTGACAAAGCGAATAGTTAACCTGTGGAACTCCTTGCTGCAGGAGGCTGTGAAGGCTACAACTAGAACAGAGTTTAAAGGGAAGTGAGATCAAGTCATGGAGGTTGGGTCCATGGAGTCCTATTAGCTGAGGGTAGGAGTGGTGTCCCTGCCCAAAGTTTGTGGAAGGCTGGAGAGGGATGGCACGAGACAAATGGCTTGGTCATTGTCTTCGGTCCATCCCCTCCAGAGTCCCTAGGGTTGGCCGCTGTTGGCAGACAGGCTACTGGGCTAGATGGACCTTTGGTCTGACCCAGTACGGCCATTGTAAGCTCAGGGCTCAGTGTCGGGGGTCTCAGTGGACCCCCTTGATTTTCATGCACACCTGGTCCTGGGTGGCCAGGCTGGCAGCTCTCCTGCCCTAGACGGCCACTTTCCTGTGCCTAGTGCGGAGATCGTGGACGAGGTCCACGATGTCCGCACTAGCCCAGGAAGGTGCCCGCCTCTTGCAGTCCAGGGGAAGCTCCCGGGAGCCGCCAGCCTGGTCCCGGCAAGAGGGGGTGGGCTGGGGGGCATCGGGTGGGTGGCTCTGTGCCGTGCCAGGTGCAGGGTCTGCTAGCTGGGTGCTGGCAGGCTTGCACCTGGCACGGGCACCGTAGCCAGCCCGTGCCCCTTTAAGGGGTCCGGGACCGGGAGGGGGGCATAGAGTTTCCCTGGTGTTGGCCAGAGTGGCCACCAGGGAAACCTGGGGAGGGCTAGCCTCCCACTAGTTCGAACTAAAGGGCTACACAGCCCTTAGTTCGAACTAGCTAGTTCGAACTAGGCTTAATCCTCGTAAAATGAGGTTTACCTAGTTCGAACTAAGCGCTCCGCTAGTTCGATTCAAATTCGAACTAGCGGAGCGCTAGTGTAGCACCTATTAAAGTTAGTTCGAACTAACGTCCGTTAGTTCGAACTAACTTTGTAGTGTAGACATACCCTAATAGTGTTTGTAGGTTGTCTTGTTTTCAGTTACATTTTAGAATCCTACAACAACATGGCAATGTCGTTATGATTCCTCCTCTTCATAAGTCAATGACCCAGGTAATGACTGGGTTTGATTTTTCAGCATAAAGATATGCATATGTTCCCCTCTATGCACTGCACGTCCTACTTTCATTGGATTATTTCTTATCTTGATCAAAATGGACCAAAGAAGGATTTTCATGTCGCTTCCTGTGTTCATTTTTATGTGGGCATTTACTTTATGTTGCTCTTACTTTAGACAGGAGTATTAATTATCATGCAGTGAGCATTTTTCCTTATTCCTTTTTCAGAGAGCTCCTACTTTTTCTCTTGACCTCCCTAACCTCACACTGCCAATTTCTATGCAGTGGGCATTGCATAACATCCTTTCTGTTGATCCAAGTTTTATCTTTCTGTGAAGGCAGCAGCATTACCTGGGAATTGGCTAATGTCTCTGGTTTATTGTTGATTGACTTTTGAGATTCTGTATAATTCTTCCTGGGACTCACTAGGTGGCACTGCAGGCAAACACACCTGCTGCTGAAAAGCTTTCATGAAGGGTTTGTCAGTATTCCCATTACTAATGCTATTTTCAAAGTCTGTAAAACTTTGCTCTAGGCTGGAACTTTGACTGCGAGGTCTGTGTCATGGAAGCTTTTATCCTCTAACTAAATTTGTTTTAAACCAGTTTATTGGTTCAGTAGATAATGTAGGCAAGGCAGCCTCAGACACAGTCTAGTTTTATTAAGGATTTTTTCAAGTTGTGCATATAGAAAAATGCAAAGCTTTAATAGCAAGGCTCTGATTTTTATCTACAGAAGTGGCTGTTTCAGAGTTTAGAGGCTTAATTTAAAAAACTCTGATCCTGTAATCATTAGTTTGTGAGAAGGAATCTTGTCAGTTTGGTTTTCTTCTGGGTTTAAGTGTTAACGAGAGACTTCTGTATAGAAGTTCATAGGAAGCAATAGTGGATATTCTGAATAAGAGTGGGTCGTGAATTGTTACCCTTCGTAACTGCGGATCCGACGTAAGTCGGGGACTGCCTGTATTAAAAAAAAAAAAATCCTACAAGATGACAGAGTGACATTATCACATCACTCTGCGTCCCGCCTGCCTCCTTCCTCTCTCCCCTCTCCTTCCTTTCCCAGTTCAAGTCCAACCTTGCTAGTGATGTAATAGTGAAGTTGATTAACCGACAAGCAAAAGCTTATAAGTTACTGCTACACACATTCCCCTCTCCCCCCAACCTCCAGTAAATTTTTAGCAGGCTGGCCATTAGGCCAGCTCAGTCCTGGCTTGCGATGGGTCTGGGACCTACCTCTGCTGTAGCTCTGCATTTAAAGTATATTAGGATCCCGGCTCAGATCTAGCTCGTGCTAGGTCCAGCAGCTCAGACCCGCCCTATATGGGGCCTGCTGCCACCCCACACTGCTGCCTCTTTATCAGAGGCAGCAGCACAGGACAACAGGCAGCCGATCTGTGGTTTTTAAACAGGCTCCCCATATAGACCAACTCCCACCTAGCACCCTGTGCTGCTGCCCCTGATACAGAAGCAGCAGCATGGAGTGGCAGGGGACTCCTCAGGAGTGAGGCTGGTGCACCCTGGCTGCTGGCCCCTCCCCTATACAATAGTCGTCTAACTGATAAGAATTCATGAGGTTACGCGACTATTCAATGAACCAATATTTACTGTCCCTAGACCTCACTGCTTCCCCTTGCCACTTGGAATTGCTATTTTGAACTAAGCCCCTACTCCCCTTTCTCCAACCCCACCCCACAGGGCTTCCAACTCCAAGAAACATGGCACAGCATCCGGCAGACCCCACACTGCAGCTGAGACAGCTGAGGGGAGAGGGTACAGAACTTGGGACAGTAGCGTGGGTTCAGGAGCTAGGAGCAGCGCTCCCAGCTGGGCTTACGTGCCAGCAGTTGGCTCTTGGGGGCTCCTCGCCATCAGGAAGTTCGTGGTGTCTGACTGCCCCAAGTCCAGCTGCCCATGTAGAGACTCACCCCCTCCCCAGCATCTGCACTTAATGCAGCTGCCAGAGGACCCCTTGAGCTGCTTGGGGTAGCCGCTGCACCGACCTGTTTGCTCCTTCCCTTCTGCTCCTGGGCTCAGTGGGTAAGGCTGGGAAAGTGAGCAGCACAGGTGGGACCATACGGGGGAGAGGTTGGGATACTGGGCCCCTGCACTGCTGTTTTCCCCACCTCAGCAGGCTGTAGTGCCCTGGAGTGCTGTGTGCATGCAGCACTACCTGTGTCTCGCTGCACCCCACATGGGGTGGGCAGGCACCCCTGTACCTCCCTGGCTGCTGGGGTTAGAGCTGGGCCTGGCATGAACCATGGCCAGGTTGGGGAGGGGATAAGGGCAGAAAGGGGCCAGGGTGGGCGGGGGCAGAAGGGACCCTGTCTCACTAAGAAGAGGGATAGCTGGGGGCGGGGAGAGGAGTCAGAATGGAGAAAGGGTCTGAGCTGGCAGGGTGTGGAGTAGGAGAGCCGTGATTACCTACCCCTCTTTAATTTGTTAACTGGTTAAACATATGGTCCATCTAGACTACAGAGCTTTTCTGGGATATCAGAAGTATCCTGGAAAAGCTCTGCTGTGTCCAAGGAACACGTCTGCTTTTCTGAAAAAAAAAAAAAAAAATTCAGCGAAGCAGACAAGGTTTTTTTTGGCTTCCCAGTAAACCTGGTTCTACGAGGAAGAAGGGATGTTCTGAAAGAGGGTTTTTTCCTGACTTTTGGCCCCTATATATGGACCAAGTGTCAGAAAAGCCTCTTTTGTAAGAAAAGCGGAATGTGTGTATCTTTTTGTGACTTTTCTTTGTAGTGTAGACATAGCCATAGTGTTTAAATGGGATTTTACATCCCTAATCCTGACTTTGCCACTGACTCTTGTGACCTAGAGCAAGAGTTCTCAACCTTTTTCTTTCTGAGGACACCCCTCCCCCCAATATCCTGTAAAAACTTCACAGCCCCTTTGTGCCTCAAGAACTATTTTTCTGCATGTAATAGCCAAACCCTGCATTAGGGGGAGAGTAAGTAGGGCAGCTGCCCAGGGCCTCATGACATGGGGCGCCATGTAGCTAAGTTGCTTAAGCTTCAGCCTTTGGTGGCAGTGTTCAAGGCTATGGGCTTAGCCCCAGACGATAGAATTTCAGCTCTCCGCCCTGGGCCCCAGCAAGTCTAATGCCGGCCCTGCTTATCAGACCCCCTGAAACCTGCTTGTGGCTCCCTAGGGGGGCCCAGATCCCTGCGTGAGAATGACTGGCCTAGAACATGTCATTTAATTTGTCTTCCTCAGTTTCCCCATCTGTAAAATAAGCCTTATCTATTTAACAGGTATTGTGAGGCTTAACTGAAAAATGCTGTGAGAAACCTTGGTAAAGGGTCTGTATGAATTATTTAAATTTAAGAACAAGTTAATGCTAATGGGTGGATTTCTTTCTCCTGCCCTTATAAATCTAAAACAAATCAACACATGCCTTCCCTCCTGCGCCCCAACTACATAGCGGAATATGGATCTGACTATTGAATGACTGTGCTGCATGCAACAATTCCTGTCTCCTTATGGCACCTCTGTTTTCCTCTGCTGCTTTTTCTGTTGGCAATATGTCTGCTGTGTAGATCTATCAGTGTACTGTATACTAAAGTAAAAGATTACTGGCAACATTTTTCAAAAGCTAGGCTCCTAGATCCACATTTAGGTTCCCAAATGTAGGATTTTCAAAAGCATATAAGGGATTTAGGAGCACAAGTCCCGTTGGCTCCCTTGAACCAATGAAGAATTTTCCTGAAAGAAGAGATTTGTGTTGAGGACACGTTTTCCCCCTTTTTGGGAGCCCCCCCTTTACTCAGTGGGGTGACCTAGATACTCTTGGAGTTAAGAATTCATACAACTTTCAGAGACAAATTTAACTATTGCTCTGCTATTTTAGCTTCATGGAAAGACCAGTTGAGGGTAGGGTCAGTGTTGTGTGGAGGAGTACTTTTTAAAACACTAGGTCAACAATAGGCTAGCTCAAATTGGGGAGGGGAGGGAGATTCATGATTAGTCAATGAATGCTAATAGCAAATCTGATGATCTTTAGAGCATAGACCTTCTTGTTGACAAAGATAACTGTCATTTACACAATCCTCATTTTCTTTCTCCACAGACACACAATATTTGCAAGCAACACTTCATCTTTGCAAATAACAGACATAGCCAACTCTACCACCAGGCAGGACCGCTTTGGTGGCCTCCATTTCTTTAACCCAGTGCCTGTGATGAAGCTTGTAGAAGTAAGTGTCCAACAGTACTCTAATACTGAATATTACACCATGGCGATATTCTTGTATTTTTCTGAGAGTTCATTAATATAATAGTCTGTATCTCAGTGTGCAGTCCTCCTGACTCGCAAGAGCTACCTTTCAAGATAAGAAGATGAAATGACCTGCATTCTGAGAGGGAGAGATGGAGTGAATTATCAAACAGGACTTTTTCTTCTCTGACTCCTAAGAATCTATGGTTGGGCCTTAAGATAGATCAATCAGCTTCAATCACTGGAACTGCCAACACATGTCCGTTTTGGTGATACTAGTCATTTTATTTCCCTCACCAAAAAGTAACAACCAATATAACTAATTTTTCTAACCTCAGATGCTAGTGCAGTGGGAATGAGGGTGAACCAGAATCCCAGATCTGAAGCATTTACCATAATTATTCCCCAGACTCTGGGGGAAGTTTGAATTTCTCAGCTGGCTCTATCTCTGAAATAGGTCAAACCAAAAACCACAAAGGCAAACACACATGAACTTTTGGGTATGTCTAAAAGTGAACTTTCGGCCCATGTCTGCTATGAAGCAGGATTTCCTCCTTCCTATGCCTCCACTAGAGTTTTTTCAGAAACAAACACTTCACTTATGTTGTGCCTTCCATTATAACTCCCTAGTTTCTTAGGCTTATTTGTTTTGTAATTTTCTGGATGAAATCTTCCATACATTCTCATTCTTAAAATAAATGCTATTTTGGGAAAGTTTGGACAAAATCTATCCATCTTTTCAATTCTGAAAATGGAAAATAATACACATTTTCTGTTGTAAAAATACTTGAGTGTTTCTCTAATCTTTGCAAGCTGATATTTTCCACCTTAGTAGGGAATACCAAGGACTAATATTCAGGCCAGTTTACAAAGTGGTATTTATAAGACTGAAACAGCAGAAATGTATCAGTGGAGCTTATGAAAATTCAGAATTTCCATTCTGCAAGAAATTCTGATAATGAGTAAAAGTGTTCCCCCAGAAAAGAAATTATTTAAAAAAAATGTCATTTTGGAAAACTCAAGATGTTTCCATTGAATTTTTTCCAAATTTTTGCCAGTAGCTCCAGGACTCTGAGGTCTACCCAGGGAGTCCCTTGCTATAGAGTGGGGAGTCTGAAAGTCCTGAGAGCCCTGGTTCAAACTGAGGCTGTCATGATCCTGGCTCTACAGCAGAGAGTCTGGAAGCCCTGCCTTCTGTGTCTGAGGCTATTTGTATGTCACAGCTGCCCTAGAGCTGTTGACCCTAGAAGCCCAGACTCCCCAGCAGCTCACCAAGGGAACTGAGAGACCACCAAGCATGTAGCCAGCAGATTTTTGAGTGCATTGGCAGAAGTGTGTCAAAATGGAAATGGTTCCACAGGTATTTTTGGTTTGAGGAACTGGCATTTTTTGATGAAAAATTGTTTTGTTTTAAAATTCTGAATCATCAATACTTGTCACTGACCTGATTCTGCCAAGGATGTTGGCATTGGGACTTTCCGTGGGCAAAAATATCTGTCTGGGATCTCTTTGTAGGGTTGAAACCAATGTTAAAAATGGGTATAGACATACTAGTTACTCCCTTTTGTCTGGATTGTCTTTCAATTTCAGGCTCTCCTGTAGCATCATAATGTTTGGGTTAGCAAATACCGCAGACCACTGTTCACTAGGTAGAATAGGAGTTTCAGGTGGAAATAAAAAACAGAAATGTGTGTGTGTGTTATTTCAGCGGTAAGCTTTTGTTTAGAGAGATATTATACAGTGGTAAAATCATCAGACCTTTCTCTTTAACATGATGTTACCATATTACATACTGATGACCTTTATACTACATGTTGTCTCTAGTGACCTTTTTGAGTGAAAACTGTGATTACACATATTTAACAAAACAAGCACATCTACAAACTGTTAGCACTCAAAAAAATGGTCAGGTAGGCTGGGATTTTTTGAAAGTGGTATCTTCTCTGTTTGGATAAGTGATAATCAAATATGTAGAAATGTGAGGCTTATTTTTATAAAACCTGAGTTTTGGGGCTAGCTCACTTGACCATAAATATATATGTAAAGAATTACAAGTTCATATTCCCATAGTAACAGTAACTTATTCATATAGCATATATACAGTATTTTAGATTAATAGTTTTGTTGTTAAATACTTGATTGAGATGTTGTATACCTATAGATTTGTATCCACTTAATTAAACTAGTTTAGTTGAATGTGCAAACAAACCCTGATGTGAACACTTCATTTTGGGATAAGAGAGGCTTATTTTAGTTATCTTAAAAATATTCCCAGCTTTAATTAAACAGGAATAAGCTTCATTTAAGTTGAAATAAAAATGTTCAAAATGGCCTTTTGAACTGGCTTAACTAAATCTGTTTAAACACATTTTATATTAACCCTGGGCATCTTTGTGTATAGACAGACCTTAATATATTATGGGCCTAATCCTGCATTTCAGTATGAGCATTCATCTCTGAGGGTATGTCTATACAGCAACATTATTTTGAAATAACTGGTGTTATTTTGAAATGACTTAATCCATGTCTGCACAGCAGGCAGTTACTTAGTATTTTGATATTATTTCAAAGCTGGAGGACTTCGTACTCTCCTGTAACCTTCATTGTACTAGGAGTAAGGGAAGTTGGAGGAAGAGTGTTCTGTTTCAAAATAAGTGCTGCGTAGACTTTTCCAATTTCTAAAGTTATTTCAAAATAAGCTACACAATTGACATAGCTCAATTTGCATAGCTTTATTTCGAGTTAAGCCCCACTATGTAGATGCACCCCTAAGAAATAGATGGTTTTAAGGGCAAAATTGAGTCCTGTTACATGCAGTGTGAGCAAATTAAGAATTCTATTTAATATCTTATTTATAAATAGTCCTTCTTCAGTACCTTTTTTTCAAATAATGTTTGTATAGCAGAACTGAAATGCAGTGAACTGTGGGATCAGATTGCACTCTCATTCTGTGGTGATGAATGAGTACCTGCCTAGATAAATAGCCCTCTGGTGCACAGCAACCTGCATAATAGTGGAAGAAATGCAAATTTTGGCCCTGTTGTTTCCAGATATGTCATGGGAACTTCCGTGTCTCTTTAGAAAAGATGAGCCTGAAAGACATGATATAGTAACTGAGTGGCACTCAGTTTCTTTGCTTCAGAATCACAAAGAGCTGAGGACAGAACACATGGAATGCACTTGCATTGCATTGCATTGCATTGCATTGCATTACCTAAAAGTGGAAGTCTGGAAGAAAGCAAGAACATCTTTGAGGAGGAAAGAGATTGAGCGGAATTGTAGGATAACTGATATTTTTATTATACATTTGGAGAGACTTGTACCACTGCCACTGCAGCAGGTTTCAGTATTGATTTTAAATGTTCTAGAATATTTAAACATTTATGTAGATTTTGTAACGGAGCCTGTATTTTAACCTTGATACGTAAGCACTTGTGTTAGGAATTAACAGTTTGAACTCTGGATGTGCCACTGATGCTGGGGTAAAATCTGTCTCAAACCTCTTTTCAGATTATCTAAAGGCCTCTTATTTAGTCCATGCAGATATGTTTAGTGAATCTAACTGGATGGGTGTCTCAGACATTCTCTTACCTTGTTAGTTCTTATTTGCTTGCACAGGGTGTAACTGATTACCATCTGTAGGGGTTGAGAAGGAATTTTCCCCCCAGGTTAAATTGGCAGTGACTATATGGGTGTTTCACCTTCTTGTGCAGCTTGTATGTGTGTGTGTGTGTGTGGGGTCTCCTACCAGGATTATTTGGTATATCTCTAATCACTTCCCTGCTGTTGTGGGGGGTCTCGGGCATTGATGCTCCTCTGTATGTGGTGCACAATAGTCTAGTCTCCTATGGGCCATAATAGTTGGTCCAGTTTTGGTAGTTTGTAGCCTGTGATGTACAAGAGGTTATACTAGATGCCCTAGTGATCCCTTTTGGCCTTAAATTTAGAAAAGAAGGAACAGAGTTTTTTGCGGGCGGGGGAGCAAGAGGAGGTTTCTTTGATAATTTGAGACATTAGTATTTAGGCTTCAAAATTCCTAGAAGTAAAATACATTTGAACTCCCTTGAAACTAGTGTACAGTCTTGTATGAATGTTTTCCAGATGCTTAGCTCTAAGTTCAAAAGAAAACTTACTACTATTTACTGCTGAGAAACACATGCTGCTTCTTTTATTCTATGTTGTGTTTTTGTGTTGCTGTAATCAGTAGTCATTCTGATGCTCGGGAGACAAAATTACACTGACAGTCTTGTGATGATATAGTCTACCTTTCATTGCTTATGTAGCATTTTTGCTTCTGAGTGGCTGCATAGATATTTCAAGTTAGCTAACAAAAATTATTTCCAGAGCTGTATTGACATCATTTCTCATTCTGGGGCACTAATTAATAAATAAATAGATACCTTGTTAAATTCAAACTCTATTAAATTCTTCAGAAAAAAAATCCATGTTTGTCAAAGGATAAGGATAAAATTGCTAAGAAAATAACTTGGGCCCTTCTAACTCTTAAACTTATAAGAGGCCTTTACACAGATTGAAAAGTAGAAATTTAAAAACTGTTTTCTTTAGTCTTCATGTGTTGATATAATACAATGTCTGTGCCTGTGCCCCTGTTTATATTGGCCAAGGAAGTCATGTTACACCCTCTCTATCAAGAACTGTGCATAAACATGGTTCTCTAATGTTGCCAAAGCATTTCCCTGGGCAAGCTGAGACCATATGGTGCTTGAAGTTTTTTATGCTATCCACACAGAAGCCTTTGCAGTATAATTCTGAAAAGATGGATTCCTTTGCTTTGAACCCCTTGGATGTTTTAAATGCCTTACAGTAACACTTTCAGGATGTGCAGGGTGCTTTGAAGTGCTTTAACATAGGTTTCACTCTTTTATTTGTTACATGTATATTTATCTGGTTGAGTGTGATTATTCTTTGTAATACACATATTTTGTGGACTATTCAGAGAACACCCTGAATCATGGTTTAATTATTAGCACAATTATGGGGGTTGGGAAAGAAAATGGCTTCTGGTTGGCTATTAACGCATGTTGGTTTCCTGCTAGGTCATCAAGACACCAATGACCAGCCAAAAGACTTTTGAGTCACTTGTGGAATTCACCAAAGCATTGGGAAAGAATCCAGTATCTTGCAAGGCAAGTGGGTTTAGATTGTGAGGAGAGGTGCGCAACACTCAGAAGGCTTCAGGTCTGCTCATTTAAAAAAAAAAGAGATATTCATTTTCACATTATTTGTAATTGTATTAGCACAATGAGAATTTTCTACTCTTCTGGTGCAGATTATCTGTTCCCATGAAAATCCCTTCAGGAAAGAACAACTTGCTTGGTATATCAATCTGCTATATCATTGTGTGAATGGGGTGGGTCTGGCTGCTGTGTGGACAGGAAAAGGAGATGATTCTGACAAACCTAGTGCAGGTTAGAGATCTCAGTTAACTGCTCAAGTTTATTCTGACTAGAGAAGCAGGACTCTTTTCCCCTTTTCTTCCCTGGGATCTTGGTCCCCTTGCCCTCCAAACACTTGAGACATCACAGCCAATTCATGTGCTCTGTTGCCTTTGGATCCTCCATTATGGACAGCATATTCTCAATGGGAGACTAACCACTATTATTCTTCTTCACTTTTTCTTGCACTTTGGCCTTAGTGGGGGCTTGTGGAAATGGGCGGAGGTAATTGATGGCCTCCTGCCTTTCGTGGCCCTCAAGAAGCAGCTGGCCTATAAAAAGGAGGAATTATTGTCAAGTAGTTAGCAGCATCCTGGGTTCTGCTTTCAGCTATACCATTGCATTGCTTTTGTAGTCTGTCAGGTTTTTTAATCTCTACACTTCATTTTCCCAAATGGTAAAGTGTAGGTAACTCTTTCCCTTCTCATCAGTTACTGTTTGTAAAGTACTTTGAGTTTTATGGATGAAAAGCACTGTGGAGGTGAGACCTTGGGCAGTTGCTTCACTATTCTGTGTGCTAATTTTCCCCTCTGTAAAATGAGGCGACATTATAATGCTTCCCTAATATTGTGAAGTCTTGGAGACCTCTAAGGAAAAGTGCTGTGTAAATTAAGAGGTAGTATTTTTGTATTTTTATATGTTCTATTAAATATTGGTATTTATAGCACTCTTTCCTGTCGTCTATTTCTCATTTCTTTGCATTTTTTTTACTATAGAAACTTACATTAAAACAAGATCTTGGTTGTCGGAGAGTCATCCTGCTACTGCTGCATAATTCTTAACCCAGATAATCACCTTCTGTTTCAGCATTGACACTGGTTGCTGTTGAAATTATTATAATGTCACAGAAGTTTGATTTACTATAATGAATAAACATCAGGAGTAGATAAGCTCTTAACCACGAACGTGCCTATTAATAAAGTCCCACACAAAAGGAAAGAATTGTTCCCCCTAAATCACAAAAAATATTCAGTACCAGCAGAATTTTTCTGAATAGCTAGTATTTTACAAGAGCTTTCTAAGAGGCAACTTGGGGTCTTTTAAGATAAATTACTAATTAAGAGTGGAGAAGAGGAGATGACTTTTATTTTCCTCAGCCATATTTGATCACATAATCGTTCTTAGTTATGAGATTCATATGTGTTAAACTAAAGTAGTGAACAGGTAAACAGACAAAAGACCAGTAGTCCAGAGTGAATTGTAACTTGGTGATTTAACAAGCAACTTCCTGTTGAACTTGTAATACAGTACAGGCAGTCCCCGGGTTATGTACAAGATAGGGACTATAGGTTTGTTCTTAAGTTGAATTTGTATGTAAGTCGGAACTGGCTCCACATTCAGCCGCTGCTGCTGAAACTGACCAGGGGCTGACTACAGGAAGCTGGAGGCAGAATTGCTCTGCCCCCAGCTTCCTGGAATCAGCCACTGATCAGTTTCAACAGCGGCTGAATCTCGAGCCTGGGACAGAACAGCTGGGCTGCCAGGTAGGTCCCTGCAGGACCAACCCGGCAGCGCCCCAGCTGCTCTACCCCAGGGTCCACAACAAAAGCCTGGTCTGCTGTGGGGGGGGGGGGGGGGGGGGGAGTGCACTGGCTGCGCGCCCCCTCCCCCAGCAGACCAGGGACACCCGGAGCAAAGCCGGGGAGGCGGAGGGGTCCCGCGCCTCTGAGGCTTTGCTGTGGCAAAGCCTAAGAGGCACGGGACCCCGCCGCTGCTGCGGCTTTGCTCCCGGTGCCTCTGGTCTGCTGGGGACCGTCTCTAGCAGACCAGGGACACACGGAGCAAAGCCGCAGCGGCGGCAGAGTCCCGCGCCTCCCCGGCTTTGCCAGAGCAAAGCCTCAGAGGCGCGGGACCCCTCCACCTCCCCGGCTTTGCTCCAGGTGTCCCTGGTCTGCTGGAGACGGTCCCCAGCAGACCAGAGGCACCGGGAGCAAAGTGGCAGCGGCGGCGGGGTCCCGCGCCTCTGAGGCTTTGCTAGCCTCAGAGGCGCGGGACCCCGCCGCCGCTGCGGCTTTGCTCCCGGTGCCTCTGGTCTGCTGGGGACCGTCTCCAGCAGACCAGGGACACCTGGAGCAAAGCTGCAGCAGCGGCGGAGCCCCGCGCCTCCCCGGCTTTGCTCCAGGTGTCCCTGGTCTGCTGGAGACGGTCCCCAGCAGACCGGGGGCATCCGGAGCAGCTTTTCTCGCCCCGGAGGTCGAGGTGGCGGGACCGCTGCACTCTGGGCTGTCCCGCTGCCTGCGAGCTCCGGGGCGAGAGAGCCCCATTCGTAAGAGTGGATCCGACATAAGTCGGATCCGCGTAACTCGGGGACTGCCTGTATTTGAATATAGTCTCACTGTATAGGGTTTATTAAGATTTTCTGTTTCTTTTAAGGATACCCCAGGATTTGTTGTAAATCGTCTCCTGGTGCCATACCTGATTGAAGCAGTTCGGCTTTATGAGCGAGGTACCTATCAGTAGTATTTATTTTGTGAAATGTTGACAGTAATATCTAGCAGTGCAATCTCTTCAGATAATTATTAGAATTGTTATAAATCTTGATCGTTTAGGTATCAGTCTAGTGATAAAAGAAGTTGTGATTTGAGTTTTGAGGTGCTAAATAATCTCTGTGTGCTGAATCAGAATTTATAACTTGCTTATATGAATTCAGGCCTGGCCAAAGAGTGTGCAGGACCCTACGTGGCATGCTATGGTTGGCTCTCCTGGGCAGGCAGGCACCAGGCAACACGAGGCCCTGAAGGTGCAGGGCCCAAGGCAACTGCCTTGCTTACCTTGCCCTAAAGCCAGGCCTGTATGAATTCTCTGATGGCTGTTGGCTTGGGTTAAAATGGGTGAAGTTTTTGAAAGTGTTTTACGAGCCTAAGAGCATATTGACACACGAAAATTAATCTGGGTTAAGGTAGGGTATACATTTAAACTGAATTAACTATTCTGGATTAACTGCACATGTGGAAGTTCCGGTTTCTGGAATAAATTTAAAAAATTGAATTAATGGAGATTGCCTATCTCTGAGAACTAGAAGGGACCTTGAAAGGACATCGAGTTGAGTCCCCTGCCTTTACAGTAGGACCAAGTACCATCCCTGACAAATTTTTGCACCAAATCCCTAAATGGCCTCTGCAAGGATTGAACTCACAACCATGGGTTTAGCAGGTCAATGCTCAAACCACTAAGCTATTCCCTCCTCAATTCTCACCTGAAGCTAATAACTATTCTGAGAGAACTCCTCTTCTAGTAAAACCCATTTTCAGACATCTTGGACACACAAGTGCCTCAGGTTTTCCGTTATTGAAAGTTATATCTGCCTAGCTACAGTGGTTAAGGATATGAAAAAAAACAAACCCCTGACTGACATAACTATGCTGACAAAATTCTCAGTGTAGGTACCTGTTGTTCCCATACCAACAGAAAAATTCCTGTTGGTATAGGCTGCGTCTTTGTTAGGGTATTATGCTGACTGACTTAGGTTTGGCAGTGTGGACAGAACCTCAGTACCATTGTCTCACATTAACTAGCCTTTGTTGCTTTGGAAGCTCCTGTTTTTGTGCTAGTCTCTTTTGCATTAGTATTGGGAAGGGAAGGAATCCTGAATCTTTTAACTAATCTCAGGTAATCTTAAAAACCTAAACTTTTTTTTTTTTTATTTTTTTTTTAAGAAAATAAGCTATAATGTAAGTGGATAAAGTGCAAGTTACAGAGACCATGTGTTACACTAGAAAATGAAGTTGATCTAACTTATGCTGGTGTACAGCCACTACAGTAATTATATTGTTTGTGTGTGTCTACACCAGGGGTGGGAAACCTAAGGCCCAAGGGCCAGAAGCGACCTCCGGCTTCTTGGATCCAGCCTTCCACCCAGCATTGGGGAGCCTGCACTGGTGCGCCAATGGGGCCGGAACACACAAATCTACTAGCCTGGGCCCCCCTAGGCTCTGGGATGTGAGGAGAAGGTGGGGAGTGTCTTTCTTCTCTGTTGGGGGCCACATCAGTGAGGGTTTGTTTTTTGCTTCTCACTTGTGTGTGGCCCCTGACAGATTTTTCTTTTGGTCAGTGGCCCCTGACCCGAAAAAGGTTCCCCAGCCCCGGTCTACACTTTGTTCCTTATATCAGCAGCGCACATGCTCACCAGGAGCACTTGTATCAATTGCACTGTTGGTATGGGGCATGGTGGGATGGTTCCTGAAGGCCAGTAACAGTTGACATAAACAATGCAGGGTTTACACTGACACTGTGTTGACCTAAGTACATCGACCATGCCACACATGGATGCAGAATTGAGTCAGTGTAGTGGGGCAGTTACATTGGCAAGAGCAAAATCTAGTATAGACGCTTCCATAGCTTGATATAAGCTGCCTTGCGTTTGATCTAATCTCTATGGCATAGACCAGAGCTTTCTGTAAGTGGTCTTTTTTCAGGCATTCAGTTCATCACTGCATGCTATTAAGAATGTCTTTCCAAAGTTTTGTTTTTGAAAACATTTTCTTACAGATGAAAGCACTCCATTACCAGGATTCCAGCAAATATGTTTTAAATATTAAAAGTTCTCCTGCATAACTCATGGAAGTGGTTTGATCTCCAGGGGAAAATTAAACTTGTGCTACTTGCTTATCCATCAACAAATGCACTTAATTACATCGTGGAAAGGAGAATAGAGTGAATTACAGTGACTTGAAAGGCAAAGGAGTCGGGTGGAGAGGGACCATTTTTCCTTTAGTAAAATATCACAATTTGGAATATATTATGTTGGGTGTTCTAATGTGTTAAGGAGATGCCATTGCTGAATGATGGATGTCATTTTATGTAGATAGGGAGACAACATATTTTTATATATAGCAAAAATTGGACAAAGATTTTATAATAAAATCAACTAAACAAAAGCATCATTTTGATTTCAGCTTTGTTTTGTTTGATCAAAAAATACAAGGATTTCATTCTTGTTTAAAATTTACTAATGAACTTTAAATCATTGGTTGGTTGAAATTGCATTAAAGCCTGAAGATCTGAAGGTCACATTCTAATTCAAATACTCTGTTGGAGCATGTTAAATTTGTATCTCATCCATCCCTCTTGTGTCGATCGTCATTGTAGTGAATTAAGTCTAGTTAGAAAAAGAGCATGGCTTCCAACTGCCCTTGGCCGAGAATTTAGGATATTTCTTGACAATAATAATCATTGAAATTTTGATTTTATAGGATCAGTAATAGAAGTCCTTAGACACTGCCAAAGTGCCCATTGATTCAAATAGGTATTGTACCTGATAAAAAATTTCAGGATATCAGATGTTGATTAGGCTTATTCCTCTAAAGAAACTGTGTAGGTACTTATTTAAATTGATGCATTATTATTAAGATTATTATAGGAAACTTCTTATTGTACTCTTTTTACTGAAAAAACAAAAAAACCCAGGAAATTAGTTTCACTTGCGTGGAATTCTCTAGTCGGGTAGCTCTGACTACACATTTCATGCTCAGCTTTTTGGGTACAGGTTGAAACACTCTTAACTGGGATTCTCTGGTCCAGCAACATTCTTGGTCCGGCAGGACTGTAGGTGTTCCAGGACCGGAGAGTCCCAGCGAAGAGCTAGCATTGAGAGCCCTGCAGGCTGGTAGGGCAGCAGGAACCCAACATGCGCCAGCAGGCTGCCTAGCAATGGAAGTCCCACCCGCAATAGTGGGGCTGGCCAGTAGGGCTGCGAGAGCCCAGCGCACAGAGGCTGAGGTGCAGCGCAACAGAAGGAGCCGGGTGCTGCACTGAGTTCCCAGCATGGCAGCAAGAACCCGATGTGCACAGAGGTGGCAGGGATGCTGGGCTCGGCAGCGAGAGCCTGGTTAGCGGAGGTGGCGGGGCTGCCTGATAAGGCAGTGGGAGCTGTCAGGGCAGCAGCAGCCAGGAAGAGAAGGGAGCTGGCTGAGAGGCCAGTAGTCTGGCCAGGGCTGGAAGAGGCTGGTGGCAGTGGACCCAGAAATGACCTCACCTGGCCTAGCAAAATCCCTCATCTGGAACTGGTCAGATCCCGAGAGTGCTGGGAGGTCCAACCTGTACTGTTGTTCTTCTAATATATTCTGTCTTTGTTTCCTGGGGACATAACTGCAATTAGTTAATGTCTATATGTGGTCAAGCATCTAAAGATGTCTTCTATAGCAAAGAGAGAGAACCAAATCTGTTGCTATTGTGAATTGGTACAGTTCCATCAACTTCAGCTGAGTTGCATCCTTTCAGCTGTGATGCGTTAGGCCCAGTAGTTTAAATCATGTTGAAATTAAGCAGTATAAAAAATGGGTTCCCATCAGTGAAATGTGCAGGCTAGTTTTTACCATTTTTCAAAAGCAAAAGGCAGGTCCCAAACATTTCAACATAAATCTTAAAAAAAAGAGTACAAAAGAACTTTTCAACCGCAGAAAGGGAAAAGAGAACCTTAAAAACAGCTGCTTCAGAAGCAGATTGGAAGTTGAAGAGCTCATGCTTAAATAAAAGGCTTCAGAGGAGTAGCCAAATTAGTCTGTAAGGGTGTGTCTATACTACAGGGTTTTTTTGAATCCTACAAGCTGCTGAGCACTCTCAATTCTGATTGACCTTAGTGGGAGCTGAGGGCACTTGACACTTCACAGAATTGGGCCCTTTGAGGCTTAATATTGAGGGTGCATCTACACTGCAGTGTTATTTTGGAATAACTAGCATTATTTCAAAATAACAATGTGAGCATCTACACAGCAATTCCGTTATTTCAAAATAATATTGAAATGACAGGCAGCTTCTCCCGATGTCTGTAAACCTCATTCCACGAGGAGTAACTCCTCTTCCTAAATAGCTATCTCAAAATAGCTTGCAGCGTGGACACTCCACTGCTGCTATTTTGAATTAGCTCCTCACTAGGGCCATTCTAAGTAATTTCTTCTCTGTGCTTCCTGGGGCTCTAAATCAAGATAATGTATCCACATTAAGAGAGCCTGCCTTAAACTAATTTTGAGGTTTCCCTGTAGTGTGAACATGCTATTTCAAAATAAGCTATTTCAAAATAACTATTCCGGAATAGCTTATTTTGAAATAAGTGTGCCATGTAGACATACCCTCAATCATTTGGGGTTTGAGCCAAAGTTCCTGGAAGTCAGTCCAAAAATTCCCTTTGACTCCAAAAAGCTTTGTGTAAGCTATCCAGACTGACATCTTTCTCTGTATCTTATCTCTATGTGGATGGGTTCTATTCTGGGGGGAGGGTTCATTTATTTTTTTTAAACCATGTGAAATTATTTTTCAGATTCACATTATGTAAATGTCTAGAAAATATGTGTTTTGAAATTTATTAATGACATGTCTGTATATTTTTAGAAAGTCTGAAACACATCGGCTAAAAGCAAGATTATGAAAACTTAAAAATAATCAAGTGCAACTTTTGTTTTCAAGGTTTCAAACAACTTTAACAATAGTTAAAATAGCTCTTCTTTTCTTGCTAGTGTTCTCTGGGTGAAGGGGTCTTTTGTATCATGATCCTCAGTATAAAAGTGTCTACTGAAATAGGGCAATATAATTAGGATGCAGGAAAATAGGAATTAAACTCACAAACTTAGTATGGGAGAGGCCCAGACTTGACTCTTCTTTCTAATATTTCCTGCCTGGCCCATGTTATAGGCTTATTGGTTTCTGGGTTTTTCTCACTACTTTGCTCTGTGTCTCTCTATTTAGCCTTAATCTGTCCTTGAAAGTATGCCATTTAGGATGATAGCACTGTTCTGTATACTGCTTAATATTTACAGTTTTATATTTCTGCTGATAACCAGACCAAACACAACACTTGATTCCGTAATATATATACTGTGTGCTATCCCAGTTTTAGTGAACCTGCAAATATTACTGTAATGAGCTGTGTCAGCATGAACTAACAGTGTTAATTATTTAAAAACTATGGCAAATGGATTCCGAATCTTCTTTGTTCATCAAACTGTCAATATTTTCTCTAGGAGATGCATCAAAGGAAGATATTGATGTTGCTATGAAGCTGGGGGCTGGCTATCCCATGGGTCCGTTTGAACTGCTGGACTATGTTGGGTTGGATACCAGTAAATATATTATAGATGGTACTGTATATATCTTTTCTTTCTTTCTTTCTTTCTTTCTTAGCTAAATTGTAATTTTGACACTTCAGTTTAAATTGAGTGTGACTTTGCCAGTTAAAGGTTGGGGGAATAGTGATTGATGAATGATCAATAACAACACACCATCATTTTCAAAGGTGTGTGTGTGTGTGTGTGTGTGTGTGTGTGTGTGTGTGTGTGTGTGACATGGGGAAGGTTCATGCCAAGTGATTATGGTTGTTCTGAGGGTCCCTTTGGGTGTGTTTGTACTAGAAAAATTAATACCTTTGTTTCAGCAACTATTATCAATGGTACAGCAGCACTAGTGTTCAGCTTCTAATATAGCAATGGCTCAGGTTTTGAGCAGTTTAACATAGACTACTGCTGGAACATAGGTGCTTTTCTAACCAAGACCAGGCCATAATGTGGTGTTGGCTGAGAGAACCATGAAGTGAAGTTTAGCTACTGAACTCTTCCTTTTCAATAATGTGCAGAGAGATATTGTGCTCCAAAAGATACCCATAAAGTCACTCTGCAAAATTCCTCCTAAACTTCTTGGTCTTTAATTTATAAAACTGACTTAAAATTTCCAGTGAGAATGGTGCATGTGTATATATATGAAGCAGAATAAGAAACCCTTTAGCCTAAGCAGTGTTTTGTTTTGATTGGAAGAGCTTTACTAAATGATTTATAATAGTTATTTTGGAGACAGATTTAAAATCAATGTGGTCACTGCAACTTGAGTCGTACAATTAGGAAAATGGATTGTACACTATAAAAATAAGTTGGCTGCTTTTGAGTGCCAGATTGACTGGAAAGTATGTCAGTTCATAAAGCAGCATAAGGGAAAGCTATAACAATTCAGCAGAGATATGTGATAAGGATGCACAAATTCTAAATGCAGGCTGTTGTTAACAAGGTAATTATGAGAGTTATCTTGGAGGGTTGCCATAGAGTTAAGTGAGTTAACTCAGCTGGGGTAAGGGGAAGTCTGTCTTGTAGAAGGGTATAAAGTATGCATAGAAAAGTAACTGGGAAACAATAGGAAGAGAGGTTAGAGTCTTCAGTTTACAGACACCTTTCTTGATACTATGAGGAAAAAAGTGATCATTGGGGATCCTCTTAAACTAGTCTTGTTAGTCAAGGTGACCTCCTTTGGTGAGTTGGTAGTGTAAGTCTTCAGACTATGGAAAGTAAAGGCTTAAACAAGAAGCATAAATATGTACATACCACTTTTAATAAATTTCTCCTATAAATATTATATGGTCTTCTGTAACAAATATGTGTGATAGTTTCCAGTCACATGTTTATTGTTACTCAGACTCTATGTCTAGTGTTACAGTGTTTATTGCTGAACACTATACTCAAGTGCTAATATCCTCAGAGCCCTTTTCAAACAAGAGCTGAATCCTCAAAACATCTCTGTGAAGTATAGAGAAATAGAAGCATACCCATTTTACTGATGGGGAAACAGAGACTGGTCATTTTTCTGATTTAGATTTTATTTTCAGTAGAGAAGAGTCAGTACATGTTAATAATCCCAATGAAACCATAGACGTTAATGAAAAATGGGGAGAAAGCGGAGAAGAGAGATGAAGTGGAAGTAACATTTAGGAAAATATTTCCTCCAGTCCATTTTCCAACTGGTTTACAAACCATATTTTTATACAGTGCTAAGAGGAAAATCGTGTACATTTTAAAAAAGATGATGTGTTATCATGTGCAAATGAACAACAAAAAATGAAATTCTAAAGCTCTTGGTTTCTTAGTAGCTAGAAAACGTCAGACCCCAAAGAAGATTGTCTTGCAGAAACACCTCCTAGTTGGGGTGGATGTTTGAGCTGGTTAGGGCCAAATGGGAGCTGAAAAACTCAACAAATTTAAAATCAAACTACAGTAAACTTCGATAATCCGGCACCTTTGGGACCCAGGGGGTGCCGGATTATCAAATATGCCGGACTATCGGAAGGGGGGGCTATGAGGGGTCTGGGGTGGGGGGGGGGAGGCCTCCTCAGCCTCTTTGATAAATGGTTGGATGCTGGTTTAATGGCTGGCTCTGCCTTCTTGATCAGAAGTAGGAGAACAAGGAGCAATTGATGACAAATTGACTGTAATTGTTTAAACAGTTCAGATGTATTCTGCTGGTGTCTAAAAAGGTCTGCTTCAAACAGAATTTCACTTCCAGGAAACGCTCTTCAGTAAGTCACTTGCCTTTCTTTTCATGAGTACTTCTGAGCAGTGTTGCACGTTTTCTGATGTTGCACAAATTAAAATCCTCCTTTCACCCATGCTCTTCTAGTCCTTCCCTCTTGTCTCGGAGTCTCTCTTCTGTTTTATATAATATATAAAAATCTCAGTTGCTTGGACCATGGGGATAATAATGCCTTTCAATAATATGTAGAAGATAACTAGGGTGTAATGCATTAAGGTACTTATGGCTCTAAATCCTGTTAATAGGCGCACTGTAATACACAAAACTTCCAATCAGTTGCTACCTCACTCTGTAGGTTCCTAAGGTCACTCAGCGCTTAAACTTCTGCACCTGGATATGAACACTCCAGATTCTGTAGGGTCCCAATCTCCCACCTAAGTCCCAGAACAGTACATGTATTGGGAAGATAGATGTTTGGCCCTCTAAGTCACATGTAGGGGACTTCATCCTGATAGGCAGGTTCAGCAGTTCATGTTGTTTCATACATCAGGCCCCTCAGAAGAGTTCACACACAGCAGCTGAGCAGAGGGAGGAAGAGGATGACCTCTTGCTTTTCTAAGGGTATTGGTTAGGGAAATCACCCAGGATCTGGGAGGCCTGTAGTTCAAGACCTGCCCTGATCAAGTGAAGGGATTTTAACAGGGATCTGCCATCTCAGACGAGTGTCCTAGTCACTAGGCTCGAAAGCAGGAGTGGGCAAATCTTGGCCTGCTCCCATTGGCTGGGAACGGCAATCTGTGCCAACAGGAGCTGTGATTGCTCACACCTTTGGAGGCGCAGGTAAATACGGAGGAGGTCTACCAGAGGATAATGCTGGTGAACTGCCATCGTTTTATTGACTCTAGAGCAGGAGTAGGCATTCTTACTCTCTCTGATCCAACACACATTTAATAGGGCTGTCAAAAATTAAGTGAGTGATTATAAAATTAAGTGCTAAGTTAATTGCAATGTTAAACAATAAGAGCATACCGTTTACTTAAATATTTTCTACAGTTTTCTTAGTAGGGATGTTAGCGTGTAATTGAATAGCGATGTAACCGCATCAAATGTTAGCAGTTACATGACTATTCAAAGTTCCCAAGTGCGGGGCCACTCTGACCCCACTCCCAGGGAGCCCCCTTTCACCTCATGCTGCTGTGTCTCCATCAGAGGCAGCAGCATGGGGTGATATGCAGGAGCCAGTCTGCGAGGGAGCTGGTTTAAAAACTGGCTTCCCATGCAGACTGTCTCCTGTCTGCTGCCCTGATGCAGAGGCAGCAGCACAGGGTGGCAGCAACCTCTGTCTGCAGGGAGCTCAGACCCCCTCCATGGACAGGGGCTGTTGGTGCGGAGTAGTCTCTGTCCTGGTAAGCCCAAGCCCACTGCGGACAGAGGCTGCTTTGTGGCAGCCTCCCCTGTGACCCTCCCCACGCTGCTGCCTCACCATATTGGGGGGAGGCAGGTGGCACTGCGTATCCGTTCTTGCCTGCCCCCCTCACCCTCCACCCTCAATGAGAGGTAGCAGCGTAGAGGTAGGAGAATAGGTAAGCCGGGCACTGTCTCTCACTTCCTCCCCCTTGCTGCCTCTGATACAGAGGCAGCAAGGGAGGGGAATGTGTATAGTCCACAGGATTAACCAATAAGCCCAGGTTTACCAGCGAATGGTGTAGTCATTGGAACGTTAACATCCCTATTCCTTAGTGATTAGCTGAACAAGAAATAGAACTAAGGGGACTTGTAGGCTCTGGGTTTTTACATTTTTTTGTTTGAGTGCAATTATGTACCAATAATGGTCTACATTTGTAAATTGCACCAGAGCAAAGAGATTGCAATATAGAAATTGTATAAAATAGGGATGTCAACATGTAGACAACTGGCCTTATCAGTTAATCTTGTCAACTATATGTACTTCCTCCCTTGCAAAGTAGGGGGGAGGGAGCAGTAGCATTGCCCATGATAAACTAGCTTAAAAGTTGGCTCTTCACAAGCACTGGATCTACCTTCCCCCTCTACCCCCATGCTGCTGTCTCTGATAAAAAGGCAGGAGCACACAGGGTGAGGGGGGCAGGCAGGAGCCAATATGCAAGGGGAGCCAGCTTTCAAGCAGGCTCCCCGTGTGTGCTGGCTCCACAGTGCTACCTGCCCCCCTCCTGCACCTCTGTCTCTATCAGAGGCAGCGTGGGAGGGTAGCATCCCACAGAGCAGCCCCTGTCCATGGGGACTCAGACGCCCTGTGGATGGGGCTGCTGCCGCCCCATACCACTGGCTCTGTATCGGAGGCAGTAGTGTGGGGCGGCAGGGAGGAGCCAGTTCACGTAGGAAGCCGGTGTTTAAACTGGCTCCCCTCATGGACCAGTTCCCACTTGCTACCCCATGCATAATGTGGAGTGGCATGAGGCTTCCCAGGAGCGGGATTGGAGTGCACTGGCTGCTGGTCCCACCCCCAGGAACTATCGAATAGTCATGTAACTGCTAAAATGTCCTGCAGTTACACAACTATTCAATTACACGCTAACATCCCTAGTACAAGATTAATTGAAAAATACTTTATCGTTTTTACTGTGCAAATATTTGTAATAAAAATACATTTGTATTTCAGTTACAACACAGGATAAAATACAAATGAAAGTGTAGAAAAACATCCAAAATATTTAAATTTCAGTTGGTATTGTTTAACAGTTCTATTAATTGTTTAATTTTTTATATCATGATTACTTTTGAGTTAATTGTGTGAGTTAACTGTGATTAACTGACAGCTCTAATATTTAATTAAAGTGAAAGAACTTGCATTGAAGATGAGAGATGAAACCCACATGAGAATATTTCATGGAGGAGTACTGAAGTGTCCTGACATCTAGCAGACTGCCATTTTTGTAAATAATAAATATCACCTTTAACTGAAACTTCCTTTCTCCTACCAGGTTGGCATTCATTAGAGCCAAACAATCCTCTGTTTGCTCCTAGCCCCCTACTGGATAAATTGGTAGCAGAGAAGAAGATGGGTAAGAAGACTGGTGAAGGATTTTACAAATACAAATAAACTCCAGGCTATGAGGGGTGCCAAGCTATCCAAATAAGCCTGCGCCATGCAGCAGTTGTTCTACTACACTAGGAATGCTGCTTGACCAAGCCTTTCTTAGAATGTCACAGGCTGTTCTGTGCATTTTGATTGTAATCTGTCTCTCAAGTGAATGTTTACACCACTTAACAATTTCTGTGCTGAGGGCTGATTTGGTAGATTAATTTTTCTTGTAATTCTGAAATCTTTACACACATTGTGCCTTTGTGCAGATACTGTTCTTCCAGGCACAAGACATTTTCTTGCAGACAAAAGTGAGAACTGAATTCATGTATTTGAACAAATTATATTAACAGGATAACTTGCGCACATTTTAGGGAAAATAAAATTGTCTGTATTGAATCCACTGGCTTTGAATTGATGTACTTGGTTCTAATCCACTGGGTGGCAGTCTGTTTGCATCCTGGCAAATGTAGAGGTAGAAATGATTTGTCTGGTTTTGTTTTGACTTTTTTAAAATTATGCTAATCTATAGATCATAGTTATAGCTGGATTATGATGTAATAATACCTTAAACAGATTTATATTTATAGGCTCTGTTTTAAAAATTACTCTTGAAACCATTTATATTGTCATTTATGGCTGACTCTTCAGGAAAAAAAGCTGCTTAAAATTGTGTTTTAAAGCAGTAATTATTTCTATTGGGGTAGTACTTAAGGGTTCAAATCATAGATCAAAGCCCCGTTGTGCTAGCTGCTGTACAAATATATAACAGAGATGGCCCTGTGCTGAAGAATGTAAAGTCTTAATAACATGGATTTATTTTAACCAGCTAGAATAGAAAACTGGTAAACATTTTTCTAGATTTATGGGAGTTCTATAAGCTAGCTTTTTTTGCTGGAACTTTTTCAAAGACTTCCTTTCTTTTTGCAGCTTCACTCTGCTTGTACCAGGCTGCTGTAATTGGGTTCTTTAAGATCAAGTTCCATCTATGTAAATGTATAGGCAGTGCACTCTCTGTAATGAGTCCTTGTTTTGGACTTTTCTTTTCCCCTGGGTTTGACTGAGTCCGCATTTTGTAATACTTGTTGAAACTCCCTCATCCGGGCTTCCCTGGTCCGGCAACATCCCTGGTCCGGCATCATCCATGCTGTCACTCATGGAGATAAGCTATTAGGCAGAGGGCCAGAAGCGTTGCCAAATGAGAGGGCTGACGGAGCACTGTGGGGCAGCTGAATCACTGGGAAGAATGCAGAGCTCTCTGTCTCTGGGGAGAGGGACAGGAGCAGAGCAGAGTTCTCAGAGTTCTCTGTCACCGCAGGGAGGGCAGCAGCACAGCTGCTGCAGGGGAGCACAGAGCCTCCCCCGGCCATAGTGTAGGTGCTGAGGAGGAGAGCACAGAGCCTCCGGAAGGAGCATGAAGCCCCATGAGTGGTAGCAGAGCCATTCAGTGGGGCATGGCGCTCCCTCGGTGGCAGTGGGGTTGCTTGATGGAGCCCGCCAGGGAGCAGCAAAGCTGCACAGTGCAGCGCAAAGCCCCAGCAGGGTGCTGGGGGGAGCACAGAGACTCCGGGCAGAGTGAAGCTCCAGATTCCAGTGGAGTTCCTGGCCACTGCGGGAGGAGGGGAGCCCCGGGCTACAGCTCCTGCTGCATTGATCTCTTCTGGTCCGGCAAATTCCCTAGTTCGGGACCACTCTGGTCCCAAGGGTGCCAGACGAGGGAGTTACAACTTGTATTTCATGTGTATTGCAAAGCCTAAAATTAGCTCCTTAAATCCCTGTCAAGACAGAGAAATGTGGAGAAACTCAGACTATCAAAAGCTGCACTTCTGGGGAAAAAGATGTGGTATGTTAAACTTAACTTTAGACATCCAGTTTGTGAACATGGACCAGTAAGGTTTTAGACTTATTGTTCTCAGGCATGTCTAGAACGTGTTGGAAGTAACATTATGTGTTCAAGAGATTGTGATGAAACAAAATCTGAAGTGATAACTGCTACAAAAAGCCATTCTGTTACAGTTCAAATGTCTCTTCTGAAAAGTAAATCAGTTTAAGATTTGGATTACATCATGAGGCTCACAAGTCTAAAGTAAAGCTTCCTTTTAAAGGCAAAATGGGATTCAAATCAAGCATTTCAAAACTAGACACTTGAAATGCAAATTGTAAATGGAAATTGAACGGCTCTCCTTATTTTGTGGAACTCGTATCATTTTCTGTCGGGAACTTGTTTAAAGATACCTTTAGGAAATTATCTTAAAACAATAACTAATGAAATTAAGAGGAAACCCCTGTTTGTACCTCTCCTTTCATCACGTAAGATGACCCAAGGATTTAGCTCCTTTCGCTCACATGGATGAAAAGAGAATGTGGAACTCTGGCCCTGCTAGTCACTTAAGCTCTTCCTAATAAAGGAAAGGAAAGGAAAGCAAATTGTTAAAAACTGGGAATAGGGAAGAATAAAACCATTTGTTGTTTCTAACTCTACTTGCTTTTAAGTGTTTGATCTGCCTTGTGCTTTTTCTCAGCAGAAGCATTCACTCCATGTCCACCAAAGCTTTGAGATGTACACTTGGCATGCATTTTGGGGACAGCTTGAAAGCAAACAGCTGAGGAGAAGGGCATAAGCCTAGAGACTGCAGTTGGAAAAGTGGCTCAGGACTTAGCATCTGAGACATTTGACTGCTATACATGCTTCAGCCATGTCATCCTAGCTACTGACTCTGTCAGGGAGAGCACAGAAATAGAGCCTACTTCAGAAATGCAGTATTAACCTGATTCTTAATGGAACAGTCTTAGTTAGAATGCTTTTGACTTTTGGCTTCATACTTAATGTTGCCCAGTAGACAAACACAAGCATGTCTTGGTTGTAAATGTTTGTACTCATAGGTGTCAGTCTGATTCTCCAGCATATCACTATGCATGACAGGGTACACTGCTTTTTGCAGGATGGCATCTCTTCCTAGCAAGTCTGGGGATTAGCTCTGCGGCTCTCTCAGCCCTTGAGCCAGGTCTCTGTGTGATTTCCCTTTCAAAGTCCCCAGTAATCTCAGGCAGTGCTTCTCTTCACTTCCCCAGGTGCTAATCCCTCAGTGGCTGATAGGGGATCCCTAACCTGTCATTTACTGATTCTGACTTGAGGACCCTCTAAACCAATAGTCCCCAACCTTTCGGGGCTGCCAGGCGCCCGGGGGCGGGTCTGCTCACACGCCAGGCATTCAAGGCCGCTCACGTGCCCGGGGCTGGCATCACGCATGTGCAGTGTGCCCGGGGCCGGCACTGCCCATGCACTGCATGCCCGGCCGGGGCAGGGGCTGCCCATGTGCCAGGGGCCGGCACCACGCATGCGCCGCACACCAAGGGTGGGGCTGGCCCAGATCATTGGGTGGGTGCACATAAATAGCCCAGCAGGCGCCATGGCGCCCGCGGGCACCACATTGGGGACCACTGCTCTAAACAGTAAAAAGGTGTGGGTCCCAACTATGCTTCTCATTAGGAGAAGTTCACCTGTGTGGGAACAGGCAGGATAAATCTTCAGTCCCCCGTGGGAAGAGGAAAGAGGAGGTGTATAGTGACATTTAGTATTAAATGTCACTATATTCCCTCAGAGGGGGGGTAGCGAGAAGCTTGCAAACTCAGAGGAGAGGGGAGGACCAAGAAGCATAGTTGGGACCCACACCTTGGTTACTGTTTAGAGGGTCCTCAAGTCAGAATCAATAGATTCACTCAGGCTTAATTCTCCCAGATTGCAGCCTAATTGAATGATTACGGCCACTTGACACAGTTGAGCTGTTGCAGGGTCAGTGTAGAGCATACATGCCATCATATTGTGGTGGATTTTTTTCCTCCTTTCACAGAAAGGGTAGCAGCTACAAGTGTTTAATTGTAGGGTGGGCCTATGTAAGTTTTTAAATGGTGTGGATGACATTTGAAAGCTGATTGTCTTGTGCAATGCCTCTTTTCCATTGTTAATCACAGTACATCCCCCTGACAGTTGCAGCAGTGGTATAGTTGAAAAAATCCAACATTGCTAAAACAAAATTAGCTGTTTTTAGATGCACATTTGGCAGCTAGAAATGAGAATTCACCACCATTGGACCTACCTGCTCTCAACTGACCAGTTTCAGAATCTTTGTTGTATTTTGTGTGCCAGGAGGAAAGATGGATTGTGCAGGCAAATGAAGCTCCGTGAAAGGTAACCTTTTTATCCCTTTCCCTTTTTTCATGTTCCACACAGTGATTGACACCATGGTTTTGGAGCTAAAATGAAAATGTCATTTTAAGCTAGCTTTTTATTTTTTAAAATATCAGAGAATTGTGACAAAAATGGAACTACTGCAATAGTTAGGGCAGTAGTTCTTAACCTGTGAGGTACAACTGGGGATTCAGTACCACAAGCCCCAGACATTCCCCACCAGGAGAATGGCCTCAAAAATTCATGATATTGGCTTAAAGATCATGTGGATTTCTTTAAATAAGCACTAGTTCTATTAATCTGGTTTGTGAGCTTTTAATGTACACACTGGTCACATTGTCAAGCTTTTCTCTACAACCCTCAGACTAGAAATTTATTCTCTTTTTAACTGAATGCTGAGATCCCCAGGGATTTGCCTTCCTCCAGGAGCTGAGGATTTAAGAAAGCTAATCATCATAATAGCTATCAACGGGAGTTTGCAACTACTCTGCCCTTCCCATATTGCTACTATGGGTAGATCCCAGCTAGATGGGAGAGGGAGGGTTTCTGGGGGGGTCATGTTATGGAAAGGGCTGAGAACCACTCATCTAAGACAAAGCCTTGTTACTTGGGTACCTCTCCTTTAGGGTGTGGGTTGTAGCAGTCTCAGCTTCCACATGGAGGGGTTACACCATTACTTAAAAACAAAAAAGGGGGTGACCACAGTTAGAAATGTCTCTGTTACTAGTGTTGTTGCTCTTTGAAGGGTGACTGCTAGCTTTTATTTGATGAATTATTCCACTTCTTGCTGGGAGATATAAGAACTACAGTGAATTAAGTCTTGCACTGCTCTGAAGTGCAGTCTTCCTCTAAGACATCCTACACATAATTTGCAGTATTAAGGAGCAAGGGTGTTTGTTGTTTTTCCTGTCTGATGCTCTTCAAAAAGTGTTCATTTTGATGTATTCCTGATGCTGATTTCAAATGTTTAAAACCCTTCGCTAAAAACATGCCCATCATTGTCAGATAACATAACATGCTTTTTCTGTTCTCAGAACTGGAAAAAGCCACTTGCCAGTAGCATGTTAGAAACTGTTGCTGCAATAATATAGGAAGTTGTATCTTGCACTGTGCTTCAGGAGATCGCATATACACCAGACTTCCTATTTGTGCATATGGAGGTAATTGTGTAATCTAGGTCAGGAAATCTACATAAAGGCCTAGCAGTGAGCCAGCGCAGAGCAAAGGAAATGCTACTATTTATATTAATTCACAATCCAATTGTATTTATATAGAGCAGTACTGTACTTGTGTAATAGTTACATGTGTTTTTGTCCAATTCCGACCCCTTCCTGTTAGTTTCTCATGTTTTAGTCACTTGTTTGCATTTTGTTTTAAATGAATATATTTAGACAAGAGACAGAGACTTCCTTAGTGGGGCCTGGAGGTGCTCCTGTGGGATAAGTAACTTCCTAGTAAAGTGCCAGTCCAGGCGGTAAACTCACATTTCTTCTGCATGTTTATAATAAAAATGAAACTAGAAGTCAGGTTTGGTTTTCACCTTTGGGCAGAGTGCAGGAGGATTTTTACGTACAGGGCAGTAGCTTAGCGAGTGCTTACAGATAAATCCACAAAGGGATCTGGGTATTATAATGTTGAGGGCCAACTAGACATGCAGGGAAAATTAGGGACCAAAGGGATTGTGAGAGGTCAGCAAGATGATGAAGGTGGAAGAAGGCTTAGTTCCCACCTCTCAAAGGTAGTTGGGTGCCTAAATTCTGGGCAGAAAGGAGGCACCTGTCTCTGCTCAGGATTCTTAGCTGTGAACCGTCTTCTGGAGTTAGGCACCAGTGCCAGGTCAGTCAGAGATTTACTCTCTCTCCATGATAGCCAGTGGTTAGATCATTCACCTGGGACACGGAAGACTTTTCAAATCCCTGATCTGTCTGACTTGAACTTGGTTCTCCTATGCTCCTGGTGAGTGCACTAAGCACCAGGCTTTTGGTTTTTCTGGTGCAGATATGCACATTACACTGTCTTCCTGACACAATTGATCACTCTTGGCTCTCTTTTGGGTTGGTTACATGTGTTCTCCGAGCATGCCCCTTGGATCAGGCTTGGCCAGTCTACATAAGCAAGGGAATGCCTGGTATAAGAATCCCGCTGGGGCTTAGGTGACTTTTGATTGTGCCTGCTGGCAGAAGCAGAGGTGTTTAGGGAATTTGTCTCCAGGGTTAGGTGGAGGTTAAGCAGATTTTGAGGATCTCAGTGGCACCTCGTTGTTAGACTTCGGTGCCTAAGTCTCTTTGTGGATCAAGCCATAAATAACTGCGCTTATGCTGATTGTGGTGGTGTCTGTTCCAGACTACAGGATCTTTCCTCTTTTGCTGTCTGATACTGTTTTGTTGGTGCATTTCTCTTCTGCCTAGTAACAGCCCCAGCTATTCTGGTCCTATATTTCTGCCAGCAACCACTTCTAGGATGGCTTTCCATAAGTGGACAAACCTTTTCAGTAGACACGCCATTCAGAAGAATGTAAAACATTTGTCACTGGTAACCTAACCTCCCATTGGGAGCTTTGGCTCCAGTGTTGACAGGCTTGCAGATTAACCACTTTCACCAGCAAGCAGCTTTCTGCTGAGCTGTGGGAAGAAGGCTGTAAGCTTGCTTTTGTGAAGGCAAGTCTGTAATAAACAGCTAGTATAGGCATATGCTGAATTAGCACCAAATAATACCTCCCTTTTTGCTTTGTAATCCATTAAAAGGGGATCGGCATGTCCTCTAGCTCCTCCTCTTCACATGCAATAAAATTGGGCACAGCACACTTTCCATCAAGCATGTTCACATGTAGTCTGTAAACTTCACAAATCCATTGTACAACAACACTCTGTTTGCATATTTGGTTCTCCTGGGAAGTAGGTTCAAGTCCCTCATCCAAGTCTGTCAGGGTGAAGATTTGACCCCGGGTCGCCCACATCCCAGGATGTGGATTCTATAGGGAAGCAAGGTGCCTAGCTGTTTCAAGGGTGAGCCTAAAGTCCCCCTTGTGTGTCTCGCTCTTGGTGATTAAATGCTTTTCAAAACCAGCCCTAATGGTGAGATTTTCAAATGTGCCTAAAAGATATATTTAGGAGCCTAATCATAGCCCCTTGTATTTGATAATCTTTGATTTGAGCCTTAAAACTAACAAAGCATTAGATGAGCAAGAGGAGTTTGCTACAAGTTTCCTATCAAGAGCTATTAGGGAAAGCAGGTCTTCATTGGATATCTCATTGCATAAAAGAAAATGGAATAGAATCCCATCTTAATGTTTTCAAACTTTGGGAGCAACAAATGCCCACCTATGCTGCTAATTATTCACTTCAACCAGTAACAGCAGGGCCTGTAGGGCAGAAAGACTACTGATGTGTCCTACCAATTACACTGGATTTTTTTTTCTTCAGATGGGTACTAGAGCTTATTATAAATTAATGGGTACTGTCAGAGTATTGTTTTAGCCTGTGAGCTCTAGGAGTTGAAAACCAAAGCTACCGCTTGGGTGTTAAATATTAAACAATATTTCCTATACATAAATTTTGCCTAAAGAACACCATCTCTAATTAAATGATTTTAAAAAAATCCACCAAATGTAACTGCACAAGCAGCTCTCTCATGAACCTTGAGTAGGATGATTTCAGAAGACTGAGAATCAGTTTGGAGTTAGAAGCTGCTCACAGGATACACTTTACCTAGTTTGCCCAAGAATTGGAGATTTATTAGAGAGATTGGTTGTATCCAGTGATGGTTTCTTTGGTATGAAACAGATACTTCAGAGGGTAGTAGGTTTCCCTGGAGAGAGACACTACTGTGTTTGTTTTAGAATAAATAATTAAGCAGGTTGCTTGATTAAAATCTCTATTAGCAGATGTCCTTCTGCAGGTCCCGCTTCTACCCCATTCTACCTGCAAGTTTAACTGGATGAAAAACAAAGGATATTAATACTAGGGAAGTAAGTGACTAGTCAACTGCATTCTGTATCAGAGGCAGCAAAGGGTGGGGGAAGCAGGAGCTGTCTTAAAAGAGGGTTCCCACCAACACCATGTCCACGGGGTTGGGAGAAGCAGGGGAAGCAGAGTGGTCCTGAGTGCAGAGCGAGCCAGAACTGTTTAGCCTGGTGGGCTCTTGCTACATTTAAAAGTGCAGAGCCACAGCAGCCCCACCCCTCCAACTGACTAATTGAGTAGTTGGAAATGCCATCGACTACTTGATTAGTTAACTGATCCTTACTATCCCTAGTTAATACAGGAATTACTTAGCACCTTATTTCACAGCCCATACCTGACAAATGAACCAAAGCAAAGAATTGGAAAAAAATCTCCTAAAGTCCTCTTTATTCCACTTACAGGCAAATACCTTATGACCACAACCTTATCTCTGCCTTAATGATAGAGGTGCCAGTCCCCCATGAATTCTTTTACCAATATATTCTCTCCCCAACAGTTAGCAAGTGAACCCTTTACCAGATCTCCCCTAAACACTTTATGTGCAAAAGGGTATAAACAGAACCAAGGGAAGGCTATGATCGTTGGTCTGTAGTGTACAGCAGCTGTAGTACTGATAGAGTGCATGCTTTTAAATGGCGTAATTACTTTGTTTTTGCTTTGAGGGGGTGGGGAAGTTCTGTCAGGTATGGTGAGAGTAGCAATCATAACTGCTTCCCAGTGAAACTGTGTTAGCACTAGTATCCCTTGCATATAGGAAGTGGAAGTCCTAATATTATAACAAACATTAGTAGATGTAAAACATTCAGTCCATAACTTGTACCTTATTTCACAAGGGAGAGACCCACACTGCTGCTGTTACTACTCACTGCGTTGTCACTATTGGGAGCTATCTCACTTTCAAAACAGAAGAGGTGAGTAGTCCATTAAATCCAGACAATTGTCGGGGTTAAGCAGAGTTGAAGGTCCCTCCCAACTGAATGTCTAATGCATCCTTCTCGTATGTTTTTTTCTGTCATCTCATGGGGGTGACAATAGCTGTGCGATAGATTACATTTATCGGGCAGCTTTCTCCCTGTGACTTGTGCTAGTGTGACTTACCATTATCAGCTGAGTTCTTCTCAAAATCTCTGAGCTAAGAAACTTGTAGGGAACTGAAACAAGTTAAATGACCTGGCCAAGGTAAAATTCAAACAAATCATTGCCATTTCTTAAATTAACTTTCCAGAAATGTTTCTTCTCAAGTAGCAGTTAGTGAAAGGCCTTAAATCAAATACAGTCCCCCATCCTGCGAGTGTGACCTTGTATATTAAACAGTTTTCAGTTGGGAGGCTGAAATCTTGTAGGGCAGCACACTATTAAAAGCACAGGCAGAGTTAAAACTAGTGTTTAAGTCTTCACAGCTCCCAACGGAAGCAAGGGCATTTCTACTGACATCCTAAGGATGTTACATTTCGATTAATCAACTAATGGAATAGTTGATGTAATTTCCATCAACTATTTGATTGGTCAGTAAGGGCGCCTTGCTATATTTGAAAAGCAGAAGCGCTGCGGGAAGCCTGGTGTAAGCTGGGGATTAAAACAGTCTCCTGCTGACCCCACACTCCCTGCTTTGAAATGTACAAGAGTCCCAGGAGCTCACCCCAGGCTCCCTGCAGGACTCTTGCTACATTTCAAAGGCTTAATTAAGCACCGCCAGTTCCCTGCTGCATCTCTGCCCCTTCTCCCCATAGAGATGGTTGCTGGGGGGAACCAGCTTTTAAGCTGGCTCCCCCCCAATATGAAATCCTGCTACCTCTCTCTGATAGAGGCAGTGGTGGGGAGGCGGGAGGGGAGAAGCGACTAGTCGAGACACTAGTCACTTACATCCCTATGAGGTCCCCCAGAGAATTGTTCTTGAACCAGTACTATTAAGTGTCTGTCATTGATCTGGAAGAAAATTGATTGTTGGTGTAGTTTGCAGATCACAAATATTGGTGTAGTGGTAAATAAAGACAGGTCAGTTCTGTAAAGAACTATCTCCTGGTAAACTGGGCTCACTTGAATAGCATAGATTTAATGTAGCTAAATGCAAGGTAACATAGGATGAGGGACTATATTTTGGAAACAGTGACTCGAGAAAGGAGGAGGTAGTAGGGGTGGTGATGGTGGTTAACCGATTGCACGTGAGCACAGACAGCAGTCTTGTGACCAAGAGAGCAAATGCAGTCCTTGGATGTATATAGGAGAGGAACAAGTAAGTAGAAGTTTAGCGGTATTACTATTGTTAAGGGATTTGTGAGATCATTACTAGACAATTGTGTCAACATTTCAAATGATGTGGACAAATTGGAAAAAGAGAACGACAAGAATGAATCCTGGTCTGTAATACCTGCCTGCTTTAGTGTTATATTAAAGCATCTTAATCTATTTATCTTTTTTTAAAAAGTTGAGGGGCCTTGGTCATGGTGAGTAAGTTCTTAAGTGGAGACCTATGTGTGGCTCTTTAATTTAGAAAAAACGTAAGCTGAGAGTTAGACATTCAGACTTAATGCCTGCTTACCTGTAAGTGGATGGATTCTGTCAGTTGATATCTAAATCAAGATTAGAGGTCTTTCTAAATGTGTTGTAGATCAACCAGAAGTTAGTTTTGATGCAGGAACTTTTAGAAGGGATACCATCACCTCTTTTATGAAAGGTGGTCCGACTAGAAATTATTGTAATGGTTCCTTTAGACTTTAAAATCTGTAAATGTCTGATAACACCAAGAAATACTATACTCCTGTATTTTTTCAGAAGAGCTGTTGTGTGATGCTGTTCCCAGAAACTCCTCTTTGGGCATTTTTTCCAAAAGTGAAGTTACTGTCCATAGGTGATGGGTATGAGGTTATTTGTGGAAGTACTAACATTCAGGAAATAGTTCAGAGACCATACAAAACAATCTGACTATATCAACCAGGGTCCCCAGCATCCAACTGGATGCAGACACAGGGACATCAATGAGATTTATATAAGCTCTAGTCTCTGATCATATGGCTATAGATGCAGGTTCAGGGCCCATGCTTGTAGATAGGTTTTCGGACATGACTGTAAGTATGGAATATGTGCCTCTAACTTGCAAAACCAACATTGATACTGCAGGCCCATTTAGTACATCTCCATTAGGAAATTGAGGAAAAGAGTGTGGACTCTTCAGGGTAGATGGCCAGTCCCGCCTCTTCCTCATTCCCAGGATGAGGATAGGTGGTTTCAGGTGTCCTTAAAAAAAATCCCATGTCTTCCTAGACACTTAGGTCAAGTAGGTATGCAAAACCAGCTACATTGAATATTTAGCTGGAGTTGGCTTACCTTAAACTGAGCTTGGAGGCATCCACACAGTGGACAGGAGTACAGGCGCCAGCTGGAACTGCCCTCAGCATTTTCTTTACGGGTCTAAAACAAACCCACTAAATCGTACACTGGAACATCAATCTCTGGCAAGTGTAGATGTTCTCTTAGAAATGCAGGTGGGTGAGCAAGAGACACGCACACCATGTTACTCATAAAACAGATGTTGAGCTAAAGGTCTATAAGCCCCAAAATCACCTTCATGAAATTCTTAGTATTATTATAGCTGCTATGGATTCCAGTCATTCTAGCATGAGCCATCTCTAGTTTTAATCATGCAATTACTCTTAATCAGACCAGTGATTTTTATTACAAAGCTTTTATTAAAAAAAACAAATGCTCAGCACATTAACTCAAACTGGAATGACAAAAAAATCAGTTGACAACATTTTTGGCAAAGGCTGTGCCTTTTAAAAAATGGGTACATCGATGCTCATTTTAGCAACTGGCATAAAATCCCACTAACAGGCTAACAAAAACAGGTACAAATACAGAACAAGTGAAGTAAATTCAAGTGCTGGGCTTTTTGTTGTTTTTACAAGGAAGAGGGAAAGGGGTGAGAAGAACTCACTGCAGTTGAATTTACTGGATGTATTGCTTATGTTTACAGAGTGTAAATGAAACAGGAGTGACATGTCTACTGACCACCTGACTGTGGTGTTACATTTATTTAAGTTCTCTAGGACACTCTATTACATAGACTGAGAGGCCACTATTTGTTACAAATAGTTTAACAAAAAGCCACGTTTTCCATACAGGTTTTTTTTCTTCTCCTCTGTCAGAAAAAAAATACTTAAAAAAAATCAGATAGTTGAAGCTTATTTAAAGCTCACAGCTAGTAAAATATACACCAATGAAGTTAGAAACTAAGAGTTAAAATATAAAAGCATTCAAGTGTCTTAAAGCTAAAAACAAAATTGATCCTTTTGCACCATTAAATAAAAAAAAGTCTGAGCATCTTCCTCGTCCAGATGACTTCCATTCTTCAATGTGCTACATGTGGGTAGCTGTGTTCAGTTGGCTGAAGCAGGCAGAAACAGCTGACCTACCTGTTGCTGACTCAGTATGGAAACAGGAGAGAGACAGGCTTAGGAGTGCAAGGTGAAGATGAAAGATGTTCTGCCAACCTGAGCAATCTGAAATACTCATTTGCTCCATTCTATAATCAGGGCTGGGGTCCTGTGGTAGTGAAATATTTTGGCAGTGATTGTCTTTATGATTCAGTGTCTTTAGCAGTGACATCATGGTGAATTCAACATCCTGGAAAGACCCGTGGGGGTGGTCTGTACAGATGAAGGACACACCTGGGGTATTAACAAGCTTCCATCTCCAGAAGGGGTCCTGGCGTCGCTGCCTTTGCTTTGCATGTTGAGAACGCATTTCTTTTCCCACCTACAAAGGGAAGGGGAAAAAAATGTCAGCTATATCCAGTTTGCTTTAAGCAGTCGAGCCCCAAGGAGCCATCTGAACAAAATATATCTTAAGCCTGGTGTCTCAAACTCCCGTCCTGTGGGCCAGCCCTGGCCGAAGCAATTGCAAAATTCAGTCTGGCTCTCCTGGTGGGCAGGAGGAAGGCATGTCCGTTACTGAGCCCCAAGTCCCGCCATTTCCCACCACTGCCCTGCCCTCTCCCCCAATGGCATACTGCTTTAAAGATCACTAGGGGAGCCAGGTGCCATGCGGCAGCAGTGGTCAATTCTCCCCCGCCCCCTCCAAGAGCCATGGAGAAGTGGAATAAGTGCACCCATCCAGTGCTCTCTGCGGCTACTGCTTCTGCAGAGAGGCTTGACCACTGCTGCTGCATGGTGCTAACCCCCCTGGTGATCTCCAAAGCTGTGTGCTTGGGCAAGAGGGCAGGACAATGGCAGGAAGGGGCAAGACTTGGGGGTTGGTAACAGATAGCCCCTGCCTCTCGGGAGTCCCGGACCAAATTGTGCAATCATTCCGATCGAGACAACAGGCCTATGAGCTGGGAGTTTGAGACTCATGTCTTAAATTCTCTAAAGGGTAAGCCATGCTGATGGTCACAAAAATCCCATGGACCAACTGTACGAAGGAAAGAGTGCTTTTGGAATAGCAACCTGGGTTCTAGCAGTGCTTTAGCTCAGAGCGGAAGCCTGTAAGAATGTTCAAGGGCTCTTGTCTTGCATTATATAGTCACCAGATTACTTTGCATTATTAATAGCTTGATAAACAACATGTAAGCTGTCCATCCTAGAATGTAAAGAAGTCAGAGTTAGAAAGTCAAAGTTAGGCTCTGTCTACACTGAGCATCTGGGCCTTTGCAGCCGAACCATTGTAAGGTGTGATGTGTAGTTGCTCTCTCCCAGTGACAAAATAGAACCACTTCCAACAAGAGGAGGTAGCATTGTCACTGGGAGTGCAGTCTATACGGCGCGTATCATCAAACCTTTTGTTGTATGGGAGGTATTTTTTCACACCCTGACTGACAGAACTCTGGTCATCTGAAGAAGTGGGCTGTGCCCACAAAACCTCATGATACCAATGTACATGTTTTGTTAGTCTATAAACTGCTACCAGACCTTTTGTTGTTTTTTAGAAGTTTTAATGATAGATGTGCTAGTGTTAGACATAGCTTGAGAGAAATTATTCTCTTGCAATAATTGACCTAGATGTCTGTTAGAGGGTTAGACACGCCTTATTAGGACACTAATAAAGGTCAATTAAAACTGCAGCTTGATGCCTCAAGCCCTACTCTAGTTAGAAGTAAAAATATTGTGTTTTCTTTAAGCAACTAGCAGGAATGCTAAAATGGGAAGCTACTTAGAATCCTCTGAACCCCTGCCATGGTGTGAAACAGAACGGGTCGGATATATCCATAAGGGTATGGCTTCCAGGTCAGTCAAAGACCACAGCGCTTATGTTGTCTGACAGCAGAGCTTGTGAGGATCTTAGGAAGAATGACTAATATTGTTGTGCATGCAAAAGGTCACCGGGTGCAGGCCTTAAGAACTGCTCATTCCACCCTCCAGAGATAAGCCTCGTTGTTAGCTTGACATCATGTAGAGATATGTGAGATATCCGAATGAAATTTGCGAGAGTTTTTCCAAATGAATGAGAGCGTACTGAAAACCGGATCTACTTCACTGCTGATTCAGTAGTCGCCCAGGCCCTCCGGGCCCAGACAGTAGGATTATAAAAGGGCTCCTCCCAATGCTAGACTAGTGAGTCAAACCACCCTGCTTAGATGATGCATCAGTTATTTTTAGCATAAAGATCAATCTTGAGTGGTGGTCTAAGTGTTGCTGCTATGCCATCAACATCCACTCAAAGTGTAACCCTGCAGGTACTGCACAGCTGCCACTCATTTAAACCTTCTCATTAGAACAGCTTTTAAAAATACTTGAAATTATATCAGCTAGGTAAGTGAAGCAGTATCAGATAGGGGAGAAGAGGGGGTACTTCAAAGCAGCAGTGCTGTTTGAAGCCTGGGGCCAGACCCTGGGCTTCATGCGGCTCTGCTGCTTTGAAAAGCTGCATGCAGCCCAGAGCCAGCTCGGGTGTCCCCAGGCTGCATGTGGTGTTTCAAAACAGTAGTACCCAGTGGAGCCCAGGATCAGCTGGGGACTCCCCTGCTAATCCTGGGCTCCGTGTGGCACTACAACTTTGAAACACCACATGGAGCCCGGGATCAGCTGGCTGACTCCAGGCTCCAAGTGGCACTTTCGCCTTTGAAGCCCTACGGCTGTTGCTGCACTTCAAAGGCGGAGGCACCCAATCGAATAGTCAATGAAAAATGCATCAACTATTCGATTAGTCAGTTACCTATACTTAACATCCCTAATATCAATTATAGACTTCATAGATAATTCAAAGATTTCTTCAAGCTGTGATAAAAGAATGACAAAGTTAATAAAGATCCTATTGGACCAACTTCTGTTGGAGAGAGAAAGAAACTTTGGAGCTTAGAGAGAACTGCTCTACCTGGGAAAAGTATTCAGTGTTCTTGGTAAATACAAGGCGGAACTCATTGTTCAGCATAGGCAATCAATGCATAATTGTAAGGAACCACTGAAGGTGAAATGGCCAGTTGACAATACAGATGTCATTGTATAGAGGACTACACAATTAGCCAATACGCCCAGGCTTATCAATTAATCTTGTCGACAACACGTTTTCTCTCCCCTCCACCCCCCACTGCCTCTGTATCACAGGCAGCAAGGTGGGGGGAAGCAGGAGCCAGTGATTCCCCCCCCCCCCCCCAGTGCTGCTGTCTCCAATAGAGAGGCAGCAGCGTAGAGGTGAGGGGGATAGGCTGGAGCCAATATGTATGAGGAACAGGCTTTCAAGCTAGCTCCCCGTGGACCTGCCTCCCCCCTTTCCCCTGCTGCATCCTACAGAGGCGGGGGTAGAAAGAGGGAAGCAGGCAAGAACCAATGCTAGGGGGCCCAAGCTTAAAAGCTGGTACACCCAGCACCAGCTCCCCCGTGCCAAATGCGCCTGCCTCTTAACGGGTTGCTTTGTGGGATGCAGAACAGCCTCTGTCTGCAGGGAGCTCTGTGCAGGAAGCTGGTTTTTAAACTGGCTCCCTTCACAGACTGGTTCTGCCTGCCACCCCACACTGCTGCCTCTGATAAAGAGGCAGCAGCACAGAGTGGCAGGGAGCTCCCCAGGAGTGGGGCTGGAAGCACATTGGCTGCTGGCCCCACCCCTGGGGACTATTGAATAGTCATGTAACCTCTAAGATTTCATGTTGTTTACATGACTATTTCATTACAAGACACCTCTTTAATTGCTGGGGCTGGTGGAAAGAAAAAGGGGGAGGGATAGCTCAGTGGTTTGAGCATTGGCCTGCTAAACCCAGATTTGTGAGTTCAATCCCTGCGGAGGCCATTTAGGGATTTGGGGCAAAAATTTGTCAGGGATGGTACTTGGTCCTGCTGTGAAGGCAGGGGACTGGACTCGATGACCTTTCAAGGTCCCTTCCAGTTCTAGGAGATAGGCAATCTCCATTATTAAACACTCACCTACACTGTTGTAATTTTCTCACTCAGGTGTGAAAACACACACACCCTCTGAGCACAGCAAGTTTCAGTGATGATGCTGCATTGTCTATAGGACATAGCTTTTAGCCATACAGCTGTGTCGTCACAGCCATGTTGCTAAAAGTCATGCAGCGAAGCCACTGTTTGTCAGCTCTTCAGCTAACAAAATACCTCCATCCCTAGCATGCTGTTCACATTGGCACTTGTCCTGGCAAAACTTTTATCTTTCTAGGAGAATTTTTTTTTTACACCTCCAAAGGATAAAAATTTTGTTCAGTTGCCAGTGTAGACATAGCCTAAAGAAAATATAGTAGTAGTAATATAATAAAACAGATAACATAGCACCTTGAAGTATGTCAAAAGACAATACAAAAACTTTTACAACAAATGGATTAAGCGTACACATTACTGCTGTTAGTTATTATATGTCAAATCAAACATCAGGTTAGAGAATTTTGTTAGCGAGTGGCTCTATGCTGTTATCAGAGCAGCAATTAAAGCCTGCTAAACTTAGGGTGCAAATATTTATGCAGTGTGCCAGACTTTAAATGTAAAGGGCATTCCTGCCACCAGTTTCAACTGAAGCCTCATTATAGAAGGTATTTATTTGTACAGTGCATCTTGGCTGCTGATTAGACAGTGGCTGATTTATTACTTCACCTGAGCAATTATAAAAACTTATGCTCTCTAAGGTCCAAAACCAAAACACTCTTGAAATTACATTACAAAGATAGCTTCCCCAATTATCACCCCCTATTGTCATTACCTCACAGACACTAACCTATCCCCCTCTCACACACCGCCATTCTAAAATCTGATTTGTCAATGTTATGTGTGTTCACTTTTTTTTTATTGTATCACTTTGGTATATATAGTCGCGCCAGTTTTCTTCCACAAATTGATCTGAGGAAGTGGGTCTGGCCCACAAAAGCTCATCACCTAATAAACCATCTTGTTAGTAAAGTGCTGAATAGTCCTGTCTTTTGTTTCAGCTAGACCAGACTAACACGGCTGCATCTCTATCACTATTGAAATCAAGATGCTTCTTTAGTCAGCTTCTAAATCCCAACCAGTAAATTGAATAATCAAAATACAGACCACTATTTATGGTGGAAGAGAAAAGGTGAGAAGGACAAACATTAAGCAAATAAGGCTGCTTTAGAAAAACTGCATTAGAATGAAAATGCAAGTTCTGTTGCTAACTCCATTCAGATCTTTAATTTGAGGGAGAGCTGACTCTTTCCCCCTTAGCTGATTAAGGGAAGTTTTTACTTGGTGTTGTGCTTGGTAGCTACAAAAAGAGCAGGCAAAGCTGTTGTGCCCTTTGAGAACAAAGTCAACTGTCCATTGCAAAAACCCAGCTGTTTCAACGGACGTGGTGTATATTGACTAATTCAGTTCCTATTTCCTCCTAAAACCATCCCAATTCCCCAACTAAAAAAAGCCTTTCAGTTTCCTGCATTTTTTTTAAAGTAGCACATTGCTTCACAACATATGGGGATCAAAGAGTTATAAAGGGCTCTACCTTTCCAAGGAGCACGAAAGAGGCCAAGCAAATAGCAGAGGAACACTGGTGAGAGCACCCTGCAGATTTATGTTTACTTTGTGCCTTTTCATCCCAGATTTTCAAAGGTTTGGTCCAGGTTAGTCTTCCTGGGAAGGTTTTCCTCTCAGTTGCACATGAAAACATTCAGCTTCCTGTTGAGGAATGGCCTTGAGGCGCCAGGCCAGTAGTTCACAGCAGTCTGATACAAGTGCTGTGATTCAGAACTACTCCCCGTTAGCAGCCCCAAATGTCTACTTCACTGAAGGAAATGAAATGCTCTTCTGTTGAGATGATTCCCTACCTCCTCCCCCTTCCCTTGCCAGCAAGCTATCTTTGAAGTCAGGAGGTTAAAATAACGACCACGGCCTTGCTCTGGCCTTCAGTTTTTAAACTGGGGCCTTTACATATTTGAGTCAAAGTACAACTGTAGCAATTTTTCTGACTCAGATTTTCATAATCTCTCCCTTCCTCTCCTTTCTTTTTCCACCCGTAAAGAGGCTTCTTTCATTATTCCAATTGCACAAGGAGGCCTAAAGTTATTCTTTCCAGAGTAATACTACAGAAAATTACACAGCAATTCTCTGCAAATCATGGCAAAGGTATGGTTTTCCCCAGCTGCTCATTTTTTAAGGCTATAGACAGAAAGTTACTTCTACTACGGATAGATCAACCCACTTCTTTTAAGAAAACTACTATGGTGTTGCCTTAATGATATAAAACAGGTCAAATCAGGCTTCTTTTCACGAAGCCACAGGCATGTGCTAAGGAGACTGAAGCCTTCCCACATCTGAGACTTCGCTGGGGGGCTGCCGCTGACGTCTGGCCAAGCCAGGCATGCCCCGGCAAAGCCCAATCCACAAGCAAAGTCCATGCAATCAAAGACTGCAATTACAGTTCCCTGCCTGTGGTTAGGCTTCAAAGAAAGTGCTGCAAGTCACATTTTACATATGTGAAGTCCTGAACCTGAGCCATAATCGGAGCTACTGCCTACCATTTGCACTGTTCTTCAGACTGCAGAAAAATACAAGCACACACCCCTCTCCAGTTTTTGAATAAGTAACTTCAATAGAAACAAACAAAAAGCTCTCTGATTATGAGAGCGCTGAACTTCAACAGCTAGCAACACCAAAGCTGTGACTCACAACTGGAAGTTAGTTGGGTGAAAAAACAAATTATTTTTGCTTTCCCAAAAGACAGCATCCAAGTTTTGCACCCTCTTCCTCATCTTTTGCAATGGAACAGAATGAACCCAAGGTCAAAGGACACCTCATCTCCTAGAACATTGCAAAATAAAGAGTTACTCATCTTCAAGATGATTAAAAACAGGGTTTAGAGGGGCTGAAATGTTGATGATTACATAGCGTCATCCAATTCAGGCCAGCCACTGGACACGGTATTGAAATCAGGGTATTAAAGTAGCCTTGAAAGAGGAAGTGGGTCAAAGGAAGAAGTAGCCCTTCAGAAAAGGCTGTTTATGAACGAGTGTTCTCTAAAAGGGGCTATACGTATGTTGTTTTTCCACCGTGCTTTGGGGTGAGGCAGTGGAAGGAAAGGCAAGGTGAAATGGGGAAATTTTTCAATTACAAAACCTGCTTTTATTAGTGTGTTTTGAATGACATATCAAACCATGTCCTGAGCAAAACTAATCCGAATTTTTTCTTTTGGAGTTTTCAGAACTACTGCTAAAGGCCCAACTTCTCGCCACTATTCTTCAATATTAAAGACACCTAAATATGTAAATAAAAATATTACGCCACTAATACAAATGTTTCATTCTAAGTAACCCACACTATCACATTGATGCCTTGTCTACTCAGGAAATTCTTGGTTTCTTCACCACTTCAGTTTCACTGCTGGCAGCTACTGTGGGATTATTAATGTTATGCTGATGCAGCAGCATCTGCTGGTGTGTTCAATGGCATGAGTCATAGACCTACTCCAAAGCAGGGTTAATGACCAGGCTTGTGGCCACCTAAAGCCCTGTCTATGTGAAGACTCCCACTGGTGGAGTAAAACCAGCAGCACATATTTATCAAGGGCATTCTGCAATAAAGAGTATAAAGATGACCTTTGACCTATCACTGTTTGGCAGGATTATACTGCTAACTCTTGACATGTTCTTTCCACTTCAGAACAGAAACTCCGTGTAGCTCAATAAAAACTTTGTTACCACTAAGTAGCCAAGACTCCAGCAGCTTCTTTGAGAGAAGAATGATCAACATATGAAGTGACCTGCGAAGGAGGCAAAATGGGTTTGTGCCCTTTTTGCTTCGTTCTAATGTATAATGAACATTTGAAGGAACAAATCTTTCAAAAGAGATATGAAGAGTTGCTTTATTTTTTTTACATGCGAAATCCAGTTCTTGCCTACACTATGCCTCCTGGAAAATTTGGTCTGATAGAAGAAAAATACAACATCTCAAGCATCAAGGATATAAAATCTGCACACAGAGAAGGGAATCTAAGCTACGTCTAGACTACATCCCTCTGTCGGCAGAGGGATTTAAATGAAGCACTTCGAAAGTGCAAATGAAGCAGGGATTCAAATATCCCATGCTTCATTTGCTTTATCATGTATTGGCACTCTTTTGAAAGAGCGCTATTTTGAAATTGAAACCGCAGTCTAGACATGGTTCTTTCGAAAATGGGGCCCTTTTTTGAAAGATCCTGTAAATCTAAGTTTTTGAAAATGGGGCCCGTTTTTGAAAGAACTGCGTCTAGACTGTGGTTTCAATTTTGAAATAGCGCTTTTTCAAAAGAGCGCCATTACATGATTATGCAAATTAAGTGCGGGATATTTAAATCCCGACTTTGTTTACACTTTCTAAATGCTTCATTTACATCCCTCTGCTGACAAAGGGATGTAGGCTAGATGTCGTCTAAGTCAAGGTTTCAAATTGCGTTCACTCAAATACCAAGTGTCAGGAGGAAAGATTCTCTTGCAGCACTTTTAACAACACTATCCCTTCAATTCTCTTTTGTTCTAAGAAAATTGCTCACAATAACAGGAAAAACGTTTATATTTTTGATACTTTAAGGTAAATCAAGTAATTTCTTCAAATAAAGAAGGAAAAAAGTGGCAAAATATTTTTTTCCTTTGTAAATCACATTTAACCTATAGGTACAGGTTGAACCTCTCTAGTCCAGCACCCTCAGGTCCTGACCGCCACCAAACCAGAGCATTTGCCAAATCATGGGAGGTCAGTATTGTCTAGTTGCATTACCAACACTTCTATTGCCTTCTTAAAGACATTTAGGGGTAAATTAAGAGCAAAACAACAGCACAGAACACTGAGTCAGGACTGATGACTGTAAAACTTTATGGGACTGCGGAAAACTTGGCCATGCCCATGGTAAGTGGACATCCAGCTAACTAAAATCAGGCTGGACAATGGCTGTTACTGGACCAGAGTATGCCAGATTAGAGAGGATCAACTTGTAGTAAAATTTGTGGTTAGACTTTTAATTCTGATATGAAGACCCAACCTCAGAATTCAGCCCATGCTCATGAATGATTCAGTACAGAAATAGTTTTATATTTGAGCAATAATATCTAAGTGGTTACAGCCACCTGTTTTTACATAGCTCTATTAACTCCTTCTTCCCCAAGCCCAAAGTTTCCAGTGCAAAGTAGCAATGTGTAGAACTCACTATGCCAGCACTATGTAAGGCTCAATCATTTCCAAATAACTACTTGCTACAAATGATTAAAAATAAACACACACCTTGTCAGGACCTCAAGTTAGAGTATTTACAAGCAAACAATATGCATCTCCAGTTCTAAGAACTCAAGATGGGATAAGTTTGCAAGAAAAAACAAATCACAACAATGTAACAAAAAAAGCTTTCAGGCTTCAGGAGAATGCATCTTTCCCCTCCACAATGAAATGTGGACCTCTGAATCTACTAACCGAGGCTTTACAAAAGTCACAGGCTGGGGACCAAAGTGTCCAGTGTTCTAGTTCTACCTATGTCAGAGCAGATTTCATAAGTTGCACTTTTGTAGCTCTTCATAAAAATTTTGTGGGCATAGCACATTATTCTTATTTTTATAGAACCATAGAACTGGAAGAGACCTCAGAAGGTCATCAAGTCCAGCCCCCTGCTCTAGGCAGGACCAATTCCAACTAAATCAACCTGGCCAGGGCTTTGTCAAGCCGAGACTTAAACACCTCTAGGGATGGACACTCCACTACTTCCCTAGGTAACTCATTCCTCCAGTGCTTCAGAGAAGAGCGACAAGAGTGATTAAAGGTTTAGAGAACATGACCTATGAAGCCAGGCTTCATGAACTGGGCTTGTTTAGTTTGGAAAAAAGAAGATTAAGGGGGGGACATGATAGCGGTTTTCAAATATCTAAAAGGGTGTCACAAGGAGGAAGGAGAAAACTTGTTCCTCTTGGTTTCTGAGGACAGGACAAGGAGTAATGGGCTTAAAGTGCAGCAGGGGAGGTTTAGATTGGACATTAGGAAAAAATTCCTAACTGTCAGGGTGGTCAAATATTGGAATAAATTGCCAAGGGAGGTGGTGGAATCTCCCTCTCTGGAGATATTTAAGAACAGGTTAGATAGACATCTGTCAGGGATGGTGTAGATGGAGCTTGGTCCTGCCTTGAGGGCGGGGGGCTGGACTTGATGACCTCTCGAGGTCCCTTCCAGTCCTATGATTCTATGATTCACCACCCTCCTAGTGAAATACTTTTTCCTTATATCCAACCTGGACCTCTCCCACCACAACTTGAGACCATTGCTCCTTGTTCTACCATCTGTCACTACTGAGAACAGCCTTTCTCCATCCTCTTTGGAACCTCCCTTCAGGAAGTTGAAGGCTGCTATCAAATCCCCCCTCACTCTTCGCTTCTGCAGACTAAACAGACCCAAGTCCCTCAGCCTCTCCTCATAAGTCATGCGCTCCAGCCCCCTAATCATTTTGGTTGTCCTCCGCTGGACCCTCTCCAATGCGTCCACATCCTTTTTGTAGTGAGGGCCCCAGAACTGGACACAATACTCCAGATGTGGCCTCACCAGAGCCGAATGAAGGGGAATAATGACATCTCTGGATCTGCTGGCAATGCTCCTCTTAATGCAACCTAATATGCCATTAGCCTTCTTGGCTACAAGGGCACACTGTTGACTCATATCCAGCTTCTCATCCACTGTAACCCCCTGGTCCTTTTCTGTAGAACTACTACTTAACTGGTTGGTCTCCAGCCTGTAACTATGCTTGGGATTCTTCCTTCCCAAGTGCGGGACTCTGCACTTGTCCTTGTTGAACCTCATCAAATTTCTTGTGGCCCAATCCTCCAATTTGTCTAAGTCACTCTGGACCCTATCTCTGCCCTCCAGTGTATCTACCTCTCCCCCTAGCTTAGTGTCATCCGCAAACTTGCTGAGGGTGCAATCCATCCCCTCATCCAGGTCATTAATAAAGATATTGAACAAAACCGGTCCCAGAACTGAAACTTGGGGCACTCAGCTAGAAACCGACTGCCATCCTGACATCGAGCCGTTGATCGTTACCCACTGGGCCCGGCTTTCTAGCCATCTTTCTATCCATCTTACCGTCTATTTGTCCAATCCACATTCCCTTAACTTGCTGGCAAGAATATTATGGGAGATTATATCAAAAGCCTTGCTAAAGTCAAGATATATCATATCCATTGACTTTCCCACATCCACAGAGCCAGTTACCTCATTATAGAAGCTAATCAGATTGGTCAGGCATGACTTGTCCTTTGTGAATCCATGCTGACTATTCCTAATCACTTTCCTCTCTTCCAAGTGCCTCAAAATGGATTCCTTAAGGATCCCTTCCATGATTTTTCCAGAAACCGAGGTAAGACTGACCGGCCTATAGTTCCCTGGATCGTCCTTCTTCCCTTTTTTGAAGATGGGCACTACATTTGCCTTTTTCCAATCATCCGGGATTTCTCCCGATCGCCACGACTTTTCTAGTGAGGAAGCAGACTCAGTAGAAGTAAATGGACATACTCATACAATACCACAAATTAATCTACACCAACAACGCTGTCCAGACAAAGACCAAATCCTGTCCCTCTCCCAGCCTGCCCAAGACTAGCAGCTAGGAGCCACTGGCTGGGGCATTCCCAGCAGCCTAGGAGAGGTCTGACGCTGCCTCCTTAGCTGCAGGAAGCTTCATATCTACATGCACAAGTGCAGTGAGGGTAAAATATGCAGTTCCACTGAATCTGAAAAGCTTCAAGATTTGATTGAATTTGCCACAATTTCATTTCAGGATGGAAAAAAGAGGAAAATAATTCTAACAATGTCTCAATTTGTAGGACAAAATATTTTGGTTTTGAAACATCTTGGTTTCAAAGTGTTTATTTTGTATTTGAATACAAAATAAGTTTCAAATAAAACAAACTTTTAGATCTCCCTGGAAAAAAACTGAATTGTTATAAAAGAGAATTGTGAAAATTTCAGATTTGAAGTGAATCTGGATTTTGAAATCTTAAAAAAGTGTGTGAAAAATTATTTCCATCCTCAACACAAAACATTACGAGAACTTCACACTTGTCAGTCTGGTGCTAAATTCACTAAACCAACTGATTTGAAGAGGGGTGGGAGTATAGGTGGACTACCAGCAGTCTTCCCTCCCTCCCCTACCAGGTCAGAATTCGAGCAAAAGTTTCCCATTCTTCTCCCCCCTCCCCAACAGTATTTTCAAAGTTGTTTTTTTTTTTTTTTAAGGTATTTTCTATGGAAGGGATAATAAGCTTTTCAGGATCTTGTAAAACAACTCCTACTTCACAGAAGTTTCCTTTCAAACAGGGTTTTGTATTGTTTTAAATAAAAACATTGAATCTGAACAGACAACACTGATTTACTACTTTTTGGACTTCATAAGTTTGGAGCAAGTTAGTACATAAGTTACACTTCTGTATAGCTCATCTGATTTCATTTTCTAGCTCTTGCACCAAAGGATGTAGTTTACAAATATTGCAGATAGTGGATTTAAATATTGATTGGTATTGAAATCCCAGAGTCACTTGACCTCAAATTTGTAAAAAAAAGTTTAGAAAATGTATATGTTAACCCTAGATTCACCTGTTAATAGTACCTTACAAACACAAACAAATCACATACTATGCCATAGGTAACAAATGGAGCCGTGGCTCAAAAACTCAGCTTTATTCTGCATCTACTACAAATGCCAGAGCAGAAGAATGTTCTATTCCTCATCTTTCCCGATATATGTCACTATATTCTCTATGGCTGTGTCTACATTGGCACCCTTTTCCGTAAAAGGGATGCTAATGAGACACTTCGGAATTGCAAATGCCGCAGGGGATTTAAATATCCCCCGCGGCATTTGCATGAACATGGCTGCCGCTTTTTTCCAGTTCGGGGTTTTGCCAGAGAAAAGCACCAGTCTAGACGGGATCTTGTGGAAAATAAGCCCTTTTTGAAAGTAGGAATAAGGGATCTTCCGGAAAAGTGGCAGCCATGTTCATGCAAATGCCGCGGGGGATTTAAATATCCCGGAAGATCCCTTATTCCTACTTTCAAAAAGGGCTTATTTTCCGCAAGATCCCATCTAGACTGGTGCTTTTCTCTGGCAAAACCCCAAGCTGGAAAAAAGCGGCAGCCATGTTCATGCAAATGCCACGGGGGATATTTAAATCCCCTGCGGCATTTGCAATTCCGAAGTGTCTCATTAGCATCCCTTTTACGGAAAAGGATGCCAGTGTAGACACAGCCAAAGTGTAACCTGAAAGGAACAATTTTTTTTTTAAAGTGTGCCTTTTTTGCATCTTCATTATGTATAAACACCTGCACCGAAGAGACATTTTCCTTCTTGTTTGTCTTTCACCTTAGAAATGTCACTATCGAGTCTGATCTCCCTCCCCTTGTTTTTCTGGCAGACCCGCTGAATACCTTAAATCCATGCTTGCTTTTACATGTTCTTGGCAGCTTCCATGAAAGATATGTATTTCCAAAATGTTAGTCACTGATATTAGCACCTGTTTCAACAAAAAACTTTTTAAATATCTTGACCAATTATTTTCTGCTCAGTTGCCCAGCTTTCACCCTCTCTATACATGATATCATCACCTAAGTTCTCCAATCATCAGAGAGCTTCCAGGGCAGACAAGACCTAATTTCTCATGTGATCAGGGGAGCTGACAGACTTGCCAGGCCACTGGGCAAGTTGGGAATTGGGGGTTAAGGGGAGTGACTCTGTGCTTTTGGTGGGGCCTTGCGTGGAAGGGGTAGCGTTGAGGCAGCCAGCAGTCAGGAGCCCCAGCCCCTTTGAATAGCTCAGCCTTTGGGCGTTGCGCCTCTTATGCATCGCTCACCCTGTCGGCAAGCCTGCCTTTGATAAGATTTTTTTTAACGATGTAAATAAGTTTAATATTTACAGAGGAGACCATGCAATTTACTGGTCACCTTCCAGACTTAGAAATGAGATCCGCTGTAGTAGTCATATTGCCATTTTTTGAGGAAAGTGGCAGAGTAATTATTGTCACCATTACAGTTTAAAGTTGGTGAGCCATACTAGAGTGAACAGCTCTCTTGCTTCCTTGCCAGAGTGTGTATAGGGTCTCGGTGTTCACACCTAAGTAGCACTTGTACAGCCATCCACCTTGCCCATACGCAAATACTGTTTACTAGAATAACAATGTGAGCAACAAAGGAAATGTATAAGTGTTAAATGAACTGCTCTCCCATAACTCCTGACACAACAAAGGGGCGGGCTGGATCCAGACAGCCCTCCAAACATTTGGATCTGGACTGGCTCTTGGGCAGGCTCCCTGTCTGTCGCGGCCTCACATGCCACTTAAAGCGGCCAGATGCTGGGGCCAACCTGTGTCTCTGTGCCTGGTGCACTTCTTGGGGGAGTCTCCACATGCTGTTCCTGAACCCAGCACAATCCTTGCAGTTCCCATTGTCCAGAAACCAGCCATTGGGAGCTGCAGGCGCATGCAGCACACAAAAACCTACTGCCCCTTCCCCGCTCCAAGGCACGCACCACACAGAGACACACACTGACCACAGCAGCTGGCTGCTTTGAGCAGTATGTGGGGATGTGGCAGACACATAGCCTGCCCGAGGGCCCCACTGGGCTGCTGGCTGGGAGCTGCTTATGGTAAACGTCTCCTCACCATAGCCTGCATATGGCACCCCACTCCTTCCGACATCTACACCCTGCCCCAAATGTCCTCCCAGATTCTCCATCCCTTCCTACATATCTTCCTCAGGTCACAATCCTCTCCTGCACCCAAACCCCCTCCCAGACCCTGCACACCAATCCCCTGCACCCAAGTCACAATCCCTTCCACTAAAACTCCCACGCACACCCCCTCCTGCACCCCAATCTCCTACCCCACCTCATTTCTGCACACAATCTCCATGCCAGAACCTGCACCTCCTCCATTAATAATATAGAAAACTGCGGCACATGACCACTTACCAAATTCTTAAGAGTGGCCCTTCAATCAAGGCCCATTCAGGTTTACATTTTTATGACCCCCCCCCCCCCCCCCGAGGATCTCTACTTACTGAATTCTCCAATCTGTCACTGGACTGTTTTTATGTTTTGCTAACCCACCAGCAATTTAAAGAACTTTATCAGACAGACAATAAGACATACACTTCAACTTCATGTTTCTACATGACCAGCCAGGAAACTACCTGGTCAACTGCAGTCATCTGACCAAGTTCTTTTCCACAGCAATACAATGTCTGGGGCAGTAGGTTTGGTCTAGTTTACATTCTGTTTGTCAACCTCTCACTCATTTCCCCTAGTATTTAGAAATACATTTCTAGTTTTGCCCCCTATCCAAAAATCTCATCCCTTATTGAATAAAATTTGGCTCCAATATTCCTGTAAGGAAACAGATTCTTAAGTGGGAGTCTAATTATTTTACATTGTTTAAATTTAATTACACAAAAGATCAAAATACACCTCTTTAATATGTTTTGATTGTAAATAAAAATTATTCAGGTTTTCTTCTGAGAGTTGAGTGTGTTCCTGAACTAAATGCTAGTTCTATCAAATTGTTGAAAGCTGAAAAGAAAGATATATTTAATTCTCCCAGGTTTCTCCCCAATTTCTTTCATTCCTTAATTAGCTCAGAAATTGACATATAGCAGGATGCAAATGGGAGTTGCAGGTATTCTATATGTCAAGTTAAATATGTCCACATTTCAGGGTAACAATCTGGAGTGGAATTTTTGTTTGCTTGTTTTTTTAGTTGCACCTTTCCAGCAATTTAGAAGTCGTTATTCTCAGTTTGTAATGAGAAAAGCAGCTTGTCAGATTCTGTCAAAAGAATAAAATTCAGTAAGGGAATATGAATTCTCCACTTCCCACACATAAGTTGCTGTCATTTATGGGTTTGCTAAGGATGCCTGCATTCAAAATAAACAAGCTACTTCACCACCAGCCTCCCAGAAGTGATGTTTTCATTACGAATTCATTAATCTGAAGCCACCCTCCCCACTAAAAGAGCAACTTTTGCCATTGGCAAGTCACATGGCACCTTTGGGTTGATTCTAGAGGACTCAATCCAGGACACATTAAGGCTACGTCTACACTGGCATGGTTTTGCACAAGAACTCTTGCAGAAGAATTCTTGTGCAAAAACTCTTCCAGAAGAGAGTGTCTACACTAGCATGTGCCTTTGCGCAAGGGATGTGCTTTTGTGCAAGAGCATCCTTGCCAGGGTAGATTATCTCTTGTGCAAGAAAGCTCTGATGGTCATTTTAACCATAGGGCTTTCTTGTGCCATAAATTTATGTTGCCTGTCTACACTGGCCTCTTGCGCAAGAACAGTTGGACAAGAGGGCTTATTCCTGAGCGGGAACATCATAGTTCTTGCGCAAGAAGCACTGATTTCATACATTAGAACGTCAGTGTTCTTGTGCAAGAACTCGCGGCCAGTGTAGACAGGCAGCAAGTTTTGGCGCAAAAGCAGCCACTTTTGCGCAAGATCACACCAATGTAGACACAGCCTAATTGTTTACAGGCAGGCCCTAAGATACAACTGGATTTGCTCCAATCCCAGTCACCTAAAGGATCTCTATCAGGCATTCCTAAAACTTAAATACCCATCTGAGGAAGTGAAAAAATAGATTGACAGAGCCAGACGAGTACCCAGGCATCAGCTTCTTCAAGATAGGCCCAAAATAACAGAACATCACTAGTCATCACCTACAGCACCCCATTTTAAACTCCTCCAGTGCATCATTAACAATCTACAACCTATCCTGGAAAACAATCCCTCACTCTCACAGGCCTTGGGGGAAAGGCCAATTCTTGCCTAAAGACAAGCCCCTAACGTGAAACAAATTCTTTCCAGCAACCACACATCACACCGCAAGCATATTAACCCAGGAACCCACCCCTGCAATAAACTCCGGTGCCAACTGTATCCATACACAATTTGGGGGGGGGCATGCGGCTAGTCGCACACAGAGTTGGGGGGAGAGAGGGGAGATGCGGCCCGTCGACTACTCCTTTACATCCCTAATTCAAACACAGAATCAGGATCACAAAGAAAAAACAATTTCTTGCCATTTCAACCAGAAAGGACACAGTCTCAACGACTTATCTACCTGCATTCTGCTACAAAGACCTTTTACATCTGCACTTGAAAGGGAATCCTCTGAACTGTCATTCATGTTAAAATTCGACACTCTCCGGGGGGGGACTGAACAAAGACCCCAATTACCTTACCCATTACAAAGATAGCTTCCCCAATTATCACCTCTAATACCATTAGCTCACAGACATCTACCTTTCCCCACCTCTAATATCATTAACTCACAGACACTTACCTTCCTCCCCCCCCCTTCTGTTCTGAAATGTGATTTGTCCTTTTCATATGTGTTCATTTTTTTAAATTGTATCCTTTGGTATATGGTTGTGACTATATTCTTCCACTATTTGATCTGAGGAAGTGGGTCTGGCCCACGAAAGCTCATCATCTAATAAACCATCTTGTTAGTCTTTAAAGTGCTACATAGTCCTGCATTTTACTGTATCAAGTATTATTCAAAAAAGTTACCTGCACAAACCAAGCAAGAGAGATAGGTACCATTCTCAAATCCCATGTTACAAACTGCATGAGGATAAAGAGGAGAAACACAAACACCTGGAACACATTCAACCACTTCTACTTCAACGAATCAGAACATTTTCTATCATCTGCAGAATTCATAAAAAATATTCCAAACACAAATAATTCACCTGAGGCAGGCATCAGTTCTGAGAATCAAAGCAATCCAAGAAAAAAAGTGAAAAATTTTCACTTCAGTGGGTTTATCTAGAAAGGAATATAGTTAAGTTTGATAAGTCCTGCATACTGACTGCAGATTTTAACTTCTTTTTTTTTTATCCATCTACAAAAATTCAGAAAGGGTACACTTTGGACCTGTGATAACAGTAAGTAAAAAGGAGGGCAGTTTTATGGTAACTCTGAAGCCCAAGATGAAAACCATGTATAGACATTTTTATTACGTTTGGCAAGGAGACAGAGGGCGACCCAAGCAGGATATTATTCACATACTGAGACATGCAATGGTTTGTACTTGCCAATTTTAATACTTGGGCCATCACTGTTCTCTAATTGAGCAAACGGTTCCATGACAATAGGAAGAGCCACCCTATCTGCATCATAAAAGTAAACTACATGAGATCTACATGCATGTAATCTGAACAAAATTCCCTAAATATTTTTAATTTCAATTAAAAATTGACAATATTTACTAGAGGCTCTTCTTTCTGTTTTAGTATTAGGGGTATGTAGATGTGGACTTTGCTATTTAGTCATTAATGGTTCCTGCTTCTTACTCCTTCACTTGCAGCCATGCTCTTTTCACGATAGAGTCACCCCTACAGACAGTAAGTAGTGAGGTCTTGGAGAAGAGTGTTTCAGGAGAACAAGCAGTGGAACTTGTTTGCAGATGAGCTTCTGACAAAGAATGAGCCTGTTTTATGCAGGCGACAGAGTGCATGTTTTAGCTCAGTAAAACTTGTATTTCGACGTACCCCAGAAAGAGCTGGTGGGTCCAATACTTAAGGGATTCATTTCTACTATTGACAAATCTGATTTCAGAACAGTATTTGCAAGTCTATAGAAAGGCATCCAGGAAAGATTTTCTGAAATTTTGCTTACAAGGCAGTGAAACATCCAACCTTACATTTACTTGTATGTTTTCCCCATTCATTTCAAAAAATTGTTAGCTTGAAAACAACAATAAATAAATAGCTCTCCAATACAACCCAGTTTAGATTGATTAATGTCACCATAACACGCAGAAGGATAAGGATCTGTAATGTGAGTGGCATATGGCACAGGAGAAATAGGAGGGCAGATCAGTTTTTAGCCCCTTCTGGAGTACAAGCAGCAGCATTCCCGACAGGTAAGTTTCACTGGCTGCTTTCAAATCATGCAAGGCATCCATGGAAACAAAGTGTAGAAGATTCAGTAGTTACACACTTTTTTTTGTTCTGTAGCAAAGAGTTTATGTCGGAGGCAGGAGAGAAAAAGAGCACCTAGAATATGGCTTATACCCCATGACTAATGAGAGTTGGAAAGCTCAATTACTGATTTGGGGGGGGATGTCAGGATCAATTAAGGCTAATATGTAGGGGAGGAGCTTTGTACCTAATATAAAGAGAAGGCCTCAAGTCAGAAGGAGAAAGAAGCCCAGAAGTGTAGGCCTTGAAAGTCTTGCCTGAGAAAGGAATGCTGAATTGGTCAGGAGAGAGATGGGGTGAGCACTAGCTCTCAGAAAAAAAGCTCCAGGCAGTACTGCTCACAACCAGAGACAGGAAGGAGCTTGGGAAGAGGGCCTAAGAACAGGCCAACACAGGAAGAACCCAGGGAACAGCAAGGAGCTTGAGGGAGCAGACAGTGGCTGCTCACTACTGTGTTCCAGGACTGGAACCAAGTGGGTGTGAAACCTCCTGGTACAAGATAAGAACTTCTGAAAGTCCTTAGCTAAGGAAGACGAAGGACCACTGGACGCAGGGTTCAGCGCTAAAGAACGGACAAGGTCATTGAACTCTTATTTGTCAACTGGAATTTGTTACCCCGGTGAGGAAAGACTGTTGGTTACCTGACAGAAGACTAAGATGTGAGAGATGTTTCTTCTATTTTTTTTCTCTATCCAAGGGTGGAATAAATTTTGTCACATGTACTGAGGCATGTGCTGATGTGCACCACCAGCAGAAACATAATGCCAGCTGTGGGCGCTCTGCTAATCAGCTGGGTGGCATTTGAATCTCTCCTGGGTAGACACCCGAGTGCTCAGCTTACAGGGAACACTGCTCCTGAGAATAGCAGACCACTGCGGGGCCGAAGAGACTGTAAGGCGTGGGCAACAAAAGAGGAGATCCTGCCAAATCCAGACATGAGAGGGCATGCTGGCTGGTGAGTCACTGTTCTGCAAGACCTGTTTGACTTATTTAGTTATGTTATAGTGCCTAAAACACTTGAGGACTTTTGTAGGTACACTGTGAGCTAATTATATTGTGTAAATGAAATATTTCAACTGACTCCATGTCCTCTATAAATGGATCTCATTACAGAGGAGGAAGCTGAAAGTCCTTCCAGCACAAAGATAAACTAAAATTCTGCTATAGTAGAGTCTATACTGAGAGTAATATCACATATCCATTGTGTTAAGTAGTGATCTACCTTTGGAGAGCGAGATGAAGAGAGAACAATCTCTTATTTCTAAAATGGGGAACAAATTGAAATTGTTTAAAAAACCCAACTTTTGAGATTTAGTCCAATCATCATGGGAGAACAATTCTTAACAACTGAAAAATAGTCTATTTGCTTAGACCTTGCTTTTTGTTAGTGTTTATTAATCATTTTCAATTAAAATAAGAGAATGGAGGAGAAAAAAAAGCAAACCAGAACATCCAGCCAAAAAGCATCTTGAAGTCAACAACAAGTTAATTGCAGTGCTACAAAGCACAACTCTAACCTGTGCTTTAGGAATTTTGTTTGGGGTGCTGGCTGGAAGTGGTTTTCATTGCTTAATAAAGCCATCCTTGTGCTTCACAGGCAGACTTGCAGCTAGTCAGTGAGGTATGGTGCGTTTGAAAAATGTAAATAAGAAAAGGGAAGTGGTAAATTCCTAATACATAGCCGGTATAAAAACCATCAATAATCAAAACAAGGTTTCTTTGGGATATGTATATCTATAATTTTGGGATAAATTTAGATTTAATTGTAGAATTAAATCTAAGTAGTTTTACAAGAGTGTCTTTTACAACTAAATTTTAGCAGTAAAGCTTTAGAGATGTTCTTACCATGCTTCAGATGTAGGCAGCTGTCATTCTGGGGCCTGTACCTGTAGAAGATTGTTGTCCTTTAACAAATTTCCAGTGAAGAGTTTTTGCACATTCCAAATAAGTTTTATGCTACAATATTACATAGATTTGTTTTGTTCTTTTTTGTGGTTCTTATACCAGCCATTTTGTTTATTTTAAAATATATTTTTGATGTGAAAGGAAAAGAAGAGACCTCACTGATGCTTCGAGCCGACCTATAAGGCAGCTGTTAGTGTACAAAAACTAAAATGTAAACACAATGGAAATACTACAGAGGCTACTAAAATTACATGACAGACTAGTGTCAAATAATCACTGATGCACTTTCTTTGGTCTACATATGAAAGTGAAAAGACCTGATTAAACAGAAGCAAAGCATGACAATAAAGGTAGCGATGAATAAGTTCACCAAAGTAAAAGTACATTGTTTCTATCCAAGTGAAAATGTGTATTTGATGCATTTTTAGTCACGTTCAAAATAACATTTTAAATATTAAAATGTGAATCAAAAGTGTTGAAGTAAGAGTGAAAACGAAACAGTGCGGTATGTGGGGGGTTTAAGATACACAAATGAGTGTGGAAAATAAAAAAAACAAGAGCCACTCACAACATACCTGATGTTGACTCCTGTAGTTTTTCTCTCTTCCTCTTCTTTTTCTTCCCCTGGAAAATAGATGACTTTACCATGCCATTCTATATATAGAATTATTTTTCCTCCACCCAGTAACCAACAAATGAATTCCATGCATAACATCTCAAATCTGAGGATTTTGTGAAAAAGTGGCATTGAAGCAATAGCATTTTCAATGTAGTTCAACCCCCATGTCAATTCCATGCAATCTGTTCCAATTGCAGCCAGTTTTGCACTTTTCATGCTTACGGAGAAACATCTGTGAAAGTCTTAGAATGTGTCAGTTTCTCAAATGAGACAAATCCTCCAGACATATTGCATTTGCCAGCATTATTTGGTCACAAATAAACCACAAATATTTTCTTGATGTAGAAACAGTAGGTCAGTGCCATGATTTACAATTCTTATGTCTTCATATATAACTTCAAAGCCTAATAGGAAACAAACAGTCTTATGTGACACCAATAGAAAAGTTTTCCAGGTGCAGAAATAACTGGTAACTTAACTTGCCCCCCCCCCTATACATGATCAATACAAGTATATTCCAATGTTAACTGTAAAATCAAGACCCCTAAGCCTGAGGAATTTGATACAGAAGCCACTTTTGGAGCAGAGTTGTGTTTCAGAAACTAAATTTTCATTTAAAAAAAGAAGTGCTAGTCCGTGTATTTGCAAAAATAACCTTTTTAAAACATGAGCCACCTTCGTGCTGCAAGGACTCTGAATTTGCAAACAGTCTAAAACAATAGTTCTGAGAGCCATGACCTGCCCAACTCAGCTACATGCGGTATTAGCTGAGGAATATTTCTTCAAACATAATGACATGCATTTAAGCAGAGTAATTGAGTTATTTTCCAGCAGTATGACATTCTGTCTGGAACAACTTTTGTTACATGCGTGCATTCAACATTTGCGTAGGTGGTAGTGAGGGAAAGGCTTACTCCTTTGCAGTTGCCCATAATCATGCCAGTCAAACTGTGGTCCTCAGTACTGCTGTTCACTCTCTAATGCCATTTCAACTGGCTACAGTATTAATACTATCAAACTGTTAGGTATATGTTTCATCTCAGAGCTACATTTCAGTGATGGACAAAATAGTTTACATAGATTGTTTTGGCATCCTTCTGAGTTGAAGATGCTATACATAAATAAAAGGTAACTAGTTTTCAATTCAATGTAGGGGAATCTAAAATAGTCATCTTCTAATTGAGGTATTATGCTATAAAAAGTTGTATTTGTATTTTTATCAGGCCTAATTTGTGTTATACCTGATGGGTTGGTAAGTGGTAGCATACACATTTTAAAAAAGGGGAGGGGGGCATATTTACACAGGATCTGTCCTTGCAAATCAAGGCTTGTCAACAATTTGAAAAGCTACAACAGCACAGCTGTATCACTGTAGTGCTTCAGTGTAAACGCTCACTACCTGGGCAGACAGGAGGGGTTGTCCTGGCAAAGTAGTTTATCCATTTCCCCCCCAAGAAGTAGTAGTAGAAGAAAAATTATTCCGTCAACCTAGCACTGTTAGGCTATGTCTACACGGGCAGCTTCTTGCGCAAGAACAACTGTTCTTGCGCAAAAACTTGCCTGCTGTCTACACTGCATGCGCGTTCTTGCGCAAGTAAATTTACAGTATAGCGGTGTAAAACAGGGCTTCTTCCGGAAGAGTTATTCCTCTCCCCACGAGGAATAAGCCCTCTTGCGCAAGACCTCTTCCACAAGAGGGCACTGAAGAGAGGCAACATTAATTTCTTGCACAAGAAGCCCCTATGGTTAAAATGGCCATCAGAGCTTTCTTGCGCAATAGAGCGTCCACATTGCCGTGGAAGCTCTTGTGTAAAAGCACATGCCAGTGTAGACGCGCTCTTGTGGAAGACTTTTTGCGCAAAAAATCTTCTGCAAAACAGTTCTTGCGCAAGAAGCTTCCAGTGTAGACGTAGCCTTAGGGTGTTAGGTCAGCTTAAGGGTGTAATGTGTTGTCTTTTTGTAATACCCTAGACCGATGTAGCTGAGTTAACCTAACTTTTGAGCACAGACCAGGCCTAAGAAGTTTAATGTAAAATGCTTGCTTGGAATATGCTGAGTTCAAATGCAGTTTGAATCTACTATGTTGCTCTTGAGTGGCAGATTAAAGCTCCCATGTTAATAGGTAAAAAGGTCAGCCAAAAGGGTTGGCGAACAACTTCCGATTTATAACAGATCCTTCATTCAGGTATCTCAAAACTCTTTTGCAGACACTAAATTCCAAACACAGAAGTGTGATCGGTATGTACACTACATATATATGTAAACAAAAAGGTACAAGTGTTAGACTACTTGCCCAGGATCACAACTTTTTAGCCAATGGATAAGAATAGGCTATGAAAGGCTTTAGAAGTGACTAGTTCTCCTGCCTTACTCTGACACTACATGTATGCCTATGTGCCCGCATGACAATCATGCCAACCCACACAGTAGAAGTATGTGTCAGGAATTAATTATTCCCTTCTTCATATATGAAAGAGGACAGGTCTCCATCTGTGATCTTTTACAAAGCTTCAAATTTTGGCTGGGTCCTGTTGTCCTTATCCCATTGTAACTACGATCTCTACATTCGCCAGTGACATTTCTTTCCTCCCCTACATTACTATTAATATTCTGGTCTTCTAAACTCCTTTGGGGCATCAAGGGAAGAGTAAGGCTATGTCTACATATGGAGAGGCATAAGGATCTTGCGCAAAAAGGGGGTTTTGCGCAAAAAAGGAAATATCCACACTACTTGTTTTTGCACAAAAACGGACTGTAAAGGATTATGCAAATGAAGCACAAGAAAATGCTAATCCGTGCTTCATTTGCATTGCCTCTTCCAGTAAAGTGCGTAGTGTAGACATAGCCTAGGTCTCCTTATATGATGACTTAGCTAGTATTTAACAGTCTATTACCAAACATTATGCTGATTTACAGGTAGGCACTCTGCCTATCTCTCCAGAGGTTCACGTCCTAGCCTGTCCTCAGCAGAGCCAGTAGCGACAGATAATTTGATAGGAATAAACTTCCAGAGGCTCAAGACCAAACACAAGCTAAACAAACTTCAAAGGCTCCTGGAGCACATCAGCATACTGTGCCATCTAGCCCTCTGGCCTCTTCATGAGGCAACATGGAGAGCAAAGTCTTGCACCTGAGAAATGTTCCTTCTCTTTAGATTTCTGAGAGCACCTGAATGAAACACAAGAATCAGGCTGAGGGGAAAATATGTTTCAAACTTGGCCACCAGTAGATTAATAACCCCAGAATACAGTGACACTCAACAGTATTCATACCTCATGTACTAGATGTATCTTGACTAGGGATGTGAACAGGTAACCTGTTAACTGGTGCCAAAGAGCTGCCATCTCTGTCAGCCTCTGTCTCCCGCCCTAATCGGTTAACTGATTAAAGAGGATTTTACATTTACCTAACCTTGACCAGCCTAAAGTGCAATTCAAACATAACCATGTCAAGTGACCATTGAAAAAAGTTAATTACTGTTGAAGCAATTTATTTTAAGTGATAAACTGCTCTCTACTGGGCTGTTCTGCTCTGCTCATCCAAGAATATAAATTCTGAGTTGCAGAGGGGAAGAGAAAGAAGTCCTGCAAACTTGTGCCCAAGAGCATGCTGCATCATATGTTGTGTCCATCTCAATTATTTTAGTATATAATAAAAACTAAAGTCAGTAGGTGGACTAATGACATTAAACATGTAGTTTCCAATGCTCTCAGAATGTCTCTACTGGATTTTAAATTAACTGATCAAGGAGTAAATGTGTGTAGTTCACCTACTTTGGGCGTAATAGATAATAAATCCAAAACAGCTTCAGAAGGATCTGAAATCCATTAGGTTATGCAGTACTGCAGAACCATCTTGGAAGTTGCTTCCCCCTGACAATCTAAAGGTCATCAAAATGCGTATGTAGGATATCACAAGATAATCATTAAAAACAGTAAGATGTAAATCCACCATCTACCATTTTATAAAGTTAGTACAAATGACTATTTAAAGCTTAATTATGTATAAAAACCAATTTTATTTAATTTCCAAATAAAGGCTTCTAAACAAATGGCCTCATTTTAGGCCTGATCACCACAACAGCTGGTAAGCTAACATCCTCTTCCCAAGAGTGACTAGATTAGAGTGGCTGGAGACTAGAGGCCAAAAGATTTTAGCGACAGGGTCCCAGCTGGTATTTATTCCCTTTGAGCCAACAGAGCAAGGCTCTGCTGACTTCCACGACTCTGTTCTGAGTCAATTCCTTGGGATTTTGCTTCTGAGGGATGGTGGTGAGGCATATTCATTTAGCTGATTTTTGGGGTAAGTCTATATCTAGTAGACCTTAACCAGCTAGTATTTTTAAGGAGTACATATGCATGCGCCCAGAGGAGTGTGAAAGCGTACTAAACAAAAAAACGGGTTCCACTCAAAACAGGAGTGCCTTTACTTACAGTATTCCCAAGAATCTCACCATGGCACTTCTGCCGCATTGTCAGAATGTAATAGTTAGCAGCATGCTTAGACGTGCACTTGAAAATAACGCAAAGAGAGTGGGTGACGTGTTGGAGCTGCACTGGAGAAAGATAGCAAACCCAACTTGCCCGTGGTCTCTCCTAGCTTTTGTAGTTGCCCAGGGAGAAAGGCCCAAGTGTTGACTAGTTTATTGCCAGCATTTCCTCACAGAGATGCTTCTCCCATCCATGTCACTATTTCAAATACTGCCTAGCTCTCCGGTTCAGCCACGGAGTATTGCTGGGCTGGCCATGCAACAAAACAGGGAGCCTGACTCAGCTGCCACTTGGAATATTCCGTAAGATGAGAGCTCTGTGGTAAGGTGCATGAATACCATTCTGGTGAGTGGCACGGACAAGCCTATTAATAGATGGAACCAGCCAATCTCTTACGACTGTATACAGGGCTTACACAAAGTGTGCGAACATAGCTGGGAGGGGAAATCGGGAAGGAACAAGACATTTGTTTTGGTAAAGAAAATAGTCAAGTGATTTCTGAGCTAACACCTTCACTGCTAAGAATTTGCCCAAAACTTTTAACACACAAATAAAAATATCCTTAAAAAAAACTGGTTCATAATGGAAAACTGTAGCTGTCAGACTCTCTTTAGTACTTGTTTTCAGTCAACTCAAAATTTCTGGAGTGTTTTGTTTTGATTCTGCTGTTTTTCAGCCTGCGTGGTTTTTATTATTATTATTTTATTATTATTTAAGATTGGCCATATTGGAATTAGAAACCTTTAGATATTAAAAAAACAAAACATTTTTCTTTTTAACGTAAGTTTTTTCTTGGCTGAAACTTTAGACCAAGCTCAACCTGACTTTGGGGATTTTTTTTTAATTGCTCCATCTAACTCTGTTACACTATCTTACAAGGAGAATAAGTCAAAGATTATACGATACTCTGATTTTCTTGTAATGGAGGTCACAAACAAAGTGCATTTCTCTAAGTGCCCAAGATCAAAGATGGTAGAGGAGGAAATTAAACTCTGGTCTCTCAAGTCAGAGGCTAAGGTGCTGCCTCCTGCAGAACCACGAGCTCCGTGTTTTATCACCAAACACAGTCATGTGACAAAATTAAGTTTTGAAGCTCCTCTTCAGAAATCAGTAGGCAATAGTCAGATCAGTTTTGAATGAGATATAATAATGGTAGATTCAAAAGTCTACACTTTCAGAGCAGCAGATTGATATCCACAAGGCTAAATTCTCTCCACCGCTTTGAATATTCACCTTAGAATGCAGCATGGGCAAGGATCTGAACTTAGCAAACTGTATTTTCCTTCCATTCATAGATCTTACCATTACAAGTAAGGAGAAGGAACAGCCTATCAAACACTGTAAATGAGTCTTTTCCTCTACTGTACATTGGTTCTTACTCAGGGTGGCCTCACAGGCTGAAAAACTTCATGACAACCCAATCTGGCATTTCAAAATCACTTAGGATTTTTGGAGAAATGAGAAGCTAAGATTTGAGAGAAAGATCAGTCTGCCATCCTGATTTTCATATTCTATAAAAGTGGCCAGTCAGTGGAATTTCTCGCAAAACAAGATTCTTTGCATAGCTCCCTGCCAAGACCAAATGGAAAAAAAGGAACATGAAATCTGAAGTTACTTTCACAGAGCTATCCACAGTAATATAAGAAACTGCATAGGACATATGATCACATTGGAGGAGGAGAGGAAATCTTAATGCAAATAAATCTACATGTTGCACTGTGAATTAGGGATATTAAATATTAGTTAACTGAAGAGTCGATTAACCTCATGAATTCTCATCGGTTACATGACTATTCTATAGTCCCAGAGGTGAGGCCAGCAGCCAGTGCACTCCAGCCCACTCCTGAGGAGCCCACTCCCCTCGCAGACCAGCTGCCTGTTGCCCTGTGCTGCTGCCTCTAATAGAGAGGAAGCAGCATGGGGTGGCAGCAGCCCCTGTCCAGGGGCAGGTCTGAGCTCCCAGACACAGTACAAGCCAGGACTGATCCGGGCTGCTTGTTCGCCTGGCTCCTAATACACTTTAAATGCAGAGTTGCAGCGGGGGTATATCCCGGACCCACCGCAAGCCAAGACTGAGCTGCTGGCCAGCTTGCTAAAAAATGTACTGGTGGGGAGAATGCATGTAGTCTATAGCATTAACCTCTAAGCTTTTGCTGATCAGTTAATTGGTTAATCAATTATATTATTAAATCCCTACTTTGAGTTTCGTCATCCATAAAAATGAGGCATCAACTCTCACGTATTTCAAGACAAAAGACATCAATCAAAATAGTAAGGCCACAAAGTTTTCCCAAGTTGGATGTTTGAAGTGTAAAAGTCTATATGTATTGCCATTTTAGTCTAGACTTTTCAGAAAAATCTAAGGAACTTAAGGTGGCCAGAGTCCTTTTGCTTCCTTTAAGAAAAATAAAGTTGGGATTGTCAAACATTAAAAATATTTATTCCACCCACCCACTTCTACACTAATTTGCAATTATGACACAAGAAGTACTAATACAACAGGGAAGCAAATTTCCTTAAAAGGGAAAAAAATACAAGGCTTAATTTTTATGGATTTTCACCACCCCATTTCCTAAAGCCTTTCACAGTAAAAATCAGTTAGGAAACGCTAGTTGAAAGTATCCATTACATGAATGACTTACATAGTTATCTCTTGCAGACCAGCCTGGGTAAAGCTGCATGTGTAGCTGCCTTTCTTTACGAGCTAGTTCATAATATTTAGCTTGTTCTTCACGGGAGAGAGCATGCCACTGGAAATAAAACAAACAGTGTTAAACTAGGAAATACGCCATATCCAAGCAAGAATTCTTATGAACAAATGTTGCTGTGACCCTTTTCTTGGACTTTTCCCACTGCAATTGGAGAAGAAATTCATTGCTTATCATGAGCTCTTGCATTTCCTACTCAATCTTTGGAACATTTGTCAGCTTTATAAATGCCAGCTGCCTGGAGCTAGACAAAATTTGTTTTTGCAAACTACAGGAGTCTCCATATAATCTGTACATGGAGCTATGTTGCTCATGGTCACATGAGAAGTCCACAATAAAACAAACTTGCTTTATTTACACCATCTTCTCTTTTCCCATATCTGAGTGCAAATATGAATGATATAGCCACGCTACAACAGTGAAATTGGGCTGCTGTAACACTGTAGTGTAGCTGCTTCCTACAAATGGACAGAAGGGGTTTTTCTTTCAAAGTACTTAGCTACTTCCTTTTGAGATGCAGATTAAGTCCGTGGAAGAATCAACATAGCTGCATCTGCACCAGGGAATAGGTCAACTCGGTGTCAACATTTTCACAGCCTCAATTGACATACCTAGACTGTTCTATTTTTATTTAAGATAAGAGTAGGCCTAAGGCTTGGTCTATATGTAAGATGTTAGGCTGACATAACACAGTTGGTCAGAGTGTGTGTGGGGGGGAAACACACACTCCTGACACACACAGCTATATTACTCTATTCTTTCCTCACCCTCCGTCCTTGCCCAGTGTAAGCACAGCTATGTCAATGGGAGAATGCTTTCATTGACAAAACTCACTCAGGAAGGTGTTGTTCCTAATAGGGAAGTGAATGGGTAACTGGTACCTGGGAGCAGCCCTGCAGGGGTCAGGAGCCAGCCCCCATGTGTGAGGGGAATAAAAGCAACAGCCCCATGGGGGAGGGGGGGGGGCGTAGAAGCATGCTGGGCTGCTGGCTACCGCACATTGTGGGGGTTGTTGGCAGCAGGAGTTTAAGGTTTAACTTATTAACTGGGATTTTACATCCCTAGTTCCTAAACTTATGGAAAAAACCTCTCCCCTCTGCATATAAGACATAGGTCTACAGTACAGGGTAGTTCCAGCATAGCTATGCCAGTATACTCTCCGCAGTGGAGCAATTGCTAATTTAGGTTCCAAGACAGAGAGTCTCCTGTCTGAGTTGTTTGTAAACCTCACATATTCCTATAGGCTCAACTCTTAAGTTGAAGCTGGTAAATGAAGTTACAGAAAGATGGGTGAAAGCTATTTGGGGATAGGACTGTGACTGTGTTTTGTATTTGTACAGTGCTTAGCACACTAGGATCCTGTTTCATGTTTGGGGATCCAAGGCACTACTGTAATAAAGATAATTTACTTTTGCAAGTTTGCACCAGTAAGGCAATCACGCAGCCCAAGTGCACACTAGCAATAGTAAGTAGTATCGGCACCTCTGCCTGTGGCCTGTGTCCCAGCAAATGCTAAGCTAGTTTTGCGCTGGTTCCTGGGTGCAGAGGAAAAAAAAATCCTGGAACAAGGCCACTTTCCCTTTCTATCTCCTTAGTTCCAGCAGTAAATTTCCAAGATCAACAGAGAGATATGTTTGCTGTTACCCACTTTTCAAATCTAACCTTGCAGAGTTGGAGGGCATTGCCAACCGATGGGTGGCAGCATCCAACTTCTTTCTACTTCAGACCTAGAAAGACTTGAGATAACTTTTTACCATTGTGCAGTCAAGTTTATTGTTTCCCCCATTTCCTCTGTTTGTTTGGATTCTTCAGACAACATGGAAGATTTATTCTTTAAAATAATGTGACAAACTAGCAGGGAGACTCAGCAGCAAGAGTGCTCACCTGAAACTACTGTTAACTGATGGCCAAGGTTTCAGGTCGAGAGTGTCCTATTAACGTCTTGCTTTTGACACTTATGTCAAAGGTGCAGAGTAAAGGTTTGGTAAGTTTTCACTTAAGTTCCAAGATGTTGCTGAAAGCACAGCAATCAGTTTATTTGTGGCTTTCTACCAGGCTCAGTGCATGGTATCTCAATACTATCCAAAGAGCACCGACTATTCCAGAATAAATAAAGTCTGTCTTTTACCTCCGAGCAGTCAGTCAATCTGGGACACCCAGTAAAAACAGCTAGGGAACAAATTCCACACAAAGAACACCATTCAGGCAGCAGGTAGACACAACGAAGACAGCCAGCTTTCAACAGAGAGGCTAGGCTATGAAGGTCAGAGTACCTCAACTAGTTGCCAGTTTAGGCATTTCTGCTCCAACGCACCTAAAGTATATGTACTTAGGAAAGTGTTAGATGAGACACATGTTGGGGAAGACTGCTATGTTCATAGCAAAATGATGCATTGAATATAGCTGCCTTATGACCATGAAAATAAAACATCTTTCTAAGAAGGGAATCTTATCTTTCCACATTCAAAACATAGTAGAAGCTTACATGTAATATGAGGAGGTGAAAGGGTAAATGGCATGGGGAATTCCATTTTATTTTCTGGGGGGGGGGGATCACTGGACTTCAACATTTTGCAGAAGATTTACTTGTACAAGTGTAGAGGCCCCTCTGAATAAAGAGATGTTCTCCCCTATCACATCTCTTGGAGACCGACTATACATGTTGGCTACATCTAGACTGGCATGATTTTCCGCAAATGCTTTTAGCGGAAAAGTTTTCCATTAAAAGCATTTGTGGAAAAGAGCATCTAGATTTTGCAGAAAACCACTTTTTGCGGAAAAGCGTCCGTGCCAATCTGACATGCTTTTGCGCAAAAAAGCCCCGATCGCCATTTTCGCGATCGGGGCTTTTTTGCGCAAAAGAAATCTGAGCTGTCTACAGTGGCCTTTTTGCGCAAAAGCTTTGTGCAAAAGGACTTTTGCCCGAACGGGAGCAGCATAGTATTTCCGCAAGAAGCACTGATTTCAGACAGTAGGAAATCAGTGCTCTTGCGGAAATTCAAGCGGCCAGTGTAGACAGCTGGCAAGTTTTTCCACAAAAGCAGCTGCTTTTGTGGAAAAACTTGCCAATCTAGACAAGCCGTTCAGTTTATGGTTTAATTTAATACAGATATGTACATATAAAGTGTTTAAGTTCAGGGTTAAAAAAAACAGCTCAAGACAGCAAGAGAATTCAGAGTTCAGAATGCACATTGGAATTGGCACAGAGACCTTCATTCACAAAGTCACTGCCAAGTATGAAGGAGAGGTGTTGAGGGAGCAGGTATGATAATGCTAGTAAGGCTAGAATGACAGCCTCCATTTGCAGCCTGAAGGCTGTGTTTCCTGGCTTTTATGGGCATAACAATGCCCTATTACTCACATTATCAGATGCTTTTTTTAAAGATGGGTATTAAAAAGTTATAATTCTGATCAAGACAAAAAAACCCATAAAGCTGCATTTTGTCAGATTCTGCAATTGTCATGGTTTTATATCAGAAATGTTTTTTAATATTTGCTTGGGGTGGCGTTAATAGTTCTCACTGATCCCCGGGTACTGCCAACTTAAAACCTGGACTCCAGAGAGGGTCAGGGTATCTCTACACTGCACGCTTGTTTCGAAATAAGCTATTCCAGAATAGTTATTCCAAAGTATCTTATTTCGAAATAGCAGCTTCAGCACTCTAGCTTAGTCACTACTTACACGGACAGGAGGGGTTCTCCCATCAGCACAGGGAATTCCTCTCTCCAAGAAGCTCTAGATCAGTGGTCTGCAACCTTTTTGAGCACAAGATCACTTCTTGAATTTAAGTGCAATCCAATATCTATCTCAAATATAAATACGCTTGCCCTGTCTCCTTCCCACCCCTTCTCCAAGGCCCTACCCCCTCACTTTCACCAGTCTGGTTCAGAGGGTTGGGCACAGGCTCTGGTCTTGGAATCAGGGATTTGGCACGTGAGAAGGGCTCTGAGCTGAGTTTGGGGGAGGCTGTTGGGGTGCGGGAGGGGGTTCTAGGTGCAGGTGCTGAGAGGGCATTTGGATGCTGGGGTGAGGAGGCGGTTCATGCCTGGGGTAGGAGTTCAGGATGTGGGCTCCAGCTGGGCACTGCTGGTGGCTCCTGGGTGGGGGTGCAGTGGAGCTAAGACAGGCTCACCCCTGCCCTGGCCCTGAACCACTCCCAAAAGCAGCCAGCAAACTCCATCCCAAGGCCTCTTGTGCCCCCTCTGCTGTGTGGAGAAAGGATATAGAGTGGGAGGGGGCACCTTGACATTAGCACCCTCCTCTTTGCTGGCACTCGATAGCCTATTGGCCACATAGATCACCTGGCAAAGGCTCCAAGATCTACTGGTAGATCCCGATCTACTGGTTGGTGACCACTGCTCTAGATAGATTGACAGACTAATTCTTCTAAGGACCCTAGCACTGTATACACCGGGGGTTAGTCGGCTTTATTATGTTACTCAGGGGTGTAGGTTTTTCATACTCCCTGAGTGATGTAGCTGGGTAGATCTTAACTTTGAAGTTGTAGCCAGGCCTAAGTTCATATACATTCAAAAGGTGTGTACACACACTCACACAGCACAGGTTTTGTGTGTGTTTCATTTGTTGGTAGGGCTGGGCAGGTTAGTTAGAATGTAAATAAGAGCCAAAGTGGTTAACACCTTAAAGCAGGTCTTGAGGTATATTAATGAGGTCAGACTATGGATAACATGGGTTAAGAGTCAGAGATTTGTGTGATTAAAAACATAAAATGGATCCTTAAGGCTAGACAGATTAGAGGAGAAGAGGGGAGTGAGTGTCATTAGCCAGGGCCATGAAAGCAGTAACTAGAAACTTATGCTGGATAAGGGGGTGCCAATGAAGTGATTTAAAGAAGAGGGGTGAGGTGTGTGGTCAGACTGCATGGCACAGGATACATCTTTGTACTTCATTTTGTAAGTATTCAAATGAATAACGTGAATGTCAGGGAGGCTCCAGAGAAAAGTTACAGTAGCCAAGACAGATGAGAACGGTATAATGAAAGTCTCTGCAGTTTAAACAGATATCTTCATATGGGGGAACAAGTAGCCATGTTACAGCTCTGCTAACAACCTAATTAAGGTTGTTTTAAGGTACATTTTACATGCTCTAAAACCCAGACAAGACTCAATTGTCTCAAATTTGCTGTGAGTCATGGGAGTGCTGGGTCGTGTTAGTGGTCCAGTTTGGGGTTACAGTTCCCAAGACTCATCTCCTTTAAAAACCCAACATTTTACACAGCCATATAATTAGTTGAGCAGTGAGGGAGGGATGGGGATAATGGAGCAGTGAAGAGTGGTACAGCTGTTGGGAGGGAAGATTAGGAGAAGGAAGGATTTGGGGCTTTGCCAAGTGAAGAGGGATAAATGGGAATCAGTGGCAAGAGGAGATCCAAGGGAGAAGGTGCAGGATTAGCTGTGGTAGAGAGATATTAAGGGTAGGGGGCCTGTCCAGCCCATACCTTCCCCTCTAATTTGAAGTGGCCCCCCACTTCCTTGCTCTGCTCCACTTGTCTTAGCTGAGTTGGGAAGTGGGGGCAGATGCCTTCCAGTCTCCGATCCGTCAATTAGGAAACAACTGAGGGCCAGAGGGAGGAGCACTTCACATGACGGGGGTATGCAGAAATGATCCAAGCCAACACCTGGGAAGGCTGAAGGTATGCCTACACTATGGAGTTTGTGCCAGCATAACCCCAGAGGTTAGACACGGTCTGCACCAATTGAAGCGTTCCCCTTCCACCTCCCTTCAGTGTGGAAACATCAACTCCCCCAGTGACGGTGGCTACGTTGACCAAAGCGTTCTTTTGTCACAGCCCCGGAACTGGTGGTTAGGCTGGCATGCTGCTGTGGAGGGAGGGGCAGGAAGCAGCACAGCTTCTGGAGAGCGCGGAGGCCGTCCTGCCCCTCCCTCATAGAGGCGCAGCCATAAAGTAACACGGCATGAAATGGACCCACCCAGCCTGCATCTTTTCTGCTGCTGCCGCTGGTTGGGGGAGGGGGCCCGGTGCAGACTCCTGCTGCCGACACAGTCCCATTGGTCCCTCAACGAGATCATGCTTGACCCCACCCCTGTACACGCTGGCAGTGGTGAGGGGTGGGCAGGGGCTGGACGGCTCTGGCTGCACCACACCAGGGGCAGTGGTGGGGTGGCGTTGGCACTCCTTGGAAGCAGAAGTGGTGCTGCTTCCAGTGTGTGCTGGGGAGGCCCTGCCCCTCCCTTGGAACGACATGGCTGGAAGCCACCTGGCCTGCGTCTTCCCCTCTGCCGCAGCCAGTGAGACTCCTGCTGCTGGTTGCTGGAGAGTGCGGAGGCTGTCCTGCCCCTCCCTCAGAGAGGGAGCCATAAGTAACACTGCACGAGTTGGACCCACCCACCCAGCACCTCCTGCCCTTGTGGCGTGCACCCTGGGGGGGTGCATGCACCTCCTACGTGTTGCATATGGATGGAGCCAAACAGCAAACTGTACATTATTCTTTACAAATAGAATCACATTGATGCCAAATCTGTGTAAAAGCCAAGAGCTTTAAGTAGCTGGCAAGCACAAAAGTCCCAGAAGAGAGAGAGAGAATCTCAACTTATTGGCAGTCTCAGAATTTGCAAATAGCCAGGGGTAGAGAAAGACCTTTTAAATCATAGAACACTAGAACTAGAAGGAACCTTGAGATGGCATTAAGTCCAGTCCCCTGCAGTCACAGCAAGACCAAGCATCACCTAGACCATCCCTGACAGGTATTTTTTAAATCTGCTTTTCAAAATCTGCAATGAGAGAGAGTCCACAATCTCCCTAGGCAATTTCAGTTCTTAGTCACCCTGACAGGGAGCTTTTTCCAAAATGTACGGCCTTGCATTTAATTTGCTTCAATTAACCCCAATTCTTCTTGTCCTATCGTAAGAAGTTAGGAGAATAATCTTTCTCCCTCCTCCTTGTAACAACCTTTTAAGTACCTGAAAGCCCTTATGTCCTATCTCAGACTGAACAAACCCAATTCTTTCAGTCTTCCCTCTTAGGTCGTGTTTTCTAGACCAAAGATCATTTTTGTAGCTCTTTTCTGAACTTTCTCCACATCTCTCCTGAAATGTGGTGCCCAAAACTGGACATAATACTCCACTTGAGGTGTAATCAGAGCAGAGTAGAGAGGAAGAATTACTACTTGGCTACGTCTACATTGGCCCCTTTTCCGAAAGGGGCATGCTAATTTTACAGGTCGTAATAGGGAAATCCGCGGGGGATTTAAATATCCCCCGCGGCATTTAAATAAAAATGTCCGCCGCTTTTTTCCGGCTTTTAGAAAAGCCGGAAAAGAGCGTCTACACTGGCCCCGATCCTCCGGAAAAAAGCCCTTTTCCAGAGGATCTCTTATTCCTACTTCAAATTCCTACTTTTCTAAAAGCCGGAAAAAAGCGGCGGACATTTTTATTTAAATGCCGCGGGGGATATTTAAATCCCCCGCGGATTTCCCTATTACGACCTGTAAAATTAGCATGCCCCTTTCGGAAAAGGGGCCAATGTAGACGTAGCCCCCGTGTCTTGCTTATGTCACTCCTGTTGATACATCCCAGAATATTTGCTTTTTTTTACGACAGTATCACACTTTTGACTCCTGTTGAGCTTGTGGTCCACTATGATCCCTAGATCCCTTGCCATAGTACTCCTTCCTATGCAGTCCTTTCTCATTTTATGTGTGTGCAGTGGATTGTTCCTTCCTAAGTGGAGTACATTGCATTTGTCCTTGTTGAATTTCATCCCATTTACCTCAGACCATTTCTCCAGTGTGTCCAGATCAAGGGTAGGCAATAATTTTTAAAAAAGGGCCACTTCAGATATTTCTAAACTGACCCAGGGCCACCCCAGAAGGGGCGGGGCCTGAAGACTTCTTGTGTTTCCTCCCTACCCTGATTGGCCTGGGGTGGAGGAACATGAGAAGTCTTCTCCCTCCCTCCCTGCCCCCTAGATTGAAATGCCAGCTGTTTTAAAACAGCTGGCATTCCCTCTAGGAGTCTAGTGAAAAGAGATCTCACATGTTCTCCCTGCCCGAAGGCCAATCAGGGCCTGCAGGCAGGGATCATGCGAAGTCTCCTCCCCCCACAAGAGTGCACGGCAGCTAGAGACACTCCAGCTGTTTTAAAACAGCCAGCATATCTCTCTAGCTGCTGCTCACTCTTGCAGGAGTGAGAAGACTGAGCAAAACCCCACCCCAGGCCAATCAGGCTGGATCCACTGCCTTGGCAGGCCGGATCCAGCCCGCAGAGGGCACTTTGCCCACCCCAGTCCAGATCATTTTGAATTATGACCCTATCCTCAAAAGCACTTACAACCCTCCGATCTTGGTATCATCTGCAAATTTTCTATGTGTACTCTTTGCCATTATCTAAATCATTGATGAAGATATTGTACAGAACTGGTCCCAAAACTGATCCCTGCAGAATCCCACTTGTTATGCCCTTCCAACATGACTGTGAACCATTGATAACTACACTCTGGGAACAGTTATCCAACCAGTTATGTCCCAATCTTACAGTAGCTCCATCCCTAATTGTTAATGAGGTGGACAAGTGAAACTATATCAAATGCCTTACTAAAGTCTAGCTATATCAAATCTGCTGTTTCCCCTTTATTCACAAGGCCTGTTATCCTGTCAAAGAAAGCTAATCATGTTACTTGGCATGTATTCCGATCTGATAATTTTTAAAGTAAAGTGAAAATGCAGTATTACTAAGACAGCGCTATATCTCTTTGGCTAGTTTACCAATGCTGGGCATGGATAATTCTAAAGTCTGGTCTACAGTAGGAAGTTAGGTTGGTACCACTACATGGTGCAGGGATGTGAAAAATCCCCATCACAAACAGTGCAGTTAAACCAACCTAAGATGGAGTTAGTAAAATATTAAAACAGCCCTTGGTAACACATTGATTAGACACAATTGCAGCTTTTCGGCTGTAGCACAGCACGTAAGAAAGGGGTGACTCTCCTGCATGAAACCAAGATGACAGTTTTTATTTTTAGTTGCACACCCTTGCTTCTACTAGCTATGTTAATAGGTGTATTCTAGTCAGCACATCAAGCCAGAAAGTTTGCCTTAAACCCCTCTAACCCCAATTACTAGTACATACATATATTACTGTACATACCCTTCTGCCAAGAATCTGGTTGATAGCTGCGCTCTCTTTCAGAGTACACTCTGCTACGACGTTTGCTCTCATTTCTTTCATGTATAACATGAAAGCATTCAGAGGTTTTTTAATGTGAGGTCTTTTCGGCTCTTGCTCTTTTCTCTGCTCATGCTGAGGCTTCCTAAAACGTGGTGGGGGAAAAAAATCATAACATCTGTTTACCTTTAGCCTAAAAGATATTGAGAGGAATATTTCCAAGCTTCAATTTCAAATTAAGGATATGCTACTGTATGTTAAGTTTGAGAACTCATGTTGGATCTACTATTGCAACTTTTGAACTTACACTCGAATCTCAAAGTTACAAACCCCAGAGTTATGAACTGACAGGTCAACCACACACTTCATTTGCAACCAGAAGTATGCAATCAGGCAGCAAAAGAAACCAAAGAAAAAAAATGCAAATACCATATAGAACTGTGCTAAACAAACTACTTAAAAGGAGAGGGGGAGTTTTTTAAAAAAAAGTTGTCATAAGGAAACTGTGTCCCTGCTTCTCTCTCTCTCAAAAAAAAATTTCCTGCAGAAAGACAGAGTGCGGTCATCACATCACTCTTGTGCCGCAGCCCTCCCTCCACCCTGAGCCACCAGTCTCCTCCCTTCCTCCTCCCCCCCGCAGTGCTCCGAGGGGGGCAGGAGCTATGTGGACCCCCCCAATGCTCCAAGGGGGGCAGGAGCTATGCAGACTCCCCCTCCCTGGTGCCCCAGGGGGGCCGGAAGCCACATAGCGTCCCCCTCCCTGGTGCTCGGGGGGGGAGGGGGAACAGGAGTCGCAAGTCTCTCCCCTCCTCGCACCCCCAGATCCCTCACACACACCTTCCACCGAGACCCTGCACACTCACACCCCACTCCACTGACACCCTGCAATCCCAGCGCCCTCTCTCATCCCTTCCACGGAGACCTTGCACCCGCAGCCTGCTCCAGCCTCCTCCCCCATTGCCTGACACCCTGCTCCTGACCCACTCCTGCGCCCTCCTCCCAGCCAGACACCTACCCCCAGAGAGAGGGGGTTTTGCAAGCGTAGCGATCAGGGTGTGCAGCCCCCTATTTTCATTTAAAATTAAAATGGTTAAAAGCATTTTTCTTCTGCCTAGTAATGTTTCAAAGATGCCTTAAGTCAAAGTTCAGTTATAAACTTTTGAAAGAACACTCACAGCGTTTTGTTCAGTGTTACAAACATTTCCGAGTTACGAACAACCTCCATTCCCATGATGTTTGTAACTGTGAGGATCCTACTGTATTCTGGTTTCAGGAGCAAATTTAGTGCTCAAGGAACAGAGTGCTGGATTGCAATTTCTGAGAGTGAATGAAACTGTATTTGATTTATCCATGAAATAAACACTCAGCCAACCAGTTTCCACAGTGGTCTGGAAGGCCATCTTTGGCACGAAAGGGTAGCCCAGTCTCCTTGCCCATTTATTTCTCGAGCCCTTTGTGTTCCTTTCCTAAAAAGGATGCCAGTTGTAATGGTTTTTGCAGTCAGCAGCTCTGCACTAGAAATCGATGGAGCATCAGTTCACAAGCCTAGTTTTAGGTAAGCCACCAAATGGCAATAGACCTTTCAGCAGCTATCACCTTATATAACATTCAGAAGAGTAGCGGAGAGGTAAAGGCTTCAGATTAATACTCCTCCTTTGACCCATCCACTGCCCCCTTTTTACAGAATCATAATTTAGAAGGATACTAGTTTTGTTTTTAATGTCTCAACCTCCTTTTAACTATTAAATCCTGAAGTGTTTGCATATTAATGGCTAGCACAGAAAGGCACACTCACACATGCATTAAGTCGCTGTCAGTGTGTGGATGTTCCTGTTTGACTTGAGGTGTTACAATAGCTGGGTGAGGGATTCCAGTTGTGTGAGGGCCTGGAGGTCCAGGAATCATGTGATGTGAAAACCTAAAAACAAACAAACCAAGTACAGAGTCTATAACAATAGCAAGACCAGGCGGCATAGCCAAATCTTGTACCTCAGCAGCAGAACACTACAGAGCTTGCAATGAAGAATATGTAAAAATTAGTTAGCTGAGATTCATGCATTGTATCTAAGCTTGTTCAAAATAGGCCCATATTTGGGTCTGAAGAAGTTATTTTATTACTTCTCAGATAAAGAGATGGCCATGTGCACAAGGAAGTGTAACGTCTCTACTGTTACACTGGATAGAAATAAAAATGCACATACCCTTAACCAAAAAGTGCATTTCCACAGCTGCATATAAATATTGAAAATATCCATCACCAGCCAAAAAAGGAAGTAACTGCCATGCAGAAAAATAAAAGGAAGAGTCAAAAAAAATCCCATAGGTTTGGTTGTATTTAGTTTAGAACCTTCCCCCCCCCCCAAAAAAAAATACTTTAAAGTCAATATGTAAGGGTTCAAGATCATTTCACCTATACCCTTTACTTCAACTCTTGGGGCTAATCTTTTAATTTCAAATGCATATCTGGTGTTCTGGAAGGAAAAATAACTGCCTCTTCCAGAACTAGGTGACTTCCTTTCATTGCGTCAAGATAGGGAGAAAAAAGTCATCCTCATAATCAGGGCTGTGAGCCTCAAAATACTTGGGCGTTCTGGCTCCAGTGCACTTAAGCACATGCTTCTCTTTGAGCACATGATAAAGTCTCATTGCTTCCAAGTAAGCACATGCTTCAGTAGCTTGCTGGATAGCTCCCCAAGTGAGCAGTACTTGCAGGATCAAGCCCCGCCCCCCCCCAAAGCAGTTTGCTGCTTTTGTTGGTGTTGAGGCTTATGCTACAGTGATTTGAAGGCGCGAACTAATAACCCAACAGAATAAGGTTGGGAAGGGGCAAAGTTTCTTGTGGAAAGGGTAGCTATTTTCTTCTTGGATACCCTGACTGAAACATGCCTGTAATTCACCTGAAAAGAAGTAGAGGAACAGTAATTAAACACAGAAACCCATATAAAAAATTGTAAGGAGACCATTGCTTAGATGGACAATCCAAATGCCCAGTATAAGTCAAACAAAACACAGAGATGGGACATTGCAACCTTGTGTACACCAAGCACAGGATGTATAAGCCATCTTTCCAGAGTGCAAAAGCATTGCATAGAGAAGATTTGGAGTGTGGCCCGGCCAAGTCTCAGTTAGCATTGCTTGCTTGCACTACTATGTAAACGTAGTGCCAGATTCACACACCAGTACAGACAGACTGTGTGTATTTACAGCTTATTGGCATCCCTTTCCTTCTAATAGCTTTGGGCTAAGAAATTCCAACTGGGGAGGAGTTCTGCATATTTCCACATGGCACGGTACCCAATTTAAACTCCTTAAGAGGGTAAATTACAGAATTCAAACCAGACTCAGAGGTTTTGTTTCATTCCTGAAGAAAAAATCTGGGGTATCTCCTAATACGGTGTGTCTCACACCCAATCATTCTCATTTTATGTGAAATGGTTAACACAATTCATAACTGTTTCTAATTTCAATACTTCGCTGACGGTCAGGGAAATGCTGAATGAGACTAGTGTGAGATCCAGGCAAACTGTACATACAGAGACATTTTAAAATAAAAATTGCACATACATTTGTAGCTGACTGAAAAGCAAGCAAAGGCAGACCAAAACGCAAGCAGAAGAGCAACTTGCCCTTTAATGCCAGCAGTTACTCCCCAGTCAGTCATTCACCTCCTACACCTACCTGGACATGGAAGGGTCGACTGAGAGTGAGGATGGGTAGGGCTGCCTGAATCCACTCGAGATGGGATATACAGGCTGACCTTGCCTGAGGTCACAGAAGAAAGGAACCCATCAATAATATGATATTGTATTAAAAGATACCCCTAGAGTCACAAGCACCTGATGGGAACTCAGCGTGGTAGCATAAACAGTGCCAGGTAGTCTGTAACTCACCATTGTCTACACACTCACACGCAATACGATTTCTCTCTCCCCCACTGAAAAGATATTCATAAGCTAAGCTTTTGTTTTTTAAAAATCACTGGCCAGTTTGAAATCACTGGGCCAAATTCCAATACCCTTAGCTCTAGTGGAGCAGTAGTTTCATTGCAGTCACTGTACAAATACCAGAATCTGGCCCATTCTTAGTGTATTAAGTCTGATTCCAATAGAACTATTTGGAGAATTTTCTTTTGAAAAATATCTTTGAGACCCTGGGACTGTCTTCATTTTGCATCTCGACCAGCATGACACAAGTTGTCAGTGCTTCTAAGAAGCTAAAGAAAAAAGTTTTGTTTTCATTTATACCTTTAAATAAAATATAAGTACATTTTAGTCACTTGGGTTTAAGGCTCATCTTTGCAATCAAGTGACTAAAACCAGCTCATTTGAAATTCTACCATTCTTTAGAATTCCTTAAAGATATTGTCTCTATATATGGAAATCTATCACCAAATGAGTGCTTCACTTTGAACTTTTTCTGCTTAGTTCACATTGTCTTTACTTTCAGTTGGCATTGATGCAACTCTTGAACAAAGATTAATGCACTTAAGTAACAAAGTTCAGACAGAATAATTGATCCATCTTTTAAAGACTAAGCTCAATCAATTCTATTCAAACATCTACTGATGGACAGGTTTTAGTGTTAAAACTGGGATTTCCAAAGCTTCTCAGGATGACAGTTTTCACACTTTCAGTATGTGCTGGGAGGCGGGGGGAGGAATAGTGCTCAAAAGCAGGAGAAAAAAGTGGTAGAAATCTCAGTAATGTTGCAGCACAAAATTGAGCTGGAAAGAGGCAGAGCACAACAGATTGTAGAATATGTTCAGGTATGATAGAGCACTGCTGAGTGGATTTCCAAACTTGACAATTAGCTAGTCCCCTCTTCTTTCTCCTTTACATTTCCTTCCTCCCTTCCATACCCTTCCCATCTTTACATGAAGAAACTACTCAGAAGAAATGCTGGCACTTAATCAAAACTGGGAAAGGAATACCAGAAATCATCTGGTACCGGTGCAAGCGGCAGCTCAGTCTAAAGACCAATGAACATTAAACTGGAAATCAGGTGCTCTGTCTTTGCTATTACCTTACTACCTGGCTTTCAGAAAGTGACTTTTGGCCTGATCGCACAAGACACAGAGAACCCAGAGCTCATAAGGACCAAGAGACCAAACACAATCATCTAATCTGTCCTGATCTGCTGCACACTGCAGGCCACAGCTTGCCCAGCCATTCAGCAGACCCATAACCTCTGGCTGAGTTACTGAAATCCTCAAATTTTGTTTTGAAGATTGCAAGTTTCAGAGAATCCACCATTTACTCTAGTTAAAACCAGCAAGGGACTTGCGTCCCATGCTGCAGATGAGGATGAAAGACTCCCTGAATCTCTGCCAATGTGATCTGGGGGGAAATTCTTTCCCAAATCCAAATAAGAGAAGCTTCAGGGGGTAGCCGAGTTAGTCTGTACAGAAAAAAAACCAACAAATGGTCTGGTAGCACTTTACAGACTAACATAACATGTAGATGGTATCATGAGCTTTCGTGGGCACAGTCCATCTACACGTTTTATTAGCCAAATAAAGAGTCAGTTAGACTCTGAGCATGTGGTGAGACTCACCAGCCAGACACCTGAGAGAATTCTCCATACAAACTCAGAACCCTCTCCATCTAGTGTCCTATTTCTGGCCATTGGAGATATTTGCCACTGTTAAGCAACCATTCCACACCATAAACTTCACTACTTTCCTTGGAAGGCTGTTCCAGAACATTCCTCTGATCTTCAAAAATCTAAATTTCTAGTTTAAACTTCTTCATGCCCACTCTATACCCATTTGTTTTTGTTCCAACTTTGGATCTCAATTTAAAGACTCCTCTCTCTCTCCCTGCTGTGTATTCCTCTGATGAAAAGCAACCCGGTATCCTGTACCTGCATTTATTAAACTAAACAAGCCAGGTGCCAAGCTCTGAGGATGCTCAGCATGGTACATGATCTGGTCCGAAATATATGTTGCTTTTCCCTTCTGTGAAACTGGAATGAGAATACTTACCTCAGAGATGCATGTGCAATGTAATTACTAATAGGCTGTGTCTAGACTGGCAAGTTTTTCCACAAATTCATCTGATTTTGCGGAAAAACTTGACAGCTGTCTACACCGGCCGCTTGAATTTCCGGAAAAGCACTGACGATCTCCTGTAAAATCATCAGTGCTTTTCCGGAAATACTATGCTGCTCCCGTTCGGGCAAAAGTCTTTTTCCAAAAGACTTTTGCGCAAAAGGGCCAGTGTAGACAGCATAGTATTGTTTTCTGCAAAGAAGCCCCGATCGCGAAAATGGCAATCGGGGCTTTTTTGCAGAAAACCGCGTCTAGATTGGCCACGGACATTTTTCCACAAAAAGTGCTTTTGCGGAAAAGCATCCTGCCAATCTAGACGTTCTTTTCCAAAAATGCTTTGAACGGAAAACTTTTCCATTAAAAGCATTTTTGGAAATTCATGCCAGTGTAGACGTAGCCATCGAGTTTTGAGGCATGCAGTGGGGTTCATTAGGTAAGGCACAGAACTGAGTCACGAGGTGGGGGATTCAAATTCACTTAACCCCCTCTGCATTTGTTATCCATTCTAAAATGCCTGGTGATTCTCAGACAGTAAATGTTAAGCATTATTGATCATTCTATAATTAGAGGCACTATACGTAAATATAGTTCCTGAAATAATCCTCCTCCAAGCATGTAAGTTGGAGCCTTATATTGCTTATATAAAGTTAAAAATTAATACATGAACTCTCCAGTAACTGAGTGTACTTCTCAAATCATACAGGTTCTGTAAGAAACATGGTAAAAGTTTGTTCTCTATTTTGATGCAGTTTCCAGTTTAAAAAAAAATCCTTACTTGAAAGTTTGTTACAAGTATTTTGTTTATTGAAAAAAATTGGTCTTTAGTTTCTTGAGACTTGTTTTTCTTCAATCCTACTAAATGCCAAGAGCCAGATGTGAGAACCATAAGAAGTATTCTCACTTCAAAGTGAAAGCTACGTACGTCAATATCTGTATATGTTAAATAAATCCAGTTCCTTTCAAAGATCAACATTTTTGATCTTTCAAACTAAATAAGTCATGTCTTTCGCTACAGTGATGTTTTTGTTAGTTCTTAAATTTTGCAATATTCCTACTGAGGATGTGTGTGGACATATGCCTAAGCAGCAGCAAAAGGAACTTACCAGCCAAGAGGTGGTGTTATTTGTCCTACACCACCAGGAGACAAGGGATAGAAGGTAGGGATATCAGGAGCTTGAGGATGCCTGGACATGCCTGTTGGAGAGCATGGAAAAATAAGTTTGGAAAATGCAATGATTAATACTATAAAACAAAACTAACATGGTTAACATCACTATAAAAACTGCTGTTCTGCACAAGAAAGTTAGCTTCATTTTTTGTTGTTAAAAGAAAACACCATTAATTCCAGCCTTTAGAATAATAAGTAGCTTGCATCTTCCAGTAGGCTAAGGATAAAAAAGGAAAAGAAAACCATGGACCTTGAATGCAGCCACCATGAAATCTAAAACTCTTATGGAGATGCTTTGGCAATACAGGCAGTCCCCGGGTTACATACAAGATAGGGACTGTAGGTTTGTTCTTAAGTTGAATCTGTATGTAAGTCGGAACTGGCGTCAGCCGCTGCTGAAACTGATCAGTTTCAAACGCGGCTGAATCTGGATGCCAGTTCTGACTTACATACAGATTCAACTTAAGAAACCCAGGTGTCCCCAAGTCAGCTGCTGCTGAAACTGATCAGCGGCTAATTCCAGGAAGCCTGGGGCAAAGCAACTCTGCCTCGGGCTTCCTGTAGTCAGCCGCTGGTCAGTTTCAGCAGCGGCTGACTTGAGGATGCCTGGGGCAGAGCAGCTGGGGTGCTGCTGGGTTGCTCCAGGAGCGCGGCTCCTCGGCGCTACTGGACCAACCCAGCAGCACCCCAGCTGCTCTGCCCCAGGCGTCCTGATTCAGCCGCTGCTGAAACTGACCAGCAGCAGCTGAATCAGGATGCCTGGGGCAGAGCAGCTGGGGTGCTGCTGGGTTGGTCCGGAGCGGCGCTGCGGGACCAACCCGGCAGTCCCCAGCTGCTCTACCCCAGGGGTAGGCAAGAAAAGCCTGGTCTGCTGGGGGGGGCACTAGCTGCACCCGCCCCCCAGCAGCCCAGGGAAACGGGGGGTGGCGGGATCGCCCAAGTCCTCCACGGCTTTGCTCTGTCTCCCTGGTCTGCTGACCTGGGAGACGGGGAGCAAAGCCTTGGAGCACACCCGCAGTGGGACAGCCCAAGTGCGCCGCGGCTGTCCCGCTGCGGGCGTGCTCCGAGGCTTTGCTCCCCGTCTCCCTGGTCTGCTGGTCAGGAGACGGGGAGCAAAGCCGTGGAGCACGCCCGCAGGGGGACAGCTCAAGCGCGCCCAGGCTGTCCCGCTGCGGGCGTGCTCCAAGGCTTTGCTCCCTGTCTCCCTGAAGACCAGGGAGACGGGGAGCAGCTTTTCTCGCCCCGGAGGACGGGGGCGGCGGACCGCGGCGCATCTGGGCGTCCCACCGCTCCCGTCCTCCAGGGCGAGAAAAGCCCCGTTCATAACAGCAGGTCCGACATAAGTTGGATCCGCGTAACTCGGGGACTGCCTGTACTTCATCTCTGAAAGTACTGTGAGTCCTGAGCAAGTGTTCTGAAGAGCCAAATGAAAGGAGAAAAATAAAGCATTTTCCAACAGGCAGCACACCAGAGCTAACAGATTAGGTAAATTGCTCCTTGTACATTTTTTACTGGTTCCCTTATGAATTTACAGATTTTGGAAACTTGCTACCACAGAGGATCAGTGGTTAATTAAGAATCATATTCAGGCCTATAATGGTCACACTTGATATGATTCATCTGGCTTCTGATTGTCACTCTAGCTCCAACTAAGCTCTTCATCAAGTTGACTCCTGTGGGTTCCAAGGTCAATCTGTTATTGCACTAGTGTTTCATGGAAAAAGTAAGAGTCCCATGAGAAGTGATCTATCAGTTCACATTGCCCAGAATACAAAGTCCTACAACTGTAAAAATCACCTCAAGATTAAAGCTAATCTTAGTCCCAACTGGGCCTGTAATTTTCGTGTTTTACCTAAAACTCATACTCCGAGGAGAGTGAGAGAATTATGGTTAGAGGCCACAGACACTGGTTTATTAAAAATGTGTTTCAGGAAGAGGAGGGGTTTGAAACAGCAAGAATTGCAATTTAATTTACATGCTAAATCAGCTACTTTAAATTTTATATTTATTATGTAAATAGTCATATTCTAAATATGAAGAATGAAATGTTGTGCTCTTTACTTTGAGACACTTAATACTGATATTTTGACCAGAAACTTATTTTTAAAGCTACATTTATATTAAGGGATTTAAAAGAAATATAGACATTTTAAAATTATAGTATTTGGGTGTGGGGCTGAGGATGGCAAAAATGTCACCTTAACGCGTTGCTGCTACTCCGTCACTTTTGGCATTTCAGTAGGACCAGCAATGAACAACATAAGACCAGAAGCTGAAAATTCATCTATGGCAGGGGCGGGCAATAAGCTGGAGGCATTTCGCCAGCTTAGCTCCCAGGCCGGCTGCTGCTTTATTTAGCTGCACCTCTGCAGGTACAGGCAGTTGCATTGCCGCGGGCCGCTGGTCATGGTTCATGGTTACAGGCTCGTTTCACGAGGAGTAACGGTAGTTCGGAATAGGAACCTAGTCCGAACTACCTAGTTCGAGCCCCGTGTAGCCGCGCTGCACAGGGTTCGAAGCAGCGGGGATTTAAAAATGGCGGCTCCCCGCTTATGCAAATGAAGCCCGGGAAATTCAAATCCCGGGCTTCATTAGCAAGTGCGGTATGCCTACATTACCCTCCTAGTTCGAACTAGGGGTAGTGTAGACATACCCTTACAGATTCTGTAACCAGAACTGCCATACCAAATTAAAAAAAGACCAGTGTCTTTCACCTCTGGCAATGGTTAATCCCCCTGGCTCTCAAGGAATAAGAGACCAATATATTGTTCTGTTTTATATAAGGGACTGGTGCTATTCCCCACACCCTGCAACATGCCATTGAATTCAGACCTCCAAGGACTACAGATTCAATAAGAAACATGTTGGCTACTTGCTGTAAGTAATAAAATGCATGGGCTGATTATGTTTGGGCTGAAAGTGGAACTTTCTGTTATTAGTGTGACATTTACCCACATTTTTAGTGAGCCCTTGCTGCCATACATGAAGGGATGGCAAAAGGAAGAACTACTCTCCTTGGACAGTGCCTTTGCTGTGTGTTTGTTCATATACACAAAAAGTAAGAGTCTTGTAACTATTTACTAGCCCTGAACTCCCAGATAAGTCACCTTAAAGTTCAGCTGTGCAGGAAGGAAAACTGAGAAAAAATATCCATTTTTTTTGTTTTGTCTCCAGGAACACAACAAATCTCAATGGCAACCACTGAAATCACCACCTTTGGTTAAGAATTGTTTGGGTATGGCAGTGGTCACTAACCAGTAGATCTGGATCTGCTGGCAGATCTTGGAGCCTCTGACTCGTTTGGCCAGAAAGCTATCAAGTGCTGGGACTTCAACTGCCCCTCCCGCTAATGCTGCGTATCTCCTGCCCTTTGCCTTGAAGCTGCCTTTCCCTCCCCCCCACTATCCAGGAGCCTCCTGCTTGCTGTGCAGGGCAGGGGAGGAAGACAAGGGGTGCTGATGTCCAGGTGCCCCCTCTCCCACCCTGTATCCTACCTCCACAGAGCAGGGCAAAGGGCACAACAGGACTTGCGAGGAAGTTTGCTGGCTGCTTTTGGGAGTGGTGCTTAGCCCCACTGCACCATCACCCAGGAGCAGCCTGAGGTAAGCAGGACCCAGTCAGAGCCCACATCCTGAAACCCTGCCCCAGTTATGAACCCCCTCCTGCACCCTAAGCCCCTGTCCTAGCCCTGAGCACCCCTGCATCCAAACACCCTCCCAGAGCCTGCACCCAGAACCCCCTCCTATACCCCAACTGCCTGTCCCAAGCTCATCTCAGAGCCCCTCTCGCACTCCAAATCCCTTCATCCAAGACCAGAGCCTGCACCCCAACCCTCTGCCCCACCTAGTGAAAGTGAGGGAGGATGGGGGGGAGGAAGGACGGAGTGAGCTGGAAGCATATGGCAACATATTCTTGGTTCTGGTGCACTGACAGCATTTAAATTGGGTCTCCTGAAACTGACCAGCAGCGGCTGAATCAGGACTCCTGGGGCTGAGCAGCTGGGGTGCTGCCGGGTTGGTCCAGTAGCGCCAAGGAGCGGTGCTGCGGGACCAACCGGCAGCGCCCCACCTGCTCTACCACAGGCCCCGGGCTTTGCTCCACATCTCCCTGGTCTGCTGGGGGGGGGGGAGGCACTAGCTGCGTCCGTCCCCCCCCCCAGCAGACCAGGGAGACGCTGAGCAAAGCGGCGCAGGACCCGGGGCCGGACCCGCGGCCGCTTCCAGATCAGGGAGACGCTGAGCAAAGCCGCGCAGGACCCGGCCCGACCCGCGGCGCTTCCAGCTGATCTGGAAGCGGCCGCGGGTCCGGCCCCGGGTCCTCCGCCGCTTCGCTCCCCGTCTCCCTGGTCTGCTGGCTCCCGCAGCAGACCAGGGAAACGGGGAGCAGCTTTTCTCGCCCCGGAGGAGGCGGGCGGCGGGACCAGGCGTCGGATCCGCGTAACTCGGGGACTACCTGTACACAGAGAAATAGCTGACATCTAAAGATGCACACATCTAAAACTCGGTCTTTCTGCAAGACTAGAAATCATACACAGTTAAAACTACTTGCCTAAGATTCTGCTAGACTTACGTTGTCTCAAATTGTGTGTTCTGAAAACTACACATCTGTTTTACAGACCACTACTCAACTAAGGTAACTGGCAATAAGGAGAGAAAGGGAACAGAGAACTTTCCTCTTGCACGGCATTACTGTTGATGAAATATGGGGAGGAACAAGGACATAAAATATAAGGTTCACAAAATGACCTTAATGTTTCAAATATATAATTCATCTCTCCTTCCTGTGTCTCAAGTCATTGAGATTTCGTATTGTGTGTATGCTGCAATACTTTGGCACAACAGGGGGCGCCAAGGACTGAATTATTTAATCATTTAAAATATTGTGATGAGCAAAATAAGCCAAAGTGGTAGTAAATGTGCATTATCCTCCAACTTTAAACAGTCACTGAAGATATTTATATTATGCAAGAATGGCTGTCTCATGCCAACATGTTACATATCAATCTAGCAAATGATCTTCTTCTGAGACCCCCACCTCCACCCCAAAAGCGGGGTTTATGTTAGACCTTTTGATCTGTTGGTGGTGTTTGTAAGCTCCAGGATAGTAGAATTCCAAAACAAGTATTCACAGTTGTTTCTTGTGCTTTCCTTTAGCTCAGGGGTGTCCAAACTTTTTTCAAAGAGGGCCAGATTTGAAGAAGTGAACATGCGTGAGGGCCGTCTCCGCACTCTCAGCCCCAAGGCGGAGGGCCCGTGGGGTCGGAGGAGGGCGGAGAGCGCAGGGCACGCCGGCCTCACGGCGGCCCGGGGGCAAGGCGAACCCGCAGCCGAGCGGGGGAGCGGGGCTGCGGACGTGCCCTACAGGGCAGGCTCTAGGACCGCAGAGGCCATGGGCGGCGGCGGTGCAGCCGGAAGCAGCGCGCTGGGCGTGCCAGTTCAAAAGAGCGCTGGGGAGCCAGGAGAGGGGGAGGATGCGGGGGCCGTATTAAACCGGAACATGGGCCGCAATTGGCCCGCGGGCCGGACTTTGGACATGCCTGCTTTAGCTGTTAGAAGTAGCCTCACCTTGTTTGGAATTGACATCTGAAGGGATGTGTGAAGGGTGTGACCCTGGAGAAAAGTGCTCGTCGCTGTAAGTGATAAGTGGAGTAAGAGGATGAACTGCATGTGAAGGCTGCACCACTGGCACCTTATTTGACTGCAAGACAGTAAAAAACAAACAAACAAGAAGCATTAGTAGCAATTCCCAATTCTCTAGCAGTTTCTTGGGGGGAGGGAAGAAGGGGAGGGACATTCATAGTAACATTTTAAAAATATTCTTATTTGTGTGACTCACCATATTTAACCTCCTTGTTCCTGAACACACACAACATGGAATCTTAGGCTATGTCTACACAACCAAGCTTTGTTAACTAAACTTATATCGACACCCAAAAGGCAACAAACCAAAAATCGCTAGAAGGTGTTCACTTTCGCTCCCTCTGTCGATGGATCATGTCCACCCTGGGGGCACCATCCTCGATAGAGCGAGCTCTGAACTGGGGTTGTGAATCCCCAGTGCCCTGTTGTGGGAAGGCACAGCTGATCCCTGCACATCTTGGGATTTCCCTTGGGTTCTCCTAGTGCAGCAAAGAACAGGAGCAGTCCAATGATTTGCTTTTTCTGTGTTCCGCAAATGGAGCAGCTCACTCAGCTGCTGAGCACTTCTTGGAGCTTTGAAAGGGGGAGGGGAGCATGCCTGCAGGGCAGCAGAGATCAAAGTTGACCAAAGGCAACAAGGCAGGCATTGTGGGATACTGGTGGAAGCCAGTGTCTACACTAACAACGAGAAGTCCTGTGGCACCTTATAGACCAACAGATTCATTTGCAGCCTAAGCTTTCGTGGGCAAAGACCCACTTCATCAGACTAACACGGCTACTCCTCCGATACTTGTCACCATGCAAGGCACTGTATTTAGTGGAAATCCATCAGCCTCATGAAAAAACTCTGACGAAGTGGGTCTTTTCCCACGAAAGCTTATGCTCCAATAAATCTGTTAGTCTATAAGGTGCCACAGGACTTCTCATCGTTTATGCAGATTCAGACTAACATGGCTAACCCTCCGGTAAGTGTCTACACTGGCTCTTTGTCGACAACACAAGGAGGAGAAAAGACAAAAGTCTCTCGCAGAGGTGGACATTTTTCGTCACCGAAACTGGGCATTTTGCCCCAAAAAAGTTCCATTGCAGTGTGTATATCCTCATGGTTTTTGTCACCAAAAGGCAGGTTTTGGCGACAAAACTTTGTAGTGTAGACAAAGCCTTACCTGCGAGTGCAGATTTCTTTTTAGGGGGATTAGGCATGGCAGTCCGGCTTGTAGTGGTAGCCTGAGAACTGTAGGGGTGGACTGGATAGACAGAGTACTAAAGTAGCCAGGAAGTAGCAAAAGTGAGGCGGACACATAGCTGCAGCTGCTCCTGGGAGACCTCGTGGAGTGGGGTTATGGGGAGAAGCTAGAGGAGGAGCTAGCTAATAGGAGGGCAGGCAGCGGCCAAGCAGGCTACATAGTACCAGAATAGGACTCAACACAGCAGAAATGAAATTACAGGAAAGCTCTTAAGTATTTAGTTGATGACCTCTAATTACAGTTTGCATTTCTTTGGCCTTGAACAGTGAAACGAGTCTGATCAGTGTCATTTTTGTTTGAAGTCACTGGCTGGTTTGTATGCATTAATACAGAGCAATATTGCTGAACATTTCAAACGCTTCTGGGATATTGTCAAGTCTCCTTCTTTCTGTCCTCCCCCACCTTCCCAAAAAGAGTGATGGAATTTTAAAGAAATGCAGCAGTTCGCAGCAAACAGAACAGTCCCCCATAAAACCATAATTTAGGGTATAAGGAGTTGACAGTTGTCCTTTTGGACAAACTAGATTGCTGATGATCAAAACATACCCACGCAGTTTCTGGAAAAGGATCGCACCAGAGCACTGCTGCTTAGAAACCTAGTACATGTCAACCTAAGAACAGAAAAATGCTAAAAATACCGGAGAAGACCAGTTGTGTGTCTATTGTCCTATTGTGCGCCCAACTGGATGTTGACAAAGGCAGTTGGGTATAGATTAAAACAACACTTTTATTTGATATTTTTCTACAAATTAGACACAGCCATTAAAAACATATGTTTGCAATATTCAGAAGTTCCTTGAAGCTAAAGAAATACTGCCAGCAGTAATTCTTCTCGCAGTCCCACACATTACCCCGAATTCCTTACAAAAAACACAGACTAGAAAACACAACCTGGCCATTTGCATATTGGCTATGTTTCTATATTTTAATCATCATGCCTCTTTTCTCCTAGCAGGACTATGCTATAGTAATCCCAGCATGGAACAGATAGCATTACTCGTCACTTCTACCCCATCATTCTGTGTGCTGCCCCTCAGCAAAAAAAAATTGTCACAAACAGGTTTTTAATTAAAAATGAAGAGAGTAGTCAGAAAAAAATGCTCTTAAAGCACAGCAAGGATACAGACTGTCAAATATTTGGAATTAAGAGGGGAAAAATTAAAAGCCCATTGAAATGAATTTTATATGAATCCCAATATGCAAATCCTGGTATAATAATAGATTTCAGGACTATATTCAAAGTATAAATCAAGGATTTCTTTAGATTTTTAGAACTAGAATCATTAAGTGGATAACTACATTTTAAAAAAAGACTGATAAAAGTGCATTGACGAGAGAGGCTGGGAATCAGTGCAGTATTTTCTGCTTTGCTTGTTTTCAGAGCACCACCCTAAGGAACTTGCATTAGCCTGCAGTATCTTCTTAATGTCTGACCTATCCCTCCAGTCATATAGCTCAGAATCTAGTGCCATGATATTTTGCTAAATTATGCTATCCTTGCTCTCCTCTTAATTTTACGGTTTTCAACACAGATTTGCTTTCCTGTGGGAAGGAGATAAGAACCTGAGGATTTTAATTTAAGCTTTGGCCTTGTCTTATATTTTGCAAGCTGGAGAGAGAATGCAGCACTAGTGGGTGTTTTCATGCCAACAAGCATTAGGTCCATTTTTATGACCAAATAATAGAAGCAATATTAATTTTCAATACTATGTAGGAGTTCAGTTCTAAAGGTGATAGCTCAGACTGCTGTTCATCCCTTTTGATATAAATGAAATAAAATAGGTGCCCACAAATTTCAGATGATTTATAAATCACGTCTCAGGCTTTAGCTGCAAGATTAGTATATTGACTCTCCAATCAGCAGTTATTTTAACTACAATAACTATACTGTAAGTAGGTAGATGTATTTAGGATACACGCACACACAGAAATATTGATTGAACAAGTTTGGTAACTAATCTTTTGTACCATATTGAGTATAATTAATCTGCCTGTTCCATGGCAGCGGGGCTACTCAGGAATTAGTTTTAGATATTATCCACTTATGCTTTTAGTTAGCCCTTCTTTCTATCCTCCAGGTCTTCAGTGTCCTGGTGACTGACTTATTTAAACATCTTATTTCACACACAACAGACAGAAGGTTATCCAGAGTGCCTGCTAACATGTTGCTTTTAAGTGCTTGGAGCAGGTAGAGCAGTGATGGGCAATCTACATGCAGCTCATCAGGGTTTTACGTGTGGCCTGCAAGACATTTTGTTTACTCTTGCTCACATGCAGGGTTTTCCCTGCCAGTTTTATTAATGTGACATGCACTTGAAGCAGGAGCGTGTGAAGTGAGGTGCATGCTGACTGCACACAACAATGATTATGAGAGCCATGTGCTCCTTCTGCATTAAATCAAAGCACTGCTGTGGTTCAAAGTCGACCCACCCCGCAAATGCTAGGTACGCAATTGCAGTTAGCAAAATTACCCTATCCTAGGAGATCGTCCTAGTTAGGGCAATCTTATAGCCCATTGAGATGAAGGGGGAGGCGGGCACTCATTCAGTCCACTCACTAGCCTACTTTACCCATCGCTGAGGTTAGAGAATGTTGTTTACCTATAGCCCCCCTCTGGAGCAGTGAGTATTAGCTTCTTAAAGAGGAACGGTAGCATCAGTCCACTTCCTACTGAATAGTTGTCTAATCCAACAAACCATTAGCTGGCAAGGATGGCAACTGCCCCAAGGACTAAATGGATGCAGACCGAACAACCCCCTAATTCCTAGAGATTGTATCTTATATAAAAGAGACCCGATACAATGGTTACAGGATTGTGGGACAGGAATGTTAAATTTAGATTAATTGACTGATCGAATAGTTGATGCAATTTACCATGACTTTATAGACCTGTATCATATCCCCCCTTAGTTTCTTCTTTTCTAAGATGAAAAGTCACAGTCTTTTTAATCTCTCTTCATATGGGACCCATTCCAACCCCCTAATCATTTATCTTGCCCTTTTCTGAGCCTTTTCCAATGCCAAGATATCTTTTTTGAGATGAGGCAATCATATCTGTACAGAGTATTCAAGATGTGGGAGTACCATGGATTTATAGAGAGGCAATAAGATATTCTCTGTCCTATTCTCTATCCCTTTTTTAATGATTCCTAACATTCAGTTTGCTTTTTTGACTGCTGCTGAACATTGAGTGAATATTTTCAGAAAACTAGCCACAATGACTCCAAGATCTCTCTGTTGAGTGGTTGGAGCTAAATTAGTCCCCTTCATTTTGTATGTATGGTTGGGATTATTTTTTTCCAAGGTGCATTACTTTGCATTTATCAACATTAAAATTCATTTGCCATTTTGTTACCCAATCACCTAGTTTTGTAAAATCCTTTTGAAGCTCTTCACAGTATGCTTTGTCCTTCACTATCTTGAGCAGTTTAGTATCATCTGTAAATTTTGTAAATTTTGCAGCCTCACTGTGTGACGGACATCCCCCCCCCCCATGCTTTATGAAATGGACTCATGGACATGAATATACATAACTCAAAGGTGGTTTGAGTGAATTATTTCATGTAACCCATCGATCTTCATGTCATGAGCTGCTGGTTCTGTTTATCTTACTCTGTTGTATGTATCATTTGTGTGTAAAATTAGACACATGGAGTGGGGAATACTTTGTGGGTTTCAAACATGTGAATGAGAGACATGGAGGGTGTCAACTGTTAAACCCTCAACTGTTAAACTATCTCTTTTGTCCTTCGGTCTGAGCAGTGGTGGGTAGGGAGGTGCCTCAATCCTTTAACAAAAAGAATAGGAGAGGAGAGGCCTTGGTCTTCTGGCTGGGCTGCACCTGAAGGAAGGAGCCTGAGACCCCAGGGCATGGAAGACAGCCTTGGTTTAGAGTGGCAGCTGGAAAAGGTTTTAGGGTTAGTTTAAGTTTGCACTGAGGTTTCAGTGAAGAATTAGCCAAGCGGTTTTGTTTCTTTTGATTTGTAACCTACTTTGCTCTGCCTGCTTTCACTTATTACTACTTAAATCCTACTGCTTCAACCTAATAAAACCATTTTTATTTTCTATCAAACCCAGTGTAAGCGATTGTTACCTGGGGGAGCAACTGGTGTGCACATTCCCCCTTTCATTGCTAAAGGGGGCTTACCTAATTCTTTGGGGTTTGATCCCATCTGGGGAGTGCTCCCTCAGGAGGCTGGGCCCTAAACTGCCCTCTCCTTGGACCTGAAGTGGTTCAGTGTCTGTACTGCTTCTCAGTGGGGGCAGGGACCTCAGCTCGGGGCCTTGGCTGGGGGAGACCAGTGGAGCTGGCCCAGCAGGACTGGGCGGTGAGGAGCCCCAGAGAGCAGGAAGGCAAGTGGCAATGGCCATGTCAGCACCCTGGGAGGCACCCCCGATAGGTCGTCTGTGACCACCCCCCACACACACTGTTTATCCCTTTCTCCAGGTCATTTATAAATAGGTTAAACAGGATTGGTTCCAGTACGGACCTTTGTGGGACACCACTAGTTACCTCTCTCCATTCTGAAAACTGACCATTTATTCCTACCTTTTCTTTCTTGTCTTTTAACCGATTATCAGTCCATGAAAGGACCTTCCCTCTTATCCCATGACAACTAACTTTATTTAAGAGCCTTTGGAGAGATATCTTGCCAAAACTTTCTGGAAATTGAAGTATACTATATTCACTGGATCCCCCTTGTCTACATGCTTGTTGACCCCCCTCAAAAAATTCTAGTAGATTAGTAAGGCATGATTTCCCTTTACAGAATCCATGTTGACTTTTCCCCAACAAATGATGTTCATCTATGTGTCTGACAATTCTATTCTTAACTATAATTTCAATGAATTTGCCCAGTACTGAAGTTAGACTTACTGGTCTGTAATTGCCAGGATAATCTCTAGAGCCCTTTTTAAATTAGAAAAGTGATAATGTGCTTTACTCATTCATTTCCCTTAATCTTAATGCCCACCACTGGGCAATCTGGGATATAAGCCCTCAATGAGCTAAAAATACCAGAAGCAAGAAGCAGAGAACAGTGTAAGTCACCCAAAATCTTCACTCTGCTGAAGAGGCCAGAGTCATCTGGCCCTGCTAATATAATGGAACGGGCCCAGCAGTCAATCTCTAAACGGGGAGAAAAGATTCAGAATAAGGTATATGAATCTAAACTGATATAGTTATGATTTGAGGGGGCCTTGTTTCAGATCGTGTTGCTTGAGAAGGGGATATATCTACAACAGTGGTCCCTAACACGGTGCCTGCGGGAGCCATGGTGCCCACCGGGGCATTTATGTGCACCCACCTAATCGGGGTCGCGACATGGGATGGCCGGGGGAGGATGGGCCACACGTGCTGCGGGGCCGAACTCGCACTGTGACAGGGCGTGGGGAAGCGCCAGCGGCGGGAGAACCTGCTGGGGAGCACGGCGGGGAAGATGCAGGAGCAGGACGGCCGGTCCGGAGCAGCAAAATGGCTGCGGTGGGGAGGTCTGGCGAAGGCGCACTTGGCATAAGGCCGGCCAGCCGGCCAGCTGACGCAGCAGAATGATGTCACCCACCAGTGCAGCACCCACCACACAAAAAGGTTGCGGACCACTGCTCTACAACGTGTATAGCTATATTGTGGCAGCTTCTATGGTTATCCCTCCAATCGAGGCTGATTCTGCCCAGGGGGTTCATTGGTGAGTTTCGAAGTGGCTGAGAGCCCAGTTCTTGCTGTGCACACTTTCCTCAGCAGGATTCTGATGGAGCTCTGATCAATTTTAGAGTTCTGCTGAAATTCCTGAGGGAGGACAACAGGTACAGGTTTCTAAGGAGCGGGTTGTAGTCACAGAAGTGCAGCTAGCCCACACGCACACAGAGGGTGTTTTAAAATTAACCTGCAAATATTACTTTTCATCTACACCATGTTAACACTATATGCTGCATTCTCCCCATTAGCCAATCCAACAACGGAATATTCTAAAAGTTGCTGCCAAGTCAGTTTATTCAAACAGGATTTGTATCGGGTTATGAGAGTTATCGCTTTGTATTGTAGTTACATGGCTGCAATTAATCCTGCTCATGCTGGAAAGCGAGCCGTGTTTTGCTTTTCATTCTGAAGCTCAGTTTTCCAGAGTGTGTTTTACCCCATATATAAGGCAACGAGGCACAGTTAAGAGGGATGGTGGGGGAAAAAAGGGTAACTTGATTTTTTTAAAAAAAGTCTTTACAAAAGAGACTAGATAAAATGTGCTGCGTTCCAGTTCTCTCCAGGCCAGAGCCAATGATAACAGGATGTTGTACGGGAGAGCATCAGCAGACGCTGTGGCCACAATCTAGGTCATGTAGCGTAGGAGAGGAAAATCAAATAATTTGCTTTCTCTTTTTGTACAGCATGATAAAGGAAACCAATCGCCAACCATTTTAGAGATTGGTTTCCTGTATCAATCTGTATTACAGACTCTGCACATTAGCTTTTCCCCGTTATTCTATAAATGTAATGTATCTTACTGCAAAAAATTTGAGCAATTCAAATAGATCTGAACACAGGGCCTATCACAGTTTGGGTCATACACGCTATAAGCTCCATGAAATAGGGACTCTATGCCTTCTATGTTTTAACAGACTGTGCACATCAGCCTTTCCCCGTTAGTACAGTGTTCAGTATACACTCAGAGACCACACAGCCACTTCTACTACATGCAAGTTTTGAGGCTCTGATTTTTACACTGGTGTGATGTTTGCTTGTACAATATAGCTTTCATCCCAAATAATTTATAAACTTAAAACCTAATTCTGTAAACCCTTAAATCATTTGATCAGTCCCACTGAAAACAATGGAACCATTTGCATGACTATGAATCACTTTTTTGATAAGGGTTTCAGGACTATTCCTATAAAGGAATTTGAATTTAAAATGCAATGTTTGCATAGAATACTATAAAGCAGTTTTGGATGAAGTTCTTCTGAAAACTGTGTCTTTTAATAAAGTCACACATATTTTGAAATGGCTCCTCACCTAACCCCCTGAAGCCTATGTATTTGAAGGTAAAATGAATAATTGTAAAGCATGTTGATGTTTGTATATACAAACATCTGTTTTACCACTGTATCAAAAATACAGTTGAATGTAATTTCTATGGAATTTGAACTGGTTTGTATGTTAATCAGGGTATACTCAAAAAAGTACATGCCTTCTAAGCGAAAATAATCCAGTTTTTACAGAAAAAAATATTCCCCCCAACTGGTGTTTAGAAGGGTACATAACCTCATCTTCCTCCAACTGATAGAAGATACCCTTCCATATGATGACCAGCAAAAAAAAAACAAAAAACCTAACAACCCCGCCCCCCAACCTCAAAGAGGCAGAGGTTTACAGATCTTAAAACTTACATTATGCTTTAAACTACCTTGTCACAGGGATGTTACCAGGTTTATGAACATTAAAGGTTAACTACAAAGGAATACTGAAGCCCATTAACCTGTGTGTGTGCCAGTTATACCTTCACTGATCAGGCTCAAGAGGACAGTCACACCTGAACAGCTAAAAATTAACCTGGCTCTTTTAGGCTGAATAGAGTCATGTCCCTGGCTCCATATCTGTTATTAAAGAAGAGATAACAAAACTCCAATGGAACATGGTGCTGGCACACAGGGTCTCAGGTACACGGCGTGATTTTAACAATCTCATTTGGGAATAGTCTTGAATGTGTAATAGGTGGAACTTACTGAATCCTCTCTGGGCAACTTCCACACTTCATGGAAGTTTTGATATTACCTGCGTCTTCGGAGGATGATATATCATTATTTGTTGCTGGCACACTGCTAACAGACTGCCAGATACTTTACAATCAGGTAAGATAAGGTCCCTGCTTCAGAAAACTTGTACTCTAGACTGAATGGTCGCAGCAGAGCTAGCTGGCCTGACAACTAAAGAAGAAAAAACATTTAGGGTGTGTCTAGACTACCTAGTTTTGTCGACAAAAGTGGACTTTTGTCGACAAAACAATACCAGCGTCTACACTACCGCGGAGTTCTGTCGACATAACGTCGACAGAACTCCGCGGTTTTGTCGACGCTGGTATACCTCATTTTACGAGGCAAAACACCTTCTGTCGACAGAGTTCTGTCGACAGAAGGTGTTATTGCCTGTAACGTTGCGTCCAGACTACGGAATTCTGTCGACAAAGCGGCTTGCTTTGTCGACAGAACTCCATGTGTCTGGACGCAAATTGTCGACGGAAGTTTTGTCGACAGTATCTGTCGACAAAACTTCCGTCGACAAAACGCGGTAGTCTAGACGTACCCTTAGCTTAACTGTATGCTGAACTCTTCTTACATCCTGAGACAGCAGACACTGGTAACCTTTAAAATTGGATTATTGTCTTAATGTCATTCAAAATGTTACAACTGCATCTAACATTTCCACACACAAAAATATTTAATAAAAAAATGCTGCCATATTACAAACCTCTTCTAGCTGGAATTTTCCCATATACAGAGTGTCACTTTAAAAACAGTTATGAATTTATGAGCGAAAGCAGAAAATCTTTTAAGAGTTAACACGAAGGCAAACAGGTTTCCTGGATGATGGTTTTTTCTTTCGGGGCACATCTACACAGCAGGGATAAAGCTGAAAAGCTACACAACTTGAACTACATCAATTGCATGGCTTAAGTTGAAACAGTTTATTTTGGCGCTATCTGCACAGCAGGAAGTCAAAGGAAGAACACACTTTTTGCAACTCCCCTTACTCCTCTTAAATGAGGGTTACAGGAGTCAGAGTAAGAGGTCTTCCAGCTCAACATTATTTTGACATTACGTCAAAATAACTACTTGTAGTGTAGATGCGGACTATGTTATTTCAGAATAACATCCAAAATCTACATTGTTGTGTAGATGTATCCTCAGAGACTACTAGGTTTTTATCTACATGAGACATTTTGAGAAATCTACCATGTGACATTACTTCAACTAGAATTTCACTGCTGACGATTTCCACAGAACATGTATATGTAAGAAAGGCTTTAGAAAATATATTCCATGTGATATTTGCAAAAAGAATCTAAGCCAAGGTTTTGGGAGCGGCTTGTGATTTCAGGAGCCTTACTTCTTTGGTGCCCAACCTGAGACATCTTAGAGGGGCTGGATTCTCAAGCAGTGAATGCCCAGGACTTTCTTTTTAAAATAATCCTTGGATGAAGAGTCTAGCACCATTCAGCAATAATTCAAATCCATTAATCTGAGAAGACTTTGGGGGGAATAATAAAGCCACCATATATATGGATTCAATTTAAATTGTAAAAGTTTTTGCTCTACTTTTAAAGGTCTGTGAAGGAAAAAATGATTAATTGAAGCTTCAATGAAAGCCAGCAGCTGTAAGATATCCTATGTGCAACAAGTGTGCAAAACTATAAAAAGCCCAAGACTGAGCCACCGCAAAAATGTTTGTTGGTTTACACTAGTGATACATCAAGCTGTTTTGGAAACTTGCGTTGAGCTGAATGGAGACATTTGTTCCACTGGGTGCTGAGAAAAAGATATGAAATTAATAATGTTCCAAAAGGCTCTTGTATCCATGATGATGATGAGTTAATTGCACAAGGAGTTTAAGGAAGATGGCAAAGTGGCAAATGCTGTAGTAATAAGTGGACTGATACTTTTCTGAAGATGAGTAGATTGCAGGCTGTTATCCCCATTCATTTCAATAGTCGTTATTGCAGCTATTATTTGTATATACAAACTGACTTCAACAAATAGTGAGACTGAGTCAAACCATGTAACTCGATTGCCTTTGTTGTTCTGGGCAGTACCTAAGCAACTAGATAGCTCTGATATTTTATTGTTTATATGCCCACCACGCAGCCCCCAGCATCTGTTTGCAACCAACAGGGACTTTAATCCCAATCTTTGTCTGAAACCATTCCAGAGACTCTTCAAAGCCCTTCATCTGACATGATGCAGGCTGACCTGCCCCATGACCTGATCTCAGCAACACAAGTTTCAGAAGTGCAACCATTGTAATTACTCAACCAAGTTCCCTGCCTCTAGGCTAAAAGAGCTCTAAACCTCAGCCACTGGATGGATGCAGTGGCATCACGCAAATCTAACAAGACTCAATGAATCAGAAGTATAAAAATGATTTAAGAGTAAAAGATAGCCTGCCTGTATTTGACACAGAAAGGACATACCAAAATGCAATTGATCCACTGGTTGATTTTTATGTTACCTTGGAAGTCACTGTTAAACTACTATCTGCACTCTACTTGTTTCATGATGCCGTTATTAAGACAGAGGACGATACTGTTATTTAATACAATTTTATGCACTTGCTGAACAGTGACAAAGAACTTAGTGGTACACCGGTTTAGTTGCCTACCCTTCCTGCCCTGTTACATTGGAACCTCTCAGACCACTCTGCTTTTCTCTATTTTTGTCTTTTTTCCGAGTAAGGAATGCTTATGCAATTTAAGTTATTATTATAGCTGAAATAATGAGTGGAATGCTATTACCATCTTACATGAATTTTGTGAGTGTACCAGGAGGCAAGCACTTGAGGAGGGGCAAAAAGACCTGGAAATCTATTCATTTGATCCCAGTTAAAAAATTATAATCATTATCAATGAGAGGGCACCATACCTGGCTAGCAAATTCATGTTCAATACCCTTTGCAGGGAATATTAATACTTTGTCCTTAAAAAAAAAAAAGTTGTTTTAAAAAGACAATATTTGATGCTTTATGCCTAGGAAAAGTTTAACAAATAAGAATTTGAAAAATTTCAGCTAGCCCCTCAGGGAAAAAAATATACTGAGTGTATTGCTAACATAGCGGCTGTGTCTACACTGGCATCCCTTCCGGAAAAGGCATGCTAATGTAGCACTTTGGAATAGGCAAATCCGCGAGGGATTTAAATATCCCCCGCGGTATTTGCATTAACATGGCTGCCGCTTTTTTCCGGCTTGGAGATAAGCCGGAGAAAAGCGCCAGTCTAGACGTGGTTCTCCGGAAAATAAAGCCTTTTCCGGAGGATCTCTTATTCCTACTTTCAAGGCTTTATTTTCCGGAGAACCACGTCTAGACTGGCACTTTTCTCCGGCTTATCTCCAAGCCGGAAAAAAGCGGCAGCCATGTTAATGCAAATACCGCGGGGGATATTTAAATCCCTCACAGATTTGCCTATTCCAAAGTGCTACATTAGCATCCCTTTTCCGGAAGGGATGCCAGTATAGACTCAATGGCTACGTCTACACTGGCCCCTTTTCCGGAAGGGGCATGTAAATTTCACTAGTCGTCGTAGGGAAATCCGCGGGGGATTTAAATATCCCCCGCGGCATTTAAATAAAAATGTCCGCCGCTTTTTTCCGGCTTTTAAAAAAGCCGGAAAAGAGCGTCTAGACTGGCCCCGATCCTCCGGAAAAAGCGCCCTTTTCCGGAGGGTCTTATTCTTACTTTGAAGTAAGAATAAGACCCTCCGGAAAAGGGCGCTTTTTCCGGAGGATCGGGGCCAGTCTAGACGCTCTTTTCCGGCTTTTTTAAAAGCCGGAAAAAAGCGGCGGACATTTTTATTTAAATGCCGCGGGGGATATTTAAATCCCCCGCGGATTTCCCTACGACGACTAGTGAAATTTACATGCCCCTTCCGGAAAAGGGGCCAGTGTAGACGTAGCCAATGTGTAACTTTCAAGAGACAGGAGCAGAGATCGTGAGCGAGGGGATTGCCTCACTTGAGAAAGATTTGGGGGCATCTGTCACTTGGGTATGCAATGTAATCAATTCCAAGAGCAGGTGTTGTGCTCTTCTGATATGGCTGAGATTGAAGTTATTTTGGCAAAGAGGATTTAGCAGACCAAAAAAGGGGCAACTCCAAAAGCAATGGACATTATCCCCATTTCCCCATCAAAACAGTGACTGAATTGTAATGGATTAGCAAACCTTTACGTTGATGCATCTGAAGAACGTTTCTTTGCTCCACTCAATGTAGTTTTGAACCATGCAGGAGATGAGGAGTCTAAGGACCTTTAGGAGCTTAGGTTCCCATTGCCAGAAATGTTTTACCAGCAGAAACAAGACTTTAACAGGCGGGTGACATGAATAAGTGGGCAGCCTGGTGGGTGGGTGGAGAGGATACAGGTATCAAGAATAGAATGTTTTAGCATACACTAGCTACATGTAGGTATAATAAACTGATCAGTATCATAGGAATTGCTACTCACACTTTCCTAGGAGGTATTAGATAGTAGCTTTTTGGGGACAACATGGCAGAGGTGTGGCGAGCTTGAAACATGTAAAGTTCAAGTAATTTTTCCTTCCTTCCACCTAAAAATTATTTCTGTCAGTAAATGTTTTTTTTTAAACGTAGAATGAACACGAAGTATCCTTCTCTTAGGCTGACATGCAGATTATTTTGAAGAGACGGAATGGAAAATAATGCTGTACTCAAGAAGTATGACAGTCTCTGAATTACTGCATTGAGCTTTGATCACCTGACCTTAGTAAAAGGTGGCAAAGATGAAGAGTGCTAGACAAAGGAAACAAAGATGGTTAATAATGCAGCAAGAACTAATGCAAAAGCTGTACACACAAATTAGGTTGATATATCCAGTAATGGAAAAGAGTCACTGGGGGCTACAGGAAAGTATTCAAAGTTGTGAAAGTCACTGTAAAAACTGACCAGACCATCCTCTTGCTTTGCTTCCATCCACTTGCTTTGCTTCCTATTACATTCACAGCCATGAAAAATGTGTCAAGGATCATGAAATCTGGTCTAACCCCATGAAATCTGGTCTTGTGTGTGCCTTTACCTTATTTTACCAGATTTCAGAGGGAGACCAGTATTTCTCCAATGCGGAGGGGTCCTGCCCAAAAAGGGACTTGCAGAGGGGTCCAAAAATTATTTTAGGGGGGTTGTGGCAGTGTTCCTTCTAATATTTCCATCCATGTATGGAATAAATGTTATGAGCAATAAGGCATGTGTGGATGAGCACCACCAGTAGAAATATATGCTGTCGGCTGTGGACACTCTGCTGGTCAGCTGGGCGGCACTTGAATCTCTCCTGGGAGACCACCCAAGTGCTCAGCTTACAGGGAACACCAGTTTGCGGTATTGCCACCCTTGTTTCTGCACTGCTTTCAGAGCTGGGCAGCTGGAGCCTGCTGTCTGTTGGCCATGCACCTGGTTCGGAAGGCAGTGCCCTACCACCAGCAGCACAGTAATAAGGGCGACAATACTATAGCGTGCTGCTCTTACTGGCAGGGGCGCTCCCTGCTGAACTGGGCACCCATCCGACAGCTCCCACTCTCCAGCTCTAACGGCAGCACCATCACCAGGAGTGACACTGAAGGATGTTAGTACCACAAACTCCCCTACAATAACGTTGTAACGCACACGCACGCACACACACACACGCTCCTTTTTACGTCAGAACCCCTATACAATTAAACCATGACATTTTAGATGTAAGTAGGTGGAATCATGACATTTACAATTTTTAAAATCCTGTGACTGTGAAATTGACCAAAAATGGATCATGAATTTGGTAGGGCTCCATCCATAACATTTCAAAAAGCAACTTAAATAATGTACATGTACAACTAAATATATAACTAGAAAGAAAATGTTTGTGTATCAATCTGTGGCTATGCTACTACAGGAGGGCAGAGTCAAATACTGCAGCCACTTTGAAATAATGGGTTGATTTGTTTTATAACAACTGATAGTAACCAAATCTCATGCTTTAGGACAGGAGTGGCAAACCTACAGCCAGAGGCCAGGATCCAGCCTCTGAGGTTTGGGGTTTACCCCCCTGCATCAGGGAGCCTGAGCTGGAATTCCAGCCCCACAGCCCTCCACCCGCAAGGCATCTGTGCTGGCTCCCTACTGCGGGGTGGGGGGACCCCTGAGCCTCACGGACCAGAGTCAGGCAAGTCAGGGCCAGATCCAACCTACAGGCTCTGCCTGGCAGTGGGGAGGAAGCAGCTCCACATGCTACTGCACCCCTTCCCCCAGCTGAAGAAAGGGCAGTGCAGCAAAGCGCTGCCTGGAGATTTTTCTCCTACCACACTGACTGGCCATAATCACGGCTAATAAGAGCAGCAGGGGGTGTTGTATGGGAACAGCAGGAGATGCTGAGCCATGTTTGGCCCTGGGGAGCCGTGCCAGGTAAATGCCCCCCATCACCCTGACTCACCCCCCTAGTTTTGCACCCCCCAATCTCCCAGACCCCACAACCCTCGTCCCATTCCTGCATCCTTCCTCCGAGACCCCACAGCGCAACCCCCCCTTTCTGGCAGCCCTCTCCCACACACTGAACCCCTCATTTTTGGCTACACTCCAGAGTCTGTGGGGGGCAAAATGCAAGGGGAGCGTGGGGAGTGTCTTTCTGCTTCTCAGTCAGGGACCGTGTCGGTGAGGGGCTTTTTTGGGGAGGGGGCTGCAAGTTCAATCTCGACCTTGAGCTTTATGCAAGACAGAACAGGAGCTGTAGTAACATGAGAGACCAAGAGGACAGAGGGACAAAAAACAATCAGGCCATCATAACCAAAAGCAGATGATCAGCAGAGGCAGGGAAACATGCTAAAAATCTCTCCCTTAATGCAGAAAATTCCTTCTATTACTAGGAAGCAGAAGAAAGCAGCTGGTAACTAATTTAAGGGAGCCTGTCTGTCTTCTAGCTGTCCTCCAGTTCCTCGGCAGCTCTGTAGCAGCTGGCCATGGCTGCAACCCATGGGAAGACAGTCTAGGGCAGCAGCAGCCAGATGCTTTTATCAGTCACCCAATGAGGGAAGGAGGCACACAATAGAGAAAGAGACAAAAATGCTTGAGAAAGGAGGAGAAATATGTGAGTGAAGAGGATGGGAAAGGCTCTTGCCATAAAAATGGGAAGGAGGGGAAACAGGGTAGCAAGGAAAACAGGTTGTGGGATGGTATGGAGGCAACAACCATAAATTTGTATTTTGGAGCCATCAGTACATAGTTTTCAATGCTGGGAGGGGCCATTATGAACATTTAGTCAGACTTCCAGTATAATACACACCCAGCCTTGTAACTTCTCTTTGAGCTGTGCTATATATTTTAGAAAGAGAACATATCCAGTCTTTTTAAATGACTTCAAGTTTGGAGAATCTATTGTGTCACAAAGTAAGCTGTTTAAATAGTTAATTACCCTCCCTGTTAAACACTGTGCATCATATTACTACCTTCAGATATCAACTACTAATAGGATCCTAGAAAACTATTATACCCCGAGAGACAGTATTTGTGGCACAGGCAGTTGAGAAAGTACAAGAAACGAATGGCTCTGAAGAGAGGGAGTTACATAAGTAGCTTTGAATTTGCTTACTGTTGGTATGGTTCACAGTCAGGTATTTTTAAACTGGCTAAAGAGAGTTTGGAATGCACTGGCCGGGACACAGACCACCACACAAATCACAGTTTTAAGCATAAAAATAAAGGAGCAAAGATCTGGAAAATGAAGACAACCCATAAGCAGGAGGAGCAAAATACTCTTATGTGCTGTACGCCAGTCAGCCAAAAGAGAAGTTCATTCTGCATTCGGGTCTACTCAACTTTGGAAGGCCAGGGGGCCACAATGATACTCACAGCTCATGTCGAGGGCCACAGCTTAAGTGTGGTTGCACATACATGCAAATATATTCAAATAGCTTATTTCACACTGATGGGCATGAATACAAAGATTAAGGCAAGACTACACAATACACGGGCCCAATTTAAGTCTGTTCTGCTGATATTAATAAAATGCAGTATTCACCTGATTTCCCCCCATATGACAGCACTTTTAGTGAGCAATGACAGTCCAGGAATTTAACTACTAAAACGCATATCAACAGAAGACCATTATATTGTCTACCGGTACTTTTTTGTTTTGACTCCCACCCACGGACCATGTGTTGAGCCCCACATAAACCCAAACCGCACCGAGGGCCGCAAAGAAACAGGCCATCTGTTAAGTAGCCCTGGTCTATAGCTTTAGCACACATTACTGTAAGTGAAACATGCAAGCAAGCAAGGGAGCATTATGCACAAAGAATGAAGGAAGCCATGGGATGAAAAACCATGAAAATGAATTGATAAAGATTTAGAATAAATGCCATCTAGTTGGCCAGTTTAAAATAGCTACTACACATTGAACCTCTCTAGTCCAGCAACATTCATGGTCCGGCATGATTTTAGTGAGCTGGATGTCCACTTATTATGGGTATGGCCAAGTTTCCTGCAGTCCCATAAAGTTTGTTTACAGTCACCAGTCCTGGCTCTCAGTGTTCTGTGCTGTTATTTAGCTCTAATTTACCCCTAAATGTCTTCTAAGAGCTGACACCTTTAAAAAGGCACAGGGAACACAGTTTATTCCATGTGTTCAGTAGGCACTGGAGTTAAATGAGTGATTTAAAAGAGTTTTAAACAGCTTAATTAGAAGTTAGAAATTCCTTGCCATCTCAATTGTTATTATCACTTTAGAGAGACCAAAAATTGACTTGTTCTTCTGTCTTCCAGGGTAGGCAAGACCTGACGATCTATTGCAGAATACAAGAAGCCCACGCAAAGAGCAATATGTGCTATCGATGGACACAAGCCCATTTACAGAGCACAGTTAATACCATCATCATAATCAACAACAACCATGGGCTCAATACCCGTTGGTGTCCGATGCTTCCCTCACTATTTCCTTCCATCTTTCCCTGTCCAGTGTGGAATGGCTTAGTTTCTGTAGACTAGCTCCGCACCAATCTACTATATCATCTACCCATTCTCTGTGGGTATATGCAATGAGTTTATTCACAGAGCGTTGTAAGATCTGATCGTTCTGAAATTAACTATTGACAAAGGAATGTAAAGCTGACAAATACATTAGGCACTTGAACAGTGCCATCAACAAGACCTTCATTCTCTATAAACGATGTAGTTACAATGTATATACACACAACACTTATTAAAAATAGTCCACTTGTCTAAGCATTTATCTTTCAATTTCAGCACATAGCATTAATTTCCAGGAAATGCCACGCAACCTGAACACTGATGAAACATTTATTTAAAAAAAAAAAACAGTATTTTTCACTAGCAATTCCTTTAGTTTTGTCTAGTCTTAATACAGTTTTTGATGTTTTTTGTAATATAAACTATGTTAAAAATACCAAGCTTGCAATGTCAAACACTAATGTTAGGAAATGTCAGAATTAATGTTGCCCATGCATCCTTAATTCAGCTCCCTTGTACATGTTTTATAAGAGAATCTTTAATTACGTTTTACACACTTTTTCAGCAGGACCCATGAGGGAGCCTTAATTTTGTCATTTCAGAGACAGAGTTTGACTGTGAAACCTTAACATTAACAAATTCTAATCTAATGTCCTTTTTTTAAAATAAAAAAAAGAATTTAAAGTGAAATTATATGGAATCTTTTTAACTCCCAAGTTGGTCATCAACAGTGTTTGGATCCTTAGATTTGCAGCACAGTCTTCTGCCATTTGAGAAAAAGAGGTCCTGGTAACATGAACTGTCATTCATGCTAAAATTCGACACTCTACGCGGGGGTCTCAATAAAGACTCAAGCTAGCTTACCCTTTACAAAGATAGCTTCCCCAATTATCACCTCTAATACCATTAGCTCACAGACATTTATCTTCCCCCCGCATCCCCCTTCTGTTCTGAAATGTGATTTGTCCTTTTCATATGTGTTCATTTTTTTTAATTGTATCCTTTGGTATATATAGTTGTGACTATTTTCTTCCACTATTTGATCTGAGGAAGTGGGTCTGGCCCATGAAAGCTCATCACCTAATAAACCATCTTGTTAGTCTTTAAAGTGCTACATAGTCCTGTTTTTTGTTTTGGTAACATGAGTAGAGGTGTTAAACTCCAAGTGGAGGAGCCACTGCAAGAGGGTTTACAGCTATTTGCTTACAGGAAAGGAATGTGGAGACTCTGGACTCATGGGTTCAGTACTAGGCTCAGGATGGTAATGTGCTTTAGTGGTTATAAGACCCTTTTGCCTCTGCCCCCATCTTTACAACCCCTTCCTTGCCCAACCTTCCCCTCCCAGTCAAGAGATAGGCAGATCCCCTGATTTCAAGATGGTTTGACCTCAGCTCTCACACCCTTTGTCCTGGGCTTTATTTTTGAAATTTGGTCTTGAAAGCAATTAATAGAACCAACTCCAGTCACACAGAAGGCTAAGGACTATTAGGTGACTGGGAGCCAGTTCAGGAGACTGACATCTTTCCTCACATGCTCTTTATAAGCTGCTTCAGCACTGCTCCCCAGACTGGACTGGCTCAAGCAAGGATGTGCACAACCTGCTGTGGCAGGAGCCAGGCGCTTTGTTGGGTGACCTACCGTGTTTCCTCTAAGCTGTGCAGCAGCACAGCTTCACAGGTGATTCATCAGCCCTACTCAGTCAGCCAGCTCCATGCAGGGAGCCCTGGGCCTCTGACCAGGCAGGGCTGATGAATCATCTGTGAAGCTGTGCTGCCACAGAGCTTACAGGGAACACTGGTCGCCTAGCCCACGGGTCACCATCACCCTGTCTGACAGAGGAACAGCTTCACGGTGGTATATTTCGAATGTGGAAGCTCAACAAGTTGTGTTATTTCCTTTAAACACTTCTACCTAGAAAACCTGCACATGTTACATTACAAAGGCTGTTGTGGTTTACTCTAACACCAGACTCACCAACAAGTCCGAGAGGTGGCAAATTTATTACTGTCATCTTACAGGGGCATTAGATTTAGAGCCTAATGATGACCTATTAAGGGCCTTTTCAATGTTGTTGTTGCGCATACAGCTAGTTAATATGACACGTTTCAGAGGTAGCTGTACGAGGGTGTTTCAGCTAAAACAAGGAGCCAAGGGCACTTTTAAAAAATAACAAATTATTAGGATATTAGAGCATACTCTATCATGAGCTACAACTCACTTCCTCAGATGCTGAAGAGAAAAAGAAACCAAGCATCTGAGGAATAGAGGCTAGGTCTAGACTGCAACGTTTTTGCGGAAAAAAGCTATTCAGAATGTTCTCTGCATTTTGCGTAGCTTTTTCCGCGTTTTTTTTCCAGAAGATGCTTTTCTGCTATTTGGCCCCATCTAGATGGGGCCAAATGGTGAAAAAGCCTACCCTTTCGATGGAGCCCTTGTGCCTCATGAAACGAGGTATACAGGGCTCCCCGAAAGAGCGCGTTTGCTCTTCCGTGAAAAAATGTGGAAGAGCAAAAGTGTTCCTTGGACGCAGCGGGAACCCCACAGCCTAGACATAGCCTAAGTGAGCTGCAGCTCTTGAAAGCTAATGCTCTCAAAAGCTAAATAAATTTCTTAGGGTACATCTACACAGAAGTGTTAATTCAGAATAACTGATGTTATTCCAAAATAACATAGTCCATGTCTACACTACAAGCAGTTATTTTGACATAATGTTAAAATAATTGTGAGCTGGAGGACTTCTTACTCCAACTCCTGTAACCCTCATTTTATGAGGAATGAGGAAAGCCGAAGGAAGAGTGCTCTTCCTCGGACTTCCTGCTGTGTAGACAGTACCAAAAACCAAAATGAGCTATTTTGACTTAGGCTAAGCCACTGACATACCTGAAGCTGCATAGCTTATTTCAGTTTTAACCGTGTTGTGTAGACATGCCCTTCGTCTTTAAAAGTGCCACCAGACTCGTTCTAGCTAATATGCTTATCCAGTGTGGCTATTCACGTCCCTATGTTTAAAAGGCTGCAAGTTTTGCATCCTGTATATAATTTAATTGAGCACTTGAATTAAAGGTTAGCACTTGAAGAGGTTAGTAATGTGTCTTGATAATCTTTGGACATTAGCATGGAAATGTTTTCAAGAGCTGTCATCTTCACAGTCTGCAGTTTAGGACTAGATGGTTTAACAAAAAACCTCATACAATAGAAGCTGGTCCATTAACAGATAGGGCATTAAGACAATAAGATGATTACTTATGAAACTCCAAGGATTTTACTGCAATATGGTATTTCAACGTTGTGGGGGGGCACAAAGATGAATGTGGCAATGTTTTGCTAATTTGCATAAATGGCTAGGAGATCCTCTGCAGATTACTACATCATGTGGAACATGCAAACAAATATTTAAAATCAGATGTATCACAAAATATACTTTGCTCATACTTTTGTAAGGTGATGATTATATTTACAACAGGGCATTTTTATACACTATGCTCTATAAATATTGTTAAAATATAAGACTGAAGAATTCTGTAATAATGTTTCATTATTGAGAATGAGGTGAAACTAGTAATAGTTTCCCCTGCTCCGGAACAGCAAATTGTCAGGTTTATCTATTAGAGGGGCCATTGGTTTAAAAGATGCAAGAATCATAGAAATTGGAAGTGCTCCCCAGTTCTACCTGTTGTCCCTCCTTACAATGCAAAAATTCTTTGGGTGTAGAGGGATGTTTAGGCAGACTACGTTTATATATTTGGAACATCTGAAAATAACAAATGTGTTCATTATGCGTCTGAATTTGTGATTTTTTTTTTTAATTAGAAAACTAGACAGGCATTGACAACTAACTTTTTGCCAAAAAGCATAGACAAAACTACACAAGCTATGTTAATACACTATTAAGTGTAATCGGAAATTGTCATTAAGTGTTCTTGCATTATTTCATAACAGAGTCACTTAATCTTAAAGCCCAAAAGCTATCTCAACAAGCCAAAAACACTTAGGGCATGTCTACGCTTGTCATTTAAAGCAGAAAAGAGTCCCAAAAACTGTGGGAGTATCGACACTTGCCAATGATTTTTACAGTAAAATTCAGAAGTTTCACCACAAAAAGAAAACCACAAGCAGCGCAGAAGTCTTACTGGTGATGCTTTAGCCGTGATGTGCAAGTGAAGACACGTTCCGACAGTTTACAAAGCTTTTACCCTCAGAAGAATATCCCACAGGGTGTAGGTGACCACCCTAACCAGCAGCTCTGCTGCTCTGAGGCCAGGTAAATAGACATCTGCCCCTCCCCTTGTGAAGCTGGGGAAACTTTGAAACTCCCCTTCCTATTTTCTTGGCAAGAGCTCACTTATCTGGCATGGTGACAATGCCTACTCCGCAGCAAATAATCCCCTGCTTGCAGCAATGCTGAGCGACTGTTTGGGGAGAGGGGCCTGTGCAGGGACCTAGGATACCCTGGGATCATGCCCCTCCTCTTCGCCTGAGAGCTGCGCTGTGGGATAGCTGTCCTCAGGGTACTGCTCTCAGAAGCCATGGAAGTGTTACAAATGCAAAAACTCCCTATTGGAAGTAAAGTGAAAGGGCTCTTTTTTTAGGGGTACTTCTGGGGGGGGGAGGGTGAAACTGACGAGAGGGGAAAACTCTACAAGTGAAGACATGGCCTAATTCTTATATTAGAAGTAATAATGCTTCTAGAGATCAACACACAAAATCAAAGGTGCAAACAGCAGCTGCTCAGTGATCAGACTTTGCTTTTACTTAGTCTTCCCCAGAATACTTTTATTACTATCAAACATTTTATAGTTTGTAGGACAACCAAGGTGGGACCCCATTGTACTGGCACTGTATAAAAACTCAGAGTCTGCCCCAAAGAAACTGAAACACATAAAAACTCATTATCTAATAGTTGGGTAGGACCTTTCCACCCTCCCCACTGTTACTAACTTCAACAAGGTGCTGGCAAGCAATGGTCTTTTATCACCATCTTTACCTGTTCTGAGTCTGCCACAGAATCACATACACTTGAACCAAAAGTACACAGATCCCTGATTATGTTGTGCAGTGTCACAAGTCTGGGGATCATGTTCAATGTAGGTGACATGAAGGTCATGCAATATACAAAGGGGAAGAAGGGAAACAGAGGGCCAGTTTATTGAAATTTAAGACTTCTCCAGACACTGACCGTGCATACACTTAGTAGGAAAAAAAGTTTTTTGAACTAACTTTGAGTCTAGTTAAATCGTATTAACAGATTTATCCAATAACATGCAAATTTGGGTTTAAAAACAGTCTTTAAGTCTCAGCTCTAAGTGATTTGACTTCTCCGCTGATGGAGTCTGCTAATGACTGAAGATTTAACGCATCAAGTCTTAGCATACATCAGTGCAGACAATGTCATCATTTATTGGAGGCAAAAAAGCCACCTCATTAGACATCCATCATTGGATATGGTCAAGAGGGTCCAATGCTTCAAATAAAATATTCATTTTAAACTGAGAAAAAAACTTCTCAAGGTATAATGACAACACCAAAAGCAGCAGTTTGTCTAGTAAGGCTTCATTAATGCAAGCTGCAACACATCTGGAGCAAAAACATCTGCAAGTACTTGACATTATTGTGCCGTCAGTAGAATAGTTCTGCAGAATGTAAGAGAAATTAACCCAACACAGCCCTACTAATTTTACTCTATTAAAGAATTCCCTCTTTTCAACAGGTTATTTGAATCCTCCTACACAATTTTATTGCCAGGATTCATTTTCTACTAAATTATACAAGAATTCGTAAGAACTGCAAAAACCTGTTAAAAAGATGTGGAATTTGAGAACAGGACTTTTCTATCAGGGTGACCACATACTGGCTGCGTGTAGACTGGCAAGTTTTTCCGCACAAGCAATTGCTTTTGTGGAAAAACTTGCCAGCTGTCTACACTTGCCACTTGAATTTGTGCAAGAACACTGAAGATCTAATGTAAGATTGTCAGTGTTTTTGCACAAATACTATGCTGCTCCTGCTTGGGAAAAAGCCCTCTTGCGCAAATGTTTTTGCGCAAGAAGGCCAATGTGGACAGCTAAAAACTGTTTTGCGCAAAAAAGCCCTGATGGTGAAAATGGCGATTGGGGCTTTCTTGCGCAAAACCGCGTCTAGATTGGCACGGACGCTTTTCCGCAAAAAGTGCTTTTGCGCAAAAGCGTCCATGCCAATCTAAACGCTCTTTTCCACAAATGCTTTTAACAGAAAAACTTTTCCGTTAAAAGCATTTGTGGAAAATCATGCCAGTCTAGACGTAGCCAACCCAGTATTGCCAGGACAGTGCATTGCCAACTTTTTTTTGGCAAAAGTGGGTTTTTGGCTCAATTATTCTTGCCAACTCAATCAAACAGGACAAATAGCCACTTTTGCCAAAAGTGTCAGATGACCAGGACAGAGCTTAAAAAGGGGACTGTTCTGGCCAAAGCAGGATGTATGATCACTCTACATAAAGCATGGGGGTAGGCAGGGGCAGCAGGAGAAGGGGAAGAAAGCCTCAGGAAAGCTACTTGGGCCAACTCCTGTTTTTACTTTGGGAAATATGGTCACCCCAATAGGAGCCCATAATTCAGTTGTGACAAGAATAAGATGCATATTTGACACCACGTTAATTATGTTTATAAGAGAAGAAGAAGAAGAAGAAGAATTTGGAAGAGTTTGATACATTTATATGAAAGGGCATTTAAATCTATAGGTAGAAGATGGTTTTTAACTCACACAGTATGTATAGTAACCAACTCTGGCTAATAACCTCTTCTGATAACAACTGAAAGACTAACTGAACCCTAAGCTAGCTAGGTGTACCCTAGATGCCCAATGATTTTACCAATATCAACATACCGTTTATTCACCATGTGTAAAAACATGAAAAGCTGAGAGAAAACAAGAAGTGAAGTCAATAGGATTAATGTGTTTAAAGTGAAATATGGCGTTGCTGGACCGGAGCCAAAATACTCAGGGTTTTGTAAAATAGAGAACTTGGAGTGTTTTTTAGAAACAATTCTATTAACATTTTACATGTAGAGGAGATGCTTCAGTGAGACTTTTCTGTAAGTATCAGTCAAGCACTGAATATCCCTGACACACACTGGGCAGATCCTGTTTGTGTAAGGAAGAAAGAAATGGAAAAGGAAAATGAGTGGTTTGAGGAGGATTCACATGTGCACACGCATGAACATCTTCACTTACACTTGCTATATGCTGGAGCAGAGTGTGTTTTATATGTGCCGGACCTAGACACCAATCTTGTGGCAAAATTCAGAATTTTTGCAACAGTCTCCAGATGCTAAGGAAGGAGGAGTTGATTGAGGCTTGCTTAGCAATTCATTAGCTCACTATTTAAATGGTGACCTGCTAGCTAAGTGTTTTGAGATTCACCCATCATTACTAAGAATACATCTCCATTGATTTATCAATTTAATTAAGAAATGTTACGCAGCTTCAGTACTCAATAAATCAACGTTATAGTCCTTCAGAAAGTGCAAGCTTCCACTCTCTCTAAGTATTACCAAAACCAAAATGCTTTTTAACTCATTTTAGCATGCACTTGACTTGCTGCGGGATACCATCTAATTTATTATATATCTCTTCCTATTCCACAATGACAAGATGAATGCTCAAGGATATTAACCCTGAACCCTGGGCTACACTAGGACTTTATTTCAAAATACACCCCCACTAGGTCGAATTTGTAAGCGGAGTATTCACACTACCAAGCCCATAATTTCAAAACAAGGGGCCATTGGATTAGAAATCTGTGCTTCTGCTTTTCATCAGGAGTAACGCTAACTCCAAAATAGTTATTTTGAAATAACAGTAGTGTTGATGCTCTGGTGTGGCTATTTCAAAATAATTACTCCCCACTGTTTCCCGGGGCTCCAAATCCAAGGTAGCACATCCACATTTACGGAGCCTGCCTTGGACTAATTTTGAGGCTTCCCCATAGTATGGACACACTAGATCGAATTTGTTAAATCAGGAATTACTAAGTCAAATGTAGTAATTTCAAAATAATTTCCTAGTGTAGACCTGGCTTGAGTGTAATCTGGACTGCTTTTCTAGTCACTGTTACATTTTACTGAAGACCCCAACTGTACCTCAGCCCAGCGACAAAAAGGACATTCTTCCATCTATGCTTAAGTCTTGACTATGCTAAAAAAAAATCTGTGGTTGACAAACAGGCTCTCTCACAGGTCTTACTGGGATATATCTAGGGTGCATGGACAAGCACTAGATTATTTTCAGTCATCATTAGGATTCAAACTGTTTTTAAGCCAGGAAAAAAAGGGATCCAGAGGACCCATGACATACATCTATGAATGAAGGATCATATCAAGCACGGACTAAGCCTTAGAAGCCCCAACTCCTCACCAAGATTCCCTGTAAGCAGTGCGGCAGCACGGCCACACAACTGCTTAATGAGTCCTGCTTAGGGGCTGCCGTGCACAGAGCTGACTGGCTCGGGGAGGGGCACTTCTCCCTCATCTGCAGAAGCTCCCTGCAAGGGATGGAGGGGACAAAAGGAAGGAGGTAGGGAAGGAGTGGCTGGGGGGAACAGAATTGGAGGGGAGTTTAGGGTATCCCAGGAGAGGAGAGAGACATGGCTGCAGAAACCCAGCATTCTTCCCCAGCCGAGGAGACTGCGGGGGGAGGCATACTGCATAGAGTAGGTGGGGCAAAAGGAGGGATGGTGGGTGCTGGCATTGGTATGGAGTCCTGAATCCCAGCTGGGCTACAGCTGCTGGTGCCTAGAACTCTAAGAGGCAGGATTCTCCCCCCAGCTGGAGCAGATTGTATGGGGATGAGAAGGCGTGAGAAGGAGGGTGGGGTGAGGGCTGACGTCTGTATGGTGGGGGGGGGTAGTTTGTTTGAAGTGTCCTGACTCTCTCCCATATGGACTGCAGCATGAGTTTAGACCCCCTCTGTCTCAGCATAACAGCCCTAGCTGGGCTGCAGACACAGGACTCTCTTCTGGGCTGGGGGAGGGAACGGGAGCAGGCTACATGGGGGGTTGCCCAAAATTTCAGGAGGGTTATTCTGGGATATGGGGGTGGGGGAATGTGGAGCTCCATGGATGATGGAGTGCTGCTTTGGAAATTCAGTTCTCATTAATGAATCAGAGAGCACTTAGTCCAAGTGTATCTTCCCTTTTCTTGCTTGAGGCTGGTGTAAGGAGTAGTTGGTATTTTTACCAACTGATTGGTGACATAATTACAAGATCTGCAATATGCCAGGAAAAATATGGGGGGGGGGGAGAATAACGTAGAACCCTACTATTTTTCACTGTCAGACTTGCGGAGCAAACACAAAACTGTTGAGTTTAAAATCTGCCCAGAGATTTTAGAAAGCTTGGGCTAAAATTGAGTTTGTTTGGAAGGAGACAGATCCAGAACAGAGAAGTACAGAGGGCAGAGAGGTTCTGCATTAGCAGATCTTAATGAAGGATCTGACTTCACTTGTACTGGTGATTTTCTATTGTAAAACATTTGGATTGCTTTTGTAAATAAGGATTCAAGCCATGGATAGGTCTTGCTCATTACATTTTCATGATTACATTTCAAACAAAGTTTATATAGGTGTTAATGGCTTAGGGTTAGAAAGAAAAGGATTCTTTTAACACAATTTTGTGGAGTGTTGTAGAAATCTAAAACCTCTAATCCTATTTTTTTGTTTTAAAAAAAAACCCACTTCATCACTAATTAATGCATGGCAAATCATTAAAACTGGAAGAACTTTACTATGGATTTTGGTTGTGTTTGTATGTTTGGCTTTACAGTTAGAGTTGGATTCCAGACAAGTGATTCCCATAAAGTTTTAGCATTTGTTTGAGAATCTTTGCTATCTGTTATAGTTCTAGCTCTTATGAGTCAATGGGTCTACTCGGAAGTAGCAAGCACTAGGTGTGATGCTAGATATTTTGTAGAATAAAGACTTTATTTGCAAGCTCTTTAAAGAATGGATCTGTCTACAAACTCAGAAACCATGTGTTAATTTGCTTGGGAGCTTCTATTCGGAGTTGGTGACACACCCAAATGTGAAAGTTTCAGACCAAGAGAACTTACCTGTTTTTAAATGTCTGTTTCATTTGCATAGCATGAATCCTAAACATTCATTTAAAATACCTATAACCAGTGCTTTTTTTGTGACGTTACTACCTGGTATGCAGTACCAGCACCTCCAGACGCAGTACCGGCACCTTCAATCAGAGATCAACAAATTTTCCCCTTGAGTACCAGCACTTTTTTTTTTTTTACACAAAAAAAAAAGCACTGACTATAACCAATCTCCTGATATTACTTATTTTTTCGGTTCTATATTAGTATGCTATCAGAGGGGTAGCCGTTTTAGTCTGAATCTGCAAAAGCGGTGAGGAGTCCTGTGGCACCTTATAGACTAACTGAAGTGTAGGAGCATAAGCTTTCGTGGGCAAAGACCCACTTCGTCAGATGCATGTAGTGGAAATTTCCAGAGGCAGGTATAAATATGCAGGCCAGAATCAGGCTGCTCTCTTGGAATTCACACCTCCAGATCAGGTACTAGAAGTGGACCTCATCCTCCTTGCTGGATCCTCCTCATCATCTCCAGCCTGATTCTGGCCTGCATATTTATACCTGCCTCTGGAAATTTCCACTACATGCATCTGACGAAGTGGGTCTTTGCCCACGAAAGCTTATGCTCCTACACTTCAGTTAGTCTATAAGGTGCCACAGGACTCCTCACCGCTTTATTAGTATGCTATTCATCAAATTAAGAGTTGACATCCCAAAGAAACTGTATGAGACTGAGTGAATATCTTTCACTCTCTTTTCCAGTGTCAGTAAATAATGTATTAATTTTTTCAAGGAGAGCATGACTTTCTGATTGACTCACAGATTTGTTTAGTATCTTAAAGCTGACCTACGTGTGGATAATATGCATGCAAGAAGCATAGTTCTGTGAACTGCAAAAGTCTGTAGCGTGCTAGTGTTTTGGAAGATGCTTCATTTTTTGAGAGCAGATTTAGTGGAGATTCTGAAGATTTAGTGGTCTACGGGAGTAGGCTGTTAAATTGGGGCGCTAATACATTTTTTATGCTTTTTACTTAATATGTCTTTCATTTATTGATATGGCTATTTTTAGTATGCCCCATTTTGGTGTGTTTATTAGCTTGTGCTGTTAGAAAGTCCAAGGGTAGTGCTAATTTTCTTTTTTTATTTGATATTAAATAAACGTCTTAAGCATTGATCCTTTTTAATTATCCCTTTGTTTTAAAATTTTTTGTCTTCCATACCTACAAATTGTTTAAAATATATATTTATATATAGGGTTTTTTTTTTTGTACTGGAGGTACACATCCACACAACCTCAATATTGGTATTGAACATAAGAATATTCAACCCGCCCAAGGATGGAAAAAGTTAGAGGGAACACTGCTTCTCACTGCTGGCAGATGTACATTCCTGCTTCTTGAATGTTATACATGTCATACATCCTAACTGTCAGGGTGGTTAAACACTGGAATAAGTTGCCTACGGAGGTTGTGGAATCTCCATCACTGGAGATATTTAAGAGCAGGTTGGATAGACATCTATCATGGATACACATGATCTAGATGATGCTTGGTCCTGCCGTGAGGGCAGGGGATTGGACTTGATGACCTCTTGAGATCCCTTCCAGTTCTAGTATTCTATGATTCTACCATCTGCCACATCAAGCATCTAGAAGGAGAAGCAATGACAACTTTCACAATGGCTGAGACTGCTTCTTCTTACCTTCAGCTTCCTCTGACTCTCCCCGCCCCCCATCAAGTCAATGCATTTGATTTCTCCTGGGCACCTTCCTCCAGTTGGCCAGAGACCTTCAAAAGCAGTTGGTATGCACAACACACGTGATGCCTGATAAATTCCATGTAAGACCTTCCTGTTTGCTACTAGGCTTAATTTCTTAATCAAGATCTGCCTTTTTAAAATTTACAAGGATAATTTTTTTTCACAATTCTCACCTGTGTTCACTGTGAAGTAATCCTAAATACACTTTTCTGGTATATAAAACAATGCAGGGTCTTTTTGACTATTTCATTTTTAAATTAAAATTAAAATTAATCAAAGCTACTGGATCTACTCCTCTTTTATACAGACCACTGCTAACATTAATAAACAATTGCAGACCAAAGTCAATCCTACCTAACCCTTCGAAACATTATAAATATAAATTATGCTTTTTAAAAGAGACTTCTGAAGTTCACCATTATCCTTCCATTACAAATGGCTCTTTCAATTTTGTATGCAATTAGCACCTTCCCCTAAATATGTGAGAGAGATGCAGGATTTTCATCATAATCACTTCCCTTCTTAGCAGTTGATATACAAAGACCATAGTAGCCTCTGGGGAGAAAGAGAAGCATTGTATTAGGAGAAGCACTTTGCACAACAATTTATCAGACAAAAAATTAGCATGTGCCAAAACAACTTTAAGGCGTTAAATTACAAAGATTTTTTAAAAATTTTCTTCATGTCACCCAGAGCTACAAGAAGTTACAAAAAATAATCACTTTCAATAAGGGATAGTCTTGCTTTAAAAGATTCTCACTCTTCTTTCCCATCACTACATCTGAAGTCTCACGTTTATTCTTCGCATTCAAGTGGTGCCTTTACTACCACAAGGATTCTCTCAGCTCTTTCATTTGTGACAGGTTAAAAAGTTTAGCACATAAAAGGTCTTAGTTAGGCTGGTATTTAAAAGAGAAAGAAAAAACTAAAAACAAATGCATAAAAAAAGAAATGTACAGCCAGTCCAGCTTCTTAAAATCGGAACATGTGAGAAAGTGTTACAATTAGCAAACAGGCACCAGACATTTATTCACCTTCCCATCCCGCTATATCATAGTCTGACAAAAAATGAAAAGATATTTTAGGCAGCATATGAAGCTGGAGACATCTGATTGTAGAAAAAACAAGATGTGTCTGATGGATAAGTAGAGGCATGGAAAGTTCATCCCCTTAGGGGAGAGAGGCACAACAAAACTAAGACAATTACTGGGTACAGGGATTTAAAAACAAAAACAAACAAAAAATCCACAAAAACAACAGAGATGGAAAGGTGCAATTCATCAAAAATGCCAGCTTAACAGGCTTGGAGACTTAATTCCAGTGCAATCGTTGCCTTGTTACCTTGCCAATAATGTGACCCGCCATAAACCCAGAGGGACCACCTTCAGTGGTAATAGTATAGTTCACTTCAGTACTCATCACCAGGTCTGCTAGACCCCTTTTTATAGACGGAAGGGAGTCTGCCTTACATGAAGCCCTGGGTTCAGACAGCATATTTCTTTGCAGACTGAATTTGCCAGTTTTCAGTATCTTTGACGGTCTTAGGAGCCAATTTGAACTTTTTTTTAGGGTGGGGTTTTTTGTTTTTTCCACCATAAATCTGTATTGAGACCTACTCATTTCCAATAGGGCAATGCATAGTGGTCACATAGCAAACCATTGTGGGCAGCCAAGGTGGACCTTCAGCCCTAGTCTACATTAGGGCGTTATCATATATATAGTAGCCCAGTGTCTGTGCGTCTGTAACGCTGACATACACGGCCACGCCCCCTGGTCATGTACGTCAGTGCCCCGCTCCCCTTCCCCTCGCTCCGCGGCGGTTCAACCAGCCCCACAACCCCCCGGACACCCCCCCCCCACCAGCGCTGCTTCCCTCCCCCTTCTTCCGGCCCCCCCATCCTCCCCTCCAGCCCCAAAGCCCCCAATCTCCCCCCCAGCTCTGCTTTCCACCCCCCTTCCAGTCAGCCCCGCACCCTTCCCCTCCCTGCATAGCGCACTGCGGCACTCCCGCCGGGCCCACCTGAGCGGCGCTCCCGCCGGGCCCCGGTGGGGGAGCAAGCGGCAGCAAGGGGCCCTTTCAGGGCCCAGCGGGAGCGCCGCTCAGGTGGGCCTGGCAGGAGCAGCGCTCAGCTGGGCCTGGGGCAGCAAGCGGCCCTTTGGGGAGGTGAAGGGCGGCAGGGCGCCACGCAGGGAGGGGAAGGGGGCGGGGCTGGCCGAAAGGGGGGTGAGAAGCAGAACTGGGGGGAGATCGGGGGCTGTAGGGGAGGATGGGAGGCCCAGAGGAAGAGGGGAGGGAAGCAGCACTGGCGGGGGGGTGTCCGGGGGGCTATACGGCAGGAAGAGGGGGTGGGAAGCAGAGCTGGGGGCAGATTGGGGGCCATATGGCTGGACGAGAGGAGGAGGGCAGGAAGCAGACCTGGCGGGGAGGGGGGTGCAGCCACTGGCCGCAGCCAGACCCCAAATGGCCGCTTGCTCCCTGGCCGTGGCCCAGCTGAGTGGCGCTGGGCCGCTCAGCTGATCCCCGGTGAGACAGGAAGGGGGGCGGGGCAGTGATGTACACGGCCAGGGGGCAGGGCCGTGTACGTCACCGCCCCCCCTTCCTCCTCCCGCTGTGGCGCTGAGTGGTGTGCCCCTCAGCCGGGCCGCCGTGGTGGGGGGGGCGGTGACGTAGACAGCCCCGCCCCATGGCTGTGTACGTCACTGCCCCACTCCTCCTCCCCCACGGCGGCTCCACGGTGACGTACACGACCAGGGGGCAGGGCCGTGTCCATCACCGCTCCTGTTCCCCTCCCGCTGTGGCACTCAACTGAGTGCTGCACCCCTCAGCTGGGCCGCCGGGGGAGACAGCAGTGCAAGGGGCTTTTTGGGCTCCCCTGGGGTGGGAGAGTAAGGAAGGAAGGTGATGTACACAGCCCCGGCCCTGGCCCCGTATGTCACCACCCTGCCCTTCTCCCTCGCGGCAGCTCGGCTGAGCAGGCAGCACTCAGCCAAGCGCCATGGCGGGAGGGAAGGGTAAGGGTAAGGAGGGCAGGGAGAGATGGAGGGGAGAGAGAAGCAGGAGGAGGAGGAGGAGGAGGAGGAGAAGAGAAAAAAAGAGATGGAGGAGAGCTGAGAGAGAGGGGGGAGGCAGTAGGAAGAGAGAGAGAGAGAGACAGAGAGAGAGAGCTCAGGAGCGAAGATCTGAAAATCCCATTTATGACGGGCTAATTGGCTAGTTTTGAAATAACCCCCCTCAGGTCGAATTTAAAAGTGGAGCGTACACACTACCAAGCCTGTTATTTCAAAATAAGGGTCCGCTTATTTTGAAATCTGTACTCCTGTTTTCCTTGGGAAATAACGCTAATTTTGAAATAGTTATCCTGAAAAAGCATTAGCGTGAACACTCCACTGCCGCTATTTCAAAATAACTACTGCCCAGAGTAATTTGAACTAATTACTCCCCCCTGCTTCCTGGGGCTCTAAATCAAGGTAACGCGTCCACATTAATGGAGCCTACCTCGGATTAATTTCAAGGCTTCCCCGTAGTGGGGATATGCTATTTCAATTTTGTAAAATTGGAAGATATTAAGTCGAATGTAGTTATTTTGAAATAATTTCCTAGTGTAGACATGCCCTCATTGTGCTAAGCCTGGATGGGCAAAAGGGCCTCCATGGGCCGAATCTGGCCCACCAAGCCCTGCTGCTTCCCTGCCCCCAGTTCAATTAGAGTTTGGGGGCGGGGCAAGCATGCAGTTTCCTCTGCCAGGGGAATGGGCGCCAAGGGGGAACTTCATGGGGGGGTGAAGATTTTACATGCTCCCTCCCCCCAGACCTATCATGGTCTGTAGGTGGGGAAGCAAGGAACTCTCTGGCCCCGCCCCTTCCTCTTGAGGCACCGCCCCTTCCAGTGTTGCGCATGGCCACTTAAAAAATTTCTGAAGTGGACCCTAGCAAAAAATTATTACCCACCCCGTGCTAAGCACTACATAGTCTGTGACAATCATTATCCAATAACTGTTTCGGTTGTTCCCGTTAGCCAGATTTGAGCCAGTGCCCTAGGAGTGACAGGTTATGTCATATTAGCTCAAAATAAAGTGGGGGGGAGAGGAGGGCAAAGTGTCCACTAAAATATTATTGATTCTTGAAAAGGCGCAGCATCTTTACTGAAACTATATCACAAGGAACAAAGGTCTGGCTTTGAAAGAGCCAAGCTGCTAGACAAGCAATTAGGAGTAGAGTATTAATTATTTGAGGTCTGATGCGATCATAAACTAGGCCAGGAAGGGGTATGCAGCCAGCACAACCTTCTGGGAGCCTCAAACTTTTTGCCAATCTTTTCTGAGCACAAAGCTGTAAAGAGATTTTTTTTTTAAATGAGCATTTCAAAAATTTGAAGCCAAGATTGGAGATACATCAGATCCTCCTATATTCCTCAGAAGAGGAGGACTTTCTTTAGCCTACCATTCTCAGAGTTCAGTGTCAGTTTAAGATTTAGTTCTTATTTTAAAAAGGAACACTCCTCACTTAAATCACACTGCTATCTGAATATTTAAAAACAAACAAACAAACAAACAAACAAAAAAAACCTGAAGGGAGGGGAGAGAGGTTTTCAGTTTGCTCTATGCATTTGAAAGTACTTTGTGTCTGTGTTAATCCTCCACATGTTGCCTCCACACTTGAGGATGAAACTGGCAAGAACAGAGTATGCTAAATTGGATTTTTAAAATCAGTGTTAAACTAGTTAAGGCTGACACTCGTTTCAGTTTGCTTTGTTGGTATGGACAAAGTTTTAAGCTATATTTGGGTAGTATAAAACTGAATTCTCTGGAGGACTAAAATTCCCCCTACAACCAGTAAGGCCAGGCATATTTAACTAGAGCCAGAATAGGAGCTTGTCTATAGGGTTGCCAGGTGTCTGTTTTTTCTGGCCCCTGTCCAGTAAAAAAAACCCAGAAAATACTGGACATGTAAAATGTCCGGTATTTTCTGTTTCACTCAGATGAAAGGCCGGCAGGGACAATTTTCCCCTGCCATGCCTGTCAAGGGCAGGGGGAAGCAAGGAGCACAGAGACTCTTAAAAAGCAGTAAGTGAATAGATCACATGTTCGGGATTTTTGGTGAATGCACCTGGCAAGCCTACTTGTCTACCCAGATTCTGTATCAATTTAAGCAGGTGCAACCCCTTTCTGTGGGCACATGCACCATAGCATCCTTGAACCTCTGTACTCCGTGGGTCCCTAATCCGGGGACACCTGTGGTGTGGAGGAGGACGAGGCTCTGCACACTGCCTGCCCTTCTCCCCACTCCAAGCTGCGGGAACAGCAGCACAGTGACACACTTCCCCTGCAGCTTTTCCTTGCTGCTCCCATAGTGGCAGGAGGCGGTGTCTGGGAGTGGGGGGGGGGGTGCAGAAAAGCAACACACCAGGTAAGAACCCCACTCTCCTCCCCCTCACTCCCAGACCCCGCACTGCCCTCCCTTGCCCAGCAAAATCTTTAATCCGGAATACCTTGTTTCTCAGGATATGTCAGATTAAAGAGGTTCAAATGTATAAGGGTTTGTCTACACTAGAAGTGCTACACTGGGGCAGCCGCGCTGATGCAGATGTGCTGCTGCAGCGCGTCTAGTGAGGACACACTATGCGGATGGGTGAATTCTCTCACTGTCATGCAAGAGCTATGCCAGTGGGAGGCGCTCTCCTGACAACATAACATTGTCCACACCATCAAGTATCAGAAGGGTAGTCTGAATCTGCAAAAGTGGCGAGGAGTCCCGTGGCACCTTATAGACTAACTGAAGTGTTGGGGCATAAGCTTTCGTGGGCAAAGACCCACTTCGTCAGATGCATATAGTGGAAATTATTTATACCTGCCTCTGGAAATTTCCACTACATGCATCTGACCAAGTGGGTCTTTGCACACGAAAGCTTATGTTCCAACACTTCAGTTAGTCTATAAGATGCCACAGGACTCCTTGCTGCAATTGTCCACACTGGTACTTCCGTTGTTCAGGGGATTGGTTTAGTCACAGTTATGTCAACATACACGGTAACAGCCTTAAGGAGCTTGCTGTATAAGACCTCTATACCAGCATAAATGTCCATGCGAGAGGACTGCATCTATTTACCTCTGTCACTTTTACTACCAATTAGTTAGATACAAAAACTGCATGCAGCCAAGCCTTAAAACTATTTCAGCTGCTAAACTGTTTCAACACACTCCTTCCACTCCGCCATCCTTCTCTCCTCCCCCACATACTTTAATCATTGCCGCCTTTCTAAAACAGCTGGCAAGAGCCCAAGATTGTACCTAAATCTAGTAGAACAATACAAGTTAGCTTAAAACCATTCTTCTCTTATTGGAGAGCTTGTCAGGTTTGGAATCTAAATTCTGGGATCCCAAACTCTACAATCCAGCAGTGTGAAGATGCATAAACGGATCCTTACAAGTCTACATTATTTATTTGCTTCAACATACCAAAGGAGGCACCCTCTTCTCAGCATGCTAGTTTTATGCCTATACATTTTTTTAAAATGCGGCCTCCTCCACAAAACTTCGCAGCTCACATTTGCCCCTGCTCCCCTCCCTAAAGTTATTTTATATACATAGAAGGGAATAAGCTTTACCCCCTTAGAAAACCCAGGCCAGGTGTTTCATGCCGTAGAGTTCCGGTTAAGGCCAGGCCAGCTAATTTGTAGGTTCACTCAGTAACGAGATAAAGGATTTCAGTTAGGTACTGTAGCTTCTGCTCTGAGAGATGTGGGATAGAAGAGTGCTAAGCAGGCAGCCTGAGTGTCACTCCTACTGGAATGCCTGACCTTTCCCAGGGCTTTGATCATGCTGGCTCACAGTGTGAGATAACCAGCCCTCTGCAGAATCTGGTGGTGTTAACCTCCGCCCCCTCCCCCCACACGCACACACGGCTTTGAGTCCTCATGTTTTTACTGCCAGATACTTACCTGTGCTTCCAGCACTCTACCCAATCCAACTTTGCTTTCTAGATAGCATTTCTAGACCTGAACTTTAAATGAAACTGTTCTCGGTATTTACTCAAAAGAAAAGTTTTCGAAGTCCAAAGGTATGAAGGGAGGAAGAGGCTCTGATTAGCCCCATCTTCAATCCCTTGCTTAAGATTAGTTGGTTTATTTTTAAAGAGTTACAGCAATTGTCACACACAGTTGTGGCTTTGGCACATCAGTTACAAAGCCAAATATAGTCTAGCTGTTAGGTGGATTTGTGTCCTTTACCTTCTCATTAAAGAAAATTATGCAAGAGTTAATCTAATTAGCACATACAATATTCAGCACATTCTACCCAAACCTTGCAAGTAAGCAGCATGATAGGCATAATAGTACAAGAGTCTGATCAATGTGCAGTTAAGACAGTAATATAGTGACAGGAAGGAACATAGTACAGCTAGTGCAAGTGTAATTATAGACATTTCTGCTGCTTTTGCAGAAGAGGTGGGGTTTGGTCACACTTGGCCTGCAGTCTTTGGCCCCACTTCCATTTTCCATATTTAACCCATATTTTTATTAGACATGGGGCTGCCATTAAAAGTAAATTACATCTAATGTATAGGCGTCTATCTCAGAATGGCTCATTTGAAATAATTTAGAATTAACGGCTGAGGTACTAAGTTAGTAAAGTATGAAACATCTGGAACCCTGGGTAGAATGTGCTGAATATTGTATGTGCTAATTAGATTGACTCTTGAATCGTTTTCTTTAATGAGAAGGTATAAGACCCAAATCCACCTAACAGCTAGGCTATTTTTGGCTTTGTTTTACATAAATTTGCAAGTGGATCGTCTCAAATTATTTTTCCACTCATGCAATTTTAATATGATTTTTTAAAGGGTTCATTACAATTCCTTAAATGGTATGTTGTGGACTACATCATCTTCAATGGTTTTACCACAGGCATGGGTCACTGAGCAGAGCTCATTGGCTGCAAGTGGACTGAAGCCAAATATAGCAAACCAGGATGTTATCTCTCTGTAAGAAAAAGTTGTAATAAGCCACCTTGTCTTCCTCTAATTATGTAGATTTAAGATGCAAGTTTTACTTTAGGACAGGCTCTACAATGTTAAGAGAGTCTCCATTTGCCTGCTGAAATTTCACCTGTATGCATACAAGCACTCCCTGCTCCCTGTTAATTAGGTTTTGTGGAATCTTGAGGCCCAGAGAGAGGGTTGCTTTTTAGTGTGCTGTTACATAATACCAGGAGAAAGACTGTGAGACTAAACTTCTCTGTTACCTGTCAACATTTTGGAGAGTCTTTCTTCGTCATGTCTCAGGTCAGAATTTTCCTGAGTGTCTGAGGAAACCCATATGCTTCTGCTGTTGGAGCTGTGGTGACCCTTAGTAAAGGTGTACTCTCCTGGAACCACGGGAGAATTTCTGTACCCTTTTTTTCCCCTCAGGTTTCACAGAATAAACATAGGTATTCCAGACCTGAAGCTCCTTACAAGTCCAGGTAAAGCCATCGCCTGCAATTAATACTGCCTTCATACAGCAGTTTTTATATTTATTCAGAGAGTGATCCAAACCCTATACCTCTGAACCATCAGTGAGATGATGCAAGCTCCCCCTTCCCGCCAAAAAAGTCAGCTTGTTTTCCCCTGCCCTCTTGGTACATATGACTCTGCCATTAAAGACACAGTGCAGTTTTAGGCCACAGACTCATGTGCAGAATACATGTTCACATTTGCATTTGATAGAACTGTCCTCCTGTGTTCTACATGGAATGGCGCAGTCTAAACTCCTGCTTGATGAACCAATTCGCACCTCTACTAGAACTGCAGTCTCATTGCATGTTTAGTCAAGGAATGGGTGTGGCGGCAGAAGACCAGAAAACCTGGACAAAGGCTACTCTGTCATTGTGGGCATGCAGGTTTTTTTGCATTCCCTCCTCTCCAAACCACCTGCTGCAGCTATCGTGAGGCTCACCCTCTGGCCAGGATGCTGGAAAGTGGACCTCCAAGGCAGTCATTACTCTCTGTTAATCAACTGGGTGGGTGTTGCTTACCTTGAGTCAGCTCTCTTCAAAACACCACTGCCACCTCCTACATCCACATGTCAGGCCTATAAAAGCCCAGCGAGTGATGTTTGCCAGTGTACTACTACACAAGCAAGGTTTCTCACATACCAGGGTAATACTAGTGCTGCTAAATCACTGGACAGGCTAAGACAGTCTCACCTTATCAGGAATGAGCAGAAATAATGCAGGAATATTAATGTATGTTTTATCTATATTTTGACTAAACATGCTCAGATACGATGATGGTGAATGCTACAGAAAACACTGCACAGGTAAATACAGAAGGCAGAGATGAATGATATTTTCAAGGGAAGTACCCAATGGTCTGGATCTGAGATGCGTTTCTAATAAGACTGGAGAAGCACCCTAGATGCAGGCACATGAAGAGGGGAAATGCACCATTTACATGTAATGTGTGAAACAAGAAGACAGTGAAAACAATGTGATCACTATACTCTTGGAGTACATCTACACAGCAGAGTTATTACAAAATAACTGATGTTATTTCAAAATAATGTGAGCATCTACACAGCAATTCCATTATTTTGAAATAAATTCAAAATAACATCCGGCTTATTTCGACTTCTGTAAACATCATTCCACGAGAAATAACGCCTATTCTGAAATAGCTAATTTGATAGAGCTGTAGTGTGAATGCTCCACTGCTGCTATTTTGAAATAGCTCCTCTCCAGGGCCATTCAAACTAACTACTCCCCAGTGCCTCCTGGGGCTCTAAATCGAATTAGCACATCCACATTAGGGGAGCCTGCCTCGGACTGATTTTGAGGCATCCCTGTAGTGTAGACGTGCTATTTCGAAATAAGCTATTTCGGAGTATTTCTTCTGGAATAGCTTATTTTGAAATAAATGTGCAGTGTACATGTACCCTCGCCGTTCATCTAATTCTTAGTTTTGACCTGATCAGGGAAGGAGAACTAGGAAAATGGACAGACACTGGTGTGAATTAAGAAGCGAGGTCTTAGAAATTTATCAGACATGTACAGCTGCAGTTCACTTAAGTGAGGATATAGCTAAAAAGTGTGTGTGATGGACCCCCTCCATGCTTTATGAAATGGACTCATGGACATGAATAGACATAACTCAAAAGAGGTTTGAGAAAATTATTTCATGTAACCTATCGATCTTTAAGTAATGATCTGCTGGTTCTGTTTATCTTACTCTGTTGTATGTATCATTTGTGTGTGGAAAATTAGACACATGGAGTGGGGAATACTTGGTGAGTTTTCAAATGCATGAATGGGAGACACGGAGGGTGTTACCTGAAACTTCTAGATGAGCCACAGTTAAACAATCTTATGTCCTTAAGTCTGAGCAGTGGTTGGTAGGAAGGGGCCTCAATTCGTTAACAAAAGGGATAGGAGAGGAGAGGCCTAGGTCTTTTGCCTGGGCTGCACCTGAAGGAAGGGGTCAGGGATCCCAGGGCATGGAAGACAGCCCTGGTTTAGAGTGGCAGCTGGAAAAGGTTTTAGGGTTAGTTTAAGTTTGCACTGAGGTTTCAGTGAAGAATTAGCCAAGCGGTTTTGTTTCTTTTAATTTGTAACCTACTTTGTTCTGCCTACTTTCACTTATTACTACTTAAATCCTACTGCTTCAACTTAATAAAACCATTTTTATTTTCTATCAAACCCAGTGTAAGCGACTGTTACCTGGGGGGCGGGGGGGACACAACCAGTGTGCATATTCTCCCTTTCATTGCTAAAGGGGGCTTACCTAATTCTTTGGGGTTTGATCCCATCTGGGGAGTGCTCTCTCAGGAGGCTGGACCCTAAACTGCACTCTCCTTGGACCTGAAGTGATTCAGTGTCTGTACTGCTTCTCGGTGAGGGCAGGGACCTCAGTTCGGGGCCTTGGCTGGGGGAGACCAGCAGAGCTGGCCCAGTAGGACCAGGTGGTGAGGAGCCCCAGAGAGCAGGAAAGCAAGTGGCAGTGGCCGTATCAGCACCCCGTGAGGCACCCCCGAGGGGTCGTCTGTGACCGCACTCCATCACAGTGTGGTTTAAGTTTTCCTGAAAACATAGGAGCATGTCACTTGTGTTCCAAGATTAACTAACTGTATTTTCCTGAAATAAGTGGCAGTGTTTAGGATCGAGTTATATAATGTGCTGTAGAGACCTCCCTTTTTTGTCTGCCCCCTCACTTGCATCCTATTTATCTCAGCCTCTTACTCATCTAGTCACTTAAGGCTTTTTAAGAGCACTAGCTCTACAAGAGTAAAAGCCTATTGAAAACTTGAAGTACAGAAAAGACTGCATCTATACAATCTGCTAATATGACTGTAAAGTCTCAAATATAGACAGAAATCTATGTGCAGACACACTAAAGTGTCTGGTCTGTCAGAGATAGTGTTTCTAAGCCTTTGGGGGAAGCAAGCCTGTCCAGAAGTGGGTTCCAGCAGTTACGAATTTTACTCAGTAAAAGTATATCAATTAGATGGTGTGGCAATTTAATAAATATTTGTCATTGGAGCACAAAAGCCCATGAATGTATGCCCACAGATCATTTTAATTCCACCCCACTGCAGTATGTTGTGGTCCCCTCTAGATGACTAGTAGCATGTTCAGAGTCAACTGCTATAGACACTCCCAAGCATTAGGTTCCACTCTTCTGTGTGTTCACATGAACACACAAACAGTGTAATGGAGGATTCCTATTTCTGGCAGTCTTAATGGAAACAAAGCAAAACAGCTTAGCAAGACTACTTCAGTAATTGCAACACCATCACTATAGTTCCTAACTCAGCCCTACAACATCCACTATACCAGACATCAAATGACTGCTAGAGCTCGTCCACACTGTCCTCATGCATGCATTCTCCTGCTATAGTTACTACTGACCCACCCACACCCACACCATACTGGATTTTTTCCCAACCTTCTCCTGTAACCTGCTCCGACTCACCCATTCACCACATAGTCTTTAAAGGTAAGTTTAATTCATGTCCTGGCTGTCAATTCAATAAAAGGAGCCAGATTCACCTGATGAGAAGTGGTGCTGCGCTAGCTTACACTCGGGTTATTTACTTCTACTGTGACTGTTATTTTTACAATGCAATACATTTGTTTCAGGGTGCAGCTGATCAGACTTTTCAATTTGAAAGAGAGGATTCCTCTTTCGTTGGCATTAATAGAGCACCAGAAAAGGAAGGATGCGGGGAGGGGAACTGGTTTGAGTAAATTATAGAAAACTTCAGTTTCTCTCTTAGGCCTGGTCTATACTAGGACCATAGTCCGAAATAACACCTTCTCCCCCTCTGGTTGAAAGATAAAGTTTGTAAGCGATGCATCTACACTATCAGAATGTTAAAATTAGATTATTCTAATAGTCAATGGAATTTCCATCGACTCTTTGATTAGTCAATAAGGACGCTTCCACTTTGAAATGTAGCAAGAGCCCGCCGGGCTTTTGCTACATTTCAGAGGCAGAAGCGCCTCGCAGCATTCCACCTCTGAAATGTAACAAGAGCCCCAGCAAACACTTTATGCACACAACTGCTACTGTTACTTTGTATCCTGATGGAGAGGAACTCTATGGAGAGAATTTAAGAGCATGGATGTATTCAGGGCAGCATAACAGAGTTCTGAGAAAGACACATGTGAAAATAAAATGTAGCTCATTCACATTCCTATGTCATTCTTAACCAGCCTCTCAAACTTAGCTCTGAGTTTTTTGGCTTTTCACCACTGGATTCACACCATTAATGTTTCAATCCATGGTTTTCACTGGGCACTGACCTATGACCTTCATAAGAGTAATGCTAGCATTCATGTGCACTTCCTTAGCATTCAACGCCAAAAGGAGATACTTGGCTTTTTTTCAATAGATCTAGCAGATGTATAATTAGGGTTTTAGTAAATCATTTCACTGTGATTGATTAGTTGCGCAGTTTTCAGTTAACAATTTCAGGTTTCAATGATATTTCATTCAGTTAAAAGCTACTTTCATTGAAGAGTATCAGAGGGTTAGCCGTGTTAGTCTGAATCGGCAAGAACAACGGGAAGTCTTGGAGCACCTTATAGACTAGCAGATATAGTGGAGCATAAGCTTTTGTGGGCAAAGACCCACTTCATCAGATGCATGTAGTGAAAGTAACTCTTTAATTGAAGAGGTACTTTCAAGAAAGTCATCCTAGCACAATGGCCTGCTCACAGCTCACTAAGGGTATGTCTACACTACCCCCCTAGTTCGAACTAGGGGGGTAGTGTAGACATACCCTAAGGGACAACAAAGTGTTTACTTTAAAATGGAAGTAAGTGATTGTGTCAAAGCTGTCAATTTGTCAATGCTTACTTTCAATACACTGCTACTAGCTGCTGTTCAGTGTCCCAACTCCATAATGCACATAGTTAATTTTGAATCAGGAAAATTGCTTGTGTTCAAAATTATTAAGGTAACTTCTTCAGTACAGTATATGCACTATCCAATTTCAACCCACAGTGAAGTTATGAATTTCTGATTGACTACACACCATGCAGAAATGACAGAATTGAAATCTGCTCACTACACAGTTGGTTCATAGAGAGACTCCAATAATTTAATTAGCTGATCACTGTGAATCTCAGAAATAGACTGAATCAAAATGGGATGACACATTTTACTCACTACTAAAAAGAACCTGAGGCTTGCATCTCAGGTGTTTTAACCCTGCCATACTTGAAGCAGCCTTATCAGAGGTCCGCAAAGAAGAAAAATGACCACTTTTTAATGGAGACTTCCATTGTCTCTCCTTTCCCTCCCATCCTATAGAAAAAAAAACAAAGCAAAACCCACTTCCAAAACTAATGGAAGAAACATGGCATTATTATACAATTTTATGTCATAGTTTAAGTTGAATGTCAAAGTTAAACGGCCCCATGATGATGTTTCTTACTTCTGGTGTCATGACCTAAAATGATTGAATCTATCTCATCTTGCTTCAAACCAACTAATTATCCAGTTATTCCTAGCATCCTCCAAAGATGGGGGGGGAGGATAAACACCATACCACCACCTTTCAAAACTTAAAGATAGCATTTAAAAAAGCAGGGATCAGAGACTCATGTTCTCCTCATTTCCAGGATCTGATCCGACAAGAACAACTTGTCTTATGCCCCATACTAAGTATTTCAGGCTCAGGCCCTCAGTTTGTGGGGTTTAGCTATATTTGCCCAACAAAAAGAAAAAAGTTTTGTATTTTGTATAATGAATTAATCTTAGAAAAGATTCTTGCATAATTCTCTGCTGCAATAAGCACACAATTTAAGATAACCGCTGACACACTGACAACCAACAATCGCAGCAGCTAAACAATATGGATGGGGGGAAATGATGAATGGGAAAGTTATTCCCAAAAATGTCATAATGCATACAGCACTGTCCAATCTTCCTCTATGGCTGGCAGGCACCTGATTCAGTTCAGCTTCTTGTACAATTTAACTTAACTGTTTCAATTTAACAATTTAGCTACACCATTCCTGATGACAGGTGTCACAGCACTGCTCTATACTGCAAGAATTCCAATTAAAATAATTTTAAAAAACAAAACGATCTACAAGACACTAATTTAATTTGTGATGAATGGAGTTAAGTTTTGAGCAGGATTTTTTTAAAGGAGGAACAGCTAGGCAGGTGGTCCTCTTGCATTTGAGTTGGCATGAGGCACTGTAATTTTATACTTTCAGCCTGTCAATTTTAGAAAACCGGGATTCCCAGATTACCACAGCATGGACCACAATTTCATTCAGAATGCTTTGTGGTGCCCTCCTTTCTTTCCTACTCCGTCTTCAGGCAGTTACTGAAGCTGCTATGTGGAAGAAGTTATACATATTTAGCTGCCTTTAAAAATACAATGTTGCCCGATGCTCTCTGCAGACCACTAGCAAGTGCTCCATGAGTCAGTTTGAGAAGTGATATAACACTACTCAGTTAATACTGCATGTTCAGTACTTTCTAAGGTAATAAATCCACGTTCATACCTTTTCTGGAACAAAAATTCCTTAGGAATTCTATTCCCACAAGTAAATTCTATTAATTCTATTCTCACAAGTAAAAGTAGGAACTACTATATCTTTGTGGTATAGTTCTGAAATATAGCAAGATGATTTGTTGAACTCAGATATCTATGCTTCATCAACTACCACTTAAAATGCTTAAAATTACCATTAAGGAGCACTTTTAATACAAGATGTCAGATGTTTCAAGAGTCTGTTTAAAATAATCAGTTATCCCTTTCATGTTTTTCTATCAGCCTTTGAAATAAGAGGGCCAAACCCTTTGTTTTGAGGTACGGAGCATTTACTACTCCAAGTGAGGTCAAGAGGAAATTCTGTGCCCCCAAACATCAGACAGACATCACTAACTGTGACATGTTAATGAAACTAAGGGAAAAACCCCACATTTTTCTTTAAAAATGCTCATCATTACTAAAATCGTACTAGAATTGGTTAGTACAATTCAATTCTACTTACCATGGTTACATGAGAATACATTTTCCATCCTCCCCCTTTTTGTGATCCCAAAGTCTAATTATGGTGGCAAATATGCAGTCAGCAAAAGTTAACAGATTTGTTTTTCTTTAAAGAAATTAAAAGCCATGAGTGCGAGGTTTAGACTCTGCTGCTACACTTGAAAACACAGAATCATAGATTCACTGAATACTAGAACTGGAAGGCACCTTGAGAGGTCATCAAGTCCAGTCCCCTGCCCTTACAGCAGGATCAAGCACCTTTTAAATGATTCCTGACAGATGCCTATCTAACCTGCTCTTGAATATCTCCAGTGATGGAGATTCCACAACCTCCCTAGGCAATTTATTCCAGTGCTTAACCATCCTGACAGGAAGTTTTTTTCTTAATGTCCATCCTAAACCTCCTTTGCTGCAATTTAAGCCCATTGCTTCTTGTCCTATCCTCAGAGGCCAAGGACAACGTTTTTTCTCCCTCCTCCTTTTAACACTGTGACGGGCCCGTCGGGACCCGCACTGCCCCGGGGGGAACCTCACCCATGGCCCCAGCAGAAAGTTGGGGCGGCGCAGCGAGGGCCAACAGCGCTCACCGCTCCCGGCCCGCTACGGCCAGGATTGACTGTGGTGAGACACCGTGCGCCCCGCCTGGGAGGAGGCGAGGCAGAACAATGCTGGCTGGCCGCCGCATAAGCCGCAGACCCGGGAAAGCCCTCGGGGCAGGGCTCCGAGCACATGGTCCAGCGTCTTAGGGTGTGAAGATGCCCGGGGCGCCAGACTGCCATGGCCTCACCTGGGCCACTTCAAAAGCGGCCGGGATGGAGGAAGCAGGGCGGCTCAGGGGAAAGGAGCCGCCGATCACGCCCTAAGCGGGAGGATGTTCCCCCACGCTAAAGGACTCGGCAGGGGAACACCAGGATGCCACGGAGTCTGGACGGGTGCAAGGACGGCAGCGGACGGGTAAGCCCCCGAGAGCCACTGGCAGAACCAGAAGACGGGGAGGGGGATAGGAAGCAGCCTGGGGCAGAGCGCTTCTGGTGACCGAGGGCAGATGCGTTCAGGCTCAAACCCCATCTGTCGTGCAGGAAGTGTATTAAACCCTAAACTTAGGGCCCCTGTGGAGAGGGAGGGCCCGCGTCCTCCTTCCCCCTACCCTTCCACTGCCGCAACTGCAGTTGTACGGCAGAGAGCGCAGGTGCTGGCTGGCACCAGAACCTCCGGAGATTAATACATTGCCCCTCTGAGAGCTAATTCCAAGGGGCACAGACCCCAAAACCCTAACTTAGACCTGGCGGTGGGTTCGTGGAGCCCCCCTGCTCAGTTGAGAGAGGGCGCTCGCACCCTTAAAACCCGTCACAAACACCCTTTTAGATACTTGAAAACTTCTGTCATGTCCCCTCTCTGTCTTCTCTTTTCTAAACTAAACAAGCCCATTTCTTCCAGTCATCCCTCACAGATTACGTTTTCTGGATCATTAATCATTTTTGTTGCTCATCTCTGGACCTTCTCCAATTTCTCCACATCCTTTTTGAAATGTGGTGCTCAAAACTGGACACAACACTCCAGTTGAGGCCTGATCAATGCAGAGTAAGCGGAAGAATGACTTCTTGTGTCTTGCTCACAGCACTACTCTTAATGTGTTCCAGAATCGTATTTAGCTTATGGTCCATTATGACCCCTAGATCCCTTTCTGCAGTACTCCTTCCTAGATAGCCGCTTCCTATTCTGTATGTGTGAGACTGATTTTTCCTTCCTAAGTGGAGTACTTTGCATTTGTCCTTATTAAACTTCATCCTATTTACCTCAGACCATTTCTCCAGTTTGTCCAGATCATTTTGAATTATGACCCTATCCTTCAAAGTATTTGCAATCCCTCTCTGCTTGGTATCATCTGAAAACTTAATAATCAAACTCAGTATGCCAATATCTAAATCACTGAGGAAGATATTGAACAGAACCGGTCCCAAAACATACCCCTGCAGAACCCCACTTGTTATGCCCTTCCCATATAACTTTGAGCCATTAACAACTACTCTCTGTGAATGGCTATCCAACCAGTTCTGCACCCACCTTACAATAGCCCCATATAGGTTGTAGTTGCCTAGTTTATTGATAAGAATGTCATGAGAAACTGTATCAAATGCTTTACTAAAGTCTAGGCATACCATGTCCACCACGTCTCTCTTATCCACAAGACTTATCTTATCAAAGAAAGTTATCAGATTGGTTTGACATGATTTGCTCTTTACAAATTCATGCTGGCTGTTACCTATCACCTTATTATCTTCTAAATGTTTGCAGATTAATTACTTAATTATCTTCTCTGGCACAGAAGTTAAAATGTCTGGCCTGTAATTTCCTGGGTTCTTATTTTCCTTTTTATAGATGGCCACTATATGTGGCCTTTTCCAGTCTTCTGGTATGTCTCCTGACTTCCATGATTTTTCAAAATGATAGAGGAGGTATCTGAGCCATTAGCTATCAAGCTCCTTGAGTATTTTAGGATGCATTTCATCAGGCCCTGGTGACTTGCAGACATTAACTATTTTTTGACTTGTTCTTGTTTTATTTTAACTTCTAAACCTACCCCATTTTCACTACCGACCATTATGTTAGGCATTCTATCACCATCAATCTTCTTGACAAACACCGAATCAAAGAAGTCATTAAGCACCTCTGCCATTTCCAAGTTTCCTGTTATTGTTTCTCCCCCTTTAATGGACCTACCCTGTTCGTGATCTTCCTCTTGCTTCTAATATATTTTTAGAATGTCTTCTTGTTACCCTTTATGTCTCTAGCTAGAGTGTGCTCATTTTGTGCCTTTGCCTTTCTAATCTTGCCTCTGCATAGTTGCATTATTTGCCTATATTCATTCTTTGTAATTTGACCTAGTTTCCACTTTTTATAGGACTCCTTGATTTTTAGATTATGTAATATCTCCTGGTTGATCCAAGGTGGTCTCCTGTCATACTTTCTATCTTTCCTACGCAGTGGAATAGTTTGCTTTTGGGCCCTTAATAATGTCCCTTTGAAAAACTGCCAACTTTCTTCAGTTGTTTTTCCTCTTAGTCTTGATTCCCATGGGAGCTTACCTACCAGCTCTGAGTTTACTAAAATCAGCCTTCCTGAAATCCAATGTTTCTGTTTTGCTGTTCTCCTTTCTACCATTCCTTAGAATCGTGAACTCTTATAATTTCATGATCACTTCCACCCAAATTGCCTCCCACTTTCAAATTTTCAACCAGTTCCTCCCTATTTGTTAAAATCAAATCTAGAACAGCTTCTCCCCAGTAGCTTTCTCAACCTTCTGAAAATAAACAGTTGTCTCCAATGCAGTCCAATACTTTATTGGATAATCTGCGCCCTGCTGTGTTAGTTTCCCATCATACGTCTGGATAGCTGAAGTCCCCCATCACCACCAAATCTTGTTATATGTTATTTTTTTAAAAAAAAACCTTATCCATTCTTTTGCCTGTCTGTAGTAGACCCCTAGCATGAAATCACTCTTGTTTTTTACCCCTTTTAACCTAACCCAGACACTCTCAACAATTCTGTCTCCTATGTCAATCTGAATTTCTGTCCAAGTGTACTTATTTTTAATATACAAGGCAACACCTCTTCCCTTTTTTCCCTCCCTTTCCTTCCTGAGCAAGCTGTATCCTTCTATGCCAATATTCCAGTCATGTGTACTATCCCACCAGGTCTCTGTGATACCAACTATGTCACCGCTCCTCAGCACTGTGGGACCAACCCGACAGCTCACCAGCTGCTCTGCCCCAGGCGTCCTGATTCAGCCGCTGCTGAATCTGACCAGCGGCTGACTCCAGGAACCCCGGGGCAGAGCAGCTCTGCCTCGGGCTTCCTGGAGTCAGCCGCTGGTCAGTTTCAGCAGCGGCTGAATCGGGGACAGCTGGGGTGCTGCCGGGTTGGTCCCGCAGCCCCGAGGGGCAGCGCTATGATACCTACCGGCAGCACTCTAGCTGCTCTGCCCCCAGCTTCCGGATTCAGCTGCCGGTCAGTTTTAGCAGTGGCTGAATCCGGGAAGCTGGGGGCGGAGCAGCTCCAATGATCTGGCTGCCCAAAGCACTTCTGGGTTCCTGATGGTGCCGGACCATCAGGAGTGCTGGACCATCAGATGCCGGACCATCGGAGTTTTACTCTACTTTCTTCCCCTTCCTCGAAAGGTGAACCCAATCCCTGTTTAGCAGCAATTCTTGAAACAGCATCCTATGGTCAAGGAAGCCAAAGCCCTTTTGGTGACACCATCTTTGCAGCCAGGCATTCATCTCCAGGATGCACCTATCTCTTGCTTGGGCCCCTACCTTTGACAGGAAGGATTGACCAGAATACCACCTGCACTCCAAACTCCTTCCCCCATACTCCCAGAGCCCTGTACTCGCGCTTGATGTGCTCAGGGTCACACCTTGCAATATCATTTGTGCTCACATGGTTGAGTAGCATGGGGTCTAGAAAAGCATACATCTTAGCAGAATCAGCGAATGTGTTTAGTTTTATACACTGCAACTTCAGTACCATAGTGCATCCATTCCCCCCATAAGCACTGTAGCTTTGCCAACCTATTCCCCAGTATAGATGCAGCTAGGTCTTCTTTTTCTGACAACCTCTCTACCAGTGTTCAGAGAAGTGGAGTTCCGACTGTGACAGAATAAAAAGTGCTTTATTCCCACTGTCGACTTTATCCACACTATGGAGTTATGCTGACATAACTAGGGTGCCATAGCTATACTCCTATGGTCCCTGAACCATAGACATGCCCTAAGTCATGTACCAAGGTTAACAAAAGTGACTCAGTAAGCTGGCACATACTAAATTTCCATTTTACCCTCCACAAAATTCTAGATTTCTCTTCTCAGTGCAGTTTAAGACGCTTTTCCCCCAGAAGAGAAAAAATAAGTCAGTCAACTATCCGATAAGCAAACGCTTATCAGATAGTTGACAGGATAGTTGACTCATCGCTTCTCTGAACGGGGGGACGGGGAGAGAAGGAAGAGAGGAGTATCTCGCAGAGAGCCTGGGCTCCGTGCAATGCTGTCACTTTGAAACGCTTCAAGGGGGCATTGCTGCACGAAGCCAGGGAGCCCCTAGCTGATCCTGGGCTCCATGCAGCACTGCTCCTTTGAAACGCAGTGGCAGCATTTCAAAGGGGCAGCACCGCCCTACTGACTAATTAAGTGGTCGATGCAAAAATGCATTGACTATTCGATTAGTGAAATACATGCTACTTAACATCCTTAGAGTATGCCTTTCACTAAACATTTCAAAAAGAAATCTGTATTTATATATCAAATATCAAGGGAGTATCAGAGCCCCTCATACATTGTTCATCTCTGCAGCAAAGTTTTATACTTTAAGTAACTTGCCATCTAATTCCTGTGTGGTGATATTTAAGGCAGTGAAGGGAAGTAACTGTACTGAAGCCAATGCTTTAGGCAGCCCTGGAGCATACTGGATCCAGTTTGAAAAGAATTGGCAACCCTAAAACTTTTTGATAAGATAAAATTTCATTGATGTTGGCTCACACTAGGCCCACTTCAACTCTGCACTTGTCCTCTGTGTTTCCTTGGCATATCTGTTCCTTTCCTCTATCTGCTTTAGCATAACTTTATTTTTCTCTTTTATCTTTAGATAACTGCACCCAAGGACCGGAGGGATTGATTTTTTGTTTTGACTTATTGTTTGAAGATCTGTAACTCAAAGCAGATATCACGCCTCTGATGTCTAAGCTTGAGCAGCATAAAAGGTAAACCTAGTCCTGCCTATCAAGCAATGATACCATTTTATAACCAGTCATCTATCTGTTTTCTTTTGCTTGTGGGGGAGGGAAGGAAGGCTATTTTAAGGGTTTATATTATAGGTAACAAGAAGATTTTGAATAAGGAGTATTAGCATACACAGTAGTCATGAAGACTTATTTAAAAGAGAAACTTTATGAACTGCAGACTACTTTTTGGGGAGGGAAGAAGAGACCCTTATTCTCAACATAAGGACATCATTACACATCATGTTATACTATGTATAAAACCACCACTGCCAAAATCACTACCATGCAAATCTCAAAGCCACCACATACAATTACTGGAAGATTAAATCATATGAAATCAATTTAATACCCCACAGAAAGAGGAAGATAGTAGGAGAGTAAATTGTGCAGAAGCACTGATGTGTCAATACGAATATTAACACTGTCCCGAGATAGGAAATCAAATCAATGGACAATTTAAAAACTATTGAAACTTCTACATAAGCCTTCTTTGTAATGACCTGAGGTTCCCCTCTTCAGCTTGCAGTTCTCTTCTTTCCCTTTCCCAAAGATTGCTAAAATGTTTTAAATAATCAGTTCTGGGGAAAAAAAAAAAAAAAGCAGGCACTCAACTTTCCTCTCCTGGTGATATATTTTATATTACAGAAAGTCAATACACAAGTACTTGCACAAAAACACAAACACGCACGCACGCTTGTTTATGACAGCCCATCTCATCTCATCTATTCCCTGAATTTGTCCAGCTTTCTGGAATATGGTTACATATGCAAACATTATCTCCCAATTGTAACCTCATTTTCTGCTCTGCTGGACAGCGTGACCAGCATTTGTCATCATGCCTCCCCCGCCCACATCATTCATAGGTCTATAATTGTCATCAAGATGTGGCATGTCAGCAGGACTCCAGTGTTCTCTGTTCCCCATCTCCACACAGTAACTCAGGTAACAAACCCATAATCTCGTCCTGTTTTCATGATGGTTGAATTACACATAATTGTTTCTGCACAATGATTGATTTCTGCCTGAATAGAGACCTCTGCCTTTTTTCAATGCAAGCGAGTGGCAGCCAAGTCTCTCCATCTAGGAGGAGGCAGCAGCCTTTGAAGAGATCAAAGCCAAGGCCGCAAGCAGTTGTGCGCCCTGGGAATATGGAAAGCCTTTATGCTCTCAACCCCATTTCCAACATCATGTTGGATTGCAGCTGCATTACATTCTGCCAGCATTCTTAATGCTTTTAGTATTGACTCTGACATCACCAATAGCTGTTTTAAAGTAACAAAAGCTGAAAGATAACTTATTTTCATCAATTCTGTTTGGAACATGCAAAGTTAAGGGAAGGAAGCATTTGTTTTTAATATGAAATAATAAAAAAAGCACACAAATTATAGACATTTCACAAAATCAAAAACATGTTTTTCATAGGGAAAAAACAGAGAGGGCATTTTATCGCCTGGACCACACAAAGAGACAATCATTATGCACCTGCTTTTTCAAGCCTAAAGACTTAAGTAAAAATACAAAATGGATAAATGAGCCAAATTGGAGAAATTATTTTTACTTTCTAACCACCTGATGTAAGGTGAAATAATAGCGATGCCTAAGAACTGTCTCCCCTTCCCAGATCCTTGTAGCAGGCAGACAATGGTTCATTCGTGCATTTGTAATGCATCACGTGTCCATTTTAGAAATGCATAAAATCCTCATTAGTTATCTAAAGGATTTAAAAAAAAAATCAGAGCAGCTTCCTTCAAGGCTTTTTCTCCACAGAAGCGCCTTTACAGTCTCTCTCTCTCTCTCTCACACACACATACACCCTCCCACCCAAATCACTATTATGCCATGTTAAAATTGTTTCTACCACATGTATGTTTTTAGAATAGCCAAACAAACACTCACATGAAAACCCCCATGACAAAGCAAAACAAGCCGGATTGTGTTGATCAAGACACTTTTTCCAGATTTTGATTTTTACGATTTTGCATATACAGGTACCAGGTACCTTACTGGAAGAAAACTTCAAAGTTTAACAATTTGAGGAAACCGAGGCGAGGAAGAGGTAAAGAGAAAAGAGAGTAGTATTAATAACTGTGCCATAACTCTAAACCGGTATTCTGGCCACAGACGTCCAGCACTGGGTATTTTGGACAATACCTTCTACCATTCTGAATACCTGGATGGCAGCTATCTTATAATATAAGAATATAATATAGGAACGAATATAACAAAAATGTGTCAGCTGCCAGCTAAAGATTTCTTAAATTGGGGTGGGACAATGTAGGAAAGGCAGAATATGTAAAAATACAAACAGTGCAACTTATATTATGAACAGCCATTTATTCCTTTTCTTTAGGCCAACTCCTCTTTTTTGCCTGAATTGTTTTAATGTTTGTTTTTTTATTTCTTTAGTCATAGTGATCCTTGTATTGGGGATTCTTGATAGGAAATATTCCTTGCTCTAGTCCCTCTTTCTTATGTATGCAGACCTTGCTGTGGTATGCTTTTTTCAGTTCAAGATTAGACTGTTGTAATATGGACTGCATGGGCTACTCCTTAAAGAGTCAATGGCTGAAGCTGGGTGCAGAACATGTCAGTCCAATTCTGATTTTCTGGGTACACGGTAAAAGCTGTTTATATATTACCAGGCTCTGAGAAAATTTTCTTGGGGATGATTTTTCTGGAAGGGAACAGGGGCAACAAGTGGATTTTCCATTTTGTTAGCTGGCCAAGATAAACTTAACTCCATTCCATTAATTAAATCTATGAGTGTGAACATATGTAGGACGATGAATGCTGCTGTGTGGTTGCCACAGATTTAGTTATTATCATGCTCAGCACTTTTGTATGAGCATTTTAGCATAGTTAAATACACTGTAACAGTATTCCGCTTCCATCCAGTCTCTCTCACCCCCCCCCTTCCCCCACCCTACAAAGTAGGGTGGTGGCCTTGTATGGCCAATCCTGCTCTCCTGAAGCTGGACTGATTCTCCACAGCCCAACTGTTTACCATGAACCTCTTCTGACACACCAGCTGGTTCATGATCAGAGCGACAGGCCTTGAATCCCAAGAACGCTGCTTTAATCTACACCTGCTGCAATGAGCATACATGGCACATAAAAATGCAAGATGCACATATTACTACTAACTCTGCTCACAGCGGAGAGGATATAAAAGTCAACGCATGGCTACTTTCTGAGCTAGGAGTTCTCTTAATTTGGGGAAAGAGAAGTTTGATTCTGTCACTGGGATAAATACTGTTCCACACAGGCCATATAGGGTTTTTTTTGTGGAGCAAAGAAAAAGAGGTAGAGATCAATGTGTTACACATAAAAATGCTACTTAAACCAACACACACATCAATTTTACTGGAATGTTCAGGGCTTAAAAAGGGTTTCCATTTTTTTCCTCCAAAAAGTTATCTGTTAAGGAAGTTTTGAATAAAATATTTTGGCCTTCTTTACTTGGAGTCCTTATGGCAATCGGTTAATAGTCCTTTGTTTGCACGAACAAAGTCAGTCAATTTCACATGTCATTTGATAATAAAATGCTATCTATCCTGTAGCCATGCACTATAATAATTCCCAGTAAAAAAATCTAGTCTGTTAGACCAGGGGCACTTACCCTCTCTCTTTCTGACCCCCCCCCCCCCCCAACCCCATATTCTATAAGAACTCCACAGCCCATCTGTGCCACAACAACTAGTTTTCCGCACATAAAAGCCAACGCTGGTGTTGGGGGTAGCAAGAAGGGCAATTGCTTGAGCTTCAGTCATGGCTGGCAGGGCTCAGGGTCCCACCTTTTTGCCCTGGGCCCTAGCGGGTCTAACATTGGCTCCATCTGAAATCTGCTTCCCTATCCTTTGTCCGGGGGTCCCACACCAATGGTTGAGAACTCTTGTTAGTCAATGGTTAGATAAAGTAATTTGAGGGAATCCTATCCTGTTTATTCTCTTCCTTTGTGCCCATCCATACGCCAGTCACTCTCCAGTCCAAAAGCTTTAATGGCCCAAAGATCCAGATTCAAGCTTGTTTTTTTTTTTATTATTCATTAGGTTGGGATCACTGAAGTAACATCCCCTCTCCAAAAAAAAAAAAAAAAAGTTAACAAGGTCTTGGCCGCCACTGCCACTAGTTAAGATCTTTAAACAGTCATAAGAGAGTTATAAAAGTGAAGGGGGAAAAAAGGGTTCTAACGCTAACAACTCAAGTCACCACTGCAGTGAAGAGATAGTCCCCTAGTATACACTTAGCTTTTAAGAGATAACTTAACTGTGCTGGCCCACAGAAGTTCTCCTCCCACAGAGGAAGCTGGTTTATAGCACCATCTCTAGGAAACCTGCATGTTAGATTGGGCATTCTGCCGCCATTCCACCAAGACTTAAGTACCCTTAAATGGCATCATGCACCACTGAGGAAAAAATGTGTGGTCCTTATTACCTGAACTCATTCATTCACCGAAGCTGAATTTTAAGTTGCTTGACTCCTCCCAGCTGGCAGCTCTATTTAACTAGTCAATCATCAGGGGAAAGAGGAAGGAATCATGTGGCTCTAGAGACCACAAAAGGCAATTAGGTGAGGGTTGAGCCACCTCCTGAAGACCAACAATCACTGGTGATATAGAAAGTTCTGCTCCCTCTTCCCAGGAAGTTACTGATTTGTGCTTAGTCCAGCCAGCTGTCTCCAAGCTCTCCATTGCCAGGAGTAACATCATCATGTGGTCTCCATTGCCCTAGGTATTCAGCGTGAAGGAAGGAAGCTCACTGTGAGTTTTTCCACTCTTCCAACTTTGCCTGTTCCCTGCTGGTTTGCAAATTCTTATTAGCTGTGGAGGTGTCATACTATCTCATCTGATCTTGCTCTGAATATGCTGACATGACACAAAGCCAGAATGAAACTGTGCTGGCTTTGGAAGGAGCTGTAGATTTTACTCCTTTTACCAGTCAATACCAGAAATCAGCATTTCCTTTAGTACTCGGGAGTTTCTACATGAAATCAGAGTAGGCAAACCTTAATCTGCTTTCTGCTTCCACTCACCCATGCAAGTACAAGCAGTTTTTTTAAAAAGCACCACTGAATGCACTGAAGCTGTATTACAGGTCTAGCTACAATAGGCCTTACTCTGGAGGAAAAACCCCCTGAGTTTAGTCAAGTTAAAGGAGGCAAGCGTAGTATGAACCGTGGGGGACTATCAAGGCAAGGTGAAAGTAGCCTACTACAAAAAGTAGCCCATTCCTACTCTCTTTAGTCATAAACAGTCCTTCAGTGGCGTTAACAATGGCATCAAAGCAGGAGAGACAGCATTACTCTGTTAGGGCAAGACAAGATTTCCTCAGGAAGTCTGTTTTTAAACCACTCCAGGGAAGTCGCAGTCATGATGGGATCAATCATGATTATAATATGCAGTTATATTTTAACCAACCCTTTCCATTCCTCTCACTACACCCCTCCCGATTCCAGCCCCAGTCATAATAATTACAACAGGATACACCTCAGTTTTAAATATTTCAAAACAATAACATTTGAGCCTTTTAAAGCTCTACAGTACAACCTCATCAATGGCCGGCAGATGCACTACAAGTTACTGAACTCTATAATTAGCAAATAAGACCCACACGCGTCGGGGAGGGGGAGGAGAGCAGCTTTGTTCATAAATAAAGCTATGTATTTTACATTTGACAAATGAAGTACGGTACTAGTTAGTCTGAACTGTAATTTCTCAGAGTCTTCGTTAATCCAATCGAACGGCATCCACTCTACAAGTCCTCTACCTCCAAAGTACTCTGTTCAATACCATGTCCTCTATAACATGACCTGTTAACATGTCTGCCCTTTGTGACATCCCACCACTTTTTTGAGTTTTCAGCTATCTTTTATCCTTCAGTCTTGATCTGTTGGACTCTTACTCACATAGTTGTCAGGACTGCGCCTTACATAACCAAACCATCTGCACACCCTCATTTTTTCCTCGCATGGTCTTTCTTGCTGACACCATTTATCCATCGCAATATTTGCATTTCTATGGAACAGATGGATCATCTGCTCACGTTTCTTCTTTGTTGCCCAACATTCAGCACCATATAGTATCGTTGGACGACCCGCCGCATGATAGACTTTCCCTTGTAAGTGTAGTTTATAAAAGTAATGTGCTTTTTAATACTAGGCCTCACTAAGACTATTAGAATCACAGAAAGGGACTGTTGTGATCATCTGTTCTGATCGTCTGTATAACACAGTCCATAAATTAAAAGCAGGAAAATAGGTAGAGGTGTTAACGTGGGGAAATATCATCACCACAGGTCACTCTCCTGAGCACTTAGTCTCAAGACACTGTTTTACTATAGAGGGTGGAAAAGACAGAAATAATGGAATCATATCTACATAACGCAGTTGAGTGACAAACCACTAAGAAAATGTCCCACATAGCAGTGGGTGAACCTTGAGCTTGGAAATGTATAGCTTCACAAATCTAGTTGTTGTTTTCCGCAATACATTTATCTTCTCGCTGGAATCCAGACCTAGAAAAGCTACTGCCCCAACTTCCTTTATCTTGTTTGTGGTCCTTCACAGGTATCTATTTAGGCACTGCCAGACTTGTCATCTCATACCTAGCACCGGCACCTGTTCTATATCAACTGCAAATGGATTGCACTTTTAAGACCAAGATGTGCAGAGAAATGTAGAACTCACATTGAATCAGTGGGAATTCTACATTCTTCACCTTTCAGCATCGGGCTTTAAATCTTATTAAATCTCACTCTCTGGTGTGTTGTTTTTTCCTTTGTTTTAATAGTTGCAGTCTGTTTAGATAGCAGGGCAGGGAGTGTCTTAAAGAATTTATGGAATATGTACAGAGCCCATCACAGTGGGGCCTTTAGGCTCTGCTGTAATTAAAAATAGTATTACGTATTTTCATTAAAATCCATATTAAGTCTCCCTTATCCTCAGAAGATGAACAAAGGATCATCTCCAAAACAAAAAATATTTTGTTATTTGAGACAGCATTACTGGGATTCCCCAGCAAAAACACACCCACACACTCACACTACTGCTACTGCTGGCATTAAGCCTAGAAATTTTCTAAAAGGCAAATGTGCCTACATGCTGTGAAGTGGAATCACAGAATCCCAAGAGACTTCAACCCAGTGCATCAGTTCGGGTTAAGTAGGATCTACCTAAACCCTTATGCAGTGGCACTTGAAATGAAGCCCTGAGTGTTGATTACAGAAACACTTGTGTGGATGAAAACCTTTGGGAACACATCAATCCCTAATAAATAGCCAAAATTATTCTATACGCACAAGTGTAGTTACAGGTAGTGTCAACAATAGGTTTGCTATTTAAAATTACACTTGATAAAGATACAGTAAAAGCTAAATAACTGAGTAATAACAGTCTGTACTAGCCAAATTTGATTAACCATATTCCCAGTTTCATCTATAAAAAAAACATGTAAGTCTGCTCTCATCTCCATGGTGGACATTTAATGTTTTTCAATATGATTTTATTTTCCTAGCTCAGAAATAAAATGTCAAGAACTGGGTGACTGGGCAACAAAAAGGCAGATGAATTTAAATACTGATAAATGCAAAGTAATGTACATTGGAAAACATAATCCCAACTATACATACACGATGATGGGGTCTAAATCAGGTGATACCACTCAAGAAAGATCTTGGAATCAATATGATAGTGCTCTGAAAATAGCCACTCAACATGTGGGCAGCAGCCAAAAAAAGCTGACAGGAATCATTAGGAAAAGTAGTTAGTAAGACCAAAAATGCCATAATTCCTTTTATATAAATTTACAGCACATACAGTGAACCCTCGCTACTTCGCGGTTCGACCATCGCGGATTCACGACTTCGCGGACTTTTTTCATTACATTATGTATATACGTGAATCCGCGATGGTCGAACCGCGAAGTAGCGAGGGTTCACTGTACTGTGAACATAAAATTGATCCTTACCAAAACTTTAAAAAGCCTCGGGGGAAGCCGGCGGGGGGGCATCCCAGGCGCGCCTGGGCTGCTCCCCCGCCGGAGCCCCTCCGCGGCTTTCAAAGCCTACTTCGCGGATTTTCAGCTATCGCGGTCGGGTTTGGAACCTATCTACCGCGATAAACGAGGGTTCACTGTATATCTTGGCTACTGTGTGCAGATCTGGTTGTCCCATCTCAAGAAAGAGGCGAGAATTGGAAAAGGTACAGAGAAGGGCAACAAAAAAAGATTGGAAGTATGGAACAACTTTTGTATGATTAAGAGACTGAGACTTCTTAGCTTAGAAAAGAGACAATTAAGAGGCAAGATGATAGAGGTCTATCAAATCTTGATTTGTGTTGAAAAGTAAAGAAGTATTATTTACTCCTGTACATAACACACAAACCAGGGGTTGCCCAAAACATTTAATAGGTCCCAGGTTTAAAACAAACAAGAAGAAGTATTTCTTCACACACACCACACAGTCAATTTCTTGGAACTCATTGCCAGAGGATGCTGTGAAGGCTAAAAGTATAACAAGGTTCAAAAAAATGAGTTCATGAAGGATAGGTCCATCAATGGCTAAATCTAAGTCAGTGAACACACATTCCTGTTTGCTGAATACATCCAAACTCTTCTGAAACAACTCACGTCATTTTACCCCTCATGGAAGGGGATAATTTCTGGCCGATTAGCAAAACTGGGGCACATGCTGACTCACTACTGTTCTTTTAGTTCAATGAATACATTTTTAGTTAAGCGCTCAATCACTTTCTTGCTGACTGGACAGATTCTTTTGAAGTGGAAAGCCAAAAATAAATAAAAACAATCCCACAAGCTCAGAGTCTCAAAATAGAAACTGTTGGGCTGCTAAATTATTTTGCATGCAATTTTCTTTTAATGCTAATTTACTGCTTAGTGTTTAGGCCTTCATAGAGAGGCTAATCCTTGACACCCAGGATAGGAACAGTATGCAAAGTAGTTATCCAAGCTTCTCCACAATGACCCACCAATGATCCCAGGAGAGCAATACTAGTGGCAAGAAAGAAATTCAGTCTTCTTGACCCATGTAAACCCTTACTGCTCCACCAATAAGAATGCCAACTACATTCCCCCACCAGGAACTGCCTCAGCAGTAAGACACTTTATCTTCAGTCTGGGATAGCGAGCATGCATTAACATATGTATCCCCTCCACTTCATCCCAGTGGGAAAACCACAGCATTTTTAGCTGAGAAGGCAAGTCCACACAGTCTAGTTCAGTGGTCTCCAACCTTTTTACACCCAAGATCACTTTTTAAATAACAAACCAAACCAAGATCTACCGCCCCTCCCCTTCCTTGAAGCGCTGCCCTCTCTATTCTCCTCCTCTCCATCACTTGCTATCCCCAATCCTTATACTGCTGCTTATTTTTTTTTATTCTTCTGTAGGAAGAGGTTTTTCCAACATTTGCCCTGTCTACACTGGACCAAATGTCAGAAAAAAGCCCCTTCTTTTGGAAGCCACCTTATTACTTGTGGAAAGAGGAATATAGAGGTGACCAAAAGAGCCTGTTTGCTCTTCCACTAAAAAAGCAGAAGAACAAACGCAACCCTGGATGCAGAAGAGTTATTCTGGGATATCTCCAGAATCCTGAAAAACTCCTGCAGTCTAGCTGGACCCTTGCTGTGTTGAGACAGGATGTGTAGGCTCTGGGGTGGGAATGAGGGATTTGGGTGTGGGAAGGGGTAAGAGGTGCAAGCTCTGGGAGGAAATCTGGATTCAGGAGGAGGTGGAGAAGGGGACACTGGCTCAGGGAGGGGGCTCCAGGCTGGGCAGTGTTGGGATACTAAGCAAGCCACAGGCTTGCGGATGTGAAGGTGCAGGAATTTGGGATGGGGTATGTGAGGGACTGAGGGCATGAGGTTCCAGTGTTTGATAGGCTCAGATCTAGGGTCTGGGGAAGGGGGAGTGCAGGAGTGGTTGTGGCCAGATGGGGGCTTGGCCCCAATTGGGGGTTTGTTGGCCAGGCTTCATTTTTAAATAAAATACTATGTCAAACACAAAAAGTTTCGGCATTGTCTTTATTTATGAGAATGGCAGGGAACCTGCCTTGAGTCACGGGTCACTGACCCATAGAAAAGTCATTTGGGAGCAGGGGACACAGTACTGGGGAGGAGTGCTAGTGGGTTCTGGAGCAGGGAACAGGGTGCCACTGGGGCAGGGTGCCAGGACAGGTTTCTGCAGCAGGGGACAGGGTGCTGGGGGGGACAGGTTTCTGCAGAGGGAAGCAGGGGGACAGGTTTCTGTAGTAGGAGATAGGGTGCCAGAAGGAACTGGTTTCTGCAGGGGGGGCAGGGTGCTGGGGGACAGGTTTCTGCAGCGGGGTCAGGGGGCAAGGGAGAGGGAACAGGGGGCCAAGAGGGCGGGGGACAAGTTTGGGGCAGAGGAGAGGGAACGAGGTTGGGGGCAGGGAGTTCCCTACACCAGCCACGGAGGGAAGCCTCCGACCTGCGCTCCCTCTGGACTGACCGCAGGGCAGCCAGGCTGGAGCAAAGAAAAGCAGCTGCCCAGCCACCTCAGCCAGGGTGCCACCAAGCTCCACATGGGCAGGTGCAGAGGGGAAGCCGCCCAATCAGCTGGAGCGCGGTTCAGCCTCCTCTGGGCTGAAGGCCACAGTCAGCAGGCCAGGCAGCTTCTCCTCTGCACCAGCCCATGTGGAGCTTGGTGCACCCTGGCTGAGCGCCATGGCCAGCTGGCCAGGCAGCTGCTTCTCTTCCTTCCAGCCCGGCTGCCCTGCAGTCAGTCCAGAGCCACAGTCAGCTGGCTGGGGTGTTTCAGCCCTCCCGACCTCCCAGCTCTGACCATTCCTCGCAGCTGTGGTATTGCTCAGTGAGTAGCTGCTCCTCAAATGAGGAAAACTAATGTAAATGTACTGCACACGTGCGCAGTTCAGAGAGGGCTCAAGAGCTACTCTTAGAGCCCCTGGGTATGTCTACACTACCCTCCTAGTTCGAACTAGGAGGGTAATGTATGCATACCGCACTTGCTAATGAAGCCCGGGATTTGAATTTCCCGGGCTTCATTAGCATAAGCGGGGAGCCGCCATTTTTAAATCCCTGCTGCTTCGAACCCCGTGCAGCGCGGCTACACGGGGCTCGAACTAGGTAGTTCGGACTAGGGTGCCTATTCCGAACTACCGGTACACCTCGTTTCACAAGGAGTAACGGTAGTTCGGATTAGGCACCTAGTCCGAACTACCTAGTTCGAGCCCCGTGTAGCCGCGCTACACGGGGTTCGAAGCAGCAGGGATTTAAAAATGGCGGCTCCCCGCTTATGCTAATGAAGCCCGGGAAATTCAAATCCCGGGCTTCATTAGCAAGTGCAGTATGCATACATTACCCCGCTAGTTCGAACTAGCGGGGTAGTGTAGACATACCCCCTGAGATCTACCGGTAGCTCACGATCTACTGGTTGGTGACCACGGGTCTAGTTGATCTGATGTACCCACCCTCTCTAATGCATATGAATATGCTCAGCGTACCACAACTTGAGAGCAAACCACGGCACAAGCGCCAACCACGAGGCTCTTCGACCTCTTGCCCACAGTCATATTTCCTTGAACTTTCATGCTGCAAGTAACAGGATTCTTGTTATTAACACTGCCAAATACTACAAGATGCAAAATACTCAAGGCACAGTCACTTCAGCTTACAATAAATAAGCTAACAGATCCAGATACTTGAGACAGTCCAGAATAGGTTACAAGGACAACTCTAGCTATTGACATGACTAGCCTTTCCCAGCAAAAAGCCACTTCTATGTCCCGCTATCTGTTGCCCAGCCTCCCCTCTGCAGCCAGCTCCCTGACTGTGCACTCTGGGCTTTCTATTCCTGCTCACATGTAGCCACTGTCTCTCAACCTTATCCTCTGACTTAGGCTGTTCCTTCCTATACTCTGGGAAAGAAGGATCCCTGTACTTATGGCTTGTCATATGTGGTAACGCTGACAGTGATCAAGCAGATTACAAACACTCTGTCCCTCATACACACAGGCCAGTTAAGACAGTGATTGATTTAGTGTAACCATTCCAAAAGTAAGAACAGGAATTAATTATGATTTAGCTAATGTAGACAAGGCCTCAGTTAAATACCAGAAGAGAGATTTTATTTATGATTCAACAATTCAAAATTAGCTAAAAAATGTGAGCTTAAGAAGTGTGTTCTTGTACATTAGGGATAAGAGGGAACTTCCTATCACAAAGGCACATGCATCTAACAAACTTTTTAGGACACATATACACTAACCCTACTGTTTAGTGACATTTCCTTCTCATCAGACGAGCTTTTCATACCTAAACATGTTAGAAACTCATAAGTCACTCTTGTGGCTCTCGGCATACAGACTGAAGAATATGACATATTTGGCAATGGTTCATCCCCTTTTGCTTTCATGAACTCTAGAGGTTCATGCTTTCTTCTTGGCATCTAACAACATGGATGTGATACAAAATGAATGAGTGTTTCTTTAGAACTAGATCCTTCGTATTTGATACTTCATTGGTACTGAGAGCCTGCAACAAGCAATTCTGAGCAACATTTTCTCTGGCGCATGACTGAAAGATGACCACCACCAACAGGATGAAATTTTACTTTTAAACCTCCTTAAAATGAAAGTTGCAGTTTCCAGTTGTTAAAAGTTACATTAAATTAATTTGTCTAGACACAACCTGGGGAGAACCTGTCTGTTGGGGAGAAATAAGAGAGTATGTCTCATATAACCAGATCAAATAAAGCTTCACTTCTGATACTTCATAGCAATTAATACAATTTCAATGAAAGATTTTTAACAGGTAGTCACATACACACATTTATAGCTCAGTCCAAAGCCAGAATGGTGTGTCTGACTCATTGTTCCACAGCCAGTAAGGATTTTTAACTGGTCAGTTGAGATTTCAAAATAAGAATCACCATTATAGCACCAGCTTAGATAGGAAATGAAAGCAGTAGTGGGAAACCACTGTGGGCTGAATGCCCTCACTAATGGCTGGAGAAGGGAAGTCACCCAAGTGTAAAATGTGTCTTAAAAAAAGTGTGCCTTAAATGAATAGGGCCCCATTCAGCACTATTCTACAACATCCCAGCTACTAGAGTAGTCCTTTGAAACAGAGACAAACCAGAGAACTCAGGTTACTCATGGGCATAACCCACTTCTTCAGATGAATGGAGTAAAGGGTCCAGGGTACAAATTTACTCCATTCATCTGAAGAAATGGGTTGTGCCAGCTACATGTTTTGTTAGTCTTTAAAGTGCTACCAGACATTTTGTTGTTTTTTAAGTTTATCTACATGTTTTGTTAGTCTCTAAGGTGCTGAAAAACTATTTGTTGTTTTTTCAGTTACAGGTGAATACAGCCACCCCTCTGAAACTTTTCTCTACTTGGCACTTAATGTCGGCATCCAGCTCATACACCGAGTAAAATCAAATGTTCCAAGGGCCACGTTTTACTCCTCTCCAGACTGAATCAAATGAACTACCAACTTAAGTGCTAAGTTTTCTGCAGCTCCATGCATGATTTTTATGTGGTATTTAATAAGCAAAATTCACTTAACCTCAAATTTCATCTTAAAAAACAAAACAAACAAAAAAAGTGTGGGTTTTCAGTGCTTGTGAAAGAGCCTGGCTTGACAGTTTGGGCAAATGAACTGCTCTGTTTACCTATATGCTGCCTACAAGTATGCCATCACTCTGATTTTGTGGGGGGAGAGGAATGAAGCGGGAAAGCAAGTAGGGTAGAAAAGGAAAGTAACGGAGTAACAGGAGTAGTTTTGTCTAGGTCCCTTACAGGTCTTGATCTGTGACAATGCTCCCATTATCCATCCTCATCATATCTTGCACTAAGACCCATAAAATATCCATTCAACATTGAATTCCTGCTGACTATCCAGTTTCCCTGTAAGGGTCAATGTTGACATCTTCAAAAATGAAGCTTGCCTTCTTGAATGGTAAGTTTAAGAACTTAAGTTCTAAGTTTTTTGTAGCATAGCCAGGCAACCCCCCCTTCAAGCCCCACACTGTTCTCAGGCGCATGCATATAGTCCATAAACAAGTGCCCTACCCTGTTCCTGGAGGGATAGCTCCCAATAGCCAAAACACTTGAATACATTGTTAGTCTGTGTAACCACGTGTTCTTATCATTTTTTGTCCTAGGCTTTCTCCCAACTCTGTTTTATTCATCTTGAGACATAAGCACCTGAAGGCAGAAGCTCTCTTATGCATCTGTAGAGAACCTAGTACTGTCTGCTCTCCAAATACAATTGGAAATTTCCAACATCTTTCTCACAACTACTTCTCACATTCCTTCCTGTGGAACTTCCTAGTGAGTTTCATCTGCAGTGTCTATAGTGGAGCAGATCCACACCCTTTTTCAATATCGCTGAAAATATTCTTCGGTCTATTTAATAATTCCAGCTGCTAATCAAAAAACAGTTTGGCTATTAAAAAAACTCTCACTTTCTACAAGGCATGTATGTACGGATATGAGAGAGGAGTGGAAATGGAGTTGAAGCACGTCTATACAATACAATATAAACCCTAATCCCTAGAAAAGAGATACATTTCCTAGCATTGTAGGAATTTTGAGGAATTTTTTAAAATACTGTACAAAAGGTTTTATTAAGGTTTTGCTTCAAGAACGCTAATTGAAACTAATCTTGCTCAAAGGGGAAAAAACAAACAGCAGCTGCCTACTTTCTCCCATCTTCAACACCCACACTATGCACCAACTAAGAGAAACCACAAAGAGAACTCTCAATCTAACAGGACTCATATTCACCAGGTGTTATTGTGGTTTTCATATTATTCTGCATGTGCATATCACTTTTACTAGAGCTACCTAAACGAATTTCTTTGCTCTTTCGCCTACCCAACTATCTGATAAGGAGTATACTGTTATCGTGGCTTCTATTCTACAATGCTGAAAGTGTAGAAAAGCTTGTTGCTTTTTTTCTGCAAGAAATAAATGAAAGATACCTTACCAGGGTGGGGGAAGAACCCACGAGGAGAGAGTAGCCTAACCCTAGTAAAACTGATCATAAACTTTCATCTCTCTACATCAATAATAATGTCAGTACCAGTTTATTAATTTTCCTCTATCAGGGTTTAGTATGCATCTTGCACTTTAATCAGAAACTAAACTGTAGAGTCAAGCTATAGTAAAGTCCAGCCAAAGAATCAGGTGTACATGGAGAAAACTTTAAGTGTTTTAAACAGCACCTTTTTTAGTCATTTTTCCATTGTTCTAAAATGTTCAGTAATCTTGATTATAGTTTTTCACAGCATGACTAGTGACAGCATTGTTCTTCGTCTCCCAAATCCAATTATTTTGACTTAATGAAAACTTAGCTACAGACATCACTGGTAGTGGTGCCCTGTATGTAAGATCTAGAAGAATCTCTGTTGTACCTGCGGCAAGGAGTCCTGTGGCACCTTATAGACTAACCGAAGTGTTGGAGCATAAGCTTTCGTGGGCAAAGACCCACTTCGTCAGATGCATCCCACGAAAGCTTATGCTCCAACACTTCGGTTAGTCTATAAGGTGCCACAGGACTCCTCGCCGGTTTTGCAGATTCAGACTAACACGGCTACCCCTTTGTTGTACTTGAGGTTCCAGAGGGGAAAAAAAGTTCAAGATGAATATTTGGCCATGTTTGCCTAACCCAAACTGCAAGCCTCAGGCACAAGTAGCCCCATTGGCCTGACTGGGAATGGCCTTGAAATACAGAAGTCAGACTACACCTATGGTTGAATGACCCAACCCTGCTGACAGACAGTCCACATCTTTATGCATGTACACAATGCCATTAAGATCTGCAGGCCTATTCACATGTGTAGAGTTAAGCATGTGCAATCTTGTCAGGATCAGGGCCTGAACTCGTATCCCTGTCCTCTGAAAGAAAAGCTGGTTTTATACTTTTGTATTTAAATATAATGAAATAAAATTGTGTTAATCAGAAAGGGCCACCACAGCTAATATGTTCCATTTACTGGATTATCTGTGCATAAGCAAATCAGATAGTAGTGTGAAAAAACTCAGTATCCCAAGGTGGTTTCAAATTCTAACACCTCAAATCAAGGGATGCAGTAAATAAGTAGTTCCTGTGTTATGCAAATGAAGAATCTCAGGTATATCACAAGGCTACTCTACACGCAAATGGTCAGACAACTGTGATGAGAGGATGAGAGCCTGGGTCTCTTAAAATCTACTTATCTAAACTGTTTTTCAATCTTGCTATCTGAAAGGAAACAGAGGGAAGTTGAATGGGTGACAGTTAGAAGCCCACCAAAGGTAGAGAGCAGAAGTGAAGAGGTGGGAAGGCATAACTGCTTACCACACAGGTTGTGGTTAATGACAGAGTGAGTATCATCTTCTATAATACAGTGTTTTGATCTCTCTCTCTCTCTCATACACACACACACTCACACACATTAAAAACAGCTGTCAAGTATAAAAAACAAAAGATGTTAGTTCAATTTAAAAAAATTAACTCAAGTATCTAGCCTCGTGGTTAAGTCTGGAGATTTCAGTTTATGGTCAACATTAGCATATTACAAGAACCCTATTTTACAATTATTGTGGTGCTGCTCTAACATGCAAGAACACGGAACTAAATTAATCCCTTAGACATCAGGCTAGGATGGAAAGCAGATGCATTTTATCTCCCCCTCTCTCCCCAATATCACAATAGCTACTCACACATTTTTACAGTACAAAGAACCTGATCAATTTGGTCTGAAATATCAACTATTATACTATCTGCAGAAATGTACCAGTCATGCACAAGAAAATAACCAGTGGTTCATTGTGATACATTTAAGAACAATTTTGAGATTTTAAAATCTCTAGTTATTTTTATAGGCAACATTAAGAAGTTGAATTTTTTTTGGTTCCAAATCTTGCATTCATTAGTGTTTCTTGGAGGTAAAGGAAATAGTACAGGGTTTTACTAAATTCCTGTTCTTCAAGGAGACACAGATCTGAGCATTAAAGACTTCCATGTGACTGCATTCTTTTTGTCAGCAAATCAGAACTGCAATATTTTCTGTCAACTATTTTTATTTTACATATCTTTTAGCAGAAGCCTATATAGAAAGACTATACTGGATATAGTATGAATGCTTCAAAATTAAGCATATAGACCTTCAAACGGATAGAAAAAAAACAGGTTTTGCCACCTTCTTATTCAAGTCAGATTTAAGACACAAAACTATAAAAGCATTACATGCCTTTGATTTTTATTCTTTCAAATGTACATAAGATTGCACAGTACAAGACAGAAGCATGTAGAAGGTTTCAGAAGCACATTTCAGAAGGCCACAACCTATTGTCTCATTCTGAATTCAAGCACCTTCATCTGGTGGAGACTGTCTCCAGTGTTTAAGTATAATATTTTGCTGTTAAAAATACCAATATGGACTAGTTCAAAGTTTAAAAAAAATCAGAACTGAAACAAGTTATAGGATAGAGATGTTGCCAAAAATACTTTTCTTACTAGTTTTTCATTACTAGAAAAAATGCAATGTGTATAACAAATAAAATGTAGGAAATTATTTCCTAATGTCTATGGCCTTCCACAACACACAAACTTCTGGTTTTCAAAGATAATTCTGCTAATGCAATTTCCTCAACTAAAATTAAATTTCCAAAAAAACCCTCAGTAATTTACCAAAAACATTTCAGAATTTTCTATTCTAATACAGGTGTCAATCAGGTTCACTTCTACATCAACCGGAGAAAATTACATATCTTGACAGTAAATGAAAGTCAATGGCCATCATGGTAGCGCACAAACAAAAGTTGCTCTCAACTACATCTTAGTTTATCTACAGTTGTTTCACATGCTATCACAGATGACTCCCCTGTTTGCTTTATCTTAAACTATGCTTTTGGTTCCAAGTGACATTCAATGGCACAGACCTGACAACTTCACACAGAGTAGTCTAATAAATATCAGCTAAGGAAAACCACGTATCAGCTATTTTTGAGTGTCATGTACAGATTAGCAATTCTAGTAGTCCTATCCCCAATCCTCTATCTTCCCTCATAAGCAGGAGACACTAAAGACAGTATAGTAGTGCTTCTGTCCTTTCCCTTCATTCTAAAGGTAGCATTTACACCATTCCATCACAACTTATACCATAAAGTTATTTTTTCAGCCTTATTCAACCACACAACAATACTTCAGTTATTAGATGTGCAGCTTTTCTTCCACCATTCCAATCAAAATCCTCAGGAAGTATATATATTATTTGAAAATAGAATACAGAATAGCAATGCATTGTTCATCTTAGTTGCATTTAGCATAAAGATAAATAATATCAAAAGCATATACTGAACAGAAAACCATTTGTCTCTCCAAGGACTGTTTGTGTAACAGGTAACTCACTGTTCTAGGGATGGGTGGAGACAGAGATCCATTAGACATGTAGGGGTCATTATTCATATTTGGCATCATGATATACCCAGAATAACCCGAGTAGGATGGGCCTTTGCTGTATAAGCCACCATCTGGATGTTTTCCTGTGAAAGAAAATAAGTGGAGGCTAAATTAACAACTCTTAAGCTTTTCTGGCACATTAGAGGCTTTTCACAGTAAGAAATTCACAATATTTGTAAAAGTCTTTTGGGGGCTGGAGGAAACATATTGCTAAGGATTCATTTAATTTTGTATTGCATTTCCGTCAACAGTTACTCCCTTAAATGGCTTATTAACAGACACTTGTTAGGAATTGCATTTAGGACATGGGAAGACTTCAGTATAACCAGTCTATTTTATAAGTCACAAACAAAGACTGGACTAGGATGATTTGCTTAAGAGCTTCAAAGAACAGACACATGCCTAATGTACTACTACATTTGATTCTAAAGTTACTTGATAGTCTTTTTGGTGTGTGCCTGTAAATTTTAGAAACAATACGCAACACACGATTCCTAGGCTATGTGGGTGCATATTCTTGCATGAACAATAAGCAATGCTACAGATATTAAATCCCAGCAATGGAAATCAAATTTATAAAGTAGTAAGTCTCTCATTTTAAGTAGCATCTGTTGGAACTGTCCTGCATATAGACTTCTCCCATCAGTTCCACAGCTGGTTGCAGAGAAGTGCAGTATTACAGTTAGACAGAACCACTTCCTTCACTAGCTGGCATACTGCATGTATGAATAATTCTTTCTGGTCATGCTAATTGAAAGCTATTAAAGAGAACAGGAATACAGGCTGGTGTACAAGGATACCCTACTGCTTATTGGGGCCTATTCAAAACAAAGGAGGTTCCACTTCTAATTTGTTTAATATCTAATTTAAATAATAAAAGCTGTTAACAAGGACTGAGACTGAAGAAAAGCTGAAGCCCCAAACTTAATGTGAAACTCTCATTTCAGTTCAGAAGATCATCCTTATGAACTAAAGCCCCATTATAAAAATATACTGATCCTCATCCTATATTAGTGTCCAGCTTTCTAAACTAAAAATGTGTAGTCAGCTTCACGCATCTTCCTTAATGAAGTATTAGAGATCACTAATTTGCACATCAAAAGGTTAGACGTTTTTCTGATTTTAAGGCATGTTTAAAGTGGCAGAACTTGGGTTGGAAAGCGAGCGTACAACTTCTTAATATACATAACTCAGTAGGTTTGTCAGAACGAGGGAAGCAAGACAACATTTATATATGAACCACTGATATTCTAAAAATAGTTATTTCTTCAGTAAAAAGATCCGGTTGGCCTATTTACTTCAACTGGCAATCAACTGAAATACCATTTAGTTACTTAAGTAGGATGAATGCACACCAAATGTAATTTTACTCAGTTTTGAAAACGTTTGTATTTTTCCATAAACACACATATACACCCAAGTCCAACTGACTGCTAACTAAAAAAGCATTATTAAAATTACAGCTGCATACACATTGAGAGGGGCATAAATAAAGTCACAATGTAAAGTAAAGAATAAGTACATCTCACCTTCTTCAGAATGTTCTCTGCCTTTGTCATGATAGGATTCCTGACCTTGGGCTTGCCTGGAAACCTAACCACACAGAATCCACTATTAAAAATAAGTATTTTTATGCATATCTGTTCACTTTTGCTAACGACTCAATCTTTCAAAAAGTAATACAAAATTAGTGAGTGTCTCAGTCAAGAGAAGCAATTGTATTTTTGTTCTACTTTCTCACTCCCTTGACTCATGCTGAAAAGGAAGTGAGCTATAACAGAATGGTCTTTTTTATTACAAATGCAATTACCATGTGGTTCTGCAGAGCAGTTCTAGCACAAGTAGTGCACTCAATTTACTGAAGGAGCTTATTTCTTAAAAACACTTTAAAGCTTTAAGAATCAAAATAGTATTCCTAAACTGAATACTTTTCATGAAAACTGAGTGTCCCATTATATGGACCTTTAAAAATTCCATCCTTATTTTTAAATTATTCCCATGTTAGTAAATTGCTACCAAAACAGGTTATTCAAAACCTTTAAAGAGTTTATACTGTAATTAATGCTCTGACCTCTGATTTTACTGAAGAAATTTCATGGTTACTTTAGGCCTAATGCTATTATAGGATCCTGTGATTAATAGGTACTTGCTTGTCCTGAGCTATGAAACTGAAATATGAAGGAGAGAGAAGGTCCTCCTGCATACACACACTAAAAGGGTGTTTAGTAGGCACTTAAAATATGTCAGTGCAACCCCACAGATTCATTTTTAAAGCTATTTTTACAACATGCAGTTTGGCTAGATCATGAGACAGGCTGGAACTGAAAAAAAGCCAGCTAAGCTTTTGGATAGTCCCCTACTGGAAGTTGCAATAGAAGCCAAGAACCAGCATGTCTCCTCTGAGTCTCTTATGACTAAAGAGAAAGGTTGTTTCGATAGTTGGCAGTGCTGATCTACTGTCAAAAATAAGACTTCCGATGTCAAAGCAAGGTAACTACTACTGTGTTTATCGACTGCTGATCTCAGTGCCAATCCCCTGTTCTGACTGTATTGGCTTACTGCAAATGAACTCCCAAACAATACGGATCCACCTTCCATTATCCCTGCAAAGCCATGCCTTTCATTAGTCACTAGAAGTAGCACTGTATTAACTCCAGAAGTACACAGTCCTTTTAGTTGCTCATTCTGGTTCCCTAGGCTCATGCCCAACTGAAATGCAGCGATTAAAAAAACTGGTCAATATAATGATTGAGATGCAATCAAACTCAAGTGTGACACCGCATAAATCTTGGCCAGCAATCTCTGATCTTCATTCAAACCCATCACTAACACCAAAAATTCATGTAGTGACGTGAATGCACCAGCTGTTTCCCCTTCGTCCACGGCGACAAGTTAGCCGTCTAAAAAAATGTGCCTTCCCAATGCAATGACTTCTCCCCATATCCTCCTGTATTTGGAGTAAACCCCGAGACTTTTCTAGACCTGTTTTTTCAATGTTGTCACACAGGCCAATGCATTGTACTGAAAGAGATGGGCCACGGCCACCCTTTCTCCACGAAAATTCCTATCAGATGCTGATCGATAAAGCAACTTATTCCCCCCCCCCCTTTTTTTTTAAAGAAAAGGTAAAAGCTCCAGCTAGCTCCCTCCCACAAGTACCCACGTGTCTCTATTTACCCTGCTCGGATCGCTTGCCTGACTGTACCTATCGAGGCGCTCGAGCCGAAGGAGCCCCTAAGCAAAGCACAAGCTTGATAATGCTCGGGCCAAGGCTCCAGGAAAGGGTTTTTATCTCAGCACCGGCTGGAGCACACGAGGCAGACTGGGGAGGGAGCGCGCCGACGGGGTCGTGCTGAATCGATAATCCCGGGTCTGCCAACCCGTTGAGCCCCAACGGGGGGAGGAGGCCAGGGCAGATCAAAGCCCTGCCGGTAGGGAATGAAATGCTCGCTCTCGCACACAGCTCTCCGGCTCGCAGAGGTCGGCGTGTCCGCTTCCCCCCCGCCCAACCTGTGCAACTCTCACTCCCGAGCGCCTTCCCTCCCATTCAGGGGAAACTTGGCGGCTTGGTGTACAAAGCGCTTTGATGAAAACCGCGTCTGCTGCCGACGTCCTGTTTTCCTTTGCGCACCACCCCCCGGCCCCGCTCCTTTAATTTCTCCTGCACTGAAGAAGAGGTGCCAGGAGAGGTGCCCACGGCGCTGCTCGCCTGTGACTTGTGTGTTCACCCAGTCCTGGCCACTCCGGGTGGTGTGAACCCCGAGGGCTGGCGGGAACCCCGGGGCCTCAGAGCCCTCTGCTGAGGCGTGCTGCTCTGCCCTGGCACTGCCCAGCTCCAGAGCCGCCCTTCTCCCCAAACCTCTCTCCGTGCCCCTGGTGTGAACCCCCCCCGGTCCCCCGCCGCCGCTGGCTGCCCGGCCCCGCTCACCTCGTGCCCATTGCTGCTGGGGGTGATCTCGGACTCGTTCACCAGCGAGGACTTGATGTCAGCCAAGTCGCCTTCTTCCTCCGGGTGGCTGATCTCGGCGAAGATTTTCTCTTTCTGAGGGTCGCCTTCGTCTTTGAACGGGATCATTTCATCGGTTGCGCACAGCTCCGGGTCCCCCCCGCCGCCGCCTCCGGCGCCCGACAGCTGAGGCATAATTGCCCTTCAATGCCTGCGCCGCCCGGGGAACAACAACAGCACAGGGAATAAGAATATGATTATGATCAAGTCTCCACGAGCATCGGCCGCTTGCCCTCCCCTCCCCATGCCCTCTTCCCGCGGGAGCGTGGAGCCAGGCTCAGCCACCCGGAGGGAAGGAGGTCTGTCTGTCTGTCTGACTTGTTGGGCCGTCTGCGGCCGTGGAAAGGGGGGGGGGGAACACAGGCACTTTTCTCCTCCTCTCTCTCCCCAGCTGCGGCTGCAAGAGGGCAGAAGTGTTGGGAGCCCTCCTGGATAAGCCTGGATCTTCTCCGGGCCTTTTTCTTTCTTACAGCCACCTCCTCCCTCCGCCTGGGTCCCATCCCCCGCCTCCCCAGCCGCCAGCGAACGGGGGCGAGAGGGTCCTGCCAGAGCAGAGCCCGCAGCGGCTTCCCTGCTGCAGCCGCGGCTCGCTGCTTCTCCGAGCCGCCAGGGCGCTCCGGCTGGGGGGGGTGGGATGCTACAAAGTTTGCCTCTGAAGTGAAGTTGCCCCCCCCCCCCCCCGGGCAGCCCGGCCACACGCACCGAGACTCTTGGCTTTTGTCCTCGCGTGTTGCTCCGAGCGCTGCTCTCTCCCCCGCTGCTCTTCGCTGGGCCCGGCTGCGGCGGGCGCCGGGGGGGCCTTGGAGCAACAGGATAACGCGCAGCCCCCCACGCGTGGGGCGGATGTCACAGCGCCAGCCGGCGGGGGCCGAAAGGGAAAGTTCTCTCCCGAGCGAGGAGTCTCCGCGGTCCGAGGCGCCCCTGCATTCACCGCCCCTAGAGGGGGCCAGCCCCGTCTCCCAGAGCCGCCTGCTGCAGGCCGGGCATGGAGCCCCCCATGGAGAAGGGAGACCCCCCCCCAGCAGCTGCCGCCCCCCTTCGCCTGCCCAGGTGCAGCTGCCGCCCGGCCCTAACAATCCACGCGCGCTCCCTCGGCTCCCTCCTCTCCCGGACTGGGGCTGCGGCCCGGGGCTTTCGGGAGCCGGCGGGGCGCGTTCTCCTGGCCCGGGCGAGACTCTCCAGGGCAGCAAGGGGAGCGGGACGGACCAAGCGCGCTCGCCCGAGCTCCGGCGGTGCGAAGTGGGAGCCAGTGTCTGCAATGTAACTTTAACATCCCCTCCACCCACTCCGCCTCCCCCCCCCCCGCCTTCTCTCTGTGGACAGGGTGGGGGCGGGGGGAGAAGATGAAAGCGAAGCCGCCGCTCTGATTGACAGCCCGTTGATAGACGCTCGGGAGAGGGAAGGGAAATGGATCCGCGCAGCAGCCCGGCTTAGCTGGCTCGAGTGCGAAGTGCCAAGCCCCGGGGAGGGCTGCAGCCTCCTCATTCAGTACAAAGCCGTCGCCTCGGCCAGCGTAAGCTAGTACCGAGGAGTCGGGAAAGCCATCGCTTCGTTTATTTCCAGCGCAGGAAAAGGGGGAGAGGGTAGAAAACAGGCGGTCGGAAGGGGCATGGGAAAAATATAAAAATCATTCTTTTGGTAAAAGTGTAGAACTACTTGCATGGTGCACACCAGCAGCAGCCAGTGATGATTTTGCAAGTTCTCGGCATCGTGCGGTCACGTTGATTTATTTCTATAACGCGGAGCCGCAAAGGGGACGGTGAAGGGACATAGGACCCCCAAACGGCGGAGGCTTATCAGTCGCCCCCCAAATGACTACCCGTCCCCAGAAAGGCAAATAATCGTTATCTCAACATCCCACAGACAAATCTGGAACAAGGATGTTTTTAGGGCTGCCTTGTTAAGACTTCCTCTTTTTTTTTTTTTTTTGGAGGGAGTGGGACCGCATGCGCATGAAATTGTCCGCAGAGCAAAAGAGGTACTATGTTCTCTTTTAAAAACGTTCGCAGTCATTTCAGATGAAGGGCAGTGTTATTAGATCATCATTAAACCTAGAGCAAGCCAGCAACTGACTGAGAGAAGTACCTGGCCAGTAGCCCTGGAAGGGACAATGAGATAAACCAGTCCTGAAGGGGTCATGTTTCAAGTCATCAAAATAAACTGGGTAATAAAAATTTTAGGACTAGCGAAAGAAACCCCTTTCCCTCATCATCCCCTTCAGTTGGAATTTGGATTATTTTGTTAGCCCCATGTGTTAACAGCACCCACGGTATCTGTATAAAACAACCAGCGCTCAGGGCATTTGGAAATGTCCTTAATGTGCATTTACTCTAATTATTGTACGTGGCATAGTGAAAATACGTTGTGCGGGAAACAGCTGAAATTACTTTGGCTTGGGAAGTCTAAAACTCATGTCTTGTATAGTCATTATAAAATTGACAATTATGCAAGTTCAAGAATACGATGAAATAGAAACAAAGATATTTTTAATCCATTTTAATTATACTCCTCATAAGAGACACGTAGAAGGCAAACCATGTTCTCGGCGACCTAATCGTGAAAGTTAGGCTGAATTTCCAAAAGTTAAATATTTTCTTTACATCATTTCCTATGCAAACGGCAATTAAAATCCAGTGGGGATATAAAACGGATACATCCTGATAAGAAAATAGAAAAAGAGAAATAGGAATATGTTTGTCACGTTAAACCAGTGGCACTAAATACATAAGAAAGCAAGACATTAAAAATAGACTCCTCCCCCCCCAAAAAAGAAGTTAAACTGTACAATGTCTCCTTAATGAAATACTCTCTTGAAGATAAGGAGGAGTCCTCCGTCTTTTTAGAGACTAACAGATTTATTAGAGCATAAACTTTCGTGGGTGAAACCCACATAATCTCTGAGAGATGTCTTGAAGATGGTTTGAGTAGTCATTAAGAGGCGGTTGTTTGGAAAATGGGGGAAGTGATTATTTGTAAAGTCTGGTATTTACTCCTAATTCAAATCCTATTTTCTCCTTCATGTTAATTGTGGGGACTTCCATATTCATTGCCGCACACCTCCCTTCGCGCTCCGGATTACTGCAGGCAAGAAAAACGAGTTTCAGCTACCTAAGGGGACTCAATTTAGCGGAGGAGAAGGAGCAGAAGATGTTGCATTCGCTGTATTCGAGCAGGGACCGTCTATTTTGGAAAACTAACGGAGCCCATTAGATGCCCTAGGAATTTTCTTTAACATACATATGTGATTTTAATGACTTGATCGTATTTGCAGGTATTGCTGTCCTGCTCTTGTCGAATTGAAAGGGAACTCGTGGTAGCCCAAAAGGGTTCGCTGACAGATCCCGAGTCAATTAGCTTTATCATGAAGATTTTAAAAAATATGCAGATGTTTTCAACCTTTTGGAATGATTAAAAAAACCCAAATCTTGAACAGTCAGGAGACTATACTAATTGTCGCGACCGTTAGCATGTGGGTCTCCAATCTACATGCAAACACTCATGTATCTGCTCTATAGGGATGGCATTAAATCCGGAGGCAACGTGGTCAGGATTAAATCCTTTCCAGTCCAAAGAGATTGGTGTCGATGTTGCTGTTGTTTACTAGGCAGAATACTGGAAAAGGGGGCGGGAGTTGTTTCCCTTTCCACGGTGTGAGTTTTCACGCGGCGGATTTAACAATTAGCGAGAGATGTGTTTGTGTTTTGTCCTGGATCTCTGCTTTCCTTACGTACTGGCTTTCTCTGGGTGGAGGTCCAAACAAAAGGGGTTGATGAAAAAGTGATGGCATGTACACGCTTCTACCGCGTTACAGAGATGCCCTTCTCCTTATAGCCAGAGGCGGTAGGGTAGGTAAAATCCGAACAGCAAGTTCCCCGCCAAATTAGTCTGCACAAAAATAAACTGTGTGTTTAATTAAAGGAACGGAGCCGCATCCCTTGTTAAAGGGCTCCCCCGCAACCCCGTCCAGTTTCCCCACTCCCCTTCATGTGGGCTGGAGGTTTTCCCATAGCAGTTTTTTTTTTTTTTGGTAGGAGCATTTTAAAGGCAGTAGGGAGGTGCTGGTGGGGGGAGCGTAGTGATTTATGACAAGAGGATAAACTCAGGAAACCTCAACTCCAACGCCAGACTTGACTGGAGACAACACAAAGCTGTCGGTAGTTTCAATTCCTAGGACGGGAGGGCGAAAATGCAAGGGGAGGCAAAAAAAAAATCTAAGTCGATTGCAAACAAAAGCGGGGATGTAGAGTTAAAATAGAGGGGGAGGGGCAGAGGGGAAAGAGAAAACAGAAAGGTTGCAAACACTGGGACAGAACAAGTCAGGTGGAAAAAAGGCCCCCTCCCCGAACTAAGCAAATAGGCTGTATTTCCCAGTAGCCCCACTCTCTCCGTACTCCTCCCCCCCCACCCGCAGCCAGACACAATATTCTTGCGGATTTGATCGCAAGAGTTGATGCAAGTGAAGGAAGGAGCCAATTCATTGTTTGACCAATCATGGTGCAACTCGCTAGATCCTCTGAACTTTTTTTTTTTTGGGAGGGGGGAAAGGTGGTGGAAAGAAAGTGAGCTTATCGCCCCACATAATCATGCTCAAATCGCCTGGGCGGGGGGGGGGGGGGAAGAGATAATGATAGGAAACACACATAATCAGTAACGGGGGGGGGGGGAAGAGATAATGATAGGAAACACACATAATCAGTAACGGAGCTGAATAAACACCGGCGGATGGACCAGTGGGATAAGCCCCACAGGCAGGAGAGAGGGGGTATTAGCCAAGGTCTGACATCAGGATATGACTAAATCGACCGGGTCTGTAAATCCTCTATCAAAAGATAACGAGATATCTTCTCAACAGACACAAATAGTAAAGAACATGCGAGACCGCGGAGTAAGAGAAAATATGGGGGACTGATGCCAAGGAGGGTGGAAACTAAAAATCTACCCCCCACACCCAATATATTTTTTTAAGTTCTCCAAGTAGAAAGTTCGCCCGGAGTAAGTTTGTGAAGAAAGTTGACGCCCAGCCGGGAGCTCACCACCTTTCAGCCCCTGTCTACAAATGTACATTCAAAACCCAGCTTTCTAATTTGCTTCCATTCAACACGGGGGGGGGGGGGGGGGAGATAGATCACGGTAACGCTCTGGGAAGCAGCGAGCGACACAGAGAGGGGCCGCTGCGAAAGGGGGGAGCAGGCGGCGTTGCGTGAGAAGAGCCCACCGCCTCCCCTTAAATAGGCAGAAGGCGGGGTAGAGGGAGCACAGGGGCGGGGCGGCTGCTCCCTTTGATGTCCCGGCGGCTGCTTCTTTCATCCTCTCCCTTCCCCCCCGCAATCCCCCTCCTGGCCCCTTTGTGTGACTAAATTTGGCAAGAACATGGAGACGCGCCAGGCTTTCCACGTGTGCGCAGCGCTCCCAGCTGAGCAGGCGAGGGTTCTCTTCCGGGTAAGGAGACAGAAAGAAAGATCAAAGAGTTTGTGGAGTTGGATCTGAAATGTGCATTGAAAATAAAAATCAAGCCCTGGACGCCGTCCAACCTTGAGCAGACTGACTGAGACGCGCACAGAGAGGAGGGAGCGTTGAGCACATGGGGTAAAACAGAAGAAATCCGAGGGGAAGAGTTATTTTTTTCTCCCACAATTTTTGTGCGTGGAGGTTTTGCAATTATTTTCCTAAGGAAACTCTCAGGTGTATAATTATCATGCCAAATGGCTTCAACTATAAAAAAAAAAATTGAGCGCAAAATGGGTCTTGCACTTTTCTCCAGATGTTTGACAATCAGAACCGATGAGTGAGCTTTGCTCTGACTCGCTGCCACATTTGTCAGCAGAGGAGAGAAGTACTTCATTACACAAACACACACATAACAAAAAAAACAACACCACTCCTTCCCCCTCAAAATTTAATCTGCCATGAGGGAGGGAGTTTTGGCAGGTTACCTGTAATGTTTAGAAACATGCCGTGGAGTGTCAAAACATACAATAATGTATTCTTATCAAGGGAAAATATTTATAGACAAGCATGAGATAGTGCCTGTTGCTATCCTCTGAAAGGCAAAAGCCTAGTGCAGAATTCACAGTGGAAACATTATCAGCACCCCATTAATACTTTATAAAACCAGCTAGACAGACTGAACATAGTGTCTAAGGAACAGATTTAAAAGACATTGCTGATACAGAACTTTTTGTGTATTTTGGTACATTCTTGTATTTTTATTACTAACTGTGAGCTGTGTTTGCAGTATATAGCTTCAGTGTTGGATTGAGAGAACTATTAAAACATTAATTTTCACACGTTGGTGTTTGTTTCTCTGTAAACATGCCACTTTATAAACTGTCAGCATTCTGAGAGAAAGCTGTCTCTGCTTTTCCTATATTTTATGTTTGCTGTCATTGCCCCACAGGGATTAAAAAGAAAAGAAAAGAAAAAAAGAAACTGGGTTGTTAGATTCTAAACTATCAGTTGAAGTTTTCTTTATATTGTTTTTTTTAAAACCTGATTGAATGGCTATGCTTCCGGAGTCTTTATTCACCACTGTATTTAGATAACATACTGATTTATGTGGAAATTTAGTGTATAGGCTAAACAATCCTCAAGTTTTTGATCATGCGAAACTCCAAAAGACAGGCGGCTTGGATTAAATAAAGAGTGATTAAAAGATTAAAAATAACTAATTAATGCTTTGCACTTATAAAGTATAATTCATCATTTGATTTCCCTCAATAATTTCAGCACAATGGGTCCTGCTAAACTGGCCAGCCTTAGTTACACAATCACAAGCAGCAAAACTTTTATACAATGCTTCCAATCCAAAGCAAAACTTCAAAGATCTTTGAAAGCTTTCAATTGTTGGATGCCCAATGAAAGACACTTAAAGGTGCTGAGCAATTCCCATTGACTCATTTCAGTAGGAGTTGTGGGTGTTCAGCACCTCTGAAAATCATCCAAAGTGCCTTAAAGTGGGCACCTTACTCTTTGGAATCAGGAATATTCCCTCCCAAAAGGGGATTTGTCTGGATAATTTCATTGGCGTACTTGAGGTGCTCATGTACTCCATTATTAGAACCTACAGTCAGGAACCCCATTGGAAAGCCCATAAATAATGGATTTGGATGACTATCATAGAAAATCAGAAAGGATCTCTGTTTTAAGCATGGTTCCTTTAACAATGCAAGTATCTCTCTAATGCTTTTATTTTTTTAAATAGCACTGGGTACAAGACCAGCATTTCTTGCCTAAACACAAGAGTGTTACTAACAGATCCATTCTGACAGTAATGCCAGATGATGACAACAAGCATGATGCTAATCCAGCTGTTATCTTAGATCTCAAATGAATGTTAATGCCAGCTGCAATGATGACAGCCTCCCATTACCAGGATAACAGCGCTGTAACCTAACCCAAATGCTTCCTTTATCCACAGGTCAGGTACACCATGGACAATGGCTGTACAACCGCTCATCCAGAGCCCATCAATGATCACTATTCTTGATTTAAAAGGACCACTTTGAGAGGTAAGAGGGGTGGTTAGTCCTGGGCCTCTTTCCTTAGGGACTAACTGGTGCTAAGTGTAATGGCAAAACCTATTTACTGGGCTCTGGACTGTGACTGTGCTGTCTGTTTCCCATAATTTTCTAAGCTGGCATCAGATTGGAACTGCTTTCAGTCACTGCTGACAGGGTCCAGATTCGAATGAGTGTCCTAGAGTTGACAGGCTGTATCTCAATCTTTAGCCATGCAGTTCCCAAACCTTTGATTTTAGCTGCAAATGGTTTGAACTCAGATAATGAGGAAGTTGCTCTTACACATAGCGCCAAAGTGTTTTATCAGTGGGATGTCTGGTACATAAAATGATGTTCTCCCATTTGGGTGGTTAACTTGATGCTCATAGTGTACTGCAGTTGCTGGAACTCTCTACAAATGCATGATTTCTTATGGTGTTTCAAGTAACTTACTAAAAGGGACTAAAATCCTGAAGTTTTGACTCCATCTTCGAACAAAATTCTTATTTAAGAAAATGGGAGGTTTTTTGAGTAAGGATCACAAAATAACTTCTGTATTTGACCCATAATTTGGTCTTTATAAATGTGTTTTTTTAAATAAGAAATATAGAATGAAATAAACAAAGATTTTTTCCCCAAATTCAGCTGTCATTAGAGTCTTTATAAAAGAAACAATGTTATTTAAAGTAAAAGAGCACTTCAGTTATATATCTATCAGCAGTATCAAAGGTCAATAGTATTTTGGAAGTGATCAGGGATAGTACATATCAGATTAGGATATTGTATAATTATTATTTATTAATTATTATTGTTTGCAACAGTCACATCCAGCTTTTCCATTCTGGGAATCCATCAGTGTTCTAAACTCAGAATGACTGTTCATAAAGTGCTGCTTTTTCTTAACCAGAGTCCCATGAGATGAAGTGGGCTTTGTGGGCTTTTAAGGGGCAATCTGAAATGAGTATTTTTACTTGAGAAATTTTCTTTAGATTAAGATGTTTTTGGCCTAGAACTTATGAAATCTTTAAAAATAATTTTGAACTCCAGGGAGTTCCCCAGAATTATTTCTGTGTCAGAGAGATGAGAGTCAAGCTGTGCAATATTGTCTCATTTAAGAAACAAACAGATTGCAGGTTTAACAACATAGAATTCCCATGTCAGGGGCAAGCTAAACTTTCCCCTTTGTTCTCTTTTATCTTATTTTCCAAAGTACAGCTCTTCTTCTGTTTTGTTCTTTAACCTTCATACAAAACGTATAAGAAATGGTATGGTTTGTTCAAATAAACTCTCTCACAGGAGCTAATTTTGTTGACTTAGGCTGATATCAAGTACTAGGACTGTTCGCTGAGATACAGAATTATTTTTGCTGACTCACAATATCAAGTGAGTTCTATTAATCCAACCCAGGTGCATAAAAAGGGTATTGAGCTCATTCTCTAAGGGGTGCAGAGTAAGTGACAAATCCAGACACTCAGGTGAGGTGAATGTTTAGGCTGAAGATTATGGTTTATTTTTCTTAATATGATAAAAAAGGCAAGCCCTGTGAAGAGGACAATAATTCACTGTTTGTGCAGTGTTTTTAGAGCATAGAATCATAGAATACTAGGACTGGAAGGGACCTCGAGAGGTCATTGAGTCCAGTCCCCTGCCTACATGGCAGGACCAAATACTGTCTAGACCATCCCTGATAGACATTTATCTAACCTACTCTTAAATATCTCCAGAGATGGGGATTCCACAACCTCCCTGAGCAATTTATTCCAGTGTTTGACCACCCTGACAGTTAGGAACTTTTTCCTAATTTCCAACCAAAACCTCCCTTGCTGCAGTTTAAGCCCATTGCTCCTTGTTGTATCCTCAGAGGCCAAGATGAACAAGTTTTCTCCCTCCTCCTTATGACACCCTTTTAGATATCTGAAAATGGCTATCATGTCCCCCCTCAATCTTCTCTTTTCTAAACTAAACACGCACAATTCCTTCAGCCTTCCCTCATAGGTCATGTTCTCTAGACCTTTAATCATTCTCGTTGCTCTTCTCTGGGCCCTCTCCAATTTTTCCACATCTTTCTTGAAATGTGGTGCCCAGAACTAGACACAATACTCCAATCGAGGCCTAACCAGCGCAGAGTAGAGCGGAAGAATGACTTCTCTTGTCTTGCTCACAACACACCTATTAACACAGCTGCATGGTGAGGACTTCATCTGATTACATGCTCCTTAAATATTTGCAAATTGGAAAACATTTAGGTCTGTTTGAAAATTCAAGCTGAAATAGTAGAAAGTGTTACCATTTATGTAGTGCCCAGAATCTGCTACTTGCTTTACAGGCACATGATCCTCATAAAGTACCTCTTTCCATGGCCTTTTTTGAAACACAAGCTATATTTTCATATTGGGATTTCTCTGTTTATATGCAGAAGTCTGCAAATCTCTGCCTTGTTACTGGAAACGGGGACTTGGTACCATCTTCATTCATTGAGGTCATTAGTGGTAATAATTTTTACTTGGGTTTTAGATGACATTAATTTCCTGTGATGTAACAAAATATTGCTAACAGAAGAGGGCTGGTAGCTTCAGATGAGGTTCTTTGAAATGGGTGGGAGGGGCTTTGGGAAACTTTCCAGGGGCAGCTGTGCAAGGGAAGGCATGAGGATGTGGAAGTCTTCTGCTTATTTAGTAAGATAGTTAAGCAATGCAATGAATGTTTGCTCCAAGCGCATTACTCCTATATTTTTTTTAAATTCTCTGAACACCATCTGACCAAGTTCACTTCACAAATACAGCTGGAAACAGAAGGGGAGGGACAGTGGGTTATGCCACAGAATTGTCTGTATTGTAACAAAGAGCATTCCCCAAGGAAAGTCTTTAAAGCAAATAATAGGGAAATGTCTTTCTTTCTTATCATGAGACATTTGGAGGTTTACTTTGTTGTGAAGTTGAATCTCCTACTTCCTGATGAAGTAATTGACATTAATTTGCTCAATTAGTGTATGAAGATTTATAAATTAATAGTAACAGATGTATTCCAGCAGTATCCAGGGTTGTTTGCTAAAGAAATATAAAAGCAGAGTACAATTGGAAGGGCATTGTAAGATTCTGAGCTATAATTTAAGAGGTTCCTCAAAATACCTTAGCTTAATGGTTTAGGAGCCAGATAATAAACATGCAGCTTGATGGTGGTTGAAATATAAATAGCTTCCACAGCTTAGAATAACAGTTAAATTTTCTTTTAACTCATATTAGTCTTGCTTTTTTTTCTTTTTTTTTTTTTAAGGCTGAAAACTTCACCTTTATTTCAGCCTTGTCATGCATAGACATTGAATAATATTGTTTGTCAAGAAGACCTTGGTTAAGTAGAAAATATACTGTTCCTACTAGTGAATGATTAAATATTCCAAAATTACTCCCTCAGGATCAGGAAAATGGGGGAGGAGAAGAGGGGAATTATTTAATACAAAAACAGGATGATGAGAAGGAGACTGAAACAATACAACAAACACTGGAGACAATGTTAGGCTAAATGCTACAGATCTTAAACAGGAGTTTTGTTTGAGTAAAAACTGAAGGTTTAGAAATTGGGATGAGAAAAAAAAGAGAATCTGAATTTAGTGAGAATGCAGACACTGAGATGGAGCTGTATTCTTCAGTCTAGTGTCACAAGATTCCTTATATTGTATTAATTTGATTTTTCAGAGGTATTGAGCATCTACAGTTCCTGTTGACTTCAGCTGGAGATCTGGGTGTTCAATAGTTATTTAAATCATATGTATATTTGCATCAGCCATTGTTGGGGGAATTTCTTAGAGGGGCAACAATACTGAAATGCTTACTCCTACACTCAACAGGTACTTAATATTGGGATGTGGATGTTATGATGGTTTTAAACTTGAAACCTCTATGAAATTTGCAACCACTGAATGCTGACTGTAGTTAAGTCAGGAGCAAGTTGCACAGAGGGCCCATATGAGTGCCACAGAGATAAATTAGTGCCTCGCTAGTAACTAGGAAATGACACAGATACTCAATGCTCCGTTGGGGCATACTGGGCAGGCTTTCCTGACATGATTTAGTAGTTCTGGGTGCCTTGATTTTTGGATGCCCTACCTAAGAAACCCTCTGAAAAATTAAGCTAAGTTCTTTTCACTTTCTGAAAATCAACCCCCTTTATGGTATTTCAGTTTGGGCACCCAAAAATGGAGGTATCCAGAATCACCAGTCACTCCTGAAAACCTTGATCGGTGATAGCTTTAGAGCATTTACTGTTGAAAGTGTCTTCAGAACCAGTTGTCTCTTAATGCCTAGCGATCTAATCCTGCTAAGCTTTATCATCTTAGCCAAAAGAAGTGTTGTAATAATTGGGATCCACCTGGGGCTGGTGACGGACTTTGCCAGGTCCTGGACAATGTGTTTGGGGGGGAGGGCAAAATGTTCCGGACCTCTGAAAGGGATGGGACCTTGGACAGAAGGGGCAGGACTAAAGGCAGCTAGCCCACAGCATCACCTGGAGAGTGCTGCACCTCCCTCAGCCTGCCCTCGGTGCCACCTGGTGCCCCAGGCCCTTTTAAGTCACCAGGCTCCATGGCATCTGCTTTTTCCTTATTTTCCCTCCCCTGCCGTTGGCATTCCTGTGTCCCCCAGGCCTACCCCAATTGTGAACTCAATTATTAAAAATGGTGTGAAAGTTCATAAAACATTATATTGCCTATAATAATGGTTAACTTTCTGGGTCTCCTTAATTTCATCGAAAATAACACAACCTGTACAAAAGATTGAACATTTTAGAAAACAATATGGGCATCTTATGCAATTTAAGGATCAGACAACTGCAGTCTTATCTGAGTTAAAATGAGATTTAATACATAAATTAAGACGACCGTATTTTCCCCCACAATATTTAAATTTACTATGTACCATCAATCACTAATTACAATGGCTGAACCTCAGGCAATAATGATGATTAATACCAACTGATGTGCATGTGCCACTATTATGTAGATAATGAAATTAAACACGCCGTGTATCTAGCCTTCTTATCTATGAACTCAATTCTGCAATTCTAACTCAGCCAAGGCTCCTGTTTGTATCAATATGTTTGGGTTGATGATCACCCCAACAATATTTCTAATTAACAAAATATTTATTGAAGTTTTAAAAAAATCCCTACATCTCAGTATAAAATATCAGCAATGCTACATAGGCTTTAACAGTTGGCATGCATGCAAGCCAGTTGATATTGGGCCTTAAAATTTGATGTTATCAAAGGGTGTTCCATGAAACGTTCACCAAGAAGACAATTTTCCTCCATAGGATTTAATTTCATTTTCTACATAATATTTTGTTTCTTTAAAGCATTTTTTCTTATAATTCAAGCAGATTTCACAATACTTTCAGCTATTTTCTTTTCCTCTTGTGAACACTCAGTTTAGCCCAGATACAGATGTAGAATTCACCAGATTATTTTGCATTAGAAGAGTTCTATCTTTAGCAAGAGCAATTAAAACAAAGGGGCTGCAGGCCAAAGTGTTAGAGCTGCATAAGGATAGTGAAAATTGTAGATTAAGCTATATATTAATTATTGGATTCCCCACTGGGAGCTATGAATAGTTAATTCTTTAATTTATGTTGTGTTTTAAGGTAGTTTATAGTTCAGTAAAACCCAGCGCATAAGGAGTTTTTGCATGTGGATTTTAGAGTGAGTGAGTTCTAAAAATGTTACTTGTTCTCTGGAAAAAAGCTCTGATGTACCAGGCATAAGGTACCCATCATTTTTATGGGTTCTTTGCTTTTAGACATAATATTTTCTGTGGCTCTGGAAGGCTTGGGCTGAGTAATTTTTATTTTAAAAAGTTCTTGGATGGATTAGCTGACTTTCTGTTTAAAGTATTCTGACAACTGTGGGACGTTTTTCCAGTTCCTCACTTGTAGCCTTATCTGTGGTTTTGCTATGTGGATGCTTATTCATTAACATATTTGGAAAGTGTCAGTAGTGTGTGAGGTGCTATACAGGCAGATATGCCCAGGTTCTGGGGGAGTTAGGTGCCTTAAACTCTTTAGGGCAGAGACCTATCCTATCCTCAAAAGTTTTGAGTCTACAAGAAGCTTGTCTACTGGAACCAATAACTAACCTGCTTACGTTAGTTTAATTTGGGGAAATGAAATCATCCTTCTGTTGCATCTGGAGTTCTCACAGATGAAGATGAATGTGGCCGGAATGCCAGTGATATTCTGAATGTGACAGAACACTACACCAGTCCACAATGCCAACTGCGAGTCAGTGCCTATGAGATGAGGGTGCTAGTGCATTATGTTTTACAGGCAGTAAACATACGTCGGATCCGCACTTACGAATGGGGCTTTCTCGCCCCGGAGGTCGAGGTGGCGGATTGCTACCTGCGAGCTCCGGGGCGAGAAAGCCCCGTTCGTAAGCTGCTCCGGTGCCCCTGGTCTGCTGGAGACCGTCTCCAGCAGACCAGGGGCACCAGGCGGGTTCCCGCGCTTCTGAGGCTTTGCCAGAGCACTAGCTGCGTCCACCCCCCAGCAGACCAGGGACACAGGGAACAGAGCCGCAGAGGCGCGGGACCCCGCCGCTGCTGCTGCTTCAGTCCCGGTGCCTGTGGTCTGCTGGGGACGGTCCCCAGCAGACCACAGGCACCGGGACTGAAGCGGCAGCCGCGGGGGGGTCCCGCGCCTCTGAGGCTTTGCTCTGGCAAAGCCTCAGAGGCGCGGGACCCCCCCGCGGCTGTGGCTTCAGTCCCGGTGCCTGTGATCTGCTGGGGACCGTCCCCAGCAGACCACAGGCACCGGGACTGAAGCCGCAGCCGCGGCGGGGTCCCGCGCCTCTGCGGCTCTGTTCCCTGTGTCCCTGGTCTGCTGGGGGGTGGACGCAGCTAGTGTGCCCCCCCCCCAGCAGACCAGGCTTTTGTTTTGGACCCTGGGGCAGAGCAGCTGGGGCGCTGCCGATTGGTCCTGCAGCACCGCTCTGGGCACTACTGGACCAACCCGGCAGCACCCCAGCTGCTCTGCCCCAGGTCCTGATTTAGCCGCTGCTGGTCAGTTTCAGCAGTGGCTGAATCAGGACGCCTGGGGCAGAGCAGATGGGGTGCTGCTGGGTTGGTCCAGTAGCACCGAGGAGCGGCGCTACTGGAGCAACCCAGCAGCACCCCAGCTGCTCTGCCCCAGGCGTCCCCAAGTCAGCTTCTGCTGAAACTGACCAGCGCTGACTACAGGAAGCCCGAGGCAGAGTTGCTCTGCCCCGGGCTTCCTGGAATCAGCTGCTGATCAGTTTCAGCAGCAGCTGACTTGGGGACGCCTGGGTTTCTTAAGTTGATTCTGTATGTAAGTCAGAACTGGCGGTCAGTTTCAGCAGCGGCTGAATCTGGACGTCAGTTCCGACTTACATACAGATTCAACTTAAGAACAAACCTACAGTCCTTATCTTGTACGTAACCCGGGGACTGCCTGTACTATGCACAGTAATTTCCAACCAATTGTACACTGCTATTTGCCAACTCACAACCAGACTTGCATCTTCTAGACGTATACCCTGGAGGGTTTAGTAGAATACCCATCCCCATTTTATAGCTACCCTTGAGTAAAAATTCAAGGGAAAAATTGATGTAGCTCAAAAGAGAGTTTCTGTTTTAGGATGGTCTCATCAAAGGAATCTTCAGATTATATTAGATCCAAATAGCATAGGACCGATCCTGCAAACTAAGGATACACCACAACCAGGAATTATCTCTGACTTTGCGGAAAGTTTCACCAATGCACAGATGTTGAAAAAAGTTCAAGCACAAGATCCTACTAAAAAAAATTTGTGGTGCCTGTACACAATAAAGTGTGAAACGTACCTGTTGCACTCAGACAGCTCCTCCGGGAGGAGGTTCTGAATCTGTGCAAAACATATGATTGAACATGTTGACTCATCAGAATGGATTTCTTCTGTCATTCTCTCCAGGAAGCCAAATGGCGCTATTGCATGTGTGGTCTTCAGAGCTCTAAACTCAACACCGTTGTGGATTGTCATCTTCTACCCAACATCGGTGATGTACTTCTCACCTTGAAATAGGCAACAGTCTTTACTAACCTTTATTTATCCTCAGCTAAACGCCAGATACCCTTTACTGTAAAAAGCCTGCAAGTGCATAGCTTTCATTAAATCAGAAGGTTAGTGCCAATTCAATCACATACCATTTGGGTTAACTACTGCAGTGTCCCTATTCTGAAGAATGATTCTACGGTGGATGGGAGGAATGCTGGTATTTTCTGAGCATCCTAGCATTCAATAACCAAAAGGTTAGACCCAGGTAGCTAGTGTTGCATAAAAAAGCCTCTGCCTGAACTTATTTGCAAAGCTACACCAAACTGTAGGGTCTAAGGTTTTAAACTGCACCTCATTGTGATCTTTGTCAAATTTTGTAATCTGTGTAACTCTCAAATTTACTGTAAACTGCAACTTTGTAATCTTTGTAACTCTCAGCCACTTTGCTTGTAACTTTCCCTAAGTGGCATTGTCCCCTGGGTGAATGGAGAGAGAGTGTGTTTGAAGAAGATTGGGAACACATGTCAATGGACCACATGTCAATGAGTCATCACAGTCTGGGCATGCTCCCTGCTGGATAAGGGGAAGTCTGGGCCTGCTGCCTGATGATGAGGTGAATCAGTCACAGGAGCCATTCAGACACTATATAAAAAGAGGGAGCACATGTGAGACTCTTTTCTTTTTCCTTCCCCTGCTCCTGAGAAGCTCCTCTCCAGTGTTTCTCCTCCTGACCAGCTTCCCCAGCCATGATGAGCAGACAGACCCTCCAGGATCCACATGCCTTGGCTCCTTCTGCAACCCATATGTCTGTTGTTTGGTTAGACTCTGTGCTAAGTCCATATGCCCTCCCCCACCCCATATACACTGTGCTTCCAGATGAATCCCAGGGATGAAATTCTCTGTGTTTGATTTGTTCTTTTCTCAGTTACTTTAAAACACCTAGCAACCAAGTATGCTTACCAAGTATATATTTTTGTTTTGTTAATAAAATCACTTTTTTTAAGGCTATAATTTGATTCTTGTGACCTGGAAGGTAATAGGAGGTATGCATGCCTAAGACTGAGAGGTCAGCTATCAGAGATTAGTTTTTCCTTCCTCGCCTCCCTCCTCCCCCCCCCCCCCCCCCCGCCCACAAGCTCTCCAGTGGTAAAATAGCTTAGAGTAAGTAACCCTCTGGAAGAAGTTCCCAAGTGCTTGCTTCCTGGGTTCAAGAAGAAAGGTGGGTCCCCCCCCCCCATTATGGTGGTGGCAGCTACCTCCCAAGGACAGGGAATCTGTGACCTTGGAGAGCTTGTAAGCAAAGCCCTATTGAGAGAAAGTATTTTAAGGTCTCTTATGGGCCCCTACCTTCTGCACTTGAAGTGCCAGAATGGGGAACAACCTTTACAGATGCTTTGGAGAGAGAGAGGGTGTTACTTACTTTCAAAATGATATTCTAGTGTATGGCAAATATGACTCTAACTGTGATGTCACCCTAAAAAGGTAACAGAAAAACTTTAATGATATAGACTTACCATCATCAAGAATAAATATGAATTCCATATTGATTCAATGACATATCTAGGACATAAAATCTTTCAGAACAGCATACAACCAAAATGAGACCTAGTGAAAGTCATTTATGATGCACCAGAGCCTGACAAAAAGGACAAAATTTTATCTGTCTTATGATTGTGCAAATATTGTACGGTGATTGGCTCTGAAAGTAGTTTGTCATCTTCTAAGAAAGGAAATCCGATTTGAATGGGATGAACCATGTAAGAACAGTTTAATGAGATAAAACAAGCCATTTCCACCAACCTTCCTCTTAGCCCTCTTGATTATGAGATGTAAACAATTGCCATAACTTACGCATGTGAGTACAGTCTTGGTGCTGTCTTTACTCAAAAAAAAAAAAAAAAAAAAAAAAAGGATGGGAAGTCACTATTCCATTCACTTCCACAGTCCTGACTGATTAAACAAAACCCTATTCTGTCACTGAAAAAGAAGCTTTGGCATGTTTCTGGGCAGCAAAGCACTTCAGGACCTGAATTGTAGGAGATTTATCTTAATATCTGATCAGAAACCTCTCAATTTTATTGACCACATGAGCTTCCGGAACTTCAAGAATTGACAAATGGGTCATGAAAGGAATGGACTTGATTTCCACGCAATTCATCTTACAAGTTCCAAGAACGCTACTGAAGATTGTCTGTCTTCTCTGCCCAGACCTTATCGAGACGATGCAATAAAAAAAAAAAAGGAAAGATTGTCATTGCCCAGATCTCAGGGAGTGACCACATAGTCTCAGAGGGGCAAGAACTAGGAGAGAAGATAAGTTACTTCAGGACCTAAATACTTTCATAGCCTTACAAAATCGTGACACCAGAATAGTAGCAACCATATACACACGTATTACATTAGTTGTCTCTTGTAAATGGATGAATTTTGAGAGTTGACTGTGTTGTTGTGTCTATACTTCTGAGAGAATGATTAAATCACCTGGCACACAAAGAACATTGCACCGGTCATGAGTCTAACCAAAAAATGATAGAGACAAGACTTCTGGTGCCCAGAGACAGACAAGCATCAAGGCTTGTGCTAGTAGTGATGTCTCAGAAAACATACAGAACCTCTTTCACACTAGTTGATTGTCCCAACTGCCTAGGGGAGAAACTATTTCTTGACAGAATGGGGTCATTGGAAAGTCAGCCTGTTACACAAAGCTTTGCCATAGTAGTAATTGTAGACTCTTTTTCGAAGTTCTGGAAGTTCACTGGTGATTAAGTTCACATATCAGTCTTTGCCAGAGATGCATTTCCCATGGAATTGAGAACGTACATTGGAACGCAAGTCCCCTATGCTGAAATGCAGCACTAGCTCATTTGCAACGTCATCAAGCACAAAGTGGTTTCTTTATACCATCCTAGAGAATGGACAGACTGATGAAAGAAAGTGTGCCACTTACCATCTTAAAACAAGACCACGTAAAAAAGCTTTATGTGAAACATTATTTGCTTACAGGACCACTCCACACTCAAGTGTCACACTTTAAACTATTAAGAGGACTCAAGGCCAATACTGACTTACTCGAGGGCTTACATCTTCTACTTTTTCAACCAAACCTTCCAGTGAAACTATCTGTGGTGATGTTAAGAACAAATAGAAGATTATGAGACAGGTACTAAATCTCATACATTCAACGTAGGAGATTTGTTTATGTGAAGCTGTCATTAAGCCAAAAAGGATGTTCAAGATATTCATGTCCTTTTGAAGATAACAGAAATCCAAGGAGATTGTGCTATAATAATGGATGGAAAGAAAGTGAACATTTTGGGATTGTCCACAGCTCATCAAACAGCCGATGAAGAAGAGAAAGCTGATTTCCATCTTGGACCAGAGAACATTGACAACATGGTTCTTTTGCCCTGGGAAGAGGCTATGAATGGCGTGGCTGGAGGACTGACCACTGTGGGGGCCAAAGCTGCTATGTGAGAAGACCTTGGAATGCCAGACACTGTCACAAAGAGACAGGCAAGTGGTGAGTCATTCGTTACACCATAGCACCTCATAACTGCAATGGGCATGGCAAGTACTCAGCATCTGTCAGAATTCATTCCCATTACCTTAAAAAGAATAAGAGTCACAGTCAAGGGAAGGAATTGATCCTGCACCACTGAAGTCAGTGGGCACTTTAGTACCAATTTCAATGGGTGTAGGAACAGTGCATTTAAAGGCCCAGTTTTACATTCTTCACTCCTTACTTAGACGGAACTTCCATATCCGTGGGAATCTTGCCCAAGTAAATCCTGTTGCAGGGTTTTGCCCAGTGCCACGGGAAACTTAAAAATAAATCAGTGTTATGCAACAACATCCCTTGCAGAGGTATCAAAACAACTCTCGTGACTGGTTACAGATGGGAATGTAACTATCTCCTCTTTGACCCTTTTGTTTACTGTTTTGTGAATGGAGATGAGCAATAAGGCAGACACCTGGCTTGATCACTTGGTGCTATAGCTCAGCCTCATAAAACGTTGCTTCTTTAGGTACTGCTGCCACCGACCTTCCTGCTTCTTTAACTTTTGGTGTTTGAATCCCCACTGTACTATGCAACAATAACCAGTATTCTCTGGGTAAGCTTCTTCCCTCTGGCAGAGGCAGATTTTGCTACCTGTAGCCATGCAAAACAGTACCTGACTCTGGAAATAATCCTTCTGATATCAGTGGAACTACTTTAGTGTTACTCAGTGACAGAATCTGTTCCACAACCGCTGTCTATCCTTTAACTTGAGGGAAAAGACACACACAAAGTAAATCTTTGACAATTAGTTTTCTGGCAGTTTAAAGGCAGAATGCTGTAAGGCTTTTAGCATCCTTAACTCTTGCTCAAGTTGATGAAGTTGAGGAAGAGCACTTTTGAAGGATATGTTCTAAACTTTCTAAGATTATTTTAAATATTACCTATACAGCTTCCCATATGAGGCTGCTGTAATTTTGTCATGAATCTCTTAGGAACTACAATTTATATTTTCTAGTTTGTAAGCTTCCAATAAGGAGGACCCAGAAAGAATTAGAGGGCATGTATTTTAGAGTCTTTGCTTATGGTTTTAAGAACCTAATCATGCTCTTTATTGAAGTAATTGGGCTGGATCCCAGGCTAAGTCTATGTAGTGCGTAGTCAAATACATAGTCAAATGAGACCTGAAGCTCTTCACATACTCCTAGTCCGGAGGCTGGCCCACTGTTGGTCCAGTCCAAAATGTACAGAGGAGCAGCCTCAGTGCTTCTGTACTTTACACTGACCAAAGAATGTGAATAACCAAGGTTAATGAACACGTAAGTCATTTCCTCTTTCACCTGGCCACACCCCCTATGCTGAGGTGATGGTGGGTGTGTGAAGAAGATGATTGCTATTGTGGGTCTATGCCATCCATAAGATCCTCCTCTGCATGATGGATCTGTGCTGGTCGGCTCTGCCAAGTTAGAGACATTTTATGCCAGCAGATCATCACCACGTGGCCACAGTGTGCGAGTAGTACCAATAGCACTAAGTCAGGTCGGTTAACTAGAAGGAAGAGATATTTGCACTCTCTAGAGGTGACCCAGTGTCTTAAAACATCACTCTCAGTGTTTCTTGTGTATGCTCCTTGAGCAGGACCATGTCTTTCACTGTGTATATATACAGGGACCAGCACAATGGGACCCCAATCCTAATTAGGGCTTTTGGATGCAATGGAAATGCAAAGAACAAATAATAATAGAAAAGTGAAGATTGTTGAAACTATTAAAACTGCAATTAATTGGTGGCTTAGGAGAATGGATTCTGAAATGCCTTAAGGCCAAGCCCCGCTTCCACTGAAGCCGGTGACAAAACTCCTATTAAGTTTAACTAAGCAGAATTGGGGTCTAGGACTCCATTCAGACAAAACTCCTACTGAAATTCCTTCTCAAGCTGAAATCAAGATTTAGCCCCTCATCTTTAGGATTATTTAATGTTCTTGCTCCATTTTTTTCTCTCATGATAGAAAGTCCTGAAGTCCAATAAACAGCAATGAAAGGAGCCGAGTGGTCCTTCTACTTCTAAATTTGTGCATGATTAGTAATGAGAGAAAACAATTCCCACCTTACAATTTAAATCTTTGATCCTGCACTTTCTTGAATGGCATGCAGCACAGGACACAGCTGTTCCAGCCTACTGCATGGGCACACCGGTGAATAAGTTACTTCTGTACTTCCTACTTTCAAGTAGGAATAAGGGATCCTTCGGAAAAGGGCTTATTTTCCGGAGAATCGCGTCTACGCTGGCGCTTTTCTCCGGCAAAAACCCCGAGCCGGAAAAAAGCGGCAGCCATGTAAATGCAAATGCCGCGGGGGGTATTTAAATCCCCCGCGGATTTGCAATTCTGAAGTGTCTCATTAGCATCCCTTTTCCGGAAAGGGATGCCAATGTAGACACAGCCGAGATGTTTTGGAACAGAGGCTCTTAAAGGAGGGCAATTTAAAAAAGTCACAATTAATTGCAGTTTTAATTGTCCAGTTTAACAGTAAAAGAATACTAATTTAAATGTACTATAAATAACTATTATATTTATCTACATTTTCCGGTATTGACTTCAATTACTGCACAGAATTCAAAGTGTACAGTTCGCAATAGAATGTAGTTGTAGGCTCGGGAAGTTAGAACATAATAGGGAGAAATGCTTTTTCTTGTAACTAAAATAAAGTGAGAATCAATGATCATTTAAAACATCTAAAGATATTCTATTTCAGTGACCTGTTACACCATTCTGTTAATACGAAAGGCCACCAGGAGATAATACAGTGGTTTCTTCATGTATTCTATTTCCTGGATATCTTTTGAAGGGGAGTGAGTATAAGTAGAGTCCATAAGGTAAAATAGTATAGCAGGGATTTCTATTTCTGACTGAGTAAATCCAATTTTCAAATATAGTAATAATGGGATAGTAGGTTATCTAACTGTTCTATCTGAATACTCAAGAGTACTTAAGAGCCATAATTTAAAAGATATTTAGCTGCCTAAAGTTGCAGATAAGCATTCCTGAAAATCCCAATAGGTGTCTAAATATCTTTGGCATATACATGTGTTTTTTAAAATCCCATTAGGCAACAACTTGCAGTTTTAGATGCCTAAATACCTTTAAAAATCTGACCCTAAATGTGTATTTTACATGCTTAGCTGCTGTTGGGAGTATCCAAATAGGGAACAAGTATGTCCTGTCTCGGAATTGACCATGAGTTTTTAAATGTGACATATACTCTGAACAAAGGTTAATAGAGGTTGAACCTCTCTAGTCTGGCACCCTCGGGAGCTGACCGGTTCTGAACGAGATAATTTTCTGGACCAGAGGAGGTCAATATTGTCTAGTACCATTAGCAACATTTCCACTATTTACTGATCTGTTCAAGGACATTGAGGGGTAAATTAGAGCTAAATAACAGAACATTGACATCTAGGACTGATGGTTGTAAACAAACTTTATAGGACGGCAGGAAACAAGGCCACCCCCATGAAAAATGGACATCCGGCTAACTAAAATCATTCTGGATGACGGATGTTTCCGGATCAGAGAGTTCTGGACTAGAGATGTTCAACCTGTAATACAATTGTCCATGTCATTTGTTCCTTTAAAAACATCTCCATATGAAACCATCTCTCTAAAATGTTCCACTTTTACAAACTTTGTCTTTTTAATACAAGATGTCTCCTCCTTGTTTCAATGTTTCTTTTGCACATGTTAAGTAGTAATAATCCTAGGGTAGGATGTTTCCTGGGCAATATTGACCATGAATTGATTACCCAGGCTGGTAATTAAGATCTAGAAAATGTTCCTGGTCGAAGGTTTATATTGCTCTTAAGCTCAATGCATGATTATAAGGAGTGGAAGCAACTTAAATTTTTTACAGGCACTGTCCTATCACTAAAGTGGGGGGGGCTCCAGGCAGGAGATGGGAGGATTGCGATAGAACGGTACCTTAAAAGCCAGGTTCCCATGTACATCTGCTCCTGGGGAGCCAACTGCTGCCGTGCACGTAACCGTGTAATTGCTGAAATTTTCAGCGGTTACACATTTTCTTAAACACATTTTAACATCCCTAGTGAGCATGTATTCTAAGGGACAGTTCAAGGGTAAGAGGCTGGTTAACATCCGCGTTCATAGACTAAAGGGGGTGGTGAGTGTGTTTCAGATTGTTGTAAAAAGCCATACATTCAGTTTCTTTATGAAGACCATGATTTTTAGTGACTAGCAAAGTTATCGTTTTAAGCTCCCAGGCTTGTCTTTTGAAAGTGGTGTGCAGGTTTCCTTTGTGGGTGAGGCCTGAAACAGCACACACAGAGTGATTGCTTTGTGAAAAATGATCACACAAGGTGATGTGGCATATTTATCCTTTATAATTTTCCTCTGTGAATTCATTTGGGAACATAGAGATTGTGTAGTTGTCTGGTCCTATGCACATGTTGTGATAGGCATATGCAGGACTCCTGGATCTTGAAAGGTGAGTGATCATTGTGGCAGTGGACATATGTTGGTGGATTTTTCATCTGTACAGGCAAGGACCGGTGCCACAGTGAAATAACTATTCACACCAGAATGATGAGTTGTGCTCCAATCAAGACCTGGATGTGGGGGAAAGGTAGCTCTAGAGCAAGGGTTGGGAACCTAAGGCCCAGGAGCCAGATGTGGTCCCCAACTTGCCTGGATCCAGCCCCCGGGGCTCAGGGCTCCACCTCCCAGCACTGGGGGAGGGGTGCATGTTGGCACTCCAGCCACCACTGATTTTTTTTTCTGTGGGTCAGTGACCGCTAACCTAACAAAGGTTCCTCACCCCTGGTCTAGAGCCTAAGGGCTGCCCAAATTTGCTCTTGGCTTCCTACAGCCTCAAGTGGCCATTCTGGCAGCCAAGAATAGCAGGTGTTAAATTGTGCTCTGGCCCTGGTTTCTTCATACCCACTACGCCAGAAACTATGTAAGAAAGTTCTATATCGAGCTATTCTAGCAGCTCTATAGCATGCAGAGAGTCCCATATTTAGCTCAGGAATTACAGTCACCCTACTAGTTGGTGCCAGTAGTGTTGGGTGAGTTGTTTTCATGGGGCTGCTATTGCCCATTACATACAGGTAGGTCAGGAGTGGACAGAGGTTTGGTTTCACCCCATAATGTGTCAGCTGGAGCAAGCTTAGATCAGTAACAGTTCAATTCTGTCATGGATGGAGGATTTAGTCACCAAACTCTCATGTTGTAATGTTTGGTGCTACTATGACCAATAGAAACAAGGGCTATTGTTTGATTCTTACAATGGATCAGATCAGAGTTGTTAGAAAACGAAAATGAGGATTCTTTGTCCACCTGAATTCGTATTTTAACTATGAAAAAGTGATTTCTAAAAGGCTTTACAATTATTATTTCACCTCTTTTGGATTTTTAGTAGGCTCAATTTATAGTTTATAAATATGTGAGATTGTTAATTCAGTTTGTAATTTGTCTGAACCCTGAAGCTTGTGTCAATGCTGTTATCTATTGTAGAAATGCAAACATGCTCTTTGATGTGGGTGACTTGGGAGGATAAAGATGGAATACTCCATGGACACTTATAAAAAGAATCCACAAATTGTAACTCTGCTAGGGCTCAGTAACATGTTTTCCATTTATTTTTGTTCCTCTCCCAATACACTTGATGACAATAACTTTAATGGAAAAGCAATAGTTCAGTTAGCAGAAAAGCCCAAGCTAGTCTTCCTGCTATGCTGAGCATTTTCTTTTCCTGTAGCAGAATGGTGCTGTTTCTTTCAAATATGATTGTATTTATTTTAGAAGAGAAAATTAAGGCAAAATGTCATATAGGACTGTATTTGCTACACAAACACCTCGTGCTAATCACATCATGGAACAGCATTGACTTTGAAGGAATCTTGTGTATTTCTAGCTTGGAAGAGCCCTGCAAATGGGAATATACAAAGTCAAAGTAGGATTTCCTGAAATTTTGGAGTAAAAGGATACTATCTGGCTTGGTTTTCCATTAGACAGTGAAGTCAGTCAGCAACTTCTGTGGTCATTACCAGAAGCACAAGTGCTGCAAAAAACACCACCGTGTTAATAGTGTTTGATTATAGAGATTCAATGAAAGGGCTCAATTTAAAACCTCATCAGACCATGGCTGCAGCAGGAGCAATGTAGAATACTCTTTAACTCACCTTAACTTAGACCTATAAGACCCATGTTAAATTGTATGGCTTTTTGTCTAATATGTCTATGGGAGCTTTTTGGGGCAGAAACAATATCTCTGACATTCCTGAAAGAATCATAGAATCATAGAACTGGAAGAGACCTCAGAAGGTCATCAAGTCCAGCCCCCTGCTCTAGGCAGGACCAATTCCAACTAAATCAACCTGGCCAGGGCTTTGTCAAGCCAAGACTTAAACACCTCTAGGGATGGAGACTCCACTACTTCCCTAGGTAACCCATTCCAGTGCTTCACCACCCTCCTAGTGAAATAGTTTTTCCTAATATCCAACCTGGACCTCTCCCATCACAACTTGAGACCATTGCTCCTTGTTCTGCCATCTGTCACTACTGAGAACAGCCTCTCTCCATCCTCTTTGGTTAACACTTCCTCTGGAACTGATTTTCAGTTCCCTTCGCCTCTAAAGCCAGGCTCCCTTATAAATCCAACTGCACTGAAAGAGAGCCATTATAACTACTGTTTCTAAAACTTATAAATGTTACCTAAACAGCCCTTTCGATATATAACAATACAACATTGGAATGGAGCTTATGTAAATGAGGTACCCGTGACCAGATCTTGTGCCAATGGAAGTAAATGGCACATTCGCTACTGACTCAAATGGTGAAGAATCAAGTCTCTAATTCTCTGCATTCTAGTAGGAGTCGGGCGCCTAGCTCCAAAAATCCAGATGAAGAGTCTAACTTTTGGCCTCCTAAGTTGAGAAGCAAGTGTTGTCTCCCCCGCTGGGAAGCTGGGAATCTAGAGCAAAGGTTAGGAGATATTGGATTGTACGCTGGTATAGGAATTTATTCAAGGATCAGGATGAATCCCATGTTTAGATGACAGACTGATACATTTTTGTACCTATTGCGATGTTCTGGTTTTATTTAGTAGTTGAACAGCTTTAAGAAAGCAAATGCTTGAGATGTTAAAAAGTAGGTTTGGCTGAGGCAGACAAATGGGCAGAGCGTGGGGGGATTTGACAGAGGTATATGATCCAAGCGCCCCACATGCATATCCCCACTATGTATAAAGTCAATTATCTGTGCAGTGTCTTTTGTGCCAGCCCAGCATAGAGCTGAACTGCAGAACATAGGGCTTAAGTTCTCTGTCTCTCAGGGGATGTCTACTAATAAGCTATTCCAGAAGAAATACTCCACAATAGCTTATTTCAAAATAGCATGAATACACCACAGGGAAGCCTCAAAATTAGTCCAAGGCAGGCTTCCCTAATGTGGAGGCGCTACATCGATTTAGAGCTCCAGGAAGCACTGAGGAGTAATAAGCTGGATATTGCCCTGGGGAGGAGCTATTTCGAAATAGCAGCAGTGGAGCATCCACACTACAGCTATTTTGAAATAGCTTTTTCGGAATAGGCATTATTCCTTGTGGAATGAGGTTTACAGATGTTGGAATATGCCATCCGTTATTTCTAATTTATTTCAAAATAATAGAATTTCAGTGTAGATGCATTGCTATTTCCAAATAATGGCCATTATTCCGAAATACAGTAACAGTGTTGTGTAGACACCCCCCCCCCCCCTCTCACTCTCAAACAAGAGTAATAGCATCTGTACATGCTGTAACCCAGTTTTACAACCAGAACTTTATCTAGTGTCAATGTGGTTAGAAGAAATATTCAATATCCAACAAGCAGGACTGTTTTATTTGCTATTACTTTTAGAGAATTGATATTTAAACAGATTTTTGGTTGGTTCTGTTGTATTTACTGCACTAAGGTGATTTTACTGCACAAAATTGATTAACCTGTTTAATGAGCACATGGGTGACCAATACTGATTTCACATCAAAACGTGCTATTGTTGGTTTGTGCTGCTGACCTGAATTTTAATTGTTCACTAGGTTCTTTAATTGCACCACAGATGTGCTGGAGAATTCGCTAGGCATCTTAGATGGCAGCATATATATTATAAAACATCAAATGCTAGCTTCAATAGATTAGACATCTAACACACTGCTTTACAGGTATCCTAAGTTTAAAAGAAATCTTTGGCATTATCTTAAAATGGGGAACATATTTAATTTAAATACTAAAACTTATCTACATGCACTACTGTATACCCGAGGCTTTTGAATAAAGGTATATAAATAAATCAACAATGAATAAATTAGGATTACAAGTGTGTGTGTGGGGGTTCCCACAAGGCTTATATATTCAGTCCTCTGAGTCAAAAAAAACTCCTACAGACAGATGTTTTTTCCCTTCTTCAGTGTCATCAGTGTGATACATCTGTTGCTTCAGCCAGTGGCAATGCCAGACTCAAGAGAAAACATGCTGCTCCTTAGATGATTTTAACTGCAGGAAATAAAATTTAAACATCGAAAAAGCTACCATGCCTTGCTTTTTATTGCAAAAAATATATTTTTTGGGCGCCCTCATAATCTGCAAAGGACGAACTCTACTCTCTGTCCCCAATTCACCCATTTTTTGTTGGAGAAAAATGCTTACACATTTTCTTTCTCTGTCTTTTGTTCTCCCTCCTGCCCCCTTCCCATCCAATTACATCTTAAAGGAAAAATGCAATGTCCTTGTTAGCTTTTTTTTCTTGTGCTGCTTGGGACAGATCAGGTGAGATTAAACTAGAACCTAGTGGTTTGCTCAGTAGCCGGGTGGGGCTGTGCTGGAAAGCAGAGACAGGAAACCAGGTTCCTGTTTCGTTAACTACACTTGGAAACAAAGTAGGACAAAACTTATTTCAATGAGATGGAATTTGTGAACAAAACTCCATGATATGTATATTGAGATAAGTTGATCACCCTTAATTTTGCCTAAAAAGGGGGGTGATTTGCTTTCCATGCATCTGCCTCCAGTGGCAGTAATACAGCTAGGCTGTCACTAGCTTACCATTCACAGTATTGCCTGTAGTCAAGGAAGATCTTTGTGTGAGACACAGAGGCTCCAAGGACTTATGCCAAAATGGGCTTTCTGCACTCTGAGTTGGTGCCTCCAAAACAAAAGCATGTTGGAACACTCTTGCCAAAAAAAGAGAAGAAAATTCTACCCCCCTAGAATCAAGAAACTTGCCAAAACAAATTGATTCTCAAAATGAAGAAACTAGTACTAAAATCAAATTAAAATGGGGGTGTCCCCAGATTACATCCTAAAGCAAGAGTTAAGGGGAAAGAAATTTCATAAACTTGCTAAAATATAACTTTAAGGTATATATGTTAAAAGGATACACAAACTTACTTTACATTAAGACATGTAATTTCAAGAAAATAACCAGTTTAAAATTAATATAATATATTAACTATTAAAAATTATAACACAAGTAGAGGAAGGTTGGAGGTGAAATATTGGGTTTCCTTTGATAGGTAGAGTAATTATGAAGTGTGCTTTTGAAGTTCATGAAGACAGCCTTAGGACAAAACATTTTTTAAAGTAAAAATTGGCTTGCACTCTGTTCAAGTGATTTATTTTACACTAAGAAATGGGTGTGAGACATGATGTGATTTAGAATTTTATCCCTTGATGGAACTGCTTGAGGGTGACATTTTTTTCTTCTCTCTCATTTAGTTTTGTTTTATCGATTTTTTTGGCTATTCAATCTCTAAATTTTTTTCTATCTCAAAGCAAATCTGCTGAAAAAAACTTAGAGTAAACTTTCCCTGATGCTCAGGAAGTTACAATCTAGCATCTAGAGAGAGCCACCAGGCAGACATACATTTTTCAGAGTATTAGGCTCACCTTTTCTAATTTGTGCTTTCCAGTGGACAGTTCTCTTTGGATCAAACAAAGATATATACATGAACTTGGTTGAAGGTAACCGATAGTTTTTGAGGTGCCCAGGACTGAGAGCCACATTGCTACCCTCTGCCTCAAATGCGAGAGTGTCTGTTTCCAGATATCATCAGCCTTTTTAGGCATTCAGACACTCTCTCTTTTGGGCTATGCCAGCTCTGATTTCACCTTCAGGTTAACACTAGATGTAGCCTAATTCTTAAGTTCCTTGCAGTCGTCTCCAGTGATAAGCAGCCCCTGACACGGTCTACTTGCAGAAATCCCAGATCGTCTGCACTCAAAGGAGCAGTGTATCCAGTTGGACTTTAGCCCACTTCTTCTCTACACCACACAGTACTAGTGAGCACTTGTGAGAAAACAAAAGCAGTTTAAGAAAGAATAAAGTTTTTTTTAACTAGAAAGAAGAGTGGGTGAAGGAAACAAGTGGTTACAATACAAACCAAATTCCTAAAATGCAAGCTTGGGTCTACACTGATCAATTGGTACCTTTCCTTTCTAATAAAGTAGATTTTTTTTCTCCCCCAAAATAGTCTGATTCAGAGATAGCTCATTGCTCTAGAACCGGGCTCCTAATGTTCATTAAAACACTCCCTTTTCCACAAGGGGGTTTCTTGGTGAATGGATACAGGCTGCTTTTCCTTTCCTCTGCGTGATACTGAGAGCAGCTTTTTGTTTCTTTCTATTCACAGACAGGGTGAACCCTTGTCTTCTGGTAAAGTTTCTTTTTTTTACCTTTAAGTGATTTTGATTATTTGCCTTTGACTCTGTTAGTTCCCCATTCAAAATCTTAAGTGTGCAGGGATAAACAATTGTATTCCTGGCTAAAGAGAGTGGGGTGACAACTCCCCCTTGCTTGCTTGGGTCCTGACTGACTACCCTGCTTACTTTTTGATGAGAAATTTCTACTCCAAGTTCCTAAAGCACATATTCAGTATAAATACATTATTCCTTAACTATTATCCAGACATATATATTACAATGGTTATGAATCTGGACCAATTAAGTTTTCTGTGGATTCCTTACAAAGTTATGCTTTTGGATACAGATGAGTAAGATAAGTTAACAGGAGAATTTCTCCCATTGACTCCTTGTGGTGCTGTGGTAACTTGATCTAAAGTACATTGACTCCAGCTACATTATTCAACGTAGATGGAGTTGCATACCTTAGGTTGACTTTCTGCAGTAGTGGAGATACAGGCTTAGACAGCATTGCTCGCTTTTCTGACATCCTGACAAGTTTTGCAACAAATTTTTAAAGAGCTAACTACTGAAGTCAAACCAACGAGGAGCCCTGTGGCAACTTAAAGACCAACAGGTTCCACAGTTGTGTTTGTATCTGCAAAATAACATGGCTACCGTTCTCATACTGGAGTCAAGTGAATATTTGAGAATCTCCATTTTTCTTTATAAACAAACTAAACCTCAGTAAGGTTCTAGACCTTGGGGTTGTAAAAAACCTTGAAAATATGACCAGAATGCATTCTAACGGCTCAGAAATTAGAAGGCAAGAAACTGTGTGTGTATATGTGTGTGTATAAATAAATACAAATTTCATGGGATTTTTTTAGCTAATAGCCTGGCTTTGGGGGGCCTACTTCATGATTTTTGAATGTTTGGGAATTAGAATCATGCACCATATGTGTTGTGTTGGTGCACAGAAAGGGACAGAATCCCACTTAGCTGAACAAGTCCTGCAGTGTCAGCAGACTAAACCATTATAAAATATGTTTAATCATTACCATGAGCAGACTCTCTATGAAACTAAGAAGGTTAAAAATAGCTGTGCAATAGGGGAGCAGAATTCACCTCTAAATGGTGGCACTGTTTACTCACACTTTCTCCTATATTAAACAAACTAAACCATTTCTTTTTTTTCTTTTTTTTTTAACTACTTCCAATCACTTTTTTCTCTTGACGTTTTCACGCTCCCCTCTCGTGGACCATCCTTCGCCAATTTTTGTGGTCTCATTTGTTGATAAAGATCTGTGCCAATTTCCTTTTGATTGCAAACATTATCCAAATGGGATGATATTTCTAACGGTGGAGGGAAGCAACTTTTCTGAGAAAGAACAGAAAGATTCCTGAGGGAATCTTATGAGACTAGGGGCTTCAAATATAAGACACTTTTCTTCTGGGTCTTTTGTAAGAAATACAACTACTCTAATTACTAGGCAATATTGCTGCCACTTGATCTGCTTTCAAGCCTTGTTTGGCTGTTATGCAGCCCATCTGAATTTTATACTAAGCTCAATATGTTTTTGGTACAGTGGTTCTGAGAGATTCATTCCAATTTTGTCAGGCTACTAAGTGAATTGGAAATGTTGACTGGCCATTAGAGCTGGGAACCATCGCTACAGATTCCCATCTCCCATGATGCCCTATCCAGAAACTCCTCCCCTCTCCCAAAGGGGAGAAAGTGATATGTCATTAAAACAATTGTCTAGACCAATCCATAGGAGCTGTATTCTTTTCAGTCAAGGCCTCCCGGAGGAGGATGTCATTATGGGTAATATACTATGGCTGGGACTCAAGCAATTTGTGTTCAATGCTTCTCTCTGTCACTGTGCAACTATGGTCAAGTTACTTAATGTCTCCATGTCTCAATTTTTGCTATTTGTACAATAGGGCTAATATTTCTCTGCCCTCATGGAAGTGTTGTGAGGATAAATCCATGAATTCTGTTCCTTGTGGAACGAGGTGTACCGGTAGTTCGGAATAGGAAGCCTAATCTGAACTACCTACTCCGTTCCGCGTGTAGCCGTGGGCACGGAGTCCGAACTAGCGGGGATTTAAAAATGGCAGTGCCCGGCAAGATGCAAATGAAGCCCGGGAAATTCAAATCCCGGGCTTCATTTGCAACTTCGGTTGCCTACATTAACTACCCTAGTTCGAACTAGGGTGGTAGTGTAGACATACCCTAACATATTGCAGTGTTTAACCACCCTGACAGGAAATTTTTCCTAATGTTCAACCTAAGCCTCCCTTGCTGCACTTTAAGCTCATTGCTTCTTATCCTGTCATCAGAAGCCAAGGAGAACAATTTTTCTTCCTCCTCCTTGTAACACCCTTTTAGATACTTGAAAACTTCTATCATGTCCCTTCTAAGTCTTTTCTTTTCTAAGCTAAACAAGCCCATTTCTTTCAGTCTGCCCTCATAGGTCATGTTTTCTAGACCTTTATTCATTTTTGTTGCTCTTCTCTGGACCATCTCCAGTTTCTTCACATCTTTCTTGAAATGTGGTGCCTAGAACTGGACTCAGGACTCCAACTGAGGCCTAAATCCATTGACATAGTGGCAATCGCTTTCTCTGGAGTGCTTGGGTCTGCAGTCCCTGCTTTCTTTCTTCACCCCGCACACCTACGGGCTAGGTAAAGTGGTGAGTTAAAACTCGTTCTGCTGGCATCCAGGCAGAACTTCTGCACTTGTCAAACAGAGTTGAAAAAGCAGCTTTCTACATACCAGAAAGTGCAGTTCCTACCTTTGCTGAAGGCAAAAGAAACTAAGGAAACCTGCTGTAGCCATCTTTGATATGGGAAAAGCATTGTCTCCACTGATTAACATCACTGAACAGCTCCTAAACTCAGCTGTAACAAAAGTTCACAGAACTAATGGGAAAACAGCAATAAATTAGATAAAAGCCTAAAAGAAAGGATATACAATCACAGGTAGAGAGAAGCAATAGCAAGGAGCTAATGCAAATGCCATGCAGCTTTCCCGTTTATCTTCATCACTAGCATGTAATATCCGGGAGGCAAGACAGTTGCTCAGCAATGGCAGAAATGGAAAAGTAGATTCAGCAATCTGTTCACTGCCCTTCAGAATGGAAGTCTAAAATGACATAGCTTCCCACCTGCTATGCTTGTTGCTTATTGCAGGGAGGGTGAAAGACGTTTGAGTTGCTGCACAACAAAATATCTAGCAAAGATTAAGATCTCCTTGCAAAAAAAATCCCCTTATGTTCTGCTTTTCCATGTATCTATAAAAAGAAGGTATGAAATAAATATTTCTCTTCAGGCAAGAGAGACCAGACCCAGGTGAGACATTGACCTTAGGCAAGATTCTCATAGCAAGCACTCACATGTGAGTTTGTTGACTTGGGTCATGAGCAAGATGCAGTTTGTTTTACAATATTCTTCGCAGAATAGCTGTTAGAAAGCCAGCGTTTACATTGGAAAAACTGTTATAAAAACTAGAGTTTTAGGACGTGAGTGTGGAAAAGAAAGTAAGTACAATGTGTGCACATGCTGAAAACATAAAAGCTTAAGGTTCCTCAGCAAGGCAAGCTTTAAGAAATTAGCTTAATTTCCACATCTTTAAAGATGCAGTGGATCATGTGCTCACCCAGAGGATAGTTGTCTTGCTTGGCACTTGGAATAAAATACTGTAAATGCGGCCAGACAATAACAATTCATAACACAGTGCCAATCTCTGAGAGCAGAATTCAAGTGGCAGTCAGGAAAAAGGAGAGCCAGCTGCCATGGACAAAGCAGACAAACCAGCAACAAGCAATGATTCCAGGTTGGTTAGGGTGTGGCAATAAAAACTACACTGAATCCAGCCCCCTTCTTTCCTTTCTGGATCCTGCTTTGTTTTTACCTGAGGGCATGATTCAGCAAAGCACTTAAATAGATTCTTAAAGTTAAGAATGCTTTTAAGTCCACTTCTATTCAGACAAGTGCTTAAATGCTTAAAGTTAAGCATATTCTTATGTGATTTGCAGAATCAGAATCTGAGTTTCTCTCCAACAGGGTTGAGAGAGCTGGGTAGCAGAACAGAAGTAAAGAATAAAAACTCTTTTTAGCTTAACCAAAATAAACTTTAAATACAAAGATATGATAGCTTAGTTTAGAAAATGTGAGAAATATATGAGAACTGTCAAAACGTTTAATTAAGCAGCAGAACCTATCCCTTTTCCCACTCTTCTGTTTTTTTTTCTTGGAATGAGTTGTTTCAAGATCTTATGTCTGTTTTTTTCTTTTTGGCGGTATTCTGAACTCTGAGTGTGCTGCTACTTAGATGAAAAGTTAAAGCGGAGCAGAGATCAAATGGGGGGGGGGTCCCCTCAATTGAAGTGAAGCTGTTGTAAAAGGTTCAGTCTGCTGCACAGATAGCATCAGAGGCGGCCCGTGACTATAGGCAATGATGACGTCAGTCCATTGACGGCCCTGTAGGCGGGGGCACCGATTGCGCATTCCGCCTGGGGCACCAGCTGCCACAGCTGGCCTCGGGCCACTCCTGGATAGCACAGATGCCAGGATTTTGCCATAGAGTTAAAGGCCCAATTGCCACAGAGTCTATGGGAGGTCCACTTGGGGTGTGTCTATACAACAAAGTTATTTCAGAATAACTATGCAAGCATCTACACATCAATTCCATTATTTTGAAATAATTTCAAAATAATGGACGGCTTATTCCAACTTCTGTAAACCTCATTCTATGAAGAATAACTCCTATTCCAAAATAGCTATTTCGAAATAAGGCATGTGTAGATGTGGGCTATTCTAAGTTATTCCTCCTGGGGCTCTAAATCGAGATGACACGTCTACATGAGGGAAGCCTGCCTTGGACTAATTTTGAGGCTTCCTGGCAGTGTAGCCATGCTATTTCAAAATAAGCTATTTCGGAGTAACTATTCCGGAATGGCTTATTCCAAAATAACTGTGCAGTGCAGACATAGCCCAAGAGACCCCAAAGAGGAAGAATAGGCAATGTAGGGTGCTAAACTCTGATTTGTCAAATATGGGTTCTATTGCCTGCTCTACCCCTGACTTCCTGTGTGAACCTGGGAAAATCAGTTTGCTTCTCTTTATCCCCAGCACAATAGGATGAGGATAACAATGCTGCCCTACTTCAGATGGGAGCTGTGAGGATAAATACACTCATGATATGAGAACCTAAGAAAGATTCATCGGTTGTTATGTTCTAAGCCGGTTGATCAAATGTTATTGAGGTTCCCAAAGGAATAAGACACATAAGAACAATTTTGGATGTTTCCTGCATGCCATGAGGTCAGAAGAATTTGTTTTATATTCGGCTTTTTGTGGCTGTGTTTGTGGTTTCCATAACTATAGTTCTGGCATGGAGAGAGATGTTCTTTTGTGCCTACCATATGCCTCATTCCGCTATGGAAACCAACATTTATTTCCTTGTCCTTTCTTTTTTAGCTGCAGCACAGATCAACATCACAGGGAATTTTATGATATAAGGAACAAATGGTTCCAGTAATTAAACAAATACATTATTTATTTATTTTATGATAGCCAATTGGTCTAATGGATTTGATCAGTATGCATGGTGTCACATTGTGTATTGTGGAGCAAGGGCCACAGCGTGAGACTTCATTCACAGTGAGTTTTCAGAAGGGTTGCGATGTACACCAATGTACAAATTCTGATGCTGGTTACGTGTAATGACTGGAACAGTCATAAATTGAATATGAAATATATTGGCAAATACTGTATAGGTAATATAGTTCATGCTGCTAAATTTGTTTGCAATGGGCTGTTGGGAATTTGCAAATTCAAAATAGGATTGCGTATTTCTTGGAGAATAACAAATTGTCCTGTAGCACCTTAGAGACACAAATATCTATAGTATCATGTGCTTTCGTGGGCAAAATCCACTTCTTCAAATGAGCAGATGTTAGTCTCTAAGGGTATGTCTACACTACCCCGCTAGTTCGAACTAGCGGGGTAATGTAGGCATACCGCACTTGCAAATGAAGCCCGGGATTTGAATTTCCTGGGCTTCATTTGCATAAGCGGGGAGCCGCCATTTTTAAAACCCCGCTGGTTCGAACCCCGTGCAGCGCGGCTACACGGGGCTCGAACTAGGTAGTTCGGACTAGGATTCCTATTCCGAACTACCGGTACACCTCGTTCCACGTTCCACGAGGTGTACCGGTAGTTCGGAATAGGAATCCTAGTCCGAACTACCCAGTTCGAGCCCCGTGTAGCCGCGCTGCACGGGGTTCGAACCAGCGGGGTTTTAAAAATGGCGACTCCCCGCTTATGCAAATGAAGCCCGGGAAATTCAAATCCCGGGCTTCATTTGCAAGTGCGGTATGCCTACAATACCCTCTTAGTTCGAACTAGGAGGGTAGTGTAGACATACCCTTTGATGGCACAGGTCTACTCATTGTTTTAAAGTTACGGACTAACATGTCTACCCCTCTGAGAATCTTATTTCTTGGAGAGTTCAGTGAAAGTTGCAAATGCTCAGAAGCTGTCAGTATCAGACTTGCCTAATTCTGAAATAGTTAAGTGAAATGCAGACAATTCTATACATATGACACTAACTTATTTTAAATGTTTGGGTTAATTATTCATTGAGGAATACTGTTTAAATGTTAACACGGATTCTTGTCCCCTTTTGTACCTGTCACGGCTTAGAAAATCTATGAATTTATGTAATCCATCTCTTGATTTATTGGCTCAACTTCTTTCAGAGTATGTCACAAATCCACATGCGGTCTCTGGGTGCTGGATTTTGTATTTGGACTTCTGAATAAAAACTCATGCAGACCGAGAGCTCCCTATTGGCTATACATCTGAGGAACCACAAGAGTGCCAGTTATTCCAGTAAGGTCTGGTATAAATTACATCCAGTAAATTGGCTCCAGATAAGTCTATTTTAGATTGTGGAACATGAAAAACTTGTGTGGTGTGCTAAATCCTCCCACTTTTGCACAAAACAATGTCCCTTTTTGGGGAGCTGCCATCACAGATGTGGAAGACATATGGATGCGGAGACTGGCACAAGTTGGATGGCAAAATTCTAGTGGATCAAATTTTGTGCAAAGGCCTCTGTCAGCCCTTAGTTATATAAAGTATTAAAAAAACTGGGAGACATGCAGTGCAGATCTGAGAGTAGAATCTGATCCTTCATTTCACTCTAGAGAGACAATTTTTATATGTCAATTAAGTAGGAATACGTATCTGTATCTTGACATATAACTGAAGGTATATAGTTTAAATCTCAATTTTTTTTTAAAATAATTTATTGCCGTGCATCTAAAACCAAGTGGTTATTGAAAACATATTTATATTTCTAAAATAGCAACATGGAAAAATAAATATATATAAAGAGTTAAAGACCTATTTTGAAGCTTTACCATGGAAATAGATGTTGTAATCCATCATGCTAACACCTCAACTATTATTTTACGAATTCTTTGTGTGTACATATTGAACACATAAACATCGTGTTGAACGTGAAGGTAGATTTTCATTGTAAGATAAGCAATGTGGGTCAAACTTACAAAAGCAGCTTTGACATTAGAACCTGTAATGTTGCGTGCATACGCAAGTACACATGAACAATGGAGGGAGGGCAGTGACAACAAAGTTCTCCTGATTATTGAACCACATTGGATGCAGATTGTCCCCCGCTCTTAAGTTTGATTTTCTTTATCTATATTAATTTAGAAATGTTAAGCTAGAATCTCTAGTCTATTAAAATCAATCAGTGCTAACTGGCTTTAAAAGGTTGGAGATAGCCAATGGAGAGTTCACCTCATGTAGAAGAACTCTCTGTGGAGTCATTTCTTATACCAGTGGCTTCCAAATCCCCAGCTTAAGGGTAGGGAGACATGTCAGGGCTTTCCAGTAGGGGTGTTAACTGGTTAAATGGAATGTTAAAAATGTCGTTTAACCGGGATAATGTAGATGGGGGCCCTCTTCAGTCCAGCTAGGGTGGAGTGGCCTCCCTCCTGGCAGGGCTAGAGCGCTCCCACCTGCATTGGTTACCCGTTGATATCCCTAGTTCCCAGAGACAGAGCATGGTAAGAGGTAGAATGGAATTACGCTATTTCCTTATATAAGGACCACACTTCATGCCAATAGGCTCCTTGCTGCACCAACTTCTACCAAGGCTGAGCCACGTGAACCATTCCCTGTGGCTTCCACTGTCCACTATACTTGACATAGTGCAGAATTTGGGCCATAATCATCACTCCCAGTGATTCCTAACTATATGATCTTTTAATGCACTTATTTACACACAGTTAGTTACATCTCCTAATTTAATCACACATGGGCAAATCCTGAAGTCCTCACTTGGGTAAAGGCTCTGTTGACATTCTGGGAATTCTGTATGAATAAGGCCCAAAGAATGTGACCCCCAAACAATACTGAAAAGAATATAAACCTTGGAATTTTTAAATTACAGAATGCTACAGCTTGGCTGTAGGCTGTTCCTATCCTGTAGTGAAATGAGTGCCATTTGAAATCCCCTTCATACAATAAAGTTCTTTTCCTCCAGGGAGATCAGTCTTAAAAAACAACAACAAAACAAAGAAAAACAAAACAAATAAAAGATACCCACACAAGCGAGCGAGAGAGGATACAATGAGTAATTGTTTTAATTGTGCACTCTGTGGGTTTTATCCTGACCATGTCAATTTTTCACTGGCATAATCCTACTGACTTCCATGGAGATAGTCCTGACACTAGTGTGAGATCAAAATCAGGTCCTATACTTCTAAGCCACTTGTTGTCTATTCTCTTTCTGTACTTTTGCCTTGTTTACTAGTATGGATTTGTGATCTGTTCCTGTAATAGTCCCAGTCCTGGAATTTTATAATCAAAATCTTAGTGTTTCCTGCTTTCCTTATGTTCTCTCACGTAATGTGATGATGATCTTGGTGAATTTTTCTTAGCAAGCCTCTGAGTCCTCACTATAGAAAAGTTTAGGTGGGTATCTATCTTCCACATTATCAAACCCTGTTGTGCATGCTTTTCTGAAAAGGGTAATGCAACACAGAATGCTGTACATGGGTTCTTCTAGCTATGAATTAGTCTCTTTTATCTGTCTATGACCACAACAGAAGTTGGCAGCCTTTCTATTCCATATCCTTAAGTCAGACTAAGAATATCAGTTCCGCTTAGGGAAGCTGTTGGTAAAAGTTTAACCCTTTCAGCAGGTCTTTCCCTAATTTTTTTTAGTTCTTGACCTCCTTGTTTAAAAAGGAAGAATGCATTAGTAAATGTCCACAGTGATGAATGATTTAGGAGGTTCCCAGAGTAGAAATGTAATAGGAAAACTTGTCCTTTTTACATTTGCTGACAGCTTTCCTGCAGTGGGACTACAAGGAGGGGACTTAAGGGGACTGTTGTACATGTTTCAAATGTACAGTTAGAAAGAGAATTTGCATGGAATGACAAAAGTATCATAAGCTTTTGAGGGTTATAATGCCCGTCACTTAGAATATGCTACTGTGCATTGCAGTAGGGGATGGGGCTTTTCTGTAGAAAATGAACAGACATTCCAATAAGTCTTGGTATAGTGAAGCTCTTGAAATGTCATTTGGGGAAAAATGGGTTAATGTGAAAGATATCAGGAGCCTGTTTAGGAAGAGAGCAAGGAGAAGGATAGTTCAGGAAATTAATCCAAATATTTGAGCACAACATAAAATGATTTGACCTTATGATAAAAATTAAAATGCAAAGTAACACGTTAAAAGCAGGATCAAGAGACAGTTGCTGTGTGTGTACAATTGGGCTTTGTCTACACTGTGAGTTTTTGCGGCAGAAAATATGCTAATGAGGGACTCATTAACATAAGTAGCGATCTCATTAGCAGTGTAGCCGCTTCCGTTTTGTGCAAAAACCCCATTTTGCGCAAGATCCTTATGCCCGCATAGACTGCTTCTTTTTGTACACACAAAAAAAAAACCTTGCGCAAAAAGAAACAGCAGAAAATATGCTAATGACATTGCAACTTCTGCTAATGAGTCCCTCATTAGCATATTTTCTGCTGCAAAAACTCGCAGTGTAGACAAAGCCTAAATGTAGTATTCCAAAAGAGAAGAGAACAGAGCTGAGGGGACCTGTTTCACAGTTCTGGATGTCTGAGTTGTACCCAGGTGCTGGAAAGGGAATGGAGAAGTTTGTGAAGGTTTTCTAAGTACTATTGGAACGGTGGGTGATTTTTTTTCTTTCTTATATTATTCAGGTAAGCCTATGTTGCTGATATTTCTTTTTAAACTTCTCTTTAAATCATCGGGTGAAAGGAAAATGGAAATGCCATGATTACAAGTAATACCCCTTTTCAAAAAAAATGGGACTATTATTAGTTCTCAGAATCTGGGATCAAGAGACAGAGGAAACACCTTTCTCCTTGGCCTAGAAGGAAGTTGGGAAGTTTTGAGGGAGAGAGAGCTCTGAGCTACATTGTTAGAATAAAATTTTTAGATATCTGGGACTGCCTCATATTTTAAGGTGAGGCATATTAATGTAGCTCTTTTGTGCCAGTCTTCCCTGATGTGAATATACATGATTATATAACCAGTGATTTTCTTCTTTATTTATAGATAAATCATGGATCATTTCATTATATTGAAGTTACAGTGATTTGAAACATTATTTTAAAGGCTTGACAAGATAATACATGTTTTCCCCTACAGGTAGCATTAACAAAAATCTTGCCACCTAGATTCTCAGCAGGATAACCTTAGACTATTTATTTTCATCTTAAAACAAAAATAAAAACAAGCAAGAAAAAAACAAAGCCAGGAATACATAGTGATACTTGATTATGAATATGCAAGGCTCTTATAAATTAAAAATGAGTTAATCTGAAGGCTGTAATTAGCAAGCATTCAATAAGAAACTTGATATTGTAAAGTAATGTATACTTCACATGTTGCACTACACTCATCCTGGCCTTCAGACTCATGATTAACTTCCATCTTTGAGGTTTCTGGCTATCAGAAAGATAGTATAGTGCAGGGCCAGAAGCCAATCTAGTGGTTCTTCTTACTGTTCACCCACAGTACTCATGTGTGAATTCTGGTCCTTATAAAGCATAAATGTGCAACTCATTAAATGTCTTCAAGGAAGGGGGTGGGTGCAATGTAAGGATCTAATTTTATTGACTGACTTGGAGTGAAGAAGTATACGCAGCTTGCTCACATCCTTTGTGGGATTGGATACAGAGACGCCTCTTTTTTCCACTGCACAGAGACGCCATAACATATGTTCAGAGGCTGATGAACTAAAAAGATCTGTAGGCCACATGTGTCCGGCGGAACGTGTATCAGCCTGGATAAGAATTTCTGTGGGAGATGGCTTTTGTGAAAGTTCCCACACACACAAGCCAGCGTAGCATTTCTGTTCTTATTGAGCCTGACTCTCTTTCACACTGAGTTGTCCTGATGTGGCTCTTGCAGTGTCAGAGGCCCTTAAAGTGATGTTACCATTTACTTTCAGGTTCCTTTCCCCTGCGAAAAGGGTGTAAAGGGAACCTTGGTGTAAATGAGAATCAGGGTGACAATTTCTTCACACAGCAGCTTCTGCTGAATCATAGAGTCTGCCCCATAAACAGTAAAAAGAAAATGCTTGTTTTAATGAGGGTGTAGCAATACCGAGCAGTGACTGCAGAGCAACTGAGAGCAGGACCAGAGGTGCCATTTCAGGTTTGGTAGGAGGGGGCAATCTGTCCATGCTGTGATGGGAGAGGGGGAAGAGAGTGAGTGTATGGGGTAGGGGGCAGACTGAGGACAAAGGCTTCTGCAGTGTTGCTGAGCATGCTCAGTACAAGCCAAGCACCAAATGTGTTTGTGTGGGGGAAACCTACGCCATCTGCCTTTCTGCCCTCCCTCCACACACACATCATCTCTATCCAGGAGCTACTAAGGCATTGCAAAACTCTACTTTTTTTTTTGCAGACAACCTAGCAGTTCGCTCACAGGAGCACTGTATCTAATTCCTATATAAAAGAAAGAAAATTAAATAAATATTAGACCCACTCATCTCTAACACTAGCATATTCTGACATCTTGTAGTAAGTCACTTAAGGTACACTTGTTAGCCTTAAAATGTTAATATATATTCTTTCTTTGTTACTAGCTGGGGGGGGGGGGGCAGGGGGAGAGACTCCATCAGGACTCCTAGGCTTTCTCTCAGCTCTGGAAGAGGAATGGAGTCTAGTGGGTTACAGCAAGGGGGCAGATACATTTTAGCTCTATACAAGAACATCAGAACGGCCATAGTGGGTCGGACCAATGGTCCTTCTAGCCCTGTATCCTGTCTTCCAACAGTGGCCAATGCCAGGTGCTTCAGAAGGAATAAACATCATATTCCATACCCTGTCACCTATTTTTTTTGTTTGAAATCTGCTGCCGATAAACTTAATTGGGTCAGCTTCTTCTGTTATGTTAGTGAAGGAAACATTTCCTTATTCTATTTTCCCACACCATTCATGATTTTCTAGTCCCCTAACATATCCCCCCACCCTTTAGTCACTTCTTTTCCAAGCTGAAAAGTCCCAGTCTTGTAAATCTCTCCTCATATGAAAGCTGTTCCTGACCCCCTTATCATGTCTCTTGCCCTTTCTGTACCTTTTTCAAATCCAATCTATATTTTTTTAGATGGGGTGACCAGATCTGCATACAATTTTCAAGATGTGGGCATACAGTGACTTTATATAGAGGCAGTGTGGTATTTTTTCATATTATCTATTATTTTCCTAATGATTCCCAATATTCTGTTAGTTTTTTAGATTTTAGACTGTCTCTGCACATTGAACAGAATCCATAATGATTCCAAGATCTTTCTTGACTGGGAACAGTTTTTTTAGACCTCATCAGTTTTGTATTTGTAGCTGGGATTACATTTTTCCATGTGCATTACTTTGCACTTATCAACACTGAATTCCATCTGCCCTTGTGTTGCCCAGTCACCCAGTTTGGTGAGATCCCTTTGTAACTCGTTGCATTCAGCTTTGGATTAGTCACTGTTTACCCCCTTTTCAAGAACATTTTATGAGATGTTTAACAGCAATGGTCCAAATGAAGATCCCTGCAGCACAATAGTAGTTCCTACTCTTTTTTTTTACCCCATCTTGTAAGTGGAGTACTTGGAAATGTTTTCATGATGATCTAACAATCCTTCAATTGCTTGAATGCCCGGCCCTTTGGGGTTCTTAATCATCCTGCCTCCCTCTTTTTATAACAAACTCCCTGTCCCAAAGGCAAAGCTGCAAGCAACTCAGACTCTATTTCATTTAAGAACTGCCGCTCGCATGGGCTTTAAGCAGACTTCAAGTATGAAACCCAGGGGTTCAAACTCAGGAGTGGGAGCTACTGCTCCCCCTAACTTCCCATAAATGGCACCCTTGAGCAGGATGCACAGAGATTCACAGAATAACTTTTGGAACCTAGAACAAACATATTTCTGACTGATGATTGGGGGTTTGATGATTGGGGGTTTGATGGAAAGATAATACCTTAATCAATAGGGACAACATTATTTTTGTGGCTTAGCTTTTCACTGTGGACATCCCTCCCTGCTTTTGTCCTGCCTGTTGGGGAAGAAGGTAGCAAGTGCCTCAGACTGATATGCCATCTTCTAGGCCTCAGGAACTGTGAAGGACACTACAACATTCCAGCCAGTTTGGATAAGGAAGTGGAGAAGGAGCTGCTCCTACAGGGTGCCTTTCAGAACTCTAATGCCAGACTGATGTGCCTGCAATATTCAGCCAAGCAATAACGTAGCTATTTCTCTATCCAGCCATATCCCAGCAAAGAGAACCAAAACTGAATAGCTTCACCTCTCTTCAGAGCTCCCTCACAATCAATGGTCCCCTAATCTTTTCCCTCCATGTGCAGATTTTTTTCCATCCATGTGCAGAATAAATTTTTATGTGCATCGAGGCACGTGCGACCGTGCAATACCAATAGAAACAAACCTAGCCGTGGGCCCTCTGCTAATCAGCTGGGAAGCATTTGAAGCTTTCCTGAGCGGCCGCACAAGTGCACAGCTTACAGGGAGCACTGATCACAATATCCATCTCTATGGGCTATTCATGTGCCTTCTCACAGGATGAATAGGGAGTTCATGGTCTGGCCCTGGGCACCTTTTTGACTTGGAAACGATACCTTATGCTTACTGTGCCTTAAACAAAAAGTAATTACTAAAATAAATTAACATTGTCTTATAAAGAATGCCTGGCCTGTTGGCAAATGTTTTCTAATAAGTGATTGGCAGAGGCTTTTTTTTTAAAATAAACTTGCTTGAAGTAATATGGTCTTCCTCTTTACAGGATAATCAGCCCTTTAAGTGAGATCCAACAACTTCCCTCAAAAGAGTTGAACAGTAGACTCAGCCAAGAAACACTTTGAAATGATATTTAACCTGAGGCTTCCAGTGTTACGGAACATGAAGGGAACATGAAGGGATAATATTCTCTTTTTCTTTCCTTCAGACTCACGTACACGTGCTTAATTGCATTATTTATCCACATCTAAATACTGTGTAAGGATCTATCCTTATCCATCTCCATTGCAGTTCAGCACTGAGGTATTTTTAGATGCTTCATACTGTATCTTCTCAGTGTTAATCTTTCTATTTCATTCATCTGTAATTTTGCATATATTTATGATCCTAACGATTCTTCCTTTAAACTTGATAACCGTCTCCTAGCTTTAAAAGGGCATGAAGTGGGGAAAATGAATCTTTAGGGTAGTCCAAATGGTAGGAGCAATGCATATACTTACCTGTCATGTGATCTGTTAGCTCGTGAAATAGTCTTCTGAGGGAAATGGTGGAAGCCACATCTGGGGATATTTAAAACTAGTCTGAATGCAATAGTTGAGAATATACTGGAGGGAATAATGAGATGGACTAGAAAAAACAAGGTTGTCTTGTATTTTTCTACATTTTGTGGGCCATATGTCACATTCAGATGCCCTGATGTAAATCTGAAATCAGTGTACTTCAGATTTACATTGTTGTTAGTTATTATGTTTATTATATTAGTGCTTAGGGGTCAGTTCAGAATGACTAGGAATTGCCATTATGAATGGCAAGAAGTAGTGGGCCAGGGACCTAGAATGATTTCATAACTTGATGATTTGAGTGCTTACTTATGCTGTGCAAATGCTGAGTCCAAATCCTTTTTCCACATCAGATGGACACAGGAATTGAACCCTCATCTTACACATTGTTGATGTATAGTAGCCTAATGCATTCACATGGTTTTTTTCGAAGTGCCTTAATTTTTATTTTTATTTTTTTTAGTCGAAACAAAATAAAGGATTCTGTGTCACCACATGTGAAATTTTCTGGTTCAATTTAAATTATTGGACAAATGTAACACATCATCACAGATAGTTTTGCATTCATTTTTTGGCGAATAAACAACTATTAATTGGAATTTTTTTTGGCTCAACTCTGTCAACAGTCACCGTGATTTAAGATCTAACACACTGCTGCTCCTGTTTTAAGTGCCTTGACAAGGGGTTCTAAAATGTATCAGTAGAGCAGGTCAACAACAACAAAAGCAACCGCTGCCCCCCAAAAAGGTGCCAGTATTTCTTAGTCTGTTTAGTTTTGTTGGATTGTATAAATCGTTCACCTTTTGAAACGTTCCACAAGTTTTGAATTTTTTAAGGGTAACTTTTGAAAATGAGCATTTTGCTGATTTTTGAAAAACCCTACTAAGCCATGGTCTACACTTGTGAGTTATTTCAAAATAGCTCCCTTTCTTTCAAAATATCAAGAGGAGCATCCACATTACCCCACCTGTTATTTTGAGATAAGGGGCTGGTTATTTTGAAATAATAACTCCTGCTTTCCACGAAGAATAATGCTTATTTTGAAATAGCGGTAGTGTGGGTATTCCACTGCTGCTATTTCGAAATAACTACTCCCCGGAGTCATTCAAAGTAATTACTTCCCAGTGCTTCCTGGGGCTCTAAGTCAAGGTAGCGCGTCCACATTAAGAGAGCCTGCCTTGGACTAATTTTGAGGCTTCCCCATAGTGTAGACATGCTATTTTGAAATAGTTATTTTGGGAGTTAAATACTCCTCATTCCACGAGGAGTAACGGTAGTTCGAACTAGGAAGCCTAGTTCGAACTACCTAGTTCGTGCCGCATGTAGCCACGCGGCACGGGGTTCAAACGAGCGGGGATTTAAAAATGGCGGCGCCCCGCTTATGCAAATGAAGCCCGGGAAATTCAAATCCCGGGCTTCATTTGCAATTGCGGTATGCCTATATTACCCCGCTAGTTCGAACTAGCGGGGTAGTGTAGACATACCCTAAGTTATTTTGAAATGTTTTCCTAGTGTGAAGGTGCCCTGTGTGACTAAGCTTGCCGCTTAAAATTGGCCACGCACCCTTCAGCTAAACAGCACACACACTCTTAAGGATGAAAACTGATCAATGAAAACTGATAACATTTTGTGTAAGTTCCCCCACCCCCAACCATAAAGTGTTACCTAAACCATCAGTGTTGTCATGCAGGGTTCCAGTTCTGTTTCATTTGTTTGTGGTTTTTTTCTTTAAAGGGCCAAAAGACAGCTGAACACAAAGACGAGGTGAACTGTAGTTATTGGGCAGCTATTCAATGGGAGTGACAAAACCAGGAGCCCTCAGGAGGGAGGAGGGAAAGACTGAACCTGGGAAGCTCAGTTACGCATCAGACGGATAATGCTACTTCAGCATGTCTAATTGTTTAATGCTGCAGTATGTCTAAACTAGGCCGAGCCGCATAACATATGAATTGAAACAACCCAAGGCTGTTTTCGCAATGCATGCTCTCTGCTGCTGTGAGACTTACTATTGACTCAGATTGGAGAAGGAGCTGGCCCCGTGTTGTCTACTTTGTTGGTCAGTGGTTTCTGACAATACGAAGGTGACAATGTGATGTGGTCGGCTGTAGAAAACAAAGTCATGTCAGCGCCAAATTAAAGAAAGAAAGAAAACAAACACCCTGAGACCCTGTTTTTGTATGATCCCTGGCAGTCCCTCAGATTTATCCTCTGGGAATTCTCCCAGTTCTGCTTTGACTTCCAGCAGCAGGTGATCACTGGGGCTGGGGTGAATGATCCAAAGGAAGCTCCAAGCAACGCATCCGCTTTTTTGGAACGGTTTCCAAAAAAGCAGACAGGTTCTTTCGGCATCCCTGTATTCTTCTCGGTGAGAGGAATAAGGGATGTTCTGAAAGAGGAGTTTTTTCCAAATTTGGCACCGTGTAGATGGGCCAAATTTCAGGAAAGCCTCTTTTGGAAAAAAGCAAAAAAAATGCAAATTGTGGTTTATATATAGCTCTTGGACACAGCAGCCTAAGTAATAGGATGTCTAGAAATGGCCTGTTTCACTTGTTACTCATCTCTGCGAATTTACTGCCACTAACTATAGTTCTCTGGATTCTTCCAATCCATCAGATATTTAGATTCATCTTCTTATCATACTGTAGCTCTTTATAATTTGTTGTTGTGATCTGGTCAATAGTTAATTTAATCCAGAGAAATCACGTGCATTTTCTTATCACCGTGACATTGAGTGTATTGTAAGTGCTGTTTAGTTAACAAGGAGTTAAAGTGTGAGCTAATTTTGCCAAAGAGGGAAGGCCTTGAAAGCATGAGTCCTGACATATATTGTTCGATCTCCTCTCACTCTGAACCCAGCTAGTGTGGTGGTAACAAGTTATTGTAAAGAGTTCCAGTGATTTCTGGGCAGGAGTGCTGACAGATGCCTGCATGAATGCTAATAAAACTTCCCATGTTATACCTGTTACTGTATGAAGAGAAAGCGTTTAGTTCAGAGCTGTCATAGCAAACTGAATTATTTTAAAATTTCTCAGACGAGTAACATAAAATAAAAATATGAAATTATAAACAGGACATGTAATGTAAGGCTAAGAGGAGACTTTTAAAATATGCCAATTATCCATTTATGGTATACAGATAAAAAAAGCTAGTAGATGTTTCCCTTTGATAACTATGTTTTAATTTGTAGTACAGTGTGGGAGCTTTAAAATACCCCCATGGATGTGCCACATGGCACAAGATGTGCATTTTATGCCATAATGGTAGATTGCTCAAGTGTAATGAAAAAAGATCAGAATAATAACTTGCTTTTAAGCTTTGGAGACCTCAGCCTTGATCAGGGCTACTTAACTTTGGAAGCCCCGGGGGCCACAATGATACTCATAGCACATGCTGAGGGTCGCAACTTAAGTGTGGTTGTGTGTACATGCAAATATATGTAAATAGCTTCTTTCACACTGACGGGCGTGAATACAAAGATTAAGGCAAAACTACACAACACACGGGCTCCATTTAAGTCAGTTCTGCTGATATTAATAAATACAATATTTACCCGATTTCTACCCATATGACAGCACTTTTAATGAGCAATGACAGTCCAGGAATTGAACTACTAAAACGCATAACAACAGAAGATCATTATACTGACTTGCCATTATGGAGGTCATGTTCAAAGGATCCCACCTGTGGGCCATGTCTTGAGCCCTGAGTAAACCCAAACTATGCCGTGGGCTGCATGCGGCCCGCGGGCCGCGTGTTGAGTAGTCCTGGCCTAGATTGTGATCTGTTATGCTGTTTTTTAATAGTTGTAACTCCTGATCAGGTGAATTAGGAGGTTACTGCAGAATTACACCAATGTAAAGAGATGATATTACAGGCCCAAAGTTCATATGCTGCTTAATGATATTGTTGATTTTACTATAGTTCCCATTTTACCACATCACAGAAGAAGCAGACAGTTTTCAAAACCGGCATTCTTGGTGGAGGCGCTACGGGACCAACCGGCAGCGCCCCAGCTGCTGTACCACAGGCGCCCGGAGCAAAGCCGCGGAACACGGGGGCAGCGGGACAGCCCAGACGCGCCGTGGCTGTCCTGCTGCCCTTGGGCTCCGCGGCTTTGCTCTGCTTTGCTCCCCGTCCCCCTGGTCTGCAGACCAGGGGGACGGGGAGCAAAGCCCCGGAGCACGCGGGCAGTGGACAGCCCAGACGCGTCTGGGCTGCCCGCTGCCCGCGTGTTCCACGGCTTTGCTCTGCTTTGCTCCCGGTCCCCTTGGCAGGGGGACGGGGAGCAAAGCAGAGCACAGCCGCGGAGCACGCGGGCGGCAGACAGCCCAGACGCATCTGGGCTGCCCGCTGCCCGCGTGTTCCGCCGCTTTGCTCCCCGTCCTCCTGGTCTGCTGGAGACCAGAGAGAGGGTCCCGTTCGTAAGTGCGGATCCGACATAAGTCAGATCCGCGTAACTCGGGGACTGCCTGTATTTGTTAGTCACTAAGGGTATGTCCACAAGGAGTAACGGTAGTTCGGAATAGAAAGCCTAATCCGAACTACCTAGTTCGTGCCCCGTGTAGCCGCGGGCACGGAGTCCAAACTAGCGGACATTTAAAAATGGCGGCGCCCGGCAATATGCAAATGAAGCCCGGAAAATTCAAATCCCGGGCTTCATTTGCAACTCCGGTTGCCTACATTAACCACCCTAGTTCGAACTAGGGTGGTAGTGTAGATATACCCTAAGGTGCTACAGAACACCTCATTGTGTTTAAAGTTACAGACAAACATAGCTACACTTCTGAAAATTGTTTGGGGTTGTTCTGTTTTTAGTTGCAGGTTCCAGTTGGGATTCACTATCAGGGATGCATGAGGGACATTTTCACTATTTGACCAGTCAGTAGTATAAACCCTTCACTTTTATATAGTTCTGTAGTCATTCAGTGGCAGGATTCCTCTCACTCTGGATCCATGGGAGGCCAGTCTGCCTCACTATGTCTTGGGATGTTACCTGTTGTGAGGAATTAGCAATGTGGCAAAAGTTTAAAGCTTAGACCAGTAGTCAGGTGCTGAGCAACACAGTTTAGTAAGCTGGACCTTAGTCAGGGTAGGGCAAGGAGTATATGGCTTGGGCCCAGGAGTGGCCCGAAGCCAACTGTGGCAGCTTCTTTCTTCTTTGTGATCAGTGCCCCCGCCTGGAGGGCTGCCAATGGACTGACGTCATCATCGAGCACCCCGGGCGCCCTGTGACGTCATCATCGGGCACTCTAGGTGGTGGCCGAGTCCACCTATAGTCACGGGTCGCCCCTGCTCGGGCCTGTGGTCAGGGCCAAGCAACAAATACAGTTAGGTAGCCCAGCTCCTCAGGCATGGCAGGTGTAGGAGTCTGTGGCTTGGGCCTGTGTTCAGAGCCAATCAGCAAAAGATTCATGCATCCTAGCTCTGGCATGCTCCTTGACCTTTAGAGGGGGAGACTGCTCCCCCCAGTGCTGGAGTGATGGTGGTGGGGGCACAGGCCCACCCACTGTACTGCACCCAGCTCTGGGCCCAATCAGTGGAAGTGGTATTTGCCATTGGTTGGCAGAGATCCTGCCTGCAACATGCTGATCAATGCTCAGATGCTGCTGCAGCCAGACTCGGGCCCATGGGCCACTTTCTGCCTCTTCAGGGTATACCTGGTCCTGAACAGGGTTCTCCAGATCATCCAGGTGAAAGGGCTGTGGTTGCTCCCTAGGGCCTGGCAGCAGTTTCCCAGCTCGGGAACATACAGGATATGTCTGACTCTTCAGCAGCTGCTGCACAACTGAGTTTTCAGAACTGCCTTTTATATTTCCTGCCCATTGACTTCTGCCTGGCCCATCCCTAGAGCCTTTCAAAAATCAGCCTGATGTTAGCTATTCACCAGTCATTTGGTACAGAGGCTGATTTAAACCATAGGTGAATTCTGGAATTTCCTATTGGAATTCCAGAGAGAACATTTGGGAGAATACCATAATAAGTTTATTACTATTTAACTCATCAGTTTGTTCCAAGACCTCTTCTGGGTCTGGGACAATTCCTTGTCATTTAAAAAGAAAGGTTCTGGTGTGAGTTAAGGACATTAGAGAGCCTGTAATTAAATAGTCATGTAATTGCATCAAACTTTAGCATTACAGGACTATTTGATAGTCCCTGGAGGCAGGGTTGGCAGCCAGTGCGCTGCCTTCCCCACTCCCAGAGTGGGAGCAGGTCCACGAGGGGAGCTGGTTTAAAAACCGCAGCAGTGAAGGGTGACAGCAGCCCCCATCCGTGGGGGGGTCTGAGCAACCAGTGGACAGAGTTCTGCTTCGCGACAGCAGGCCCTGTCCGCGGTGAGCTCGGACCCTTCTGTGGACAGGGGCTGGTGCCACGGAGCAGCTTGGGCCTGTTGTGGAAGGAGGCTGCTTCGCAGCAGCCTCTCCTGCACCCTCCTCCATGCTGCTGCCTCTGGTAGAGGTAGCAGTGAAGAGGCAGGAGTGAGGGCGGGGAAGACAGCACTACAGAGTCGGCGAGGAGCTGGGTTTTAAGTGGCTACCCCCAACCCTGCCTCCTGCCTCCCCCTGCTGCCTCTGTAGGAGGGAGCGGGGGGAGACAGGCAAGTTCCCGGAGCCAGCGCACATGGAAAGCCAGCTCCCTGCGCATATTGGCTCTCACCTGCCCCCCTTACCCTCTGTTCTGCTGCCTTTACGAGAGGCAGCAACATGCGAGTGGGTGAGGGCAGGCGGATCCAGTGCTTGTGGGGAGCCAGCTTTAAGAGGGCTCCTCACAGGTACCAGCTCCCCCCCCCCCCCCCCCCGCTTGCTACCTCCGATACAGAGGCAGCAACAGAGGGGAATGCATGTAGTCAAGAGGATTAACCAATAAGAAGTTTATTGGTTAATTGTGTAGTCATCTATACATTGACATCCCTAATGTGGGTTTCTCCCTCACATCCTCTTCAGTGAAAACCGATACAGAGCATTGATTTAACTTCTCCACAAAGTCTTTGTTTTCCTTGAGCAGGGGCAGATGAGGATTTTTCAGGGCCCAGGGCAGCACAATTTCGCGGCATGTGCGGTGGCACCACGGCGCATGCGCAGGGCTTCTTGAAACACGGGGTCTGGGGCGGCCGCCCCGCTTGCCCTGCCCTATATCAGCTACTCTCCTTGAGTGCTCATTTAACACTTCAGTCATCCACTGACTAGCAGTTTTCCTACTTCTGAGGTACTTAAACAAAAATGTTTGCTGTTAGTTTTTGTGTCTTTTGCTAGTTGCTCTACAAATTATTTTTTGGCCTGCCTAATTATACTGTTAAACTTGACTTTAAAAAGTTCATGCTCCTTTCTGTTTTCCTCAGTAGGATTTGACTTCCAATTTTTAAAATATTTCTTTTTGTCTTTATCAGCCTCTTTTGAAAAAGCCTTAGTGGCATTTTCTGATTCTTTCTCTCTTGTCTTCATCTTTTTCATCTTCATTGTCTTTTTAATTTGGGCTATACATATAGTGTAAGCCTCTACTATGATGTTTTTAAAAAGTTTCCATGCACCTTGCAGGCATTTCACTTCGGTGACTGTTCCTTTTAATTTCCATTTAACTAGTCTCCATCATTTTTGTGACATTTTATTTTTTTAAACTAAATGCTACTGTGATAGCTTTCTTTGGTATTTTTTCCCTTACAAGGATGTTAAATTTAATTATATTGTGGTTGCTATTACTGAGTGGTTCACCTATCTTCACCCCTTGGTATTATTTTTGGTAGTAATTACTATTTTGATTTCAATTATTTTCATTAGGTAGGACACCAATGACTGTCTGAACAGTCTGTCTCAAAGTCAGTTTTTTAACATACTGCTCCCTGCAACCAAAGGACAAATAATATGCTCTGCACAGTGAACTCATGTGGTTTTGCAGCTATTATGCTTAACAGAGAGATTAGTGTTACTATGATTTTAGAGATTTAGCTGTCGTCTTTCATTTATGTTTAAACCTCATTTTTTCCCCTTCTTATCCTGGGGGCATTACATAAAGAGTTTCTTGTTAAATTTATGATGGAGTCATCCAAACTGAGAAAAAGAAAATGCCTACCCCACAGTTCCCATGCGAAATGTGGAAAGCAAGAAGGTTAATTTCAACAAAGCTTTCTTGGAAATTCCTTTTATTGAGTAAGGAATGAATGCAGTTTGAGTGTATAGATCAAGAAGGCATCCAAAGTTACAGACGTTATGCAGACTTTCCTCTACACTTAGAAGACATAATTTTTACTAAAATTTTCAGCCTTTTCAGTTAGCATAGTCCTAAAATTAATTAAACTTAAACAACAAATAGTCTGGTAGCACTTTAAAGACTAACAAAACATGTAGATGGTATCATGAGCTTTCGTGGGCACAGCCCACTTCTTCAGTTGACCAGAGTGTTGGATGCCCAGACCTAAAATAAATAGTTTTAAATAGTTAGGGACTGTCCAGTCCCTATGGGAAAGAATTAATGGATACAAATCAGATAGCCATAAAGGGAACATACAAAAACCAGTTGGGGAAGACTTCAATCTACCTGGGCATTCATTAACAGATCTTCAAGTGGCTGTTTTGTTACAGACCAATTCCACAAGCCAAATACACAGGCAGGACTGGAACTACAGTTCATTCACAAGTTTGATACTCATGCTAATGGATTAAATAAAGATACTAGATGGCTGGGACATTATCAACCTACCAAACAATGAAGGTGCCAATGATTCTTTGTCTCTATTGTATCTGGTGGTAGTACTCTTCTTCTCTATTGCCTACTAATGGTTCTTATCTGCCTCTTTTGACTATCCAGTCTTTAGGTGTTTATAGACTATTAGTTTTTCCTGTTACATTCCAGCTCAGCTTTCCCCTTGATATTTTTATACCCGCTACCTCTTCTTGTTCCCACCCACACTTCCTATTTTTTCCTCTCCCCACCCCCAATTTATTTTAGTTCTGGACATCCAACATTCTGGTCATCTGAAGAAGTGTGGGCTGTGCCCACGAAAGCTCATGATACCATCTAAATGGTTTTTTAGTCTATAAAGTGCTACCAGACTATTTGTTGGTTTTTAAGTTTATCCTGTACAGACTAACTCGGCTACCCCCTGAAGCTTCTAAAATTAATTAGTCATTTTTGTAAATGAGGACTATTATACAAGAAACAAATAATTATGGATCAGGATCAATTGTTCAATAGGAGCAGTACCAAGGCAATGATTAAAGAGATCATTTAATTTAACCATGATCACAGCTCTCTTGTGCTAGATGCTGCAGTTGCATATGTCTACACATACTCACTTTCGCTCCTGCCCAGACAGTCTCTGTCCCAATTAGCGATGTGAAATCCTGTTTAATTGGTTAACCGGTTAAATGTAATGTTTAACTAGTTAACCAATTAAAGGGAGTGAAGGGCAGGGGGGCCCAGGCTAAAGTCGCCTCTATCTGTGGCACGCTCTGGCCCACCATGGACAGGGGCTGCTGCAGCCTGGTCAGAGCAGCCCCTGTCCACAACAGGCCCCACAGGGCTGGAGCAGCCCCTGCCTGCGCTTGGCAGGAAACTGCTCCATCTCCCACCAGTTAGTTGTTTAATCTTTCACATCCCTGGTCCCTAAGAAGCTTCAGGTTAAAAAGAGGAAGAATGAACAATGCAAAAGAAGGTGCTCTAACTTATTTTTACAATAACCTAAATCCTTCCCAATGCAATATAAAGCGTTTACATAGTATCACTCTGTGACTGTTTAATGAGTATACAGGCTGTCTCAGCTAGAGAAGGGAAAAAAGGGAACATGTCAGCAAAGAAGGGGTGGTTAATATCACATGTGGCGGTTCAATTCCAGTCCTCCTTAGTTACTTCGGTGTCCCAAAGTAATACACTAGCCTAGTGCACCTAATTATGCCTCCCAATAACAGGCGATCCCAGAGATATAGGCCAAGATCCTCACTAGTATGTAGGTATCTAACTCCCATGGACTTTAACTCAAGTGGTAAAAGTCTGTGGTCTTACTCAAGTGTTAATTGCCATTACTTAGGACTAAAATTAATCCAAAGGGTGATAATTTCCATGAACACTCATTCTTCCTTTTAAAAAATTGTACATTTGCCCTTTCCCCCAGTTCTCCCCAATCCTTTGAAATTATGTCAGGTGGTGGTTTTTTTTTTTTTTTTTTTTTTTTTTTTTTTTTTTTTTTGCTGCCATAACTCCTTTCAGCCCTTTAAACACTTGTTACCTGGATCTTTATAATTTTCCAAGTAAACCCTCATCTGCTTTATATCCACAACTGTTTTTACAAACTCTATTTCCTAATTGTCCAAACTCCGTGGGTCTTGTTAAAGACGGAGTCTCACATGTCAACAATTTCAGAGTTATTCATATTAGTCCTCTCCTGTTGCATGAATGGCTCCATCCTTCCTCTACAAATTTTGCCCCTCCGGCCCCCCTCCCCTCCCCAGAACATTTGTAGAAGCCTTCCTAATTCCCCAAGCCCTCTTTGGCTCAAATTAATGTATTTTCTTTGCTGCCTTTTATCTTTTATTTGCAAACCTTAACTAACTCTCGTTCAATTTCTTGCTTCTCCATTTCTCATGCAGTTTATTCTTTGTCCTCAGAGCTTTGAGCAGCCTTCCTTGTGAAACCTCATTGGTTGCTGCTTTGCTGATGTGAGCAATGCGCTATGCAGAAGAGGGGAGTAAGCTGTTTTTGGCCCTTGGTTACCGGAAGGGCCGTCCCTTGCTAGTCTGTTTCCCCTCCTCTTGTTACTTGCAAACACTGGCAGGGAGGGAAAACATACAGTAGAGCAGATACATTAATACACGTACAACAACATCAATTACCTATGAGGGAGGAGAAGGAAGAAGACTTAACTTGAGAACAAAATTTATGTTTAAAATATAGGTCATATGCTAATGTATCTCTCAGTATAGCCTGGATAGCACTACCCAGCATGAGTGGTAACTGACAGTGCTATTTGGGTGTTTTGGCCTGCTTGCTTGCATTTTCTTTCACCTACTGTATGTAAGCAACTAAATTTTCATTCAGTTCAATGTCTGGGTTAAATTGAGGAGGGTATGATCATAGAATCATAGAACCGTAGAGCTGGAAGAGACCTCAGAAGGTCATCAAGTCCAGCCCCCTGCTCTAGGCAGGACCAATCCCAACTAAATCAACCTGGCCAGGGCTTTGTCAAGCCGAGACTTAAACACCTCTAGGGATGGAGACTCCACTACTTCCCTAGGTAACCCATACCAGTGCTTCACCACCCTCCTAGTGAAATAGTTTTTCCTACTATCCAACCTGGACCTCTCCCACCACAACTTGAGACCATTGCTCCTTGTTCTGCCATCTGTCACTACTGAGAACAGCCTCTCTCCATCCTCTTTGGAACCTCCCTTCAGGAAGTTGAAGGCTGCTATCAAATCCCCCCTCACTCCTCCAGTAATAAAATGTGTAATCAGATATAGTCCCAAGCCAAAGTTAAGGATCCAAAAGCAATCTCCGACCAAACTCTTGAATATGAAAGTGACACCTAATTTTATAACAGGCCTAAGCCATATGCTAGCTCTGAGGTCTGGTTTCAGAGCCAGATTTTTTGGCTTGTAACTGTGTAGAATAGGGTTAGTCAAATTACATATTTCATGGTGGCAACTGAGTGGCATATGATTCAGGAAGGAGTTTTTCATTCACGATCCAACTGGCCAGATTTATCACGGGTAACTTATTTTTATGTGTTTTCCTTGAAAGCCTGAAGTGTAGGCCATTCATGAGATCAGGATACTACAATTGTATGACTGATCTGATATGATAAGGTATTTTTTTCTGTTCCCACTACAGTTTTAAGGGGAAATGTGTCTTTACTAGGTCTATCAGGAAGTTCATATTTAGTGCTAGATGCAAATTTTCACAAATTTCAGAGTCATTTAAATGCAGACTGTGATGAATCTGGAGCTGCTTTCTAAGAATTGATGAAAACTGTATGCTGTTCTGGTTTTTGGGATGTTTGCAGTATGAATATGTTGGGTTGTTTAATATAGGGTCCTGGGGATGAGCGGGGGGTTGGGGGGGACAAGAAGAAAAAGAATGGCTCAAGATAAGCCACTTCTCAGCAAACACTGAGGCTATGTCTACACTACAGGGTATTTGCGCAACAAGTCTTTTGCAGAAGAGTTCTTTCTCAAAAACTTCTTGCACAAAAGTGTGTCCACACCTCAAAGTGCATCACTTTTGCGATGCGCTTTTGCACAAGAGAGCATCCACACTGTATGGACACTCATGCGAAAGAAAGCTTTGAATACCATTCACAGAATGGCCATCAGAGCACCCGTGCTTTTTTGAATAGGCTCTTTTTGTGCAAGAAACCCCTGCGGAGTGTCCACACATGCCTTTTTGCGCAAGAGCTGTAGCGCAAAAAGGAGTTATGCCTCGTAGAAGGAGGTATACCTACCCCACAAAAAGCCCTCCGTTCTGTCGATTGACTAGATTTTCTTGCACAAAAACACACTTGAGGTGTGAACTCTCCACGGGTTTTTGGCGCAAAAACAGCCATTTCTGTGCAAAAACCTTGTAGTGTAGACGTAGCCTTAATTGTGAGGAGACAATGTTAGGACAAGAAGAGGCCCTGAAAGCAGGAGATCAAAAGAACTGTGGCAGGCTTTAAAAGGCACATGCACTTATAAAAAGGGGGGTAATTGTTTTGGAAAATCAGACAGGCTCAGGCACCCACTGATGGTGTCTGAAAAAGTCAGGTGTGTCTAGACTGGGTCAGGGGATAATAAACTTCTAGCAGAGAGAGACTTGGATAGAGACTTTAAAAAAAAATCTTTTTCTCTAAATGCTTTGTTCCTGTTGGTAAAATAAACAATATTTTCAAGAATGCTGTTCTGTCACTATCTACCATTAGTCCAAGACTTCCAAAAGGAAGAACCTCAGGTATCCAAACTCAATTTCACCTTCTATGTAAATACGATTGATACACAAGGTACAATAATCCGGAGTCCTGCAGTCCATGGTTGAGATAAGCGTGGGAAAATGTGGAATTCCACCCCAGTAGGGTAAAGGCCAGAGGCCTACTACTAAGGAGGAGCACACAGAGAAACTGAAAAGCTGTAGCTAGTCTTGGATCATGACAGTTCCTTTTAATGAAAGATTTATTTATTCCTTTTTTAATTGGAGGGCGCACCAAATATTGAGTGGATATTTATCTTTTATTGAGAAGTTCTTGAAAAAGAAGGAAGCACATTTCTATGAATGATATAAAAATGTCCTTCCTCACCTATCAGAAATAAGAGTCGCTTCAAATGCACCTTTCCTGCCTTTAGCTCACATACCTGCCTAAGTACTTTTTATGGCCTCCGTCAGAATATATCACAATTATTAATGAATTTCTCTTCATAACACTCCTGTGAGACAGGAGTATGCTCTTATCCCCATAGAACAGATGAAGGACGGAGGCACAAAGAAATTCAAGTCTGTGGTGGGGCTGGAATTGAACCCAGATGTCCAGAGTCCTAAATATGGGGGCCGTAAGCAGCATCCCATTCTTTCTTCGTTCCTAGAGAAACCTTTGTTCTTAGACTGTAAGTTTGTTGGAACTTTTAAATTGAAAGGACTCTTCAGTTCTGCTTCTGGATGAGAATGTCCCACTGGGTCTCAGAAAGCCTAAGACATTTATGAGTCACATTTCCAAAGGAGCTCTCGCTCAGTCTCTAAATTTGTACCCACAATTACAGATTTTTGCATGTGGTAACACTTGCCTTTGTTTGTGCAGATCAGGTAGTTAAATGTTTTAAAAAACACATGGCTTTGGCCATGGGATTCATCTGCCTTGTGCGTAGATAACTGCAGGGGCCTCTGATGGGTAGTTATGTTTGTCTTGTTGTTCTCATTAAACATTTGTTTAAAAGGATTGCAGATGGCAACCTTAATTAGAGGGCATGAAGCCATTAAAGAGTAAACCCTTTTGCCCTGGAGCTGATGGGGGAATGCTGGTCTTCAAAGCTACAAGCCCAGCCAGTTTTTCCACTGCCTGCCTTTTTGTCTGTGAGAAATAGTCCACTTCATTTGCCCTTCAGACTCAAGGTATAGTCATTTCCCATGCCCAAATTGGGGTTGCTCTGTTGGAATACTTTGTATATTGTCTTCTTTCAATGCAATATTACAAGCATGTTCAGGACAGGGATGTTAAATATCGGTTAATTGAACAGTCAAGTAACCTCATGCATTCTTATTGATTAGTTGACTATTCTATAGTCTCAGGGGGTGGGGCTGGCAGCCAGTGTGCTCTGGCCTCACTTCCGAGAAGACCCCTGCCACTCTGAGCTGCTACCACTGTATCGGAGACAGCAGTGTGGGGTGCCAGGTGGGAACTGGTCTGCAAGGGGAACCAGTTTAAAAACCAGCTCCCCTTGTGGACTGGCTGCCCGTTGCCCTGTGCTGCTGGCTGTGATAAAGAGGCAGCGGCGTAGAGTGGGAGCAACCCCTGTCTAGGGGTAGTCTGAGCTCCCGGACCCGGTGTGACCAGAACTGAGCTGGGCTGCCTGCCTGTCCGGTGGGGGTAGGTCCCGGACCTATTGCAAGCCAGGATTGAGCCGGGCTGTGGCCAGCCTGCTAAAAAAATGACTGGCAAGTGGAGGGAGAGAATGCATGTAGTCTATAGCATTAACCTATAAGCTTTTGCTTATCGGTTAATTGGTTAATCAACTACACTTTTACATCCCTAGTTCAGGACTCTCTGATGCTGTAACTAACAGCTGTCTCTGAACAGAATTTATTGTGGAAGTGCTCCTTGTAGAAACTCATATGTTCATCGTTGAAATACACATAAGCAAATAAAGTATGATCTACAAATGAGATGCACATTTTAATTGTACAGCAATGGCATAGAACCTTCCTAACTTGGGATTTCTGTTGTAACCCACATTTCGCTTAAGTTCTTGCAATCACTGGCATGCCATTTACAGTGTGAATCTTCTTTTTCTGGCTTCCCAGGAGCTCATCACCAAAGTGAGAAGAAGAAAACAATCTGTAGCTTCAAAACAAAACTAAACAAACAAAAAACGGAGAAAGAAGCTAATGACAAGAAGGAAATTATGTGTTTTCTCTTGATGTAATACAAAACCTGTTGTTCTTTATGTGGTTATGAGCCAGATATCGCTGTGCTAGTCAGGCCTGGGCATCTGGGCATAAATTCTGAATATTGTAAAAAATGATCACCATGAGATACATGGTCTGAGACTATTAAGTGAGCTTTCACGCACAGCTTCGGTTTTTGCCTGGCTGCTTCCCTGTGATGGGTGGAGACTGTACAGATGCAAGGAAAATGAAGCTGGCCACAGATGTTAGCACAGGAGAAAGAAGGGTAAATAGGGATGAACTGATGCTGGGTGAAATATGGCAAACAAGTGTCTCCAGAGACCTTATGTTTCTAAGTCATTAGATTATTTTTCAAAGAGGTCAGTTTATGGTAGTACTCTCCTTTCCCGCCCATGGTAAAGAAAACAAAGAAAAGACACTGTAAGGGGATAGCCTCTTCTCCAGGAATGAAAAAGTAATCCATGGAGATTGGGTGTGCAGGAGGCAGTGTCAGTGTTTGCAACTTGAATATTCAAGTGTATCAGCCAATGAACTCTTAGTCATCTTATTGATTCCTTACAACACTGTGTATATTCTTATGCTTTGTTGATCCAAACAACATTGTCAAAGGCTTGGCTTTGCCACTAATTCAAGTGCATGACCTTTGGTTTTAGTTGGCTTTCACTTTGCTGAGATACAGTTGGGACTACTTAGTGTAAAATAGGGTATGTCTACACTACCCTCCTAGTTCGAACTAGGAGGGTAATGTAGGCATACCGCACTTGCAAATGAAGCCCGGGATTTGAATTTCCCAGGCTTCATTTGCATAAGCGGGGAGCCATCATTTTTAAAACCCCGCTGGTTCGAACCCCGTGCAGCGCGGCTACACGGGGCACGAACTAGGTAGTTCGAACTAGGCTTCCTAGTTCGAACTACCATTACTCCTCATTTCACGAGGAGTAATGGTAGTTCGAACTAGGAAGCCTAGTTCGAACTACCTAGTTCATGCCCCGTGTAGCCGCGCTGCACGGGGTTCGAACCAGCGGGGTTTTAAAAATGGCGGCTCCCCGCTTATGCAAATGAAGCCCGGGAAATTCAAATCCCGGGCTTCATTTGCAAGTGCGGTATGCCTACATTACCCCACTAGTTCGAACTAGCGGGGTAGTGTAGACATACCCATACTGAGTTAACGACTGCTCCTATTGAAGGCAATGGGTGGTTAGAGCATTCAGTGCACATAGATTATAAGCAGCAGTCTGGCAATGATTGAAACCTGCTTGATTATGTGGTTGGCTAGTGGCAGGGCTGGGCCTGAGACCCAGAGAGACAGCAGGATAGGCTGACAGATCCGTTGCAGCTGTTGCAGGGAGAGGTATATTGCCTAGCCAGCACCATGAAGCAACCCAGAAGGTCAGAAAGGATAGAGAAAAGAGTAGGAGGCCAGGAGAGGAATAACATCCTAAATGGCCAGAGATAGGGCAACTAGTAGCGATGATGCAGTCCAGTTCTGAAAAACAATTGTCATGCCCAGCACAGGCCACTCCAGTCCCTGCAGACCAAGTTCATGATCAGTCATGTCCCATTGAAGAGGAGAGAAAGGAATTGGGATGACTGGCTTACGGCCTACAGCATGTACCTCGTGGTGATGGGAAAGCTGTACCTAGCTATGTACGGATCCATGCTGAAGTGTTGGTATGTTATACATAGGGCTTATAGTACATTTTCAGACTCTTCTTAGCTCTTGTATGATGAGCACTTTGAATGTGCTGAGATAAAATTGATCAGGAACTATGTCTGGAGTGCATGGCTCAGGGATGCCTATTAGTGGAACCCACACTCTTAGCAGAGATATAGTATTAACTTTGATAGGCGCTACACTAGCGCTCCGCTAGTTCAAACTTAATTCGAACTAGCGGAGCGCTTAGTTCGAACTAGGTAAACCTCATTTCACGAGGACTAACGCCTAGTTCGAACTTACTAGTTCGAACTAAGGGCTGTGTAGCTCTTTAGTTCGAACTAGTGGGAGGCTAGCCCTTCCCAGCTTGCTCTGCTGGCCACTCTGGCCAACACCAGGCAAACTCTACTGACCCCCTCCCGGCCCCGGAGCCCTTAAAGGGCCACGGGCTGGCTACAGTGTTTGTGCCAGTTGCAAGGCTGCCAGCACCCTGCCAGCAGACCCTGCACCTGACACCCCATGAGCCAGCCACCCGATGCCCCCCAGCCCTCCCCCTCTTCCCAGGACCAGCCTGGCAGCTCCCAAGAGTCTGCCCGGGGATGCAAGAGGCGGGCGCCTGCGTGGTCTAGTGCGGAGATCGTGGACCTCATCCAGGTTTGGGGGGAAGCCTCCAATGTCCACGATCTCCGCACTAGCCACAGGAACGCGGCCATCTACGGCCGCATAGCTGCCAGCCTGGCCGCCAGAGGCCACCACCGCAGCCGGGAGCAGGTCTGCTGCAAGATTAAGGACTTGCGGCAGTCCTACTCCCGGGCCTGCCTGCCAGGGGGAGGCCTGCCCCCACTTTCTGGCTCTAGACCGCATCCTGGGGGCTCATGCCGTCCCTGCCCCCCGGGTGGTGATTGACCCCGGGACAGAGGGACCACTCCCTGACACCGAGGAGGAGGAGGAGGACACAGAGAGCCAGGAGCCTGGCAGCAGCCTGCCCAGGACCCAGGACCCCCGAGGCACCCCACTGAGCCGCTCGCCTGTGTCATCCGAGGCCGGCGAGGCCTCCACATGTGAGTACCATCATGCTCCCCTTATGTGTACGGGGGGCTGGGGGGAGAGGGAGCCCAGGGACCGTGCGCCTGGGCCTTGCCCACCACGGAGCAGCAGCTGGGTGTCATGCAGGGGCCCTGGCCTTGCAGAGGGGGGCTGGGTTTCACCCACCTGAGCCCCAGGGAGAATTGACCGCTGCTCTTGTTTCACCACAGCCGCAGCACCTGGTCCTGCAGGGTGCACCACCCCACCTGCAGCAGCCGCCCAAGTCCGGGCCAGCAGGAGAGCCAGGAACCAGGAGGAGTACCAGCGGCGGCACCTCCGCTTCCCGGATCACCAGCTCCGCACCCAGGACCACTGGGTCCAGGAGGACCTTCGGCTGCGCCAGCGGAGCTTGGAGGCGCTGGAGGAGCAGGGCCGTGCCCTCAGAGGCCACCTCCAGAGCCTCCTCGACTGGTTCCCGCTTCCCCCTGCTCCTGCTCCTGCTCCCCCTGTACCCCCTGCTCCTGCTTCCTCCGCAGCCCCCGTCCCTCCTGCCCCAACCTCCACACCCATTCCCCCCCGAGGCCCCCGCACCCGCAGTGCTGCAAGACGGGAGAGGCAGTCGGACCCCCACCCCTGAGCTTTCCATTCCCTTCCTCCCTTCCCTCCCCTTCCAGCTCCCTCCTCCCAGGTTTCCCTCTCCCCTCTCCCACCCTCTCTCCTCCATCCCCCCACCCCACTTATGTTAAATAAAATGAGAGGTTGTTTGCCAAAACAGGTGTCTTTATTTGACATTAGGAAGGGTGGTTAGGAAGGGGAAAGGGGAAGGGGGGGAGGGTGGAAGAAGGCCCCAGTGGGGTATGCAGGGAGAGTTCAGTCCTCCTCCTCCACCAGGAAGCTCTCCCGCAGGGCTTCCCGGATCCAGACGGCCCCCAGGTGGGCTTCCCGGACAGCGGCAGTGGGGGGCTGAGCGTAGTGGCCAGCCATGCGGTCAGCCTCAGCCATCCAGGCTGGCAGGAAAGCCTCCCCCTTTCTCTCACACAAATTGTGCAGCACAGAACATGCTGCCACTACAGGCGTTATATTGTGCTTGGCGAGGTCCAGACGGGTGAGGAGGCATCGAAAGCGGGCTTTCAGTTGCCAGAAGGCCCCCTCCACCATGATGCGGGCCCTGGTGAGCCTGGCATTGAAGGCCTGGCGGGAGGGATTGAGGTGCCCCGTGTAGGGCTTCATCAGCCACGGCTGTAGGGGGTAGGCGGCATCCCCCACCAGGCAGACGGGCATGTCCACGTCCCCGACCCTGATGTGGCGATTGGGGAAGAAGGTCCCGGCCTGCAGCCTCTGGCACACAGAGGAGTTGCGGTACACCCATGCATCGTGTGCCTTGCCGGACCAGCCCACATTAATGTCCGTGAACTGTCCCCGGTGGTCACACACGGCCTGCAGGATCACGGAGAAGTACCCCTTGCGGTTGACATACCGGGAGGCTTGGTGTTCCGGGGCACGGATGGGGATGTGCGTCCCGTCGATGGCCCCCCCACAGTTGGAGAAGCCCAGGGCGCCAAAGCCCCGGATGATGGCGCCCAGGTCGGCGAGGCGGACCACCCTGCGGAGCAGCACCCGGTTGATGGCCCTGACCACCTGCGGAGAGACACAGCAAAGCGCGAATCAGTGGGGTGCCCGGGTGGCTGGGAGTGTTCGTGCCCTGGCAGTGCCCCGTGCCCCACTCCAGGAAGCAACCCCCCCGGGCGGCGTGTAGTATGGCCGGGAGAGACCGGTGCGGGGCACTTTCGCCTCCCCCCCCCTTTTTCCCTGGGGCAGCCCATCCCCTCCTTGCAGCCCCCCTCCGCCCCCGGTCCAGTGGCCGGCGAGTGCTGTACCTGCATGAGCACCGCTCCGACGGTGGATCTCCCCACGCCGAACTGGTTCCCAATGGATCGGTAGCTATCCGGCGTGGAGAGCTTCCAGAGGGCGATGGCCACACGCTTCTGGAGGGGGATGGCGGGCCTCATGTGAGTGTCCCTTCTGTGCAGGGCAGGGGCGAGCCACTCGCAGAGCTCCAGGAAGGTCTCCCTCTTCATCCTGAAGTTCTGGGTCCACTGTTGGTCTCCCCAGCGCTCCAGGACGATGCGGTCCCACCAGTCACTGCTGGTGTCCAGACGCCAGATGCGGCGGGGCCCGCCAGCATCCGGGTGCCGCCGCGGCTCCTCCACGGCCCCCAGGGCGGCCAGGCGGAGAGGCAGGGGGCTGACGTGCACCAGGTGGTACCAGAAGGTGCAGGGCGAGCTCTGGCTCCATGTTGCCACCTGCGGCGGCGTTCCCGAAGGGAAGCACCGACACAGACGGGCACAGAGACCAACGCTTTGGTGTCCCTCGGCGAGGTTGGCAAGCAAGCAGGAAAAGCTGAGAACCGGCTGTCCAGGGGGGTCCCTTTAAGCACGAGCCTCAGATAGCCTCAGACAGCAGCCACGCAAAGCAACTACTGACCTGATGCCCTGCCAGAACCGGTTTCAGGTGCCCTTAAATGCGCCCCTGAGTCCAATCAGTGTGGATGCGCTAGTTCGAATTAGCAAAACACTAATTCGAACTAGTTTTTAAGTCTAGACGCGCTAGTTCGAATTAGCTTAGTTCGAATTAACTAATTTGAACTAAGTTAGTTCGAATTAGCGCTGTAGTGTAGACATACCCCCAGAGACAAGATTCAAAGGGAAGTTTGTATGGGTAAGATGGTAGGTCATTTCCAGCAAATGATGTTGTCTAATGTCTATGGCTATGTCTACACTGGCGGGTTCTTGCGCAAGAACAGCCATTCTTCCGCAGAACGTCCATACTGCCTGCCCACTCTTGCGCAAGAAGATTTACAGTAAAGCGTGGTAAGAGAGGGCTTTATGCGCAAGAGCTATGCTCTTTTCTAACAAGTGTAAGCTTTCTTGTGCAAGGGGCAGTGTGGACGCACGGCAGGGGTTTCTTGCACAAGAAAGCCCTATGGCTAAAATGGCCATCAGAGCTTTCTTGCGCAAGAGAGCGTCCACACTGCCTTGGATGCTCTTGCGCAAAAGCATATGGCAGTGTGGACGTGTTCTTGTGCAAGGGTGCAAGAACTCTTGCGCAAGATGTTCTTGCTCAAGAACCTGCAAGTGTAGACATAGCTCTTATCTTCCCCCATGGGCCTTGTCCCTAACAAAGTGCCTGATGAGTATGTGTTCATTTCTTGTACTCAAAATGGAGATTGGTGAATGATGCGATCAACCTCAGGGTATTCACTGTTTGCTATGCATCACCTGCCGCCATGGTGCATGTGATAAAGAACAAAAATACGTTGTCCTGCTTCTTCCCAGTCCACTCAGGGGACTATTGTCTCTTGGACTTTTTCTTCAGTTTTATGTGGAGAGTGGAAGGTTGCTATCAAATTCCTCCTCATTCTTCTCTTCTGAAGAATAAATAAGCCAAGTTCCCTCAGTCTATCCTCGAAAGTGGTATGCCCCAGCCCCTAATAATTTCTGTTGCCCTCCACTGGACTCTTTCCAATTTGTCCACATTCTTTCTGTAGTGGGGTTCCGAAACTGGACACTGCCCCTCACTCTCTGCTCTCACTCCAGCACCCTCCATTCCCAGTCCTGAGCCCCTCCCCACACCCAACCTCCTTTCCTGAGCCTCCTACCCCTGCCCTGACTCCTGTACCTCCACCCCCTGCCTAGAGTCCCCCCCATACCTCCCAGTCCCTTTCCCTGACTCCTGTATCCCCCACTGCTTCCCTGAGCCCCCTCACATCTACCTCCCTCTACCCTGAACTCTCCCACTACACCCTACCCTCTCCCTCTCTGATACAATCATTTAAATACAGAATGCACATTTTCCTTTTAATTAAAAAACCCCCAATAAAACAAACAAACCAAAAATGACTATAGTTAAGGACCTGAGCAACACTGGGTAAATCTGCTAGTCAGTCATAAAGCTGAATGCCAATTTCCATCTCTTCTCACCCAGGAAGAGCAGTTGCATGGTTTTCACAATATTTCATGGAGATGGGCCTGGATTGCCACAAACAGCCTGAGGAACAGCCGAAAGAAGAGAGAGGTGACATTGGTAGTTCGCAAATAACAACTGGAACACATGGAACAATTATATCTATTCTACTGCTGAAGATGGCTTCCCACCAGCTGACTGGTGGCAGTCTAGTTATATCCCCAGTTATTGCTAGGTGGTCATCTTTCATCAGAAGCCAACATAACCTTCTAACATTTGCTTCTGGTGAGTAGGTTGCAGCTTTTTTCCCCCAAAGCAGACATCACCACGGTAATTCATATATTTGCTTTGTAACCTTAAAGACTAAATTACTATAATGTATGCTTACTAGGGGCTACATCTTAAAGCCATTTATATCTGGAACCTAGTGCAAGATATGGGAGTTTGCTTGGTCAATAAGTAGTCTTGCTCTGTGAATATTCAACCTGTGCTCCATGATCTGTTCTGGCTGCCTATAAACCTTTTGGACCTTCCTACTGAGGAGACTATCTCTCTCCATCTGCCCGGGGTGTAGGGGAGGAAGGAGTCCTTTGTGACTTGGATGGTGGAGGTGTGTGAAGTAATGTGGAGAAGGCACAATAATGGTTGTAGTGTGTTAGTTGATGGATTAGCTAATGTTATCTTCGCTCATGATTTTTGTGGTTGTGCTGGTATTACCTCATCTTTAACTGGTTTTTAACAAATATTGGGTTTTTTGGGAGGAGGGGGTGAAGTAAAAACAGCAATTACATTCTTATCTATATGTAATTCCCACAGATTAATGATTGTTGTCCAGAGTTAATGGTCATAAGCAAGGCCTCAGGCCATAAACTCCTTCTGCCCAGTCATTAAATCCCAGCAAATGTCCTGCCACTCAAATTGTTATTGTTTAAAAATGGCTTTTCAAAATAATTGTCAAACTGGAAAATACGCAGATTTTTTTTCTATTCTGAAGTTTATGTATTAGTAAAGTCATGCTACTCCTTTAAAAAAATCTACATATTCCCTATATACTCTTGTAAATTACAACCATGAATTTACTGCATTTATGTGGGATTGAAAGAGGAAAGAATTTTGGCTCAAAGGGTTGATTGTGATGAAAGGAAAGTTTTCATGAGAGACTATTTGTAATCTAGCACATTGTGTGCATGAATTGTGATCACAGTTACACCGGTGCAAATCCAGAGTGACTCCACTGATGTCAATTAAGTTATTCTACAACAGTGTAAATGAGGTCAGAATTTGTCTAATGGGAACTGTGGCCTTCTTTGAATCCACATGTTTCCTTGAATCATGGTTGTGGTTGAACTATAGTTTTGGTGTCATTCTGACACCATAATTCTAGTCTTTTTCCGTCAAAACCTATGAAGATCTGAGCTTTTGGGGGAAGGGGGAGATTGGAAGAGGCTCTAAATTAGTTTATTTGCTGACTAAGTATGTGATTGATTTTTTGGGGTAAGCCTAAGAGAAGATAAATTTTTTTTAAAAAAAATTGTACATCATCTTAGCGTATGAAAATCAAGACAATGCTTGCAGTAATTTTGTAATAGAAAGAAAAGACTTTCATAATTTTAATAAAAATTATAACATTTTAGTACTTGAAATAGTCTTGTTGGTATAATAGTAACCTATAGCCATCTTACACTAGGTTTGGAGTTAAATGTATCCTAATCAGCTCAGCAGTGTTCGTGTATTCGCAGAAAGCGAGGGAACTTTCTTTTCGTCTTTGCTGTTTAACACTTAGTCTGAATTTCACCTCACCAGTTTTTTTTTTTTTAATTTTACAAGGCCAACACACCAAGGAAAATAGCAGTCATGGTGACCTGAGCTTATTTTGGTGATTACATATTGTTGTAAATAAGTGTAGATAGATAGATAATAATTATTTAATCCATTCTAGAAATTGGTGATGAAGAACATTTATAATGCACTTCAGTTTTCTCACCTGCCTCCGATCCATTTCAGCAAGGGTTTCTAATATTCTGCATTGCTAAGCACATTTCAAACCGCCGCCATTTAAAAAAAAAAAAAAGTCTGACGGCAAAACTGTTTTGCCAGCCCAACAGCAGTGCAGCAGCAAGTAGCTGATGCAACAGCTGGGACAACTAACTGAACTCCATTGCTCTGTCAGAAAGAATAGAGAGAGATGAGGGAGGAGAGAGAAATGGAGTCAAAGAGAGATGGAGAGAGGAGGAATTGTAGAGGAAGAGAGGCACCTTTAGGCCCCCAGAGAAAGGAATAGGGAGTTGCTTCTGAAGTTGCCATGGGGAATTGGTTGAAAAGGGTGAGTTGAAGTTCCCTTGAATGGAAATTAAAGAAAACTTTTTTCTGATAAGTCATGGTTTGGTAAATTTTATGTTAATTTATGTAAATCTGGTATCCTTCTTTTACATAGCTCAGTGTAGCTAGGTATATTCTCAATATGTGATGAGTCCAGGAAGTGATAACTGAAAGCCACATAGCCACAAATCTTGCTTGGAACAAGATAGACATTTGAATAGGGGGCAGACAGGCTCCCAGAAGGTTTAAACAAGATCCAGTCTCCAATCTATTTGTTCCTTACTTCATTCTGTGTTTTATTTTATGGTTGCCTTAAGCAGGGTGTTCCAATGGCTGCATTGTCTTTTCAGTGTTTGCTGAATTGGTGAGGCCAATTTATTCTCAATTTATGTATATATTTTGTTATTCTCTGAAGTACCCAAATCCAGGCATCTTGGATGATACATAAAATATAAAGTCAGTCGACCAAAACTTGAGGCAATGGCCCAGGAAAGCCAGCCACTCTAACAAAACAATAGGGGCATAATCCTATAGGTCATTATAGGAGGCCAAAACAGTCAGTGAAGTCAGATTTTAGGCGAAAGTTACTTGAGGGCACAAAGACTTTTGTTGTTGATCTGATTGGATAAGGCTAATTCTAGAGGAGTACTGGAGGTTTTAGGTTCTAGTGGCCTGCTGTTTGGACTAACTCCATTTTGCAGGACTAGTTGTATTCTCTCGTGAAAGGATGATTCTGGATTGGGGCCAAAGTTTTCAATGTCACTAAGGATGGAGGTGAGCACCTCAACTTTTGGATGTACAATGTAAGACACCCTAAAGGTAGCCTGGTTTTCGGAAGTGCTGAATGCCTACTCTCTGAAACTCAGGCCCCTTTCAGGTGTTTCAAACTGTGCACAAAAATAAAATTAAAAAAAAATGGAGGCAACCAAAATATTGGCCTCGTTTCATAATAATATCTGATACAAAGAATTTCAAAAGTTCTTGACAAGTATTACCAACCCTCCAACATTCAAAATCATGAGTCAGACTCCAAAAACATCAGGCGTTGGCTTGTAAATTGTGAGGTTTATAAAATAATACATGAATGGGTTGTTTTTATTTGCCTCTTTGTGTGTGAGCATTCAGGGCAGTGGTCACCAACCAGTAAATCGGGATCTACTGGTAGATCTTGGAGCTACTGACAGGTGATCCTGACTGGTTTGGCCAGGAAGCTATCAAGCACTTCAGTTGCCCCTACACCCACTGTCATGATGCTCCTGTCCTCTGCCTTGGAGCTGCCCCCCTGGGAGTCTCCACTAGCTGTGCAGGATGTGGGAGGGAGAAGGGTGTGTGTGTGTGCTGATGTCAAGGTGTCTTCCCTGCCTCCACTTCTGTACCCCATCTCCACAGAGAGAGAGAGAGTGATGGAGGGAGCTTGGCAATACAAATCTCTGTCACTCTCACACACTGTGTGTGTCTCTGTCATTCTCACATACACACACTGTCCTTCACTCTCATCTCCTGACCAAACACATATGTGTGGGGTTGTTGTTACTCCTTGTACTGCTTGCAAAGTGTGTTGTTCTTAGTTTTTGACTGTTCTGTGCATTTCAAAATTTTCATTTCTCTCACACTTAAATTTAATTCTTTGAATAGTGAGTTCTCAAATGTCTAACCTGTCGTGGCTGGAGTGATTATCCCTGTGGTAAGTGCTGCTCGTGGACATGGCTGGCATGTCCCTACAGCCCCTGAGAAAGGCAGAGCAGGGGGTCTCCACATGCCGTCCTTGCCTGCAGACACTGCTCCTGAAGCTCCCATTGATCAGTAATGGGAAACTGTGGCCAGTAGAAGCTGTGGGCTCAGTGCTTGTAGATGAGGGGCAGCACATGGTGTCATGGAGCCACTGCCATCCATGCCAGCTGCTTTCAGGAGTGGTGCAGGGCCAGGGCAGCCTGCCTTAACCCCACTGCTCCCCCACCAGGAAGCTGTCTCAGTTAAACAGTGCCCAACCAGAGCCTGCTTCCTGAACCCCTGTCCCAGCCCTGAACTACCTCCTACACCCAACCTCCTGCCCCAGAGGTGGGTGCCGGGGGGACTCAAACTCCTTCCCAGAGCTTGCATCCTGAAACCCCTCCTGGAGGAAGATGGAGTGAGCAGGGTGAGGCCTCAGAGAAGGGGTAGAGCAGGAGTAGGGCCTCAAAGAAGGGGCAGGAAGGAAGTGGGGCAAGGGTGTTTGGGTTTGAGGTAGATCTTACCTTGCACTGAAATTGAACAAGTGATCTTGTGATTAAAAAGGTTGGAGACCACTGATTTAGGGGGTCATATGTTCGTTCTTTTCTACAGCTAAGAGAGTGTGAGGTTTTTTTAAATGAAAGCTAAGATCCCCATGACTCCAGGAATTGGGGCAATGAAAAAACCCTCACCAAATATTATGAGACTTATAGCAAAATCATGAGAATTGGCAACACTGATTCAGCCTCACTTCAGCCATGAGGTAGGTAAGAAACATCACACCCATTTTAATGATGGAGAAACTGAGGTACAAAGCAGTTACATTATTTGACCAGAGTCACTTAGTACAAGAAAAGAACCTAGTATTCTTGACTTTGACTCCTCTGCTCTAGCCACTGTACTACATTGTTCTGCCTTTGTTATGGCTTATTAATGGTGCTCCCAGCTGGGCAACAGAAAAGTGCTGTGGCTTTGGGGTTATGTTTTGATTTTTGTGGCGAATTTTGTAGCATCATTTATTCAGATTCAGAATCATACAAATGGTATTTAGTAACTGAAAGGTGCTTTCCATTTTCATCCTTCTCATAGTTCCTGAATTAAGTAATTGTGGAAAGAAGCCAAACAATACACCTTTTTTATTTTGTTTGGCAAATGTTAAAAACTCGATGCCTCAAGCATGTTCTATGTTTTGCAGGAAATTCCCAGACTTTTCAAGAGACAGGCAGATAAAAAAAATCACGGCTATATTCATAGGTGGCAAATACTAGAAGAATTAGATGGTTGAGCTCTTTTCCTTAAATCTAGGCATTTTCTTTCTAGACGTACCTCCTTTAATAGAATTTGGTTTTGAAGGAGCCACTTGCAGAGTGAAAAATGTTCTTCTACTCATATTGCACCATGTATCACTTTGTTATGCGAACCAGGATTTTCATCAGCTTTCGCCTTTTTTAAACCAGGATTTTAAAATGCTAAGGTAAGTAAAAACAGCTAAACCCAAATGCATCTGCATCAGCGTCATCTGCTTGGGCTCTCCCACTATGTTTAGAGCTGACCTATTATATGTGACTGCGTCTTTTCACCTCTCATGATAATTAAAGGCATAATTGTGCCTGTGTATGGGAATATCTTTAAGTGTTTGGGGCGATGCCAAATGGTCAGTTCCCGTGTGGCAGTAAGGAACAGGCTAGATAACTAAATTCCTCATATAAATTGTGTGGCAGAGTGATTAGTATATGTATCATAGAGAGGCTGAGAACTATTTGTTTGGTTTTATGGCTGTAATACTCTTTCCACCTTTACTACCTTTTAATTAAGTGTTTTGTGTGGGATAGAATGGCATAAAACAAAACTGCACAAGACAAGAGGCTGGAAGACAGGTTCATTACAGATCAGTTCTGTTATACTGGGAGAACACAATGATGCATTTGGTTTTGGCTGTTTTCCATCATCCTCTTGGACACAAAACTGAGAACTCATGGAGAGCCTAGTTTGTGTACTAAAATGGTTCACAATACAGGGGAGCAGAGCCCTTTATCTTTAATGGGTGACCTGCAATAATACGGGCCAGATTTGGCCCAATATGTTTACGTTTATTTTCCTTTTGGGGAGGGGCTTTGTGTTGAGAAGACATTATGGATGTGTCTAGACTACATGGCTTCATCGATGGAGCCATGTAAAGTAGTTTACCTGACATAGTCAGTGAAGCAGGGATTTAAATAATCCCCGCTTCTTTAAAATAAAAATGGCCACCACGCTGTGCCGACAATCAGCTGATCTGGCACAGCGCGGCAGTCTAGATGTGGATCGGTCGACAAGGGAAGCCTTTGTTGACCGCTCCCTTATGCCTCGTGAAATGAGCTTTACAGGAGTGGTCGACAAAGGCTTCTCTTGTCAATTGATCCGTGTCTAGACTGCCACGCTGTGCCAGATCAACTGATTGTCAGCACAGTGCGGCGGCCATTTTTGTTTTAATGAAGCGGGGATTATTTAAATCCCTGCTTCGCTGACTATGTTGGGTAAACTACTTTACATGGCTTCATGTAGTCTAGACACACCCTCTGTGTTTTGGAGTCTTTCCAAACCCAGACTTATTTTTTTTATCTACCTATGGACTCAAACAAAACCCCAGGATCTGACAACCCCTGAACTTGGAAACCCAAACCCAAATCTTACCACTTAGACCCACAGCTATTTCTATGTTTTAGGAATAGTAGTTGCATACTGTATCATGACTCATACTTAAAATCATAGAATACTGCAGCTGGAAGGGATCTTGAGAGGTCAGCAAGTCCGGTCCGCTGCCCTCACAGCAGGACCAAGCACCATCTAGACCATCCCTGATAAATGACTATCTAACCTACTCTTGAATATCTCCAAAAATGGAGATTCTACAACCTCCCTGGGCAACTTATTCCAGTGTTTAACCACCCTGACAGGAAGTTTTTCCTAATGTCTGTCTAAATCTCCCTTTCTTGCTGTTTAAGCCCATTGCTTCTTGTCCTATTACTTGAAGTATGTGCCACTCACCTTTCTGCCCACACCAGGTTGTCTTCACTACTGCCATGTCTGAAATGAAAGGAAGCTGACACAGCTACAGAAAAGAGGTGGGGTGGTGACTGTGAACTTTGAAAGAAAAGGTTCATGAGGTCACTAAGGAGGTCTCATCCACTTTGACATCTGTAGAAAGACTCCCATTCAATGGGATTTGGATCAGATAGTGCCTACAGAGGAAGGGGGTGAAAATAGTGTTAGCTGGGGGGGACACATTTTCAGAAGTGCCTACGTAACTTAGGATTCTAAGAGTGAAATCTTGATTCTGTTAAAGTCAATGGCAAGAACTCTTGAGATCAGTGGATCAAGATTTCAAGTCCCATTGTCAAAAGAGATTTAGGACTTGCCTACATGAACAGACTCGGGAAGTGGAGTGTGAATCTGCCCTGCACTGGCCCGCTTCAGTCTAGCTGTCCACATTCACCGTGTGGATGCACATTATCAGTGTGTTAGGTCACTTTGAGCTAGTTCTCTTTGCAACAGAACTAGCCCCAAGCATGCTACTGCAGTGTTAATACACATCCATAGAGTGCACATAGAATGTTAGACGACAGCAGGCTAGTGCAGGGTGGAGTCACGCCTCAGCTTGCAGTGGTCTAATTCTTCATATATAAAAGTCCTTTCTTGAGTTTTATTGGAAGTGAGTGAGACTTAGAAGCTTCAGTCACTTGTGAATATGGAAATCAGGCTTCTACATCACTTAGGCACTTGGAAAACTATGCCCAAGGTCTGTAGGGCAGTACACTTACATGGGGCTAAGAAATACTTCACAAAGAATTTGCTTTTCCTTTCCCCTTTATTTTCATTAATCTGACTGATGGGTGCTGGGTTTCAGCCATTTACATTGGAATGTCTCTGAAAGTTGACTTATGCAGAGTCTGTGTGACTCTTTCCATGCCAGAAAAAGTTCCACGGCTCAGGAGTTCTTCTGACTGTTACTGTTACTTAACATGTATACGTGGTGCCATTAGTGATTTACATAGCAAGCTGATTTCCATAGTATGGGCTCTGCTCTAGAACTAAAACAGCATTTGAATGAACACTTGGAGTTAGGGCTGTGTGGTTCCCAGCTTGCAGAGACATACTTGTGCTAGCTGTCAGAGCTAAAATAGTAGTTTATCCGTAGTAACATGGGTAGCAGCAGGAGCCCTGAATACAAATTCTTGGGGGTCAGTATGGTTTTGTGCTCGGGATAGCTAGCCCATGCTACTGTTTGATGGCTAGCCCTTCCTACTGCCTGTGCTACTGTGGCTACGCTAATGCTTTAGTGTGCTAGTTCAATGACAGTGAACATAGGTATGTCTACATGAGCTTGGAATCACTCCCCCAGCTGTACATGTAGACATATCCCTCAAAGAGAACAGGACACGGGCAACACATACAACAAATGAAAGGTGTTTTCTTCACTTATGACTTTTTTTTATATTAAGATTGTGATATATAAAAAATATATATAAATTGAGCATTCCCCTGTGATGGGTTCAGTCATAGAGATAGCTCATAAGGACTGCCCACTTTATCAATGAAAGATATGCACAGTGGTTGTTTCCCCCACCCCCAGAAGTAACAATTATTTTCACTGGGATTGATAATGAATAAAAGTGTTTTTATTATGTATAAAAAGGTGGCTTTAAGTGGTTGCATGTGAAAACAATCGGATCAAAGTAAGTTACTAAATTGAAATGAACAAAAAATGCTAGTTAATCCACTAAGAAACTTGTTACATGCAGATTCTTACACTAAACTCCTTGGCTATGTCTAGACTGGCATGATTTTCCGCAAATGCTTTAAACGGAAAAGTTTTCTGTTAAAAGCATTTGCGGAAAAGCATGTCTAGATTGGCACGGACGCTTTTCCACAAAAAAGCCTCGATCGCCATTTTCGCGATTGGGGCTTTTTTGCGCAAAACAAATCTGAGCTGTCTACACTGGCCCTTTTGCGCAAAAGCTTTGTGCAAAAGGACATTTGCCCGAACGGGAGCAGCATAATATTTCTGCAAGAAGCACTGATTTCAGACAGTAGGAAGTCAGTGTTCCTGTGGAAATTCAAGCGGCCAGTGTAGACAGCTGGCAAGTTTTTACACAAAAGCAGTAGCTTTTGCGGAAAAACTTGCCAGTCTAGACTCAGCCCTTTAGCGTACTTGTTTCACTCATTAATCAGGGCTTATTCATGAGTCATTTATAACTGAACTGGATAAAGTTTGGACTAATGGGCTAAATTCAGCACTCTGATATGTGGACCTATTTTCCACAGAAAATACATAAAGTTAAATGCATTAATCCAAGGGCAGATTCTAATGTCTTAGGCTTGGCCTACACTAATGGGAAAGGTCAACTTAAGATATACAACTAATTTATGTATCTGGAGTCGATATTTCTCAAATCGCCGTCTACACAGCGTGGGGGTCTGCAGGAGCAAATGCTCCCATCGGCTTCCCTTACTCCTCATGAGGAGCAGAAGTACTGGCGCTGATGGGGGGCATCTTCTCCGCTCAAATTAACGGGTCTTCACTAGACCTGCTAAATCCAACCCTGGAAGCTTGATCTTGGCAGCGTTGATCTTCTGCGTAGTGTACACATGGCCTTTTATAAAACATGGAGTTTTATAATTGAATTGTAATAATAATAATAAAAGCCCTCAGAGCCAAAATCTCACCTATCTGTATAACCGGGGTTTGCATGGGTGTGACTGAGGCCAGAATTTGGCCTGTTTAACATACTATCCTCAGCAAAGGCTTTTTTTAGGTGCAGGAAGCAACTGGTGATCCTAAAATATGGACTAAGAACAGAGTCAGGGTTTTATTCTACTATTGTATCTGCTTTCAGCCTGGGCAACATCTAGTCCCAACTCACAATGTATGACTATTCTTTATAGTAATGAAAAGTTTGGAAAGACGCTTCCTGGCACCATTTGCTAAAGTTTTCTTTCTTTTAATGCAGACAGATGATTCACAATTAGAGTGAGCATACTCTGTTTGCTCTGCAGCGGTTAAACGGAAAGGACCGCTGCATCCAAGTACGCTGTTTAATGTAAATAAGACCTGTGAGGAAGATATAGAGGTGTAATAAAGATAAAAAAGAAAGCAGCAGTCTAATGCCAGGACAAATGAATACTGGCCTTGTCATGTTCAAGAAGAAAAAAATCATTTGCTGTGCAATAACCGACTGTATCAAGGCAGGCTGAATCTAATTCAGAATCTCTTACAGAGAAAAAAATCAGCAACAAAACAGGCCAGTTCCTTGCTTGACCACCAGATGCTTATGGTCAGTACTTTACTTTGTAAATACCTTTTGCTGTGAGCAAGAGGGGTGGGGTGCCACACTGAATTCTGATTCACTCACATCATATAACAAAAGCATAATCTAGCACTGTTCATGCTTCACTTAGCTAGGGATTTAGGTTATCAGGTGGGTTTCACTATTGTCTTTCCTATTTTTAACACATGAACAGCAACAAAAAAAGTCATGGTGTGATGATCCATGTCTTTACTATGCCATCCTTTACGACGATGACCTGCAATCGTGTAGGGGTAATCGGGGTGCTCTTTGAAGGTCTGGGACAGTATAGTGACTAGGAAAGAAGCTCTTGAGATTTGAATGAGTAGGGCTCCCAAAACTTGGATGGTAATTTCCAGTTTTGAACACTGGAGCGATATGAATAGTTCTAATAAATTAGGCCTTCTCTATACTAGAACATGCCTCAGTTTAACTGAATCAATTAAACAATCATGCTAATAAGTCACCCATTGAAGCTAAATCAATATAATAAAGGATTTTAAAAGTTCGGATATTGTCTACACTAGGTACTTGCACTGATTTAACTAGAGTAATTTTTAAATTGAGTTAGTTAAACTGGTGCACTTGGATAGTAAAGACAAATTCTAAGACTCAGACAATCTGGGACAGGCGAGAAGTAATGTTTGATTTCCATGATATGACCTGTGACCCAACTAAACTGGTTTGAACTCAGAACACATCAACAGCAGTCTGTAAAAGACAATTACCCAGAAAATTCGAGAAAAAGCTTCCTTGGTGATTTAATGGACGCAAACACAATTCATGCTGATTTGAAGATGCAGTTTGAACTTGAAGTAGGGAGGATTTAAAGAACAGTTGGTGTGTCAAACGCATTTCATATGGCAGGTCGGCTACGTGGTGTAGGCCACATTCAGAAGTTATTCAGACAGAAATGGATAAAGACAAGTCATGTTGATAATTATTTACATTCACCTTTGATTTATTTTAAGATTTTTTTGGGGCAGGTTGGGATATCTGCTCCAAGCTAGAGGGTGAGCACTATTCAGGGCTATTTCCCTTTGCTCAGACACATGCTCTTATCTAAAGGAATAGGCAGCCCACAGAATAGTTTCATCCAGTTTGCAAACTGTCTATGGCTATTTGGACTTGTATGCATGACCCTGCAGACCATACTAAGAGGCTGTGATCTGTGTTGCTCTGTAACTCCCCCATGAGGCCCATGCTGTTATGTACTAAATGTTTCCTAATGCCCCATTTGAAGCAGGACTTCATCAATACACTCTACAGGTCTACCTACATGAGGAATTAGTCAGTGACCAGAGCATTGTCAAAGTTACTGCTGCAAGTGGAACATTGACTTCAATATTTTTGACTGACAGTTTAAATCTACATAGAATTGAAGATATCGACTGCTACAGGTTGAACCTCTCTACTCTGGCACCCTCGGGACCTGACTGGTGCCAAACCAGTGAATTTGCCAGACTACGGGAGATCAGTATTGTCTAGCAGCATTACCAACACTTCCACTGCTTACTGGGCTCTTAGAAGACATATAGGGGTAAATTAGACCTAAATAACAACACAGAACACTGAGAGCCAGGACTGGTGGCTGTAAACAAACTTTATAGGGCGTGTTAAGTGGACATCTGGCTAACTAATGTCATTCTGGACCACGGATATCATGTCGGACCAGAGAGTGCTAGATTAGAAAGGTTCAACCTGTATAAGTGTTTCTGTAGGATGTGTAGATTACTGAATAATGATTTTCAAAGAATATGATACTCTATGTTTCATCAGGATGTGCTTAACAGACACCTTATGGGAAATGATTGTTGATAAATAGAGCAGGTCAGGCATTTTTTACAATGTTTTTCATTAAAAAAATGCCAATTTATAACAATAGAAATTGTTTCAGGGTCAATTGCAACAAATCTCCCACCTCCAAAAATGCTGGGGGGATGGGAGAAGTTTTGAAATTTATTGAAACATTCCATTTTGACATTCTTTGAAACAAATTTTGTTTTTCTAATTCAAAATGATGCAGGCAAAAAAAAGTGGAAAAAAGTCAAAATGGAAACAAAATGTTTTGATTGGCACAAAGTGATTTTTTTATTCGTTAAATTTTCATGATTTTAACTTTCATCTTGATTCAAGATGGGGGGAAAATTAAACTCTTGAAAATATTTGACGTGTCGGAAAACTGTTTCCCACCCAGTTTTACTGTTCCCCAAACAAAAATCAATCAGAGCCCAAAGTCTATTTGACGGGGGTGGATTTTCCTTCTGCAAAAGCTTTAAAGAGAGGGTCTAATCTGAAAAATAGTTGAGCTAGAAAACAGAGACATATTTGCTCACTGTACAATAAAACAACGTGTTTTCTAACTGCCAGTATTACAAATTCACTCTCAAATGTGAAAGCCAAGTGTATTCTGTCCTTTCTAGTAAATCTGAATCAGTTAAGATGAGCAATAGGAATATATGCAGTTGCACCATACCTAAACGTCTACAATACCTCACAGAACTTAAATACAAGTCAGGTTAGGCCAATGTTCAGTGATTTTGAAAAGACCGCTATTCATTCATTTCTACTCCAAGGAACAAATGGCTTTTAGGGACACTTATTTTTCTTTTAATTACTTTTCTTTTTTTCTACTTTACTTTCTTCATGCTATGGTAATGATAGTAAATGCCAATGGTACACTGCTTTTGGTTCAAAGTTGGGAAAGTCAATTCTGGGTAATTAATTTGAGTCCTTAACACCCAAGATCCAGACTTTTTTGGGTGAATTGCTGACAAGTGTTCCCTCAAATTTTTTCCATCTATGGGCAGAATAAATTTTGTTATGTGCACCAAGGCATGGTGCTGCCAGCTGTGAATGGCCATGGGTGCTCTGCTAATCAGCTGGGCATCAGCAGAATCTCTACTGGAGGGCCGCCCAAGTGTTCAGCTTACAGGGAACACTGGATTCTGATGAATTAGATTATTCTATTTTCCACAAGACTATTAGGTATCAGTGATGATAACCGTAATTCTAGCTCCAGCCCATTCTTGAACATGATAAATAAATCATAAGTTACCCTAGCTGGAATCTTGCATCAACCAAACATAAACAAATGGTTAGCTGGAAAGGTCACAGATTAAATAGCACCTCCTAACCAACTGCAGTCTGGAAAGTCCCCAAATGCTCATTGTTACTGTGGGCTTTCTAATTATTTCCTGCCTTGTGTTTCTGAGATGGGGCAACGATGACTGTATGTGAAAAATATTTTGTGATTGACAGGTCACTGTCCCAATGTTTGTTGTCCCCAAATTCAAGACAGCCCACAGTGACAATGTTTATTGACAAGATAATTCAGCTGCAGGTCATGTGAGAGCGCACCTCAGTCACAGGCCACAAAGGTAGTAAAAGTTGAATGAATTCAGATTCAACCACTATAGAGTTAACACTGGATTGATTTTATGCTAAACTGTGTGACATCTAAAACCAACATCAGCATTCAGAACCCGCTCTACAATGGGATGTATTAAAGCGGCAGACTGAATGGGATTTTCCCCTTACCCATAGTTGGAACGTGATGTATGTTTCAAAAGACAGAGGATCTGCTTTCACCTAACAAATTGCCATTTTGCTTCTCTTTATCCCTTAATTGTTTTTTTTTCTGGACATCCAACTCACAAACAGGTAACCCATAGGTACTTATAGGGAAGCATTTGCACAAATCACATATTAGCTGTTCACCAGTGGCAGATGATATAGCCTGGCTCTCTCCGTCTCTCTCTCTGTTTTCCTCTAGTGAATATTTCACCATGGAAAAAAAAAATCTGCATCCAACAGACTTGAAAATTAAGGGTTGGTATAAGCCTGATAGTTATACTACTTTTAAACATTTCAGTTTAAAAATTAAAAGGCAATGGATTATTGGTCCATTTGTAGAAAAGCAGGTAGTGCTTTTTTCAGATACATACTGATTTTTCCACCTACACAAAAATCCCAGTAAGTGAAGTGAAAGAACCGCTGGCACAAATATATATATATAGGTTTTTTTTGCCTGGTAGGGATTTCCTTTTCTCCTCCCTCCCCACTTACAAAGCACAGGCCTTAATGAGTTCCAGGGGGACAGTGACCTGTCAATCACAATATACTTTTCGAGTATAGTCATCTTTGCCCCATCACAGAACCACAAGGCATGAAATAATTAGAAAGCCCCACAGTAACTGCTCTGTTTTACAAAAGCAAAATCCTTGTGTGGATCATTTACATAAACTTGTCACTTCCTATTACAGTTCTAATGCAGGCTGGGTAATAATCATGGGACCAGAGGAGGGAAGGTCAAGGTATGATGTCCCTCCATGTTTGAAGCATAAGGTACATATGTGCCCAGCTTTCCATCCCCCTCCCACTGAATTAATGTAAAGTATCCTTTATTTCCCATTAAAGAAAAACTATTCATGCTGCTATGGCAGCAGTCCATGCTCAGCCTCTTCTTCTTAAGAGAGAAAAAAAGGCTTTCGCATCAAGCCATTGTTAGGGGAGAATTCACTTTGAGGAGCATTTCAAAGCTGATCCGATTGGGGAAAGAATAATGTTAAATATTTGGTATGAAATATTTATAAGACGAGCACACGAGCAACTCACAAAGTAGCTTGGAAAATAAACATTCTTCTCTCCCAGTTTTAGCTTTATTTTTTAATGAGAGTGTAGTGTAGTGTGTGTGTGTGTATGTGTGTGTGTGTGTGTGTGTGTTCACGTGTGTAGAGGAGGACTGACTATACCTCTAGATACATATAAACACACAGGCAGACACACTTATGCACAAACGGTTGAATGGGTTGATGGGATTTAAGGCGATCTGCATCTGAATGCTGCTTCCCAAATATGGTAGCAGTAAGAGATTGCTAGGGACTGTTTTAATAATTGTGAATGAGAAAGCCCTGCACTAATGCCAATAGCAAGGGGCATCCATGGAGTATCAGAAGCAGCAGAGGCTGCTGCTGCTGCTATTCTCCAGCAACCATTTTGTTGGTTTTATTCACAGCCATCATAGGGGATCATCCACATTTCTGCCACTAGAAAGCAAGCCTCTTTGTAGTCTGACAGGGATTGACCGTCTACATCATTTTAAAAAAATGAGTGCACATAATGATAAGCCAAGAGCAGATTTGCCTATAGCCATCCAAACTTCTAAACTATTTTTTAACCTTTTCATTTCTTTAGGTTGAGGGAAAAATCTAGCTTTTTCCATGGGTCTAGCAGGGGTCTTATAAAGTGGATTGTAACTACATGTTATAATCTTTGTGGCAATAGGTAAATATGTATTTTTTAATGGCTGGCTCTTCGTGACATTTACAGTGAGGAGCACATGTTACAGACTCGGAATCAAACAAATCACATGATCTGTTTCCCTTGTAAAATAATCTTCCCCCAGAAGCAGTATTCCTTTTCCCTTTGTCTTTTTGATGTCTCGCCTCTTTGTGTACCTCACCTCTAACTCCTGTGGTCTGTTGCTATTTTTTGCAGTGATGTCTATGTCATTTAGTTTGCAAAGCGACTTGGGGCAAGGACCTTTGTCATCTTACTAGCCTATAAAACTCCATGCGCACCTATGGTGCTGTATCAATAGAGGCAGTGCTTTTGATGTGTTTGTGTTTCTCTAGGTGGTTTGCAAGAATAATGCACTGTCATTTACAAAGTGCTAGAGCAGACACGTCCAACACACTCCATACATTGCACAACACGTTTCATATGAATGGGATGAACACTGACAGACAGTCTCATTTGCTCTGTTTCTGCCAGTATGGCTGTTTTTCCTTTTGTCTTTGAGTGGAGTACATGGGGAGATGGGGAGAAGCAGGATATGAGCCGTGTCCAGCCTCTTGTTTCTTATCTCCAAGATCACCAAGAGGGAAAGCATTGTTGATGGATTTAAATCAGCTTTTCCCCCTCTTCAGGCACAACAAAAGTCTAAATCCCTTTTCAGGCCAGACTGCTCCATTTCGCTGCATGGGCTAGGCAGATTGGAAGTACGTTTGTCATTCAGTTTTACTCCCAACCTAATCAGTAGACACTGGGATGGTGGGATTTTAGTGTTCAGAGTATTGCCCTTTAATCTATGGAGTCTGCCTTTAAAAGCGGATGCTGCTGTCACTGCTACGTGCGAGCTGCTTCTGTCTGTCATCTCTGAAGACAGATACAAAAATAATGTTAACCGCGAGCATAAGCAGACGGTTTAGCAGGGATTTGAATCCAAAATGTGATGCTTCACACAGACCAACTTGATGTGGCCCAGCAGAGCCGAACCCCTTATTCTGTTATAACAAAGTGAGTTGTATAATGGAGGAAATTGTAGTGGGATTTACGGATTCTCTGTTTTAGTTCTGTTGCTGAATAGGCCTAAATGCTGAATAAACATTGGTTGCGATGAGCTATGGAAGGAGCCAAGTGGCTTGGCGGATGCAACAACAGGTTTCAAAGGTCTCTTTGGTTATGCCACTGGCTCATCAGCTTCTTCAAATTCACTGGGGTTTAGTGCTTGGTGGATAAGCTCCATCTGTGCCAGCTACAGTGGCCTTAAAGAGACATGTTATATCATTAAACAGGCGGAAAGAAGAGGCTGGCTTTGTGCTGAGTTTGTATGTGTACCTCACTGATGTTTGCATCAATTAGTTTAATCTTGTTTTGTGCCATGTACATCTGCTGAGAAATTGTATTCAAATAATTTAGTAGATTGTTTTGATTGATATATGCTGCCTATTAAATCATAGCATATTAATAACAATTGTTATCTGCATCATATTTAGATATTCCTACTTATTAAGCACTAGTAACATTAAGCACAAACAGACTGCAGCCCTGTTCACATATGCTATGTATCCTATTACTCCTCACATTTGCTGAAGAAAGCCTTTAGCTTAAGCAGATAAGAAATTTGTCCAAATCAAGTTACATTCATTTCATGACTTTGTATAAGCTATGGTAGTACCTTCATAGATTTCACAGAAGCTAAAGGGACTGACAGCTTCTGCAGGCTGCTGGGCAGTGGGGGAGGGCGACTCCACGCTCCCAGAAGGGGCAGGTACTCAGGCAGAAGGTGCAGGGCTGGGACAGCCAGCCCCTCGCAGTGCCCAGAGTGTAGCGCCCCCCCCAGCCCATTGAGTGGCGGGCACTCCAGCAGCGATTTAAAGGGCCTGCGGCTTCCTTAAAAATAAGGAAGGAACAGAACAAGTTAGAGATCTGTGACACACTGAAGAGATGCGTAACTTAAATACTAGCTGAAATGTGTAACTAGGGGAACACACTTACTGCATAAGGGAAATGTAACATCACTGCATGGAACAGCTCCTCAGACTGTAAGGTAAAAAAACAGAAAATACCGGACATTTCTCATGTCTGGTATTTCCTATTTCCCTTGGATAGAAGCCCGGTGGGGACAATTTTCCCCTGCCGTTTAAAGGCACAGCACCTTTTTTTTTTTTTTGCTTAACAACTTTGGTCTCCCCCCTTTTTTTTCTCAACAGAATTTTTTCCCGGTGTTTTTGTGTGTGTGTGTGTGGGGGGGCGGTTATTCGGTATTTTTTGTTAAACCATCTGGCAACCCTACCTCAGAGGCTGGTATCATATAGAACCTTTTTCCCGTACCCTATAATAAACCTGACTGATAATGCCTGGTGGCCTCTTAAGTATGTTTTTTTTCAACAAACCAGAGTGTTGTCCTGCAACTGACTATACAACTGATCAACAACTCAATTCTTCAGGGCAAGGACTATGTTTTACAATGTGTACGTACAACAGCAAGTAGCACAATAAGGCCCAGGTCATGACTAGGACCTCTAGATATTCCCATAATATCAGAAATAAATAAACTGATCTTTGGGTGAGCTGTGTTGCGCCAACTAGGTGGGCAGTAAAATTTCAAATCTTAGCTGCTGTTACACAAATATGGTATGGATGTGTGAAGGCCCTCTACAAAGCCACATCAGAACCTGCAGGTGTTGGATCCTGCCTGTCCTTTACTGAGATACTCAAGGGGATTAATAATAGAGCCATATTTACTAGCCTTACTTCCTTAGTGTCCTATCTGGCACATTTGGGCAATGGGAATTTCAGGTACGTGAAGTGGTTGTGAATGACCAGTTATTTTATTACATTAAATGTTAAGTAACCCCTTGCTGCTTTTTATTCAGGAACAGTGGGGAAATGCCAACCTCATGGTCAAAAGGAAAGCCACAAACATTGAATTACTCTCTGGAATACAAGCTCCCATTTTTTGAAAGATCTCAAATATAGTACAAATAAGCACATTTTCCCATAGGCAATGTATATTCTGCAAGGTGCCTACAATCCATAATTTCGATTACAGGCTTCAGGCTTGAGTCTCCCAACACTCAAATGGGTCAAGGTCTAGACATGGCCTTGAAAAAGTGACAAAATGTCTATTTTTATACACAGTGGGTGATATTGTGGCCCCCCTGAAATCAATAGCAAAATCCACCTTGACTTCAGTGGCCTAAAGGTTACACCCAATGTTTCTAAATCTCTGGGTTGTCACTCTGTTGGGTTATAGCTTGCAGCATATTAACAATGAGACACGAAGAGTGGGAGGCTAGGAAGGGAATAGTCACCAAAGAGCTCACTCTCCTTCCAAGTGGCCTGCATACATAATTGTTTAAAACAGCCAATTTAATTTTAAAACATTCCTTGCAAGCTGGGACTTCACATGACAAGATTCAACCAAGAATTATTTTTTGAAAAGCTGCTTTCAGGCATAAAACCATAAAAGGTAAGGGTTTGATATTGCAACACAAAAAAGCTCTTCTAGATGTTAGTTGGTCAAACATATTGATCAGGTTTACAGAAAGGCCAGATCTCTAGCCAACCTCTCCCCTTATTTATGGACACCAGCCATAACCTCCAGGACTGGGAGGTTTTTAGCCACATTAGCCCTCCATTAATTCAGATATCTGAGAAAGTAAAGTTAAACCCAGGAAGTATAAATCTTGACTGTTTTGAACCTGCACTGAGTACCCATAGTCCTTGGACTTCAGTGGGTGCTGAGAGTGCACTTCATTTTTCTAAACAGACCTCATTTAAAAAAACAACCCAACAACAGTGCAAGTAAAATGATACAGAAGACCAGAGATGAGTGTCAGGATGCAGTATTTCCCCCCACCCGTTTCCTGTCTGCTTTCACTGCATCTGAGTTCACACTTATTCAGATTTTGAGGACACAATAGGTAGCAATGGTAGGATGGAATTAAAACTTTTTTCAATGAAGTAAATGTCAGGAAACACTTTTATGTGATGATACAGGGCTCGACAAACTGCTGAATCTTCTTGCCTGTGGTGAGTAGATTTCAGCTGGTTGCTCCATGTGCCCCATTCACTGGTGCTTCGCACATGCGTAGTGCCAGTCTGGCTCATGCTCGGTGTGGGGCTGGCAAGTAGCTCTCACCGGGGTTTGTCAAGCCCTAATGATACTGATAATATTAGAACAGTTGCTTATTCCTGGAGACCCACAAGATTGGAAAAATCACTTGACTTATGGAAAGAACAATTCTGCATTTAACAATATTAACCAGATGATGTAGATTGTAGAAGGTCTTATCCACTTCTATTTTCTTTGGTTGAACTTTTAGCTATTTTTGTCTCATCTTCTTGCTTTCGCAGTCTCTAGAAAAGAGCTAGGTATTATTATTATTATTACTATTATTTCACTTTATTGTATTTATTACTACTCTCTTGCTGCTCTACATTACTTTTTTCTACTACTATACATGCTAATACTTACTCTGCTTTCTTCTCTATGGCTATGTCTAGACTGCAGGCTTCTTTCGAAAGAGGCTCTTTCGAAAGCATCTTTCGAAAGAGCCTCTTTCGAAAGATCGCGTCTAGACTGCAGGCGGATCTTTCGAAAGACAAATCCGCTTTTTCGAAAGAGAGCACCCAGTGAGTCTGGATGCTCTCTTTCAAAGACGGCCTCTTTACGTTGAAGAACGCCTTCTTTCGAAAGAAGAACTTTCGAAAGAAGGCGTTCTTCCTCGTAAATTGAGGTTTACCACCATCGAAAGAAAAGCCGCGTTCTTTCGAAATAATTTCGAAAGAACGCGGCTTGAGTCTGGACGCAGGGGAAGTTTTTTCGGGGAAAGGCTACTTTTCCCGAAAAAACCCCTGAGTCTGGACACGGCCCAAGTGACCACAAGAGGCAGAAAGCTCCTTGTCAGGGCTATTCCCTGCTCTCATACTCCAAGTGCAGAAGGTGGGGGCCCGCAAAAGACCTTAATACCTTGCCTTTATAGGCTCTGCTTACAAAAAAACAAAACTCCCAAGAGAAACAGATGCATTAGAACATAGGCTGTGACCATCAAGTGATTTTAAAGAACTTTGAAAAACCAGGAAGGAATACTTGAATTCCTTCCCATGGGGTACCCCAAGCTCTTCTGCCACTAGAGAACTTGAAAAAATAAACAAAAGAAAACACAGAAGACCAAACTGTGTCTTTGATAGCTGACCTCTCAGGTTAGGCAAGCACACACATAGACCCATTACCTTTCAGGACACAAGAATCAAATCATCGCCTTAAAAAAGATTATTTTATTTAAAAAAAACCCCAAGATATCCTTAATAAAACATACTTGGTTCTTAGGTGTTACAGAGCAACTGAAAGAAACAAATGTAAGCACAGAGAACATAGTATCTCTGGATACAGCTTAGATAGTGAATTGGGGAGAGAGCACATGGATTTTACACAGAGAAGCTTAACAACCAAAACAAAGAAAAATACCCTGATCACACTAAGCATACATTCCTCTCTCTACTCACGATCCATGCTGATCCATACTTCAAGGCCCAGTTCATTCCCATGCCCAATATTCCTTGTACGCATGGTAATTCTGATTACGACATCTTGCTTCCTCTAGTCCTTAACTTAGGCCTCACACGAAGGAAGAAGCAGCTAGGTATCCATATCCAATTCAAATTTCCCATTGGCTTTCCTGGCTTTCTGCCAACACCTGAACTTAACCCTATTCATCACACTCCTTTTGCCACATCCTTCATTTCCTCTCTATACCCTGCAGAAGCTCCTCTACTGCTGTCCTGTTGGACCCCGCATCTGTATGTTGGGCAGAGGCAGTACCTGGCTTACTAGCAGTGTAGAGACAGAGAAGATATGAGCCCACTGCCTTGTGAAGTTTCTCCTGCATTCTTCTACTAAGAAGTCAGTCATATACATATGCTCTCCATTTTAGTCTGTTGGTTCTCTCTCTTTCCCCATTACTTCCCTCTACACTGCCTCCATTGGAGCAACAGTACAAGCACAATAACTGGATAGTATGGAAACAGTGATGATGATGTCGCACACGGGGTTCTGACAACAGCCATGGGAGAAGCGGATGAGCTCTTATCGCATGGAAGCGAAGTACATGTCCTTAAGAATAGCAAAGAACCAGGGAAAGAGAAATGCCACAGACGTGTCCGATGAGTGTCATTGCTGCTAAACAGGATACGCTCCTAAATTATATATGAGCTTCAGCAACATTTTAATTTACTTCTGAGTCATGTCTCCTTGGCAGAACATGGCTTGCTTTTATAATTTCTTTTCCAGGATGATTCTTACTTTAAAACATTCAAGCTCTCCTCTATGGACCTGATCATAAGCATAGGTACCATCAATAGGTTGTCTGTGTGAGAATGATGCCTGCCAAGACAAAGTGTTTGAAGTTGCTTTCCAAGGATCCCAGCAGAATCCCAGCGGAGAGTGAGGAGTTAGCTTTGACAACCCCTATGCTACATAAATTACGTTCTTAGTTCTTTTTCCAGTCCAGGCTGCTGGTTATTTAGACAGATAATATAGAGAGACTTGCAAAAATTAAGCGAACAGCCAGGTTACCTCATTTTATGCTGTTTAAGTGACACAGAATCCATGGCCAGAAGGGAATGAGAGTCTATAGAGTGTATTGGGGTTGTCCTTTTTAGTGGAATCATGGAGTCTCTTTGCTGAATTTCCATTGGCCTTGCTCCTTGGTGACAGTACTTTACACCTCTATAGCATCTTCTGTCTGAGATCTCAAAGCATTTAATAAAGATAAAAAAGTGACAAATGGAACTACAGAGCGACTGGGGTGCCTAATTCCATTAGACTTTGGTGAAAATCCTATCATTAATAACTGCAATCATGTCATTATTTAAGCATCTGGGAGGAGTAAGGTTCATTCCCTGACTGATGATTGTGTTCACTAGTGCTGCCGCCCAAGGATAGTGTTGTAAATGAAGTATTGAGTTATCCTTGTGGGGGGGGGGGGGGGGAGAATTAATTTCTTTTGTAACTCAATGAACCAACAAATAAGAAACAAGGGTGTCTCTTTGTAGAGCACCATGAGAGGCAGGTCACCTGACCATGTTTGGTTTGGCAGAGCCAGAGCATTAGTATGAAATGAAGCTGCTTCAACATGTTTTCCCTTTTCCCTAAAGACACTAAGACTCCCTGGCTAGGAGGAGTGTTCCAGCACATGCAGCAGGTAAGTGTCTGCCAAATGACAAACAACCACAAACCGCCTAACAAGCACATGAGGATGGGGTGGGAATTCCAAATAGAGACAAATCTATGTCCCTCAGGGAGTCGGTATTGAGCTGATCAGTAGAAGAGATATTTCACCACTAATTAAGTCTTGATCCTTTGGCTGCACTTGAAACAGACCAGAAGTATATCATGTCGGAGAGCAGGTGCTGACTAGTTTGAAAGTGCTGGTCCATCACATCAGGTAAGGGTTTTACGTATAGTAACTCCCTTTAAAAGGGAGAATGTAGCTTGCTAAGTGATATAGATATACATCCACACTCTTTCAAGTATAATACATTATTGTCAGAGTTATAATGCCTCTGTCTTAGTTTTGTTCCCCAGAATGTTTGTAAAATTCTGCATGTGCTGCAAAAGATCTCTCTGTGTCTCATATTCTGCCCTCATTAGGTTATTTTTGTTTTTTTGTGCTGAATGAGTGCTTACAGAAAGAAGACCAGGTGCAGTTTGGAAGGCAAGAGGGGTTTCATTTTTGCACAGGACAGATTGGTAGGATCTCACGCTCACTTAGGAAATTTTGATTTTTATGGAGGATACATCTATCATTTTGTTGATACCCCCAAAAGCTACAAAACATAAGAGCAGAAAAATATGCAAAAGATCTGATGCTTAGCTCCTTCCCAAATGACAAGTTGAACCTCTCTAGTTCGGCACTCTCTGGTCGAGCAACATCCATGGTCCAGCATGATTTTAGCTGGCTGTATGTATACTTATCATGGCTGTGGCCAAGTTTCCCATGATCCTATAAAGTTTGTTTACATCAGTCCTGGCTTTCAGTATTCTGTGCTGTTGTTTTGTTCTAATTTACTCCTAAATGTCTTCTAAGAGCCCAGTAACAGCGGAAGTGTGGGTAATGCTGCTAGACATATTGACCTCCCATAGTTCCACAAATTCTCTGGTTTGGCCCTGAGGGTACCAGACTAGAGAGGATCAACCTGTATTAGAATCTTTGGTGGCTGGGTCAGGCCATAATGATAGCACATAGGGTTTCCAAGGCTTGTCAGAATGAAGAAATGCAGAGGTAAATGAAAGTGAAAAATGGTAATATTTCTGAGCATTGTTGAATCCCAGGAAGGGTATGTCTAGACTACATCCCTCTGGCAATAGAGGGATGTAAAGTAGACATACCGACATTGCAAATGAAGTGGGGATTTAAATCTCCCATGCTTCATTTGAATAAAAATGGCCACCGCGTTTTGCTGTGTCAGCAGTTTGTCAACAAAAAGTGTCTGTCAAGATGGGGATTGAGTGACAAAGAAAGCCTTTGTCGGCCGATCCCTTATGCCTTGCAAAATGAGGTTTACAGTGCAATGTCGGTATGTCTAATTTACATCCCTCTATTGCCAGAGGGATGTAGTCTAGACATACCCAAAGAGTTTGGGCTAAGGTTTGTATCACATTTTACCATATGTGAAAATCATACACACACTTTCAGTGCAAATGATCTTTATTCTAGAGTAAAGGAAAACAGCAAACCAGAACGGAACAAAAGGAATGCTCCACATAATTGTGCAGCATGATTGCCCTCTGATAGGAGTGCCTGGGTACTGCAACCTCTCTTGCAGGCATGAAGATCCCACCATTGCCAATTCCAAGTGCTTACAATCACAAGATTAAATCAAAGTTTAATTTTAAATCAATGTTTCTTTCTATTTAATAACAACAGAAGAATGGCCATAGTGGGCAGACCATTGGTCCACCTAACCCATTGTCCTGTCTTCTGACAATGGCCAATGGCAGGTGCTTCACAGGAGATGAACAGAGCAGGGCAATTTATCGAGATTCACCTCTGTGGCCAGTTCCAGATTCTGGCAGTGAGAGGGCTAGGCACACTCAGGGTATGTCTACATTGCAGTTTTTCCAGAAAAACGGACGTTTTTCAAGGAAAACCATACTTCAATTCCGTTCTTTCGACAAAGTTGAAAGAATGCAGGGGTTTTTCTGACAGCGGTAAATCTCTTTCTATGAGGTAGAGCTGTTTCAGAAAAAGGCATGTGTGAACGGGGAAGAGGGTTTTTTTTTCGAAAGAAGAGGCCTCCAGGAAAAAGCACAGGTGCCCAGGTGGCCACTCCTTCCACAGCAATCAGAACTTAAATGCGAGATAGCATCCAATGAATGTGGACACTAGCTTTCAAAAAAGATGCATCCAATGAATGTGGACGCTGTCTTTCGCTTTTTCATTGTGCTTTTGCTATGTAGATGCTCTCTTTCGAAAGCAGTTTTTCCGGAAGATCTCTTCTGGAAAAGCTTCTTCCAAAAGAAGCCTACAGTCTAGACATAGCCTCAGAGCATGGAGATGCATCCATGACTATTTTGGCTATTGGACCTATCCTCCGTTAACTCATCTAATTCCATTTTGAAACTAGACGTAAGTTTGGCCTTGACAGTATCCCCTGGCAATGAGTTCCAGAGGCCGGCTGTGCATTGTGTGAAGAAGTACTTCCTTCTGTTTGTTTCAAACCTGATGCTTATAATGATGACCTGTCATTCTTTTGTTACATAAAGAGGGAGATAATACTTTCCTATTAACTTTCTACGTGTGGTTCATGATTATAGAGACCTCTATCATATCCCTCCCTAGACAACTCTTTTCTAAACTGAAAGAGCTTCTCTTTTTATCTCTCTTGCTATGGAAGCTGTTCTATATCCCTGATAATTCTTATTGCCCTTCTCTGTATCTTTTCCAGTTCTAATTTATGGTTTTTGAGATAGAGCAACCAGAGTGGTACATAGTATTCAAAATGTGGGCACACCATGGATTTATATATATTGGCATTCTGATATTTTCTGTCTTACCGTCTTATCCCTTACCTAATGGCTCCTAGCAATCTGTTAGCTCTTTTGACTACTGCTACAGAAAACTTCACACAACGACTCTAAGATCTGTTTCTTGAATAGCTAATTTAGCCCACCTTATTTCATGTATATAGTTGAGATTATGTTTTCCAATGTGTATTGCTTTGCACTTAACAATATTGGATTTCATCTGCCATTTTGTTGCCCAGTCACCCAGTTTTGTGAGATCCCTTTGTAACTCTTTGCATTCAGTTTTAGACTTAGCTACCTCCATTTGTCTTCATTTACTTCAGTTGTAGCAGCGATTCTCACATAAATAAATGGGGATTTAAGAAAAGCACTAAACATCACAAATCTCATGTCATAATTCTGAGACCTGTCAATGTTGAACTGTGCAGTAAACAGAAAACAGCATTTTTGAAGTTATATATGTATATGAGATCAAAAATTCCAACATCTCTTTCTTTATCCTACCAGTTCACTCAGGGACATTATGGCTGTGTCTACATTGGCACCCTTTTCCGGAAAAGGGATACTAATGAGACACTTCGGAATTGCAAATGCCGCGGGGGATTTAAATATCCCCCGCGGCATTTGCATGAACATGGCTGCCGCTTTTTTCCGGCTCGGGGTTTTGCCAGAGAAAAACGCCAGTCTAGACGGGATCTTGCGGAAAATAAGCCCTTTTCCAGAAGATCCCTTATTCCTACTTTCAAGCCCTTTTCCGGAAGATCCCTTATTCCTACTTTCATGTACACATCCTGCTGCACCTTCTCTCTCCAAGGAAAACAAATTAAGTTAAATTAAAACAAAACTATATTAACCCTTCTCTCCCTCATAAGTACATGTTACAACCCATCCATGGGCTTAAATTGCAGCATGAAGGCTTAGGATGGACATTAGGAAAAAAAGTCCTATCAGGGTGGTTAAGCACTGGAATAAATTGTCTCGGGAGGTTGTGGAATCTCCTCCATTGAAAATTTTTAAGAGCAGGTTAGACAAACATCTTTCAGGGGTAATCTAAATGGTGTTTGGTCCTCCATGAGTACAGGGGACTGGACTTGATGACCTCTTGAGGTCTCTTCTTGTTCTGTGATCCTATGAAAATAATGTTTATTTCCAATGATTTCCAAATGCTTTATAAACTTTGTATGTATTTTTCAAATCTCCCATCTTATAAGTATGTAGCATAAGCTACGTATTACAAATGAGGAAAACTAAGACACAGATTTGGGAAGTGACGCATACAAGGTAGCCTGGGGTGTATGTGGCAGTGCTGGGCTTCCAGCTTTCGTAATTTGTAGTCCTGAGTCGTAATTACAAGGCTTTTCTTTTACTCTTCAGTAACATTTAAAAGTCAAATGTTTTCTGGTTTTCTAGAAATGAACAGGAGAGGGACTCTTTCCAAATTGGTGCAGTGCTGTTCAAAGGAACAGTATGGTCTGTATTTATTTAACAAGTGAATCTAGCTGTTTTGTCATTGTTAAATACCATGTTAATTTCACAAGCCAGCTTTTGAAAAGTCACTCAACATTCACTTTGGAAAAGTTACTCGTGTTTTGGCAGAGAAAGGAAAATTTGAAAGTTGCAGGACTTCAGAAATCGGTGCATGAAAAATATTTATGGAATATGGAAGAGTATAAACATTGGGGATAACATGAGGTGACAGTGTGTGTGAGGCCCTTTGAGGTCCCCTGGTGGAGAAAAGTCTCAGGAAAGGTGTTGTAGAGGTAAGTCCTCCTGACAGCCTTGAACAGCTGTGGGGAAGCAGCCAATCAGAGTACAGCAGACTCACATAAAAGGAACTGCCGGACAAAGCAGAGTCAGTGGCTGACTGGGGTCAGAGGTGCAAGGGAGGTACTCCTGGCTGACTGCAGGAACTCAAGCAAGACTTCAGACCTGAACTAAAGGTGAAGATAAAGGTGAAGGGAATGCAGGGAATTTGACTAGGGATGAGTATCTGCAGAGTTTAAAGAGATGCAGCAGTAGGTGACTGCTACTTATAGGTTTCCGGGTTGGGACCTGGAGTACTGGGTGGACCCGGGTCCCCCTGTCACCAGTCACATGTGGAGTGGCCTAGGCCCTGAAAAGGGGGAGTTTAACCAAGCTGAGAGAAGGAACTAAAGACTTTGAAGAGATTCAGCATTTGTGGAATTTGGTAATCCTCCCCCCACAGAACTGAGAGAGGTACTCAGCTGGAGAACTGGGATCAGTTTAAGAAAGATCATTTGAAACCTAGCTCAGACAGGGACAAAAAATTCCAGTAGAGAGGGCTAAAGATACTAACTGAGGGCATTAGGATAGTCCTGTAGTAGTGATTGAGGACGAGCCTAGAGACAAGCCTACAAACAGTCCTTATCCCAACATGCAGAACGATATCAAAGCCTACAGCAATTTACTGCTGGTCAGTCTTAGGTGCAGCAGCAGCTCTAGGAGTGGCTGGTGAGTTCCTTGATAGGGAGTGGTGACTGGATGATGGGTATGGGGCTGTGCAGAATGGGCCTCGCAGATGTGCCAATACCTTTTTGTTCATAGAATCATAGAATAGAATCATAGAATAATAGGACTGGAAGGGACCTCAAGAGGTCATCGAGTCCAGCCCCCCGCCCTCAAGGCAGGACCAAGCTCCGTCTACACCATCCCTGACAGATGTCTATCTAACCTGTTCTTAAATATCTCCAGAGAGGGAGATTCCATCACCTCCCTTGGCAATTTATTCCAATATTTGACCACCCTGACAGGAATTTTTTCCTAATGTCCAATCTAAACCTCCCTTGCTGCACTTTAAGCCTATTACTCCTTGTCCTGTCCTCAGAAACCAAGAGGAACAAATTTTCTCCTTCCTCCTTGTGACACCCTTTTAGATATTTGAAAACCGCTATCATGTCCCCCCTTAATCTTCTTTTTTCCAAACTAAACAAGCCCAGTTCATGAAGCCTGGCTTCATAGGTCATGTTCTCTAAACCTTTAATCATTCTTGTCGCTCTTCTCTGTACCCTTTCCAATTTCTCCACATCTTTCTTGAAATGTGGTGCCCAGAACTGGACACAGTACTCCAGCTGAGGCCTAACTAGTGCAGAGTAGAGCGGCAGAATGACTTCACGAGTTTTGCTTACAACACACCTGTTGATACAACCTAGAATCATATTTGCTTTTTTTGCAACAGCATCACACTGTTGACTCATATTCAACTTGTGGTCCACTATGACCCCTAGATCTCTTTCCGCCATGCTCCTTCCTAGACAGTCGCTTCCCATCTTGTATGTATGGAACTGATTGTTCCTTCCTAAGTGGAGCACTCTGCATTTCTCCTTATTAAACCTCATCCTGTTTACCTCTGACCATTTCTCTAACTTGCTAAGGTCATTTTGAATTATGTCCCTATCCTCCAAAGAAGTTGCAACCCCACCCAGTTTGGTATCATCTGCAAACTTAATAAGAGTACTCTCTATCCCAATATCTACATCATTGATGAAGATATTGAATAGTACGGGTCCCAAAACAGACCCTTGAGGAACTCCACTTGTTATCCCTTTCCAGCAGGATTTAGAACCGTTAACAACAACTCTCTGACTACGGTTATCCAGCCAATTATGCACCCACCTTATCGTGGCCCTATCTAAGTTATATTTGCCTAGTTTATCAATAAGAATATCATGCGAGACCGTATCAAATGCCTTACTAAAGTCTAGGTATATGACATCCACCGCTTCTCCCTTATCCACAAGGCTCGTTATCTTTTCAAAGAAAGCTATCAGATTAGTTTGGCATGACTTGTTCTTCACAAACCCATGCTGGCTATTCCCTATCACTTTATTACTTTCCAAGTGTTTGCATACGATTTCCTTAATTACCTGCTCCATTATCTTCCCTGGGACAGACGTTAAACTGACCGGTCTATAATTTCCTGGGTTGTTCTTATTCCCCTTTTTATAGATGGGCACAATATTTGCCCTTTTCCAGTCTTCTGGAATCTCCCCTGTCTGCCATGATTTTTCAAAGATCATAGCTAAAGGCTCAGATACCTCCTCTATCAGCTCCTTGAGTATCCTGGGATGCATTTCATCAGGACCTGGTGACTTGCTGACATCTAACTTTCCTAAGTGATTTTTAACTTGTTCTTTGTGTATCCTATCTTCTAAACTTACCCTCTCTCTGCTTGTATTCACTACGTTAGGCACACCTCCAGACTTCTCGGTGAAGACCGAAACAAAGAAGTCATTGAGCATCTCCGCCATTTCCAAGTTCCCTGTTACTGCTTCTCCCTCCTCGCTAAGCAGTGGGCCTACCCTGTCCTTGGTCTTCCTCTTGCTTTTAATGTATTTATAAAAGGTCTTCTTGTTTCCCTTTATGCCTGTAGCTAGTTTGATCTCATTTTGTGCCTTTGCCTTTCTAATCTTGCCCCTGCATTCCCGTGTTGCTTGCCTATATTCATCCTTTGTTAGTTGTCCTAGTTTCCATTTTTTATATGACTCCTTTTTTATTTTGAGATCATGCAAGATCTCCTTGTTAAGCCAAGCTGGTCTTTTGCCATATTTTCTATCTTTCCTACACAGCGGAATTGTTTGCTTTTGGGCCCTTAACAACGTCCCTTTGAAATACTTCCAACTCTCCTCAGTTGTTTTTCCCTTCAGTCTTGCTTCCCATGGGACCTTACCTACAAGTTCTCTGAGCTTATCAAAATCTGCCTTCCTGAAATCCATAACCTCAATTGTGGTGGTCTCCCTTCTACCTTTCCTTAAGATCATGAACTCTATTATTTCGTGATCACTGTCCCCTATACTGTCTTCCACTTTCAAGTTCTCAACTAGTTCCTCCCTATTTGTTAAAACCAAATCCAGAACAGCTTCTCCTCTGGTAGCTTTTTCAACCTTCTGAAACAGAAAGTTGTCTCCAATGCAGTCCAGAAACTTATTGGATAGCCTGTGCCTCGCTGTGTTAGTTTCCCAACATATGTCTGGATAGTTGAAGTCCCCCATCACCACCAAATCTTGGGCTTTGGATAGTTTTGTTAATTGTTTAAAAAAGGCCTCATCCACCTCTTCCACCTGGCTAGGTGGCCTGTAGTAGACTCCTAGCATGATATCACCCTCGTTTTTTACCCCTTTTAGCTTAACCCAGAGACTCTCTACACAGCTATCTCCTACATTCATCTCCACTTCAGTCCAAGTGTGTACATTTTTAATATACAAGGCAAGAGGGTTCAGGAGAGGGCTGGGAAAGTGTGTGGGCCCCCAACTCTCTGGAGAATCTCACACTGCATATGAGTCTGATTGCTGAACAAGCGGTGGATGATTATACCATAAAGGCAGATGTTTTAGATTGGATGGGTCAGTGGACAGAATCATACAAGCAGAAGTTTGGAGCAGCAAGGTGGTCAGAAGGGGAAAGACCTAGGGCCTTTGCACAGAAATTATGTGATTTGGCCAGTTCGTGGCTGAGACAAGATGACTGAGGAGCTGGGAAGATTAGGGACTCCATTATTTTGCAGCATGTGTTGCAGAGTCTCCCCAAGGTCACTAAGGTTTGGGTATGAAGGCAGCAACCTACTACTTTAGAAGCTGCCATTAAATTCACCGAGGAATTTGTGGATGCTGGTATCCGTAGTAAAGAACCTGTCCATTTAAAGGATGAAACACGGGAAGAAAAGGTGCTGAACTACTGACTTATATATTTGGAATATACATTCAGGTCAAGCCAAGCTACAGCATCCTTATCAATGATATTAAAGGCATGAAGACCTCCAGGAAGTTGTGTCATTTTGTAGTCCTCACCAATATGTGTTCATGGTTTGTGGCTGCCCACATTGACCTAATGAACTGTCTGTAAAATTCCACTGAAATCCCACTTCAGCGCTAATTCCATGTCTGGTATGACTGTGAGGCTGCAGGAGAAGAAAAGACAGGAGAGGAAGGAGATGAACACACTTCATAAGCAGGGGAGAAATCTGATAGTAAAAAAGGTTGACCATAACGTGAAGGCGAGAGGGCAGAAACAGAGATGTGGGTGTTACCCTCCACTGAATACATCCTTTGTGGGTAGAAGATGGAAAAATGTTCTACAGGAGTTTTAGAGAGCCAGTTTAAAGAAACATTGTTCATGGGATGGTGCTAGAGCCCCTAAAGGCAAGCCAGTGCCTGAGGTAGGAGATCCTGGTAGGAAACAAACAGGCGTAGTGGTGGTGGTGTGTTACCTATGGGAGTAACCTAGGGTTGGCTAACCACTCCATGCCCTTTGTAATGCCCCTGCAAGGCCAAGTTGGGAGATAATTGATTAGGATTAGCAATTAACCAGTTAACAAAGTGATTCAGTGCATCAACTGGGAACTGTTAACGGGAACTCAGGAAGGAGAGAGAGTCTGGAAGAAAAGGAAAAGAAGTGTAGGATCTCAGAAAGGGGAGACCTCATGCCTTGCACCAAGGAGGTATGCTGGAGCTTGGGTAAAGCATTGTGGTGATGGGGTATGTAATACACTGTGGTGAATTTACATAAGAGTACCTGAAGGTTGCTTGCAAAGAGAAATCCAGACCGAGGGAGCACACTCAGTAACAGATCCAGAGTTCCCTTTTCAAAAGTTGCTCATATAGACTGAGCCTAAATTTTCCAGTGGAACAGATTTCCATTGAAAAAAGCTGATTTGGCAAAATCAAACTGTTCCAAGGGAGTGTATTGATTTCATTGAATTTGTTGATGAAAAATTAGCAGAATGAAACATTTGGACTTTATTGTTTTGACTTAGGAGTGTGTGTGCCTCAGAGCCTACCAGTGGAAGAGAATTGTACATGGTAAAGGTCACTCCATTGTTCTCAAACCGGTAGTATCAAAGGCCCTTGACTTTAGCAAAGATTTTGATATGGTCTCCCACAATATTCTAGCCAGCAAGTTAAGGAAGAATGGATTGGATAAATGGACTGTAAGGTGGATAGAAAGCTGGCTAGATTGTCGGATCCAACGCGTAGTGATCAATGGCTCGATCTCAGATTGGTGGTTGGCTTCAAGTGAAGTGCCCCAAGGATTGGTTCTAGGGCCCATTTTGTTCAACATCTTTATTAATGACCTGGATAAGGGGATGGATTGCACCTTCAGCAAGTTTGCGGATGACACTAAGCTAGGGGGAAGAGGTAGATATGTTGGAGGGCAGGGATAGGGTCCAGAGTGATCTAGACAAATTAGAGGATTGGGCCAAAATAAATCTGATGAGGTTCAACAAGGAGAAGTGCAGAGTCCTGCACTTAGGATGGAAGAATCCCAAGCATTGTTACAGTCTGGGAACTGACTGGCTAAGTAGCAGTTCAGCAGAAAAAGACCTGGGGATTACAGTGGATGAGAAGCTGGATTTGAGTCAACAGTGTGCCCTTGTCATCAAGAAGGCTAATGGCATATTAGGGTGCATTAGGAGGAGCATTGCCAGCAGATCTAGAGAAGTGATTATTCCCCTTGATTCGGCATTGGTGAGGCCACATCTGGAGTATTGCATCCAATTCTGGGCCTCCACTACAGAGAAAGTCCAGCAGAGGGCAATCAAAATGATTAGGTGGCTGAAGAACATGACCTATGAGGAGAGGCTGAGGGATTTGGGCTTATTTAGTCTGCAGAAGAGACGAGTGAGGGAGGATTTGATAGCAGCCTTCAACTTCCTGAAGAGAGGTTCCAAAGAGGATGGAGAGAGGCTGTTCTCAGTAGTGACGGATGGCAGAACAAGGAGCAGTGGTCTCAAGTTACAGTGGAGGTGGGCTAGGTTGGATATTAGGAAAAACTATTTCACTAGGAGGGTGTTGAAGTATTGGAATGGGTAACCTAGGGAGGTGGTGGAATCTCCATCCCTAGAGGTTTTTAAGTCTTGGCTTGACAAAGCCCTGGCTGGGATGATTTAGTTGGGGTTGGTCCTGCTTTGGGCGGGTGGCTGGACATGTTGACCTCCTGAGGTCTCTTCCAGCCCTAGGGGATTCTATGATTCTATGACCTGAGCTCACCCCATGGGACACCGACAGTTAACACAGAACTATCCATTCCATTTTTAATGACCATCATTCACTTTACATTGAAATACTCAATGTGGTCATCACAGCCAAGTTGGTTCCTTTTACCTGTGGCCAATTTGCTGAGGGCGAAGCTCCTCACTCTGGTACTGCCTGGTCCAGGAGTGCGCTGCTTGAGTTCCTTGTGCCTGAGGGGAGATCATTGTGTGTAGGCTAAGCCATGGCACTCCCACAGTCCCCTCACATTCTCAATGCACCCAAAGGAACTTGCCACTCTCCCAGTTTATAGTGTGGGATGAGAACAAACCCAGCGCCGGTGTCTACATTATAATCACATCCTCCCCCAGGATGACAGACAAGCACATGCCTGCAGGAAATTTCTCTTTTTAACCAGCATTTTTATTGCAAAGGCCCATACTGCATCAATAGTGCAATGCTCATAGCAAAGTCAATGAGGCAGCATTAATAATAAATGGTTTCATGAATTTGAAATAATAGGGCTGTGTGTATAGACAGAGTTTACATACACACACGAGTCCCTAACAACAGAGCAGTGCTTTTAAGACATTACTGGTAGGTTGGCAAAGCATCATTAATTAGGAATAAAAATGCATGCAGTGCACTTAAGTTTAGTACTTCCGGATTACACAACATACATTTCTTCTTATAGTGGTGGTAACAATGCAGAATTATACTGAGGTGGAGGCCTTGAGCAGTCTGGAAAGGCACCACCAACCTCATCCACAAGCTCAGGCATACACAGTGCCTGCATGGGGTCCAGTTGGTCTAGAGGCACATGTGCACTGAACTTAGATAAACTTTTGGCTACAGCCTGAGGACAGAGCAGAGAAGCGGGCAAATATACTTCACCAACTGGACTTTGCAGTGCTAGGGCTGCTGGCTGGAGTAGTCTGTTCACTTTTACACTTTTTGTTTTCTGGTTTGTCAGCACAGTTTCCAAGCCTTTTTCATCTAGGAGCATTTAAGGTTTGTCTGGATATTGCAAGGGAGAGCTGCTTTGGTCAGAACACCTGGATATACTCTTCCCTGTGCCACTCCACCAGAACCGCTGAGGGGGATCATTGTGGAAAACAGCTTGCCTGTATAATTTCCAGGTCTCTTGATCAGCTCCTTCCTCTGCCACTCTGGGATCTGTCTCATGGATAAATCCTTAGGGATCACAACTGCCTGAAATAGGTGCAGCCATTATTACTAAACAGTATCCTTTTATATACCACATCAACCCCCTCCTTGAGCTGCTCCCCGTAAATGGCTTCTCAAAGAATGCCAGTGTACTCACCTGCCTATAGGGTTTAAGACTCATGATGCTCTTGTAATTCTGAGGTGGTGCACTGTGCACATATGTGTGAGGTGGGGAAATCTGAGGAGCTACTTCAGTGATCTGTTGCAAAACACCAGCCCCTACCCAACCTACCATTGTGCCATGTTTCTTCATCTCACCTCAGTAGGAGGGATCCTTAGAAGAGTCTGATTTACACCTGGAGAGCCTCAGCTCACTCTCAGGGCCAAAAGGAAGTGCACAAAGGTGGACATGTTCTCAGAGAGAGGACAGGGCTCCAGGAAAAATGCAGAGGATGCTAGGGAGTGGGATGAATGGCTGCTGGAAGAGAGGAGGAAGGACAGAGAGATGCAGAAAGACATACCGCAGCTACCAGAGCTGCAGACCAATTAATTGTTAACTAGGATGTACCCAGGACACCACAGCTGCAGTTCTGTCCACTTCAAAGCCTGGACAGTATTGGCTACTGACAGGGATGATGTGCTCCCCTCTCCTCAAGCCCCTGTGCCCCAGGTCATGTTTTATTGCACTGTACTCCAGGAAACAGAAAAAACAGCTTGGATTGTAAGTCCTGTCATCTGCGATGTGCTGACAGCCAGTCTGCATGTCGGGTGACATAGTGATGCTATAGAGAATCAGCATGGCCTCCCGCTGACTCGGAAGGGGAACCACTCCCTAAGCAGGGCTGGGACTATAAAAGCAAGGGATGAGAACTTAGAGCCCAGAGGGTGAGCAAGCCAGATGCTCTTTCCAGGAGCCTCAAAAGGAAGGCACGGCTGCCCCACCTTGGAAGGGATGACTGGGTTGGACCGTCTGAGCCGTTGCCAGACCCCAAAGATGGGCCAAGGCCACCCTGACCACTGCCGGATGCAGAAGTTTGACTGATATGGCCAGGGCCCCTACTGGGCCCCGGAGATTGGGCTGCACCATTGGGACTGCTGAGTGACCCAGACCCGGAGCCCATGGACACACTGCCAGTGCTGGCATCCCCAGCAGACCCTGAGGAGCAGTGGTTGAGCCAAGTAGCCCCATAGGGGAAAATGGCCCAGGGAAAGCTGACCCAGGAGTGGCTGAGGAAATGGAAGTCAGTTGGGCAGCACGTTGCGGCCAGGATCCATACTGACCCACTGACCTGGTTGGCATATTGCGGCCAGGAACCCCGCTGACCCAGTGGCAGCCTGCAATGCCACTGTGAGGGCCCTGGGCTGGGATGCAGTGGAGCAGGAGGGTCTGCATCCCCCCTTCTACCTTTCCCCTTGGGTGGCAGATTCCCCCTGTACAGAGAAAACCCCTGCACTTGTTGGTTCTCTGCCAGATCAAGAAAACCCAACCCCGCCTCAGCCTGCCGACCGGCCTGAGCATAGAACCGTTTAAACTGCCTAGACTATTTTCCTGCCTGGTCTGCCCTAACCAAGGGATGGGCCTTATAAATGGCGTCTCAGCCTTCAGAGAGGCTTGAGTCCCTGAACTGCTTAAACTGTTTGCTTGTTGCCCCGCCCTGACCAGGGATGTGGCCTCTGTAAACTGCTGCTCTGCCTGCAGTCAGGCCGGAGCCCGCTAATTTATGCTACTGGTAGCTTGTTTGCAGTCCCACCCTAAGTAAGGGTCCGGACCTATAGACAGCCACTCAACCTGCAGACAGGCCTGGGCCTTACTTGCTAAATTGTTTACAGGCTGCTTTGTGTTGTTCTACCCTGGTCAAGGGTTAAACTTCACTGACTGCGGCTCAGCCTATGGCCTGAGCCCCCTTACCTGTTTAGAACCTCACCCTAAGCTAGGGCTGGGACAGTAAAATCACTATTTAGCTGGGCATTGTAGCGAGTCAGCGTGGCCTTCCACTGACCTGGACCATTACAGATGCACACAAAGTGTCGCTGGTTGAGCCAAAGTTGCTTGTAAGTGGCTGCCTCTCTTTTGTGGTGCCTGGCTTATTGTGTGGCTGTACAGAATGTGTTATCTGAAAGCTGGTGCACCTTTATTGGTTCTGGTGATTGCTAACATGGCAGAGCTGCCTACAGAACTAACTAGTAGTCCGTATGGGCAGAAAGAGTTCTGTAGCCCAGTAACTCAAGTACTTCAAAGTCCATAATCCATATAAACTACAGAAGCAAAGGCCTTTGCTCAGTCACTAAGTAGCCTTATGACTGCTCACTCTCAATCTTCTGTACTCCAGTCAAATATTCCTTCAAATCCATTGATTAATGTATGTTACAGAACAAAACAAAAACCAAAATCCACAGGCTCAAGCAGTTCACAAATGCAATGCGCCACCAGTTGGGCTTGGACAGCGGGAAATAGCCTGCCAGGGTTTCCGTGGGTATATCTGCACTAGACCAGGAAGGGCTAAATTCTAGCTCATGGCAACATATCCCCACTCGCTGTGAGCCAGCACACTAGACTTAGGAATATAGCTGTTGGAGCTAGCAGGGTATGTCTGCCTGAGCTGTGGATTACAGCTTCCAGTCTAGAACAGACATGCCCATAGAAACACTGGCAGCCTATTGCTCCCTTTCTAAGTAAGGGTATGTCTACACTACCCTCCTAGTTCGAACTAGGAGGGTAATGTAGGCATACCGCACTTGCAAATGAAGCCCGGGATTTGAATTTCCTGGGCTTCATTTGCATAAGCAGGGAGCCGCCATTTTTAAAACCCCGCTGGTTCGAACCCCGTGCAGCGCGGCTACACGGGGCTCGAACTAGGTAGTTCAGACTAGGCTTCCTATTCCGAACTACTGGTACACCTCGTTACACCTCGTACCGGTGTCTACATTTGTACATCTTGGGTATTTATTGATTTGAGTAGATGTATTATGTAGATGAAGCACAGTTATTGAGGCAAAGGGTTTCATTGGTTGTTTTATTCCTAGGTTTGAGTCTGGAGCTTTTGAGTTATATAGTTTTTCATAGTATTTTACACATTCGTTTCAAAGAGTGTATATTGTCATTTGAACTTCACGTTTCTAGCTGCTGGAACTGGTCTTTTTTTCAGGGGAGCCAGCAAGTAATTGTAGCAGAGCTCAACACTGAGCTGAGTGCTTTCAAAAATCCTCCTCTAAAAGTTTACCCAAGAGCAATTCACCTTCTCTAGACAGTTTTTTCAGAGTTTACTACAGAAAATGTCTACAGAGATTCATCTGATTTTTTTTAAAACTCATATCCTAGAAACAGAAACAAAACACCCACATAGTGTAAAGTGCTGATATTTCTGGAAGAGAGAATTCTTATGGCCCATTTGAATGTTGCTTTTCAATATGGCCATTACTCTGTGTACTAAAAGCCTTGCAAACAAACTACTTCCACTTGGACTGACAGAACCTTCAGGTTCAGTGGGAGATAGTTTGTAACAGGGCGATCTGTCCTCTTCAAGGACAACGGGCATCTGATTTGGCCAACTTGATACCAAGGCATGGCCCCTTTCAGAACAGGTGCTCAGGAAGAATTAGTAGCTCAAACTGAAAATGGTGCCTTTGGGGCCAGTGAGAGCTTTATTTTTGGAGCATGATTAAAGCCTTGTGGTTTAGGGGGAGAGGCAATGAGACACTTTCAGAGAGAATTGTCCCTGGAGTCGAATGGAAGCATGGAGAGCTGAGGAAGCCTGCTAGAAATGAAGCACAGCCTCTTGCGGGAGGGTGGCTGCAGTGACCATTCTCCTTTGGAGGGGAGAAGATTGAAGGCAAAGTTGGCGCTAAATAGACTTCTCCTGAAAAGCCAGTACAGAGTCAGAAGGGTTGGGAAGGAAAGAGAGTGACTCAGGGTTTGAGTTTCAGGGCCCAGTTTAGAGTTCCCACAACGTGGAGCCCATAGTAGGGTTATGTGTGTGGGGGTTTCCCCTCTCCTGCCCCCTCTTGAAGTGATACAGTGAATCCTGTGAACAGGAGGATGGAAAACTGAACAGAGCTCAGAGGCACAAGAGCAAAGCCCAAGGAAGGGCAGGGTTGGAAGAAGTGTAGACAAAAAGGCGGATCCTCAGGAAGGAAGGACAGTGCCTAGAGAGGCTCCAGGAGAAGAGCTGATTTTGTGCTTGTTTGGACTTTGGAACTAGAAGGGGTGGACTTTTGTGCCTTGACTGGCGGTCCAAGTCACCTCAGCAACTGTACTGTGAGAAAGATGGAGAGACTCATCACAGGTAAGGAGAAACTGAGGCAAGGTGCCTGCTGTCCTGAGAAGTGATGTGCTTTGGGACTGCACTCTGCCCCTCAGGCGTTGAACCGTGTCTCTGAGGGAAACACAGGAAGTATTACCTATTAAAAAGAGTTCTAGACAGAATGGTATAAAGTCATTAGTACGGTGTTGGGAGAAAGTGGATATGGAAATAATGAAGGGGATCTCCTCCAGGCTCTGTGTTGTTATTCTTTAATGGCTGCGGTATCCTCACTTCTATACTACAGCTGCATAGCAGGGCTGTCATGTCAGTGGGATTAGCTTTATGGTTTGTGGCTTATATAACACACACATAACCTTTTACTGAACAATAGAAAAGTTGCCTGGTAGCTGCACGTGAGTCATGAAGCGCTGACACCAACACTTACCTACCCTACCAGTAGATATGTCACAGAATAAACTGAGACAAAGGTCTTCCATTAGAAATCTCCACAACTAGGCAAGCCCCCTTCCAACAGCCACTCTTTACGTGGATTTGCAATTAAAATGGATTTGTGGTGTCGATTCTTTCTTTGTCCCACAACTGCCTCAGCACAAAGGGACCACAAGCCCCATGAACCACTAGAGAGTCCCTGGGTGGCACAGAGCTCAAATATCAGTTCTACCCCCTCGTGTCCACACCTACCCCCCCTCCTGGCCCTGACAAAGGATAGCTTTCCCTTGGTATTCCAGCTATTCCCCTTGTGCAGGGGCAGATGACCGTTTTGCAGGGCCCCGGGCAGTATAATTCCATGGGCCCCCCCCTTTGCCATAGCGCATGCGCAGTGACGCCATGCGCATGCGCAGCGGCGCCACGGCGCATGCGCGGGGCTTTCTGAAGCGCGGGGCCCGGGGCGGCCACCCCGTTCGCCCTGCCCTATATCCGCCCCTGCCCTTGTGAGAATGTCCTCTTGGGGCCAGAGACATAGTTCAAGTCACAGACTCCGGAATGCTGTTCTAGTTTGTGCCAGCAGGTCTTCTTTCCCTCTCTGGTTCCAACCCTTTCCTTGGTTTCATACTAATACCAAGCCAAGGATGAACAAACCAAGCCAATAGATGTATCCAGGGGTTGGCTCCTTTTTAACCTCCATGTTCTAACTCCCCTGCCCTCAGGATTAATATACTTCATCTCCAAAACATGGCAAACTTCCAGCTCCTTGGGAGCTTGTGTCCACACACTTGAGGTTGGAGCTACCAACTGTCAGCAACAGCAGCCCTACGCCTTGGGAATGGTTACAACCAATATCTTTGAAGTCCTAAACCCCTCAGTTATCTCCTATTGCACAGTGCTTGTGATACATGAGTCCATTTCATGCAGCTGTCATCACTGAAGTCAGCAGGCAGTTGGAAACATATCGGCTACCCCAGTGAAAGAGACGAGAGCTTAACAAAATGTTCATCTTCAGTTCAGTTATTTGGATGCTACTTAAAAATAAGATTCCCAGCACCTTTTCCCTATAAAGCCAATGACTTTCCTTTCCTTTCCTTTCCTTTCCTTTCCTTTCCTTTCCTTTCCTTTCCTTTCCTTTCCTTTCCGTAAATAGATAAATAAGAAGAAGAACTTAGGCATCTGCCAAGGATTTGGGCAATGGTGAAAGAGGTTCGTACAAGTTAGAACCAAAGCTGTGGATCAATACTGGGACTGATTCATTCACCTCTCGTAGAAGGCAGTTTTAGCTAATGAGCTAGGTGAGCTGCTTCATGCCTTCTTGTTGTTGCCTTCAAAACAGCCATTGACTCCTCCGCAAGCCACAGGCTCAGAAATTAGCTGTTGAACATATGCTATAGGAAGCCAATACCCAGACAGCTGAACCAGTGAATGCGAGCAGTAGATTTTTAAAAAAATGTCCTCACACTGAGCCAAATTCAGCTCCAGAGTAAGGGCAACTACCACTGAAGTCAAGTCCACATCTGGCACTGAAGCCAGAGTCCAGATTCTTGTCTCACACCAGTATATCTCCACTGACATCAGTGAAATTATGCCTGATTTACACCAAAATAAGCAAGAAGAGAATGGAGCCCTGTTGCCAGTTGCACCCACTTGCTCCTGGGCTTAATTTGCCCCAGTGTCTTTCTTTATTACAAAATAAATATGCCAGCTGTAGCAACAGACTTTGGCACCTGCATTTCCCCCACCTGTGGGCCTCATCGCTCTGAAAATCATTTTATCTACCGCAGCAAGAGAACACATTCCCTCAAAGGAGAGTTCTCAGAATCACAAATGCTCCTCTGCACAAAACAGACATGTCATTTGCATTAACTGTGCAAGTATTTCAAAGCTTTGCTCTCTGGGTTTATTTGTCTGTTACTATAAACTCTACATTCCGGAGAATTTGCTCCCAACTTCTGGCATGAGTTTGATGCTCATTGCATAGCAAAACTGTTGACAATAGAGGTCCACATGAGAAAATCTGCTTATGTTCTTTAAGACCCTGGCTTTTGCTCTCCCTGACCAGCTGGCCTCCCTTAGCAACTGGTGCACATAGCAGTCCTGCTGAGAAATCAAATGTCAGAAAGCAAAATTTTCATTAAAAAAAAAAGAGAGAGAGAGAGAGATTGAGCAGGCACTAGGAAAAGCTTGCAGTAGCTAAAATTACAATGGGTAATTAGCTTGGCTATCCATGATGAAACCAGAATTTGTTGCCATTGATACAAGTGGGAAATGTTGTTGTCATTCACAGTGGAAGCGTATCAAAGGAATTTATGGAATGGAAGTGGTCTGTCTCCTACTGCATTGGCATACACCATGTGCTGGGCCACTTGGCAGGCCAGGAGATTACGTAAAAAATCTTGGAAAGTTGGCTGCCTTTGTTTGCTACCCCAGAAATGCTTTCCTTCCACAGCAGCAGCCCTGTTCCTGGAGATTTCAAAGGAGAGACAGGCCTACATCCAGCCCTTTTCCCATTCATTCCCAGGCCTTCAGTGAACTGCCTTGGGGATAGAGTCACAAGAGCGATGATATGTTCCAGCAAGTGGTGTGGTTCCTGTTCCACTCTTCACCCAAAAGAAATGCATCCCTGTTTGCCAGGCATTCAGACAAACCAAATATAATCAGACTAGCTATGCCCTCCGGGAGCTAACGCAGCGGGTGGGCTGGGGGAAGTAGGGGAAGTGTTTGAAAGCAGTCCAAGGGATTTAGCCACACACAATAATATTAATGAAAACTGGCCTGCTTTGAAAATCTCACCCTAAGTGTCTCTCCCCACACAATGTTGAGCTTGGGTGAAACGTATGTTTCCCTTCCCCCACCAAGGGATGGGCTTTGAAGGAGGGCTTCTATCAAATTAGAAATTATATGTTTACAGTGGATCAGATTTTTTTTAAATTCATGTTCTGAGCACCACACATATTGAATGAAAACAGAAGTTTAAAAGGATAAATGACTCTTCGTTTATTATCTACATTTAACTAAGTTTGGGAGGTGAAAATAATCTAGTCCATTTCCCATTTGCTTATTGTTTTTCAGTCAATTACAGGTTTTCCTGCAGTAGCACAATATTATGATGAAAAACCAGCAAATAGTCTGGTAGCATTTTATAGACTAACAAAACATGTAGATGGTATCATGAGCTTTCGTGGGCACAGCCCACTTCTTCAGATGACCGGAGTATTGGATGTCTAGGACCAAAATTAATAGAGGAGATGGAAGGAGGGGAACAAGAAAAGGCAGTGGGTAAAAAATATATCAAGGGAAAGCTGAGTCTACAAGCACCTACAGCAGTGGTCCCCAACACGGTGCCCGCGGGTGCCATGGTGCCTGCAGGGGCATTTATGTGAGCCCACTGAATCATCTGGGCCTTCCCCCCCAGCACGTGGTACATGCGGGGCGCTGGCCCCGGGTGTGCGGGTGGCACATGAGCAGTGCCAGCCCTGGTCGCCCCGCACCCGGTCACCTGGCACACAGGCGACTCCGCCCCGGACACCCAGCGTGCGTACGGCTCCGCCCCTGGATGCCTGGCAGCCTGGAAAGATTGGGGACCACTGACCTAAAGATAATCAAAGTGGGAAGATAAGAACCATTAATTAGCAAAAAACAAAGAGTCAGGAAACACTCTTGATTGGTCCTAGACATCCAACACTGGTCATCTGAAGAAGTGGGCTGTGCCCACGAAAGCTCATGATACCATGTACATGTTTTGTTAGTTTATAAAGTGCTACCAGACCATTTCTTGTTTTTTTTCAGTTTACCTGTACAGACTAACTCGGCTACCCCCTGAAACTTCACAATATTATGATGTTTGGGCTGCAAACAGTAGCAAAGAATGCTTGTTTGGTTGTTTTTTAAAACAGAAACAGTTTCAATTTGGGTTAAAACATAATAGAAATATTGATCTTAAGATTTCATCAAAATTATTATTTATTTTTAAATAAAGCCTAAATTTGTAAGCAAACTCAACCTAATACTTTCTATTTAAAATTGTGGCTGTACCTTGAGAAGTACTCACAAGATTAAGAAAGATGTTAAAGGGATAATGGCAATTCAGAGAAATGTGTGATGTTTTAACTTGTGTGTGCCTAGTATTAGAACAATTAACACCTAAACAATTGCTATATCTGTAAAGTGTTAAAGGGCTAACCTCTCTCATTCAACACTCTCTGATCCAGCAACATCTGTGGTCTAGCATGCTTTTAGTTAGCCGGATGTCCACTTATCATGGTTGTGGCCAAATTTCCCGTGGTCCTATAAAGTTTGTTTACAGTCACCAGTGTTCTGTGCTGTTATTTAGCTCTAATTTACCCCTAAATGTCTTCTAAGAGCCCAATAAACAGTGGATGTGTTGATAATGCTGCTAGACAACATAGACCTCCTGTGGCTTGGCAAATTCTCTAGTTCAGCACCAGTCAGGTCCTGAGGGTGCTGGACTAGAGAGGTTCAATTTGTAGTAAGAAAGGATGGTTCAAATTTTTTCCAAGTTTGTTTAATTCTGGTCTACGCTACAGATTTGTGCCAATATAATTTAGTCACTAAGCGATGTGGAACAGGCCCAGGCTTTGGGCCAGGTGAGTGAGGCGGTTGCCTTGGGCCCCGCGCAGTCAGGTCCCCATGCTGCCCAGATCCCAGCTTTGCCCACCCGGACGCTCACTCACTGTCCTGACCACGTGGCCGTGTGGCTCAGGTCCCCATGCTGTCCAGCTCCTGGCCCTGCCCACCCGGCTGCTCACTCGCTGCCCTGACCACGTGGCCGTGTGGCTCAGGACCCCATGCTGTCCAGCTCCTGGCCCTGCCCACCCGGCTGCTCACTCGCTGCCCTGACCACGTGGCCGTGTGGCTCAGGACCCCATGCTGTCCAGCTCCTGGCCCTGCCCACCCGGCTGCTCACTCGCTGCCCTGATCACGTGGCCGTGTGGCTCAGGTCCCCATGCTGTCCAGCTCCTGGCCCTGCCCACCCGGCTGCTCACTCGCTGCCCTGACCACGTGGCCGTGTGGCTCAGGACCCCATGCTGTCCAGCTCCTGGCCCTGCCCACCCGGCTGCTCACTCGCTGCCCTGACCACGTGGCCGTGTGGCTCAGGACCCCATGCTGTCCAGCTCCTGGCCCTGCCCACCCGGCTGCTCACTCGCTGCCCTGACCACGTGGCCGTGTGGCTCAGGACCCCATGCTGTCCAGCTCCTGGCCCTGCCCACCCGGCTGCTCACTCGCTGCCCTGACCACGTGGCCGTGTGGCTCAGGACCCCATGCTGTCCAGCTCCTGGCCCTGCCCACCCGGCTGCTCACTCGCTGCCCTGACCACGTGGCCGTGTGGCTCAGGACCCCGTGCTGTCCAGCTCCTGGCCCTGCCCACCCGGCTGCTCACTCGCTGCCCTGACCGCGCAGCCATGCGGCTCAGCCATGCTGCCTTGGACCCCACAAACTCTTTGGCTGGGCCTGGTGTGGAAAATCCATATCCCTGACTGACATCAATCTAACTTCCAGTATTGACAGCGCTATGTCACTAGGGGAGCTTCTCCTATTAATATAGCTACCACCTCTCGGGGAGCCGGAACACCTTCAGGGACAGGAGAACCTCTTCCACCGGCGTAGGGAATGACTCCAGAAAGCACTAGAGCAGCACAGCTGTACCAGTGTGCAGCACTGTAAATGTAGACAAGCCCTCACTTTGTAATTTTGACATACCTTTGCATAGAGTTAGTTTCACTTTTCCCTCTGGATGCCCAGACTCCAATCCTGCAATAAGCTCCCTGGGGATAGACTCCTGTGGAGGAAGGCGTAGGCTGAGGTAAAGAGCAGCCAAGTCCAGGGTTCATGTTGTGGTATTTTGGAATTATGTTTTTGATCCAGGAGATCCCAGAGGGTATTAGCTTGCAGAAGTTCTGCTCTCTGTCAGTTTTGCCCTTCAGGCAGGGATGAGGCACCTTTTTTTGGGTCAGGGGCCGCTGACCCACAGAAAAATCAGTTGGGGGCCACCCACAAGTGTGGTCCCTGATGTGGTCCCTGACTGAGAAGGAGAAAGATACTCCCCATGTTCCCCTTGCACACCAGAGCCTGATAGGACCCAAACTAATAGACTTTGTGTGCTCCAGTAGGCGCAGACTCCCCAATGTTGGTGGAGTGAGCTCTGAGCCTCGTGGGCTGGATCCAACCAAGCCAAGGGCCGCATCTGGCCCCTGGGCCTGAGGTTCCCCTCCCTTGCCTTAAAGGCACAGGATCTCCTTTATGTTTATTTTTTGTTTGTTTTACAGTAATAAAGTACATGATCTAAGCTTGCAATTCTCTCTCCTGGTCTGAATGGCCCTGTTGCACTGCTCTCTCTTTTCTGTAGATCCGTAGGTCTTTAAAGTCCATTTTTAGATGCTCCAGAAGCATTTATTAGAGACGGTGGGGAGGGGGGGGGGGCGGATAGGTTAAGGCAAATTGTATTGGGCCAAATTCTATAAGGGGCTGTGTCTTTCCGTAACACATTTTAGACTGGAACTCTCCCTTGGGAGATATGATGTGCAGATGAGTAGACTTTCTATTCTTAATACCTGTTCAACTAATTCCTCCTTTCTTTTCTCGTCTCCTAAGTATACCCAGCTAGTAGGTAATAATGGGCCTGGTTTTCAGAGGTGCTGCCTATGGCACTAATGGAAATCAATGGGAGCTGTAGGGATTTAGCACCTCTGACAATTGGACCTTTTTTCTTTAAAGACCCACTTTTCAGTATTCTTAAAGAGGAGATTTACCCGTCATTCCCCAGGTCCTTAACCCCAAAAAGTTTGGTTTTGCATCATTTAAATCATTGTTCTGGGGTGGGGCTGGAGATGAGGGGTTCAGTATGCAGGCTGCCCCGGGTGGAGAGGACTACCCCAGCCCTCTCTCACTGCAGCAGCTTGGTGAGATGTGCCTATTCACGGCCACTGCAGTGGGCACAGCCAGGGGAAGTGTGCATTTCCTGCCGCTGGAGGACTGACAAACAGACACACAAACAAACTCTCTGAAATATATAGTAGATAGCTGTCCCTTTCTTCACCCCTGCTCCCTGCTGGCCCAATAGGGTTGTGGTGCTCCAGTCCCTATCTCTGGTCCCCTTCTGCCACACACCCCTGTGGTCATTCTATAGTACAGCTGTCCCTCCTACCAGATCCCTCCCTTTCCATTTGATGAGAAACAATCGAATTCCAGACACACCCTGACCTTCCTTTACGGTAGGAGCTAGGGCCAAATTTGGTGGCCTTAGCTCCTACCATTTAGGACCTCCTGGGTCCGGCATTGTTGGAACCTGACTGGTCCCAAAGAAGAGAATTGGACAGACCAGGGGAGGTCTCCTGCCACTGGCCCCCAAATCCATCACTCCCTGCGGGCAGGCTGCCCCAGCAGCCAACCTTGCCTCGCTCTCCCTCCCAACCTGACTGGGCTGCTATCCCAGCTACTGCTGGCTGCCTGGGTGGCACAGGCTCTGGATCCTGCCATGGTGCTATAGTCCTGCGCAGCTGGGGATAGCCATGGGGCTAGAGCTCTGACCCTGGCCCTGCTGAACCCCAGCACCTCACAGCCAGGGGAAGTCCTAGAGCTCCAACCCCCGCCCTGCGCAGCTCCCAGCCTGGCCCCGCACAGCCAGGGGAAGCTGTGGGAAGTTGCGGGGCTCCAGTCCTGGCTCTGCGCTCCTGGGGGTTGCTGCGGGGACTCTGACCCCACACTGCCACAGGGCTCCGGCTTCAGCCCCACACTCCTGGGGGCTGCTGTGGGGCTCCAGCCCAGGTCCCATGCCATCCCCACCTGGGGTGCTGACCCCAGTGCCCAGCCCGGCTGGCCCTTCTGCCCTTAGGCTCCCCGGGCTGTCTGGTCTAGGAGCATCCAGGGATGTTGCTGGACCAGGGAAGTTGCCAGACCAGAGAATGTCAGCTTGTGGAGGTACAACCTGTAGTAGATTATCTTTGGTGTTATGATAATCTCTAAGTAGTTTGCAAGCCCATCGGTGGCATTCTGTCTGTTCCATGATTTAGATGCTGCCAGAAATCAGCCAGGGCAGCACTAAGTATGGCATGCTTCTGCTTCGTTAGTAAACATGGTTCTTTTAGAACCCGCTGTTCCCTGTCATTTCTTCATATTGTTGTGTAAAACAAAAGACACAGCAGGTCTCAAATATTTTTCAGAAAGGCCTTGATTGGTTTATTTATTACATAGTTCCTCCTGGCTGAGTTCCCAGGAATTATAATAACAGCTAATTGAACAAAGGCTACAGCGGAAATATTCTTTAGATCAGAGACCTTAGGTATATTATGACATCAGACAACTGTAATAAAACATTTAATAAAAATGTGTAGCTCACGTTGCTCAGTAGGCAAAATTCACATTGCACACTGTCATAGAATCAGAATCCTAAGATTGGAAGGGACCTCAAGAGATTATCTAGTCCAGTCCCCTGCACGTATAGCAGGACTAAGTATTATCTAAACCATTCCTGTAAGGTATTTGTCTAACCTGTTCTTAAAAATCTCCAGTGATGGAGATTCCACAACCTCTGTAGGCAATTTATACCAGTGCATAATCACCCTGGCAGTTAGGAAGTTTTTCCTAATGTCCAACCTTCCTTGCTGCAATTTAAGCCCATTGCTTCTTGTCCCAGACTCAGAGGTTAAGAGGGACAATTCTTCTCTTACCATCTTGTATCAACCATTTATGGGCTTGTCCATCACAGCTAAATCCAAAAGGTCTTCAGAATCCCTAGCAAATACTGTGTTAAAGTACTGTACGCATATTTAAACACACTTTTGTGTATCTTCTATTTTCCTCCCGATTTGTGATGTTGCCTATGTCACAACTTGAAACAAACTACTCTCTTTGTGGAAAAGCCCTATATTATTCAATATAAAATGTTAATCTCTGTAGAGGACTTTAACTGTTCTTAAGAATGTATGAGCAAATGAGATTCATTCTATAAATCTCTGTAGTCTGTTTTTTTTAAAGGAAGATTATTTTATTTTATAAGTGATCAGAGACATTTCTGGAGAATGTAATTGGTTTTTTCCCAATTAAATTTTTTAGGATTGGTCTGTAGAGGAATGGCTGTGAAACAGCATGTCACAGAGGAGAGGGACTTTTCCATTTAGAGTTGGTTCAAATTTGCATAGTGCTGTAAACGTACTCACTGTGAATGGACTGTTCTTGACCATGTTTTGCTCTAATTTATCAGTTGGCCTGGCTCATTTCTCACGGGCAGTTGTGCTGAGAGTTGTGCGGTTGCCTCTGGGTCTGTCATAAGGCTAGGCTGCTGATGAATTTTCTCAGAATTGATACAACATACTTTCACATGCTGGAAAAGTAAGTTCTTGTACTTATGCCTGTGGCATTTACATATTATACAGTCCACTTTTCATGGCAGAAAAAAACATTGTTTTCCCATGAACATAGTTAATGTGCTGTAAATCTATGAACTGTTTGGATCCCCGAGTCACCTCTCAATATTCCTATGCATTGTGACTACACTTTCCTCTAGAAAAGACTTGATATGCCAGTGTGCTATGAATTTTTCATCCAGAGTGGCGAGGGCTTTAGCCCCAGACTTGGGATACCTGGGCTCAAGTCCTTCTCTGGGGCCTTGTCTACACAGGGCCTTAGTCTGAAGTTATTCCCCCAAGATTGAATTTGCAAGCAATGTGGCCACACTACCAAGCCTATTATTCCAGAATAAAGGGCCTCAGAATTCAAACTCTGTAGTCCTGCTTTTCATGAGGAATAATGCTGTCCCTGAACTTGTAAGTCCGAAATAATGTTAGTGTGGATGTTCTGGTGCTGCTAATTCAAATTTACAGGCCTCTGCCAGACCTCCTGCAGCTCCCCAGAGTGTTACCTGGGACTCTGAGTCTGAGATAACGCATCCACCTTAAGAGAGCCCTGCAACGGACTACATTCAGTTCTACCCCATAGTGGGGACACGGAATGTTGAATTTGTAAAATTGGGTGCCCAGAGGTTGAACTTAGTAAATTCGGACTAATCTCCTAGTGTAGACATGGCCTGGGTGATCCAAAGTTGCTAACTCCGGTCCAGATAAACTGGTGATAGGATTAGTGGGAATTTTTTCCTTGGTTTTCCATATGTAGCCAGGGACTTAGAGTGAAATTGCTCAATTGTACAAGACTGTAGGAGCTACAGAAGGCTTAGTCAGTTCCCTCCGGTGGAAGAAGAGCAGCTATTTTCAGTGCAGGCAAGTGAATGGATGTTGCTGGTTTGGGAACTGGACTTTGCACCAGCAGCAATACAGCAGAAAGTGTTTAAAGGGTTTTTCTGTGGGGAGTAGGATATGACCCATTGGCCAGTTATGCAGGTGGAGTGACCAAAATCTCTTAATCAAATGGCATAGGGGCCAACGACACTCTGACTCTAAAGTATCAGCTGCAGAGAGCTGCTCCACACCTGACGTTTACTTAGCAAGAGTGTGTGTTTCACTCTCAATGGCCCTACGACAACAGCTGTTAAATACTCAAGTTTGTCAGGACCCCAATTCTGTCTGTTAAAACTGGCCTTTTTAAATACATAAAAAGATTTATTTAAACCCCAAATAATTCACACAACTGCCTTTTGACATATGTGCACCCTACTCAGCAACAAGAGATCAAGACACACTGTACCAATGGGGACCAACTAATTCTCCTGCTTCAGGAAGCCTTTTATATAACCTTGGGAGTGTTCCCATCAATTCCTGTCTTCGGGGCACTGATTCACTCTGCTGCAGGCACTCGTTTTGTTTTAAGAGTACTCCATTTTTTTAGTCACAAGGAAATGTAATTCAGATGCCCAACAACAACATGATAGAACTTCCCAGATTTTCCCTCTGGGTAAGTAACCTACCTCAAATTGGCTGGCAGCTCATTCATGGTCAGAGAAGTCCCTTTCTGGAAGGAAAACTCAGTAGAAGATGAAGAGGGAAAGAGTTGTTGGCCAGTTAGAGAACTACGAAAGGGCAGGGCCTTGTCTCAGAGCCAGGAGGTGTCTCTCCTCTTCAGCTCTATTCATAACCTTCCAGGTGACTAACGGAATGTGGAGAGAGAGCAGCACAGACCTGTAGAAAAGTTATGGTGATCAATGTTTAGGTGATTTCCCCTCTAACCGAAATCCTCCTCTTCCTTTAGCCCCACCCTTGTGGCTCCACCTCTTCTCCCAAAGCCCCGCACCCACTCCACCGTCTTATACAAAGGGGTTTCGAGGCATCCTAAGTATTTGGATAAATGGAGGTGGAGGGGCGGGGGGTAGAACAATCAGGGGAGCTGACCCCTGCTAGGGCACCTAAATGGATTTGCAATTAAACAGTGCTTGGATATTGGGATTAAATTTTGAACATGGTCACAAATTAGCTCTTGCCTACATTTTTGCTTTTATAGTATCATATACCCTCTCTTGCCACATATTCTTTCATATCTTCCTTCTGCTCTCATCCGCTGTCATGGAAGGCACCCCTGTATTCACCCCCCATCTATGGGTACGTCTACACTACAACGTTAATTCGAACTAACTTAGTTCGAATTAGTTAATTCGAACTAAGCTAATTCGAACTAACGGATCTAGACTAAAAAACTAGTTCGAACTAGCATGTCCACATTAAGTGGACCCTGAACCGAGGCTAAGGATGGCCGGAAGCAGTGCCAGCAGGGCATCAGAGGAGGACTTAGAGCGTGGAGATGCTGTCTCAGGCTAGCCGAGGGCTGAGCTTAAAGGGTCCCGACCCCCACCCCGGACAGACAGTTCTCAGGGGTGGAACTCCTTGCTGCAGGAGGCTGTGAAGGCTAGAACTAGAACAGAGTTTAAAGGGAAGTGAGATCAAGTCATGGAGGTTGGGTCCATGGAGTGGTATTAGCCAGAGGGTAGGAGTGGTGTCCCTGCCCAAGGTTTGTGGAAGGCTGGAGAGGGATGGCATGAGACAAATGGCTTGGTCACTGTCTTCGGTCCATCCCCTCCAGGGTCCCTAGGGTTGGCCGCTGTCGGCAGACAGGCTAGTGGGCTAGATGGACCTTTGGTCTGACCCAGGACGGCCATTGTAAGCTCAGGGCTTAGGGTCGGGGGTCTCAGTGGACCCCCTTGATTTTCATGCACACCTGCTCCTGGGTGGCCAGGCTGGCAGCTCTCCTGCCCTAGCCGGCCACTTTCCTGTGCCTAGTGCGGAGATCGTGGACGAGGTCCACAATGTCCGCACTAGCCCAGGAAGGTGCCCGCCTCTTGCGGTCCCGGGCAAGCTCCCGGGAGCCGCCAGCCTGGTCCCGGGAAGAGGGGGAGGGCTGGGGGGCATCGGGTGGGTGGCTCGATCCGTGCCAGGTGCAGGGTCTGCTGGCTGGGTGCTGGCAGGCTTGCACCTGGCACGGGCACCGTAGCCAGCCCGTGCCCCTTTAAGGGGTCCAGGGCCAGGAGGGGGGCAGACGAGTTTCCCTGGTGTTGGCCAGAGTGGCCACCAGGGAAACCTGAGGAGGGCTAGCCTCCCACTAGTTCGAATTAAGGGTCTACACAGCCCTTAATTCGAACTAGTAAATTCGAACTAGGCTTAATCCTCATGGAATGAGGATTACCTAGTTTGAACTAAGCGCTCCGTTAGTTCGAATTAAATTCGAACTAACGGAGCGCTAGTGTAGTGCCTATGAAAGTTAGTTCGAACTAACGTCTGTTAGTTCGAACTAACTTTGTAGTGTAGACATACCCTATAATTGTAATAGTCTTTGTACAAGCTATGCCTTGTGAGATATCATTTGAAAACACATACCTTGCTGATCAGGATTATCATAGTTAAATGCATGTAGCAACATTATATGTAAAGGTATGAATATAAGTTGAAACCGTGACTGGAGTGTGTTTTCCAAATAAGTCTAGGGTCTCCCTCCCAGATCCTGAACTCCCTCCATTCATTTTGTAGAAAAGTGCTGCCCGTGATCACTTTTCAAATTCTTGGAGTTCCCCTCCCCCCATTGAAAATTGTAGCCCATCCCCAACTTAAAGGAATAAGGAATTTAACATATTTGCACTGTCCAGCAGAGGACTGAGGGGGTCAAGACATACACTCCTGAGGGAAAATCTGGGACTGGGTGTGTGTTGAGGTCACCCTGCAGTATATCCCAGGCTGGTGAGAGCCAAGGTGTGACTGGCAGGCTGCAGTTACACAAACCAATCTGGGAGTGACTTGCAGGTTTCAGGATAAGGGTGAGACAGGCCCTCGGTAGTCTGGATTGCAACCTGATATGTCCCACTCACTCAGGAGAGAGGGTGGTCTTGTGCTTAAGGCACTAGACTGGGACTGAAGAGGTCCCAGTCCTGGGTCTGCTATAGACTTCCCGAGATAATCTGATGATGCCTCCGTCCCTCCTCTGTAACATGGGGGTCATAACACTTCACTACCTCAGAGGGACTTTCCTTAGTAAGTGTGAGGCATTCAAACACTTCAGTGACATGATCCTTTAACTACACAGGTATAATCAATAACTACATTACAGGGAGTGGCTTCAGCTCCCACTAATTTTAATGAGTTGAGAGATTAGTGCCTTGCAAGACTGAACTTCCTGTATCTTCCTTCCCTGATTTTTTGTGCATTTTTTCATGCAGCCCCCTATGCTTTTCCACGGCAATCCATTCCTAGAATGCCAATACACCGGCAAGATCCTGGAGTCAGCGATTTAGCTGTTGCTACATTTTGAAAAGTCCCATACAGACTTAGGGGGAACTGTGACTAATAAATAACAACATGTGATATTGATGCTACTGGAAATGACAGGAAGTTAATTATTGCCTCTTGGGCAAGTAACTTGAGCTATGTCTTTATTTATGCCTTTGCAAAACAGGCTTTTCTTTAACTATCACAGGGGGGGTTGTGAGAATCGTAGCCCATTCTTTGCAATAATACAGGAAATCTTATATACTGTTGTTTATTAGTGAAGAAACACGTTAGGTATCTGCTGAGGAGCTGGTCATTCACTTCCCAAAGGGTCGAAGCAAAACCCAGCTGGCAAAATATACCTGGGAGCTCAGGAGATCAGGACTAAGGGATGGATTCTGCCTGTGTCTATGGTATTAGAAAGCCGCATGGTGAGTTCTAGGAGGCACAGTTACTCTCAAGCGATGGTCTTGCAGGTGCTCAGGGAAAGCACGCTCTCTGCACAGCCCCATAAGATGGTTCAGCATGTGTCCATATCTGTAGCTAATCAGCTCCAGTGGTCAATACATAGGGAGGGATGATACCATGTCTCCCCAGCCCCTGAGCTGTTACCTAAGGTGTGTCAGGAAAGTGAAGTCCTTATGTTCATGACAGCATGGAGACTGTGACTGACTATGGCTTATTCCTTGTGCCCACTTCACCGACATCCTACACATGCACTCATAGTCTAGACCAGACATGTCCAAAGTCCGGCCCGCGGGCCAATTGCGGCCCATGTTCCGGTTTAATACGGCCCCCCCAGGTAATTTGGCAATATCTATCTTTTATGGCCCCCAACGAATCCATATGTATTGAGATGAACACATTGTAAAATCTCAGTTAATGTCAGTTGGTTTAAATCAGTTATAAATATATTTGGACACAACATGTATACTTGGTGTTATGTTCCTGTTCATATTTTTTGAACTTAAAAGTTGACAGACAACCTTTATTACCAATAATATGTAATGTACTTTACAATGTTCCTGACATATATTTCAGCTTCCTGGATTTTTTTTTCATCTGGCCTTCAGATATGAAAGGCAGAGTGATTTAACACCTGTTTAGATTTGTCATCCATGTGACGAAATGAAAAGTATGCTGTTTGCAATAAACTTTGCATAAAATAGTTAATTTGCATTTAATTTTAATGGTTCAAAGAATGTCAGGCAAAATGGTCGGCCCTCACGCATGTTCACTTCATCAAATCTGGCCCTCTTTGAAAAAAGTTTGGACACCCCTGGTCTAGACCCAGTCCTGCCTAATTCAGTCCCTTTGTCCTCCTTGCAAATATTGGTAGTGGTTGTTGGGGGGGTCTTTTTACATTACTGTACTCAGAGGTTGCCCTCCTAATGCAGAGACAAATCCTTTGCAGGGAATAGTTTCTCTTTCCCCAATGTTCACAGACTCTTATGGAAAGCCAAACTGTTGAGAAATAACAAGGAATCCTGTGGCACTTTCATGACTAACAGATTTATTTGGACATACGTTTTAATGAGCAATAAACCTCTTGGTTTTTGCTCATTAAAACTTATGCTCAAAGAAATCTTTAAGTTGTCACAGGATTCCTTTTTGTATTTGTGGATACAGGCTCACCCAGCTACCCCTCTGAGACTGCTGAAAAATGTTCATCTGGGACTATGTCAATTGAATGGGGTTGCTGATTTAACCTTAAAGTGAAAAACCTCTTTAGTTGGGGTTGCAACACTTTTAGCTTTTTCAGCAGTTGAACAGTTTGTAGGAATGCTGCTCCTTTTGAGGTAACAAGTTGTGGAGAGTACATGCTTGGTGTTTGTGCCACAATACATTCCTAGGAGCAAGAGCCTTCTCCCAGGAAATAAAGATGCAGGTCTTAGGTAGTGCTGAAGCCTGAAAGCTGAGAATCAATGTAGTAATGCAGTGGCTCTCAATCTCTTTCAAATTGTGGACTATTCCTAAGAGAGAAGTTATTTTGTGAGAGCTGGTTATTTAGGCATTTCCATAAGGATTTAAGAGCTCAACTTTCAGCTCCAGGGCTGAAAATCTCATCCACAGTCCTAAACACCCTAGTTTTTGAGTCATCAGCCCAGACCACTCCCTTCATGGCATGCAGTCATTAAAGGATTACTCTATGTATTACATCAGCCTGTTGTTTCTTGTGTTAGTCTGTGCTAAAGAGTTTGTGTTGTCTATCTTTTTCATATATGTGCACATGCATCCCAAATCCTTGGGCCCTGCTCTTTGATTGAAGCCACTAGGTTTAAAGATCTAGCTGATTAGGGGTGTGTGTGTGTGTGTGTGTGTGTGTGTGTGTGTGTGTGTGTGTGTGTGTGTGTGTGTGTGTGTGTGTGTGTGTGTGAAATTGCTATGTAAATTGAATTGAAAAATGGAAATACAACTTCACTGGAACCTCAGACCTTTGGAGCATTTGCAGTCTCGCGGCCTCGCAAGTTTCTTTTATTAATATCATGAATGGGGTCGAACTGTAGATTTTCAGTAAGTGCAATGTGTTCTTGTGTTTCTGTTTTGTGTTTCGTGATGCTCCCGGTTTTCTGGCATACAGCTTAAACTGAGCTGCTGTCTTCATATCAGCAGTGTTTTTTGTATTTTTGGAGGTACTATCCTAGTCAAATGTTATTTAAGAGTGATGTCTAATAGGTTATGGTCAAAACTTTCAGAGGGGTAGCTGAGTTAGTCTATAACTGGAAAAACTTAAACAATGAATAGTCTTGCAGCATGTTAGGAACTAACAAAACATGTACCTGGAGTTGGTCCAGCTGCTGTGGCAAATGGTGGATCTGGCCAGCAAGAAGGTATTTCTCTGAGTATGGTCCCCACAGCCTCAGGAGGAGAGAAACTGGACCTTTAATATCGCCATTCATCAGAAGAAATGGGTTGTGCCATGAAAGCTCATGATACCATCTACATGTTTTGTTAGTCTTTAAGGTGCTGCTAGACTATTAGTTGTTTAAGTTTTTCCAGGTGATGGTCAGTTTCTGTCCCAAGTTGTTTCCCAGGAATCCCAGGAACATGCTGGTGAAATGTTTCACACCTAAATGTTATGGACATTGTCTCTCTTTTTAGCTCAATGGAGTCTATAAATCAGAATTTTAAGTGAGGCATTATAATTACATATTCACTACTTAAATGCATTTTTGAAGGTGCTCTTCGGACTGGGCAGTACTGCTTTGGAGCTGCCTACTGGAAAATCTGCATCTAGCATGCAGCATTGGAGTAGCTGACCAGTATGGAATCTCTATGGAGAAGTGATTCTGTTAACAGTCTTGAGTGTTGCAAATGAAAGGAGTTGAAGGGAAGCTTGTTTTATTGTGATATGTCTCAGTAGATCCCTCCAGGAAAGTGCCGCATTGATAGAGCTTTCATTGACTTTGCCTGTTTTTTAAATTGGAGTCATTCCTTTGGAAGCCAAATCAATTTGTGGGCTCACTTTGTAACAGAACCAATCCCACTTTGGAAGGGTGCTGACAGTTGATTTTAAGTGTTTTGTTTGGAATAAAAAAAAATCCTAGAATAGAATGTTTCTTATCAGGTACTTTGGCTTTTCAGCTGTTTTAATGGATTTTGCTATCAGTAGCTATTTAGTTGGCTCATATCCTTGTCAGTGGAGATTCATGACTTTCATCCAGCAAACGCATATTTCAGTTATGGTACCATAACATTAGAGGTTGCCGAGGTGTCCTGTTCATGCTGCCTTCTTGGCCAGTGCTACCTATTTTTGGCTGGCTGTTGGACCTCCAGGGGAGCAAAGTTGTGCATGTCCCCCTCTAAGTGGAATTTGTATGTAGGTTACAGAATAGAAGCTGGTGTGACCACAGGCTGAATCAAGCCTGAAGTCCTTTTGCTGTATCTCCTTAAGCAGCCTGGGTACCAAACCCTTAGCAATTGTGACAAAACTTTGAAAAATATCATAAGTATTCATAAACATCTCTATAATTTAATGCCTTTTCTGGATAGTATGATTCTCAGCTATTTAAACTCTGGTGTTATGAACGTTTCCTTTTCATTCCAGTCAGAGCTTTTCTTAATCTAATGTATCATATATTCCTATCTGGTTTTCCCTAGATCACCTCATTTGAGGTACAAACAGGGCTGGCCTTACCATGAGGCGAACTGAGGTGGCCGCCTCAGGTGCCACACTGTGGGGTGGGGTGGGGTGCCACTAGGACCCAGAGTGTAGAAAATTGTGTCTGCTGCTGGTGCATATGTATTCTCTCTGCTCTAGATGCACAGAGATGGTGGAGTGCTGTGCTGGAGGAAGGAGGGCACAAGAGACCTAACAGGAAGGCAGGAGAAAAGGTGGCATGGGGGCGTCATTTGAGCTCCCCACCTCAGGTGCCAAAATGTTGTGGGCTGGCCCTGGATACAAGCGGTAGTGCTATCATCTAACAACTCTGCTCAGTTCTAGTGCAACAGAGTAAAGAAATGATAGTAGTAACATGCTGTATTTTGCAGACAGGTGATGTGGCTACAATTCTCCTGTAAAATTTGTTTAACTGCGTCAGATGCATCTATATAACAGCAAAGCACTCAGTTCCATCAAGTGTGAGTGCTATTTCTTCCTGCATGAAAGCTTTATTATTTTCTGTAGCTTTATTTAATCTATTTCAATGTAGACACATTTCTAGACACTTTTTTATACTGATACTATTGGAAGTTCTTGTCTGCATTATTGGTGAGGAAAGATGTAATTTAAACCACCCAAAGAAAAGTAAATACGATGCTGACTGGTAAGAAAATAATACACCAGAGAAAATGGATGAGAAAATTAGTCTATATCAATGGAAAAAAAAATTCTGCCTGTGTAAGGACACCACTACCTAGTTAAGTGATGGCAGCTGGTTAATGGATTGGAAGCATGTTAGCTGCATCTGTACTGGAGACTACATAGTATGCTCTTCTGGTATAAATAGATATTGCACTTTGTATTGTAAGTGACTGTAAAAATGCTTTGAAAAGTAACAGCCAACATTGTGAAGATCCATGTACTAAGTTTTTGCATTTTAGCGACTCTATTAAATGTTCACCATTTACAAATAAAAAGATATTTTTTTACGAAACACTATCCTTACAAATTGCGCCTACATTCTGAATGTCACAAAGGGTTTGCATCTGAAATTTAGTTCACAACTCTGAGCAGAAATGCAGCCTGCTCATTCTCCCATCGCTATTTAGTCACAGTGTGTGAAATGGAGTAGGAAGGAGCACAAATGTGGTGGTTTTTTTGCTCTCCCACTAGTAATGAGGGGTCACTCCATGTGCATGGAGAACAAATCCACTGAATAAAAAGAGGCCAGTGATCTTGTATGTAGTTGATTTTCTAATACCAGCATGTGCTCGGAGTGGTCTGAAACTGGAAAGTGTGATATATTCTGAGAGTGTCAGTCTTTATTCTATTGCCTAGATACTGTCAACTAGCAACAAATAATAAGTTAATATTTTTAAGTACTGGAGGCCCCTACAGGTGCAGTTGGCAACTTTATTTGCTTAATAGTACATTGCCTCTGCTAACAGGCTGCATTCAGTTTCCATTCACCCCAGAAGACTGTGTTCCAGTATTGTAAAAGGCACAGGATTGGACAGTACACAACATCTTCTGTGTGGGACCCTGTTTTGCTGCCCTTGCCTTGAGTAGTTTATGACAGGTGGCAATTACAGGTCTGCCAAAACCAACCTTTCAAAGAGTGGATTAAAATCATTTGATTTTTAAAAAGTAATACAACTGGAGATCTTTCCATTTGCCTTCTAGTTTTTTCAAGTTTTATTCCACAATAATGAGGGGCTAGGAATTTTTTATTGAAACGATTCCCACAGAATCACATGACTTCAGGAACTAAAGCATTAAGAAAAGCTCCAAATATCACGAGACCCATAATAAAATCGTGAGAGTTGGCAGCATAATAAGCTCTTATCACAGTAGCTGCTTCTGTGGCGAGTGGGTTCCAGAAAGAACTGTACTTTTTATAACACTGGTGATATCTTTTACCCATGTTGGGGCAGAATCCACATATGTTCCTTTTGCTATCTATTGTCTTTGCTTGAGAGTCATAGGATCTGTACGGGGTAGAATTTTGCTCCACTACAATGTGCTATTGAGTGTATTGTGTTCCCATGTGAATATTTGTACTACAGGGGATTGGTTATGCCCTAATTGTATGAGAGAGTAGAGGAAACCACCACAGCAAGTAGTGGGTGTGATTTTTTTTTCTTTTACATTTTTCTTACAATTATTGTGTATTTTTTCCTATTGATGTATTTAGCTGTCAGATACGATTCACCAAGTCCAGACTTGATTCACTGTTCTCCTTTAGTGTATAGCCAATTCAGTAGCTAATGCTAGCATAAGATGAAAGGTAAAATAAACACTGCTGGCAAATACAGTGTATATATTATAGTGCTCTGCAAGGTATCAAGAAACATGGCTCTATAGAGCATTTGAGTCTCTGCTTAGAAGTTACCACTGTATGTCTCACTGTCAAGGGTCAGCCCTTTTAATCTTCCACAATAATAAGAGCTACTTGGGCTCCTATAGGAACAAAGGGACATATAATTTAGGGACACTAAATGAGTTTTATAATTGATCAAATCCAGCTCATTGTTAGCACCTGGCCACACAGCACGCAGTGAAATTAACATTTTAATATATACCATTGAATCTGCATGAATGAAGGAGGAAACAAAAGCAGGCAAAAATAAATTAACTATCAAATGGGAAGTACTTGAGGATAGAGTTCATGATGTTTCAAAGCATGAATTGTAATATGTGTTTAAAATACAACTGAGCCTTTATTCTCAGCATGTGCATTATTCTGAGAATATGGAACAATGATATAGCTCTTTGTCAGGAGCTACATTCTTAACACATTTTTCATAAAATGAAACTGTTTTTAACTGCTGTAGGAAACCATGGATTGTCAACTGACATCTATCCATACTACAGTAAAGTGCTCTGCAATGTAACAATAATTCTGCTAGTTAGTTCATTAACCAGTTTTAAACCTTGTTACTTTTTATTTTAGAAGATGATAGATTGGATATTGACTTTACAAATGATGAGGAGATTACTGCTCAGGATAGTTAAACTGGCACATCCTCAGCTCTGGAAAGTGCCTGGTGGTTTGCAGACAGCAGGTGGGTGAGGGAGACCTACACTGCAGGGCAGATTGTGCAGCTGTGATATGTGGAATTCCCCTCAAAAGGATCGGCACGTCTTTGAAAATGAATTCATCATTAAAATAAAAGAGATTTCTGAAGCCGTGGAAGAAAATGGGGAGGGGAGGGTGTTGATTAGTTTCAAATTAACACTTTTTGCATTTCTTTTGCCTTTGTCTTTTTTTAATTCCTGTGGTTTACAAGAGATAATGCAAGAGATTTGCGAAAGCTTTTAAAACATTACACTGACATGTTGCAAAGACAGTCTTTAATGTGGCCTGATTCATTGCATACACATAAAATGCTGAAAGTTGGTTACATTCAAAAAATTTGATTTAGGAATTCATTCACTTTCCCCTAGTATCTGGTAGGGAGTACATGCATAGACTTTCCCCTATAGATACTTGAAAAGCATGTTCATGAGTAATTCTTTTCTACAGTACAGTTCTGTGGTCTGACAACCACAAACTGTAAAGATTAGCAGAATCCTGGTGGGTGAACAGTATTTTATGCTCCAAAGATTTTGGGGCCTGCAAGGTGCTGTCTTGAATAGGAGATGGACATGTTCAGCCCTGGCAGACAAGGATGGGAGGGTGCTCTACAATGATAAACAATGGTTGTTTTTATTTATTGACTGCGGGAATGAAAACCCTCAGATTTCAGTGCCAGGTTTCTCCCCTTATGTTCTTGGTGGACTTTGAACTATGGTGTCATAACTATAAAGAGTGTATGCATCAATAAGGATTTGGATGTTTAAGCTAAATCTTTGCTAGTGAAGTTGCCTTCTTATCTACCATCAGGAAGATCTGTTGCAGGTTATGGCTGCTACCATCAGACCACAAGAAAACTAATGTTAAGTCAACTGCAAAATACATGAAAACGTTTTTGTTTTATTTTGCAATACTAACCATTTTTATTACTTATCAACATACTATTATTTGTTGGTGAAAGTCATCTGGGTAAAAAAATAAACAAAGAAACCTCCAAACTGTTGCATCTGATAACATTTTGATGTTAACATTTTTACCAAAAAACCCACTCTTTAAGCAATTACTGGAAAAATATACATTTACTTGGATTTGTATAATACTCCCAAATATTAAAGCTGCCAACTGAAAAGAGAACAGATAATTAGAAAATGACAACAGAGAGCACAAAGCCAGTGGAGGAAAACCTGGAACACAGCTAGACAGCAACACCGACCATCTAATCCATTGACGGCATACTATAATTATGTTTTGCTCTGGCATTAAACTGGTATGAAGCACAAAGAAGATATTACTGACGTTTAATCACCAAAAAAAGAAATCTCATCCTGCCTAACAGCAAGCAGCACACACAGAAATGCAACTTCAATTAGCACTACTGTAAATGTTAATTTAGCACTTGGTAGGAGCATTCAACTAATCTATATGTAAAGGGGGCCATGATGTTCCTTTAAAGGCATTCTGTGCTATTATTCTATTGATCCACTGCTCTCTCCAATTTATTTGTATTGAGGAGGGAGGAGAATTTAGGTAAATAACTCACAAAAGATGCCCAGGGTTTGTTTGTTTTTTCTATCCATATTGCACCTACCTCATTATTTATACCCTGTTCCTTACCATGGTGTCTCTGACAACTGACATGGTTCAAAACTGAAGTCTCCTATTTTATGTTCAGGACAGGATAATAAGGTTAGCAGCAATGCAAGTTTCTCCACTCTTCCCCACCTATGTGGTTTTTCAACCTTGTTTCAGAGGGACCAGCTATCGCTGTCTCTGAGACCTCTTTTCTGCCAGTACCAATTATGTACCATTACTCTGCTGGCTTGGGGGTGGTGGATGCCTGTCCACTATAAACTGGAGTGAGGTCATCATACTTCTTTTGTCTGATAATTTTGTCCAGATTTGGCTGGAAAAGCGGCGACTTCCTAAGTGGTTAATAATCAGCAACTGTGTACATTAAAATGCTGCCCGGTGGTGTGTTTTCTGCTTGTTGCCATTCAACGAAGACTTGCAGATTTGCTCCAGTCAAGCTTTAGTATTCAGTTCAGTCATGGTGCACATAGCTCTTCTTTTTACAGGATTATCTTGTGCGAGCAGCATGCAGGTTTAGTTCTAGTAGTCAACTGCAATATTTGAGTTTAGCGTATATAAGTCCCAATAACTTTTTTTTATTATTGTTTAAAATTCTTCCCTGGTGGCAGTGCTTATTTGTGTTTAAACTACTGACACCTCTATTGATACATTTACATTGTGTACAATGTCACCTAGTATTATTTGTTTAAAAAGTTATGCTAGGTTTGCCACAAAGTACAGTGTGGCCTACTGTACAGCCCCAATATTGTGTCATTTTAGAAAGAATCTTAAACAGGGTTTTATGGATTGTTCCCCCCCCCCTCACTTTTCCCCTTGTTTGTTCTGCTCTTTAATTACATTCACATCAGCTACTTTGAAGTTAATGAGACTGTTGGGATATGTAAAAGAGAATCCTGTATTGATTGCAGTCTTATCTTGGTATCTTTATTTGGTGCATGTAATGTGTACTGACTGAGTCACATTTACTGACGTGTTATAATGGGATAAAAAGTTTGGGCGTTATCATATAATATAGAAAAACCTGAAAAAGCTCCATACAGTGCTGGCTTCTGATTGGCTAGGAATGTGCAGGTTGTGATTCCTTAAAGCCACAAGGGATCCCTTCACATTCAATTTCTAAATTATCAAAATATAACCGACTGATTTCTCCATTGTTTTTAAAGAAGAGATTATTTCTAAAGACAGGCCAAAGAGCCAGTGCTGAAGTTGGGATGCACATCTGGATGGGATAACATTCATGGCCAAATCAGAATATAGGTCAGGGATAGGCAATAATTTTTGGTGGTGAGGCCACTCCAAGATTTTGGTAAGCGGTCAAGGGCCCCACTTTTCTGTGGAGGGGGGGTGGAGGGTCTAGGGTGGAGGTTGGGTGCAAAAGGGTGCATGGGGTAAAGGACTGGGGTGCAGGAGATGGTGTGAGGTCTCAGAGGGTGTTTGGGTGGAGGAGGGGATTGTGACCTGGGTCAAGGGATTGAGGTGTAGGGTCTGGGAGGGGGTGTGGGTGCAGGAGAGGAGTCTGGCCTGGGGGAGAGGGATGTAAGAGGGGGTACAGGGTCTGGGAGGGAGTTGTCACCTGGGGCAGGGGGTGCAGAGGGTTTGGATGGTGATCTGGGGAAGGGAGTTGGGTTGCAGGAGGGGTTGGGGTACCAGAGACAGGCTTTGGCTGGGAGGAGTTTACTTCAGTGTCTTCTGGCCAGCAGCCCCAGCCTGCTTGAAAATACAGGCTGCTCCCTCCACATGGTTTTCAAGTCCGGCTGCCCCAGTCTCTCAGGCCAATCTCTCAGCTCTGATTGGCTGGCTATTTCCAGCCAATAGGAGCTGAGAGATTAATGGGGGTCAATTCTTATTGGCCGGTTGTTTCTGGTCAATAGGAGCTGAGGATTGGGTTGGGTGGCAGGGAGATGGCATAAAGTCTCCCCCTCCCTGCAGAGCAGAGAAACGCAGGGACAATGTTAAACGTGATGGTTGCATGTGCCTGAGCGTTCCAGCAGGGTGGTCCATGGGTCAGATCCTGTGGCTTGGTGGGCCAGATCTGGCCCTTGGGCCTTATTTTGCCCAGCCCTGACTTGGATGGAGGTTTAGTGGAGATGGTACCTTGTGAGCTAACAGTCACAGTTCAGAGCTACTGCATCTGTATTCCCCTTCCAGAGACCTCTGAGGACACCCACTCTAAGCTTGCAGCTCCTCAGTTGTCATCTTTCTTGGGCAGAGACCCATGTCTCTCTTTTCCTTCTGACCAGGGTTTTCTCAATTGCTCGGATATCACCAGCAAGACAGCTTGCCTGAATAAGCCAGACTCTGAACTTTACTTTCTCTTTGAAGTTTAGATAACAATGACATGGTCAGCAGTTATGAGTTACCACACAACTCTTTACATTTATTCTGAAGGTGCAAGTATTATACAGAAAACAGCTATAAAACAATACAAACTTACTAAACTCACCCATTGGTCTTACAGGGCCTCTGCAGGCCAAAATCCTTCAGACTGGAGCCCCCTTTGGCCATGAGTCAGTTTAAACTCAGGCTATTTATCCCAAAGTCCTTTCTTGGACTCTGAAGACTCTAGTTTGAACATATGTATGGGATCCCTTCCAGGTGGTGAACTGATTGAATTTGCCTAACTATCCTCCTTTGTTTTCTAGTTCCTGATGGAGCTGTTGTCATCTTCATCCATGGAATTACATAAAATCCCTGGCCGATGATGATACATAAACTTCATAAAGCAAGATCTCCTCAAGCTATTGCAGGAAATTGCCGTATCTGTCACATTGATCTTAGGAGATGTCCATCATTTAGGACCACCTTTCTTGGGAGATCATGGAAGGCTTCTTTGTTTTGAGACGATGAAAATATCCTGAGATTAGCTGTTCATAAGAGTGTTCTGCTATCTGGAACAGAAATCTTGTAAGCATGGCAAAATAACCAGAGGTCATCCATAGCCAAGACAGAAAATAAGCACAGTCATGGTTTTGGAGCAGACTTAGAACCATGATTCAGTCCTTAGTTAAAATTCTAGTAGACTTTTTAAACTTGTTGGTTTCTACTGGTTGCTGTTGATTTTGTTTGGTGGCACAATAACCAGTAGTTCAATAGATCCACTGCTCTGTTCCACAACCTAGTTGGTCAACTAGAATTGGTAAAAAACAGGTGCATATTTTAAACTGGGATATTTGCAAGGGCATATCTGTATTTCATTAGAGTACACTCTGATTGCATGCACCCGCTGAAATGTGAAGAGGTATGATACAAAGTGTCAATTTTTGCCCCAGCTCTGATTAATACAGTAGATTTCTCTAATGTAGACTGTGTTGTTTCGTAGGTGGCATTTATGTGAGAAAAATCTATATTTTGAATGGGCAGGGACTTGCCCTAATCTCATATTTGGTTTCAGTTTGTCTGGGGTTGCTAAATCCACCCAAAAACTCAGAGTGACTTCCTATAAAAATGTTGGTTTTTCTGAAAGCATACATTGACCTTTATGTACTTCAAAAGCTTAGGGAATTCTAGCAAGTCTTTCAGGGTATGTCTACACTACAGCACTAATTCGAACTAACTTAATTCAAATTAGTTAATTCGAACTAAGCTAATTCGAACTAGTGCATCTAGACCTAAAAACTAGTTCGAATTAGCGTTTTGCTAATTCTAACTAGCATGTCCATATTGAGTGGACCCTGAACCGAGGTTAAGGATGCTGGCAGGGCATCAGATTAGGACTTAGAACGCGGAGCTGCTGTCTCAGGCTAGCCGAGGGCTGTGGTTAAAGGGACCCGACCCCCACCCTGGACAGACAGTTCTCAGGGGTTCCCTGCTAGCTTGTCTAACTCGATGAGGGACAGCAAAGCAGTCCTGGCTTGGAGTGCCCTGAATGCCCACACTCGGCACATCACAGTACTCGGCCATCAGCCCGGCTGCACTTGCCGCAGGCTGCCATCCAGGGAGGGGGTCAATCGGGGGACTGCAGGAGAGCTTCCACCCCAAGAACCCTGCAGAGCCCCCCCAGTCCTCCCCATCAGGGGCTCGTACCCCATTCCTCCCTCACTTCCTTCCACTTACCCCTCCCTAGCCCTCCTTCCTGATGTACATAAAGAAAGGACACATGTGTTCAAAAATAGAAACTCTCTTTATTGAACAAAACTCGGTGAGACTGGGAAAAGGAGGTGGGAGAGGGGAAGAGAGAGGGTGGGAGAGGGGAGGGCACCTAAAATGATCGGAGGTTTGGAACAGGTCCCATATGAAGAGAGGCTAAAGAGACTGGGACTTTTCAGCTTAGAAAAGAGGAGACTGAGTGGGGATATGATAGAGGTCTATAAAAGCACGAGTGGCGTGGAGAGGGTGCATAAAGAAAAGTTCTTCATTAGTTCCCATAATAGAAGGACTAGAGGACACCAAATGAAATGAATGGGTAGCAGGCTTCAAACTAATAACAGAAAGTTCTTCTTCAGAAAGCAAATAGTAAACCTGTGGAACTCCTTGCTGCAGGAGGCTGTGAAGGCTAGAACTAGAACAGAGTTTAAAGAGAAGTTAGATAAAGTCATGGAGGCTGGGTCCATGGAGTGGTATTAGCCAGGGGATAGAAATGGTATCCCTGGCCTCTGTTTGTGGAAGGCTGGAGATGGATGGCACGAGACAAATGGCTTGGTCATTGTCTTCGGTCCAACCCCTTCAGGGTCCCTAGTGTTGGCCGCTGTCGGCAGACAGGCTACTGGGCTAGATGGACCTTTGGTCTGACCCAGTACGGCCATTCTAAGCTCAGAGCTGAGGGTCGGGGGTCTCACTGGACCACCCTGATTTTCATGCAAACCTGCTCCTGGGTGGCCAGGCTGGCAGCTATTCTGCCCTAGACGGCCACTTTCCTGTGCCTAGTGCGGAGGTCGTGGATGAGGTCCATGATCTCCGCACTAGACCAGGTGGGTGCCTGCCTTTTGCGGAGCTGGGCAGGCTCCCGGGAACCGCCAGCCTGGTCCCGGGAAGAGGCAGAGGGCTGGGTGGCAGTGGGTGGATGGTTCGTGCTGTGCCAGGTGCAGGGTCTGCTGGCTGGGTGCTGGCAGGCTTGCACCTGGCACGGGCACTGTAGCCAGACCGTGTCCCTTTAAGGGCTCCAGGGCTGGGAGAGGAGCAGACGAGTTTGCCTGGTGGTGCCCAGAGTGGCCATCAGGGCAAGCTGGGAAGGGCTAGCTGGGAAAGGCGTACAGCTAGTTCGGAATAGGAAGCCTAATCCGAACTAGCTAGTCCATGCCGCGTGTAGCTGCGTGGCACGGGGTCTGAACTAGCCGGCATTTAAAAATGGCGCCGGCCGGCATCATGCAAATGAAGCCCGGGAAATTCAAATCCCGGGCTTCATTTGCAACTCCGAATGACTACATTACCCCCTAGTTCGAACTAGGGGGGTAGTGTAGACATACCCAGAGAGTGCACTCTAAAGTAGAACTTACGGAGTTAATCTGCTTCACTGTGAAAGTAAAATGTCTGCATCCAAGTAAAGGGCAATGCCAAGCTTCTTGCCTCTGCTGAGCTAGAAATCTGTGTCCTCGTTCCATATGCACTAAGGAGAGGGCCTCAAAGAGGCAGTTGTCAATTTGGATGATTGAACACCAGAAATTATTTTATAGTTTCAAATATGTTATCTCCAGTGGTTATTAAAAAAAAAAGGTAACAGTTTGTTCCATCCTAGAAATGAGTTGGTGCGTTGTTTCAAATTATTTCCCAGGGGCAGTGCTTCTTTGTGTTTAAACCACGGACACCTGTTTTGATACATTTACATTGTATAAAATGTCACCTAGTCTTGTTTGTTTCTTTAAAACAAATTGCTACTGTTGCAGAAGAAGCCTCGCGCTTGGGAAGCAGACAGTTGGGCAGCAAGTGTTGTTATCCCATTGGTCAGTACAGATTAAAGGAGGGGGTGAAGCCACTTTGCTGTTAGGCTACATCAATCTACTTCTTCTTTTAGAAGAAGCTTTTTTCGGAAGAGATCTTCCAGAAAAACTTCTTCCAAAAGAGAGCATCCACACTGCAAAAGTGAATCAAAAAGCAGTCTGCTTTTTCGAAAGAGTGCCCAGACTGAATGGACGCTTTCTCGCATGTACGCTGTGATTGCTACGAACGGAATGGCCACCAGCGCACCTGTGCTTTTTCCTCTTTCCTCTTCTTGCAAAAGAACTTCCTCTTCCCCGTCCACACACCCCTTTTTTGTGAAAGAGCTCTTTTGCAAAAAGGCTTCTTCCTTGTAGAATGAGGATTATCAATGCCAGAAAAAAACTCTCTGTTCTTTCAATTTTCTTGTGGAAGAACGCAAGTGCAGTGTGGACGTTCCTCAAGTTTTATCAGAAAAATGGTCGTTTTTCAACAAAACTCTGTAGTGTAGACATGCCCTTAGTGTAGAGCTTCATATGTATCATCTCATAGATGGCCAATGAGAATGAGGGATGAAGTGTACAACCCAACTGAGTCTTGGCAGGATCTTCTACACATTTTTTTAGCCATCCTTTCTCTTTAAAATTAGCTCCTTTAATCAAAGGTAAATAGCAAAAGCCGGTTCTGGGGAGGGATGACTGGAAAGTTTCCAGGCTCTCTGTCTTAAGTTTCACTTTTTGTTTACAAGTGCTACCCTCAACATACTTCAGTCTCAATGGACCAAGACATTTTTAAAGGCCTTGAATAACAAGATAGCTTATGGCACTCATGCATTGCCTAATAGTGTTTGGGGCTATTATCTCAATCTGCTTCCGGCAGTCAAAACAACAATCAACTTGAAGGCCTTTAGGTTTCAAACTTCTACTTGCATGAAGATCAATGGTATAGCTTAATAAGCTCAGAATATAATGTGGCTGAGCTGGTTTCAAAGCCTTGTCAGTTTTAGAAAAATTACTTACAGGTGAATTTGAACAAGATATGTGCATAATGTTTGCAATAAGGCTCAAAATTAGGTGAAACCCATTTGATTTTAATGCAAACTTGCAGTCTGACTCACAATTACAAGCGGAGATATGAGGAAGAAATCACTGAGGTCCCAGTGGACAGGATGCTAGTGTGGGACTTAGGAGACCCAAGTTCAATTCCCTGCTCTTGGCTTCCCATCCCCGTCTCCCTTTCTGGGCTCAAGGAGTGGTGTTCCATTGATAACTAAACATCTACATTGCAGATGAAGTAAGGACTTTTCAGAGAGCGTACATATTGATCTGCTTCACCTGAGTGTTAGTACAGATTGAATCTTTCTAATACGGCACCCTTGGGACTTGACCAGTTCTGAACCAGAGAACTTTCTGGACCCAGGGAGATCAGTATTGTCTAGCACATTGGTGGTCAACCCATTCTCGGCAAAGAGCCAAGATAGCAGTGGATTCAGCGCAAAGAGCATCTTTATTTCTGCAGCTTTCATGGCCGTGCTGGACGGCTCCCCTGCCCAGGTCAGCACAGGAAGCCGAAAGGAGAAAGCTGTTTTTGGGGGGCACGGAGGCAGCTTTCGAGCCATGGGGGGACTTCACGAGCCACATCCAGGGGTGGAGGGAGGGAAGAGCCACATGTGGCTCATGAGCCTTGGGTTGTCCACAGCTGGTCTAGTAGCATTACCAACACTACCACTGCTTACTGGGCTCTTAGATGACATTTAAGGGTAAAATAGAGCTAAATAACAGCACAGAACACTGAGAGCCAGGACTGGTGACTGTCAACAAACCTTATGGGACCACGGGAAATTTGGCCACACCCATGAAAAGTGGACATCCGGCTAACTAAAATCATTCTGGATGACAGATGAGTTCTGGACTAGAGAGGTTCAACCTGTACCTATGTCTGAAAGAAGACGGTATTGTTTTTAGCTTGGTGCAGGAACAGCAATGAACTTCCATTTGGAGTCCCACTCTTGCTGCTCAGCTAAAACAGGAGCAGAAGAAGAGGGGAGGGTTTTAAGAGACATCCTTGTCCCTTGGCTACATAAAAATGGCTTGGTTGCAGGCTGCAGACTGATCAGGTTTGCTACCTTGGTGATTGACTCGCAAGAAAGCTCCTGTCCTATTTATGTTGCCTCTTTACCAAATAGATTATGTTAATACAGCCAAACCTGCCTCTCCACTGAACTGTGATAGTAACTGTGTTGATGGGTGCACCTTATCATTGGGTAGTGATGGAAACCACCAAATTCACTTCCCACGGACTACAGAGAAGCTGTCAGTAGCAAGCACTCATTCCCAGCCCAGATCTTAACCAGTATGTAAGAGATAAAAGGATCTTTATCTTATTACTCATCCCTAAAGGTTATTTAATCCCCCATAAGCCTTTTTTTTTTTACCAACTATGTGTTTAAAGACTCCATTTTATGTATCTGTGCCACTGTATGGCTACGTCTACACTACAAGTTTTTTGGCAGAAAATATGCTAATGAGGGGCTCATTAGCATAAGTTGTGACATCATTTGCATACTTTCTTTTTGTTTCTTTTTACGCAACGGGTTTTTGCGCAAAAAGAAGCAGTATGGATGTTTCCTTTTTGCACAAAAACCTTGTTTTATGCAAGAACCTTATGCCTGTCCCAGAGAGGCCTAAGTATCTTAGGCAAAAAGGCACTTTTGCGCAAAATGGAAAAGTCCACATTGCTTCTTTCTGCACAAAAACCCCTCACGCAAAAAGAAATGGCAGATACTATGCTAATGAAGTCACATCTTATGCTAACGAGTCCTTCATTAGCATATTTTCTGCCGAAAAAAACATAGGCAGTGAAGACAAAGCCTATGTTAAGAACTCTACATTAAATGTAAAATACATTTTATTATGTATATTTTTGCCTGTAGGATAGCTTTATATAGCATTTAGTACCTCACCAGAACCATTATTATTTGAATGATTTTTCTTTCGTGGTAGTGCTTAGTAGCCCTAAGACCAGGTTGTCATTGTGCTTAGCACCATACAAATGCAGAACAAACAGATGGTCCCTGCTCCCAAAGAGCATACAGTCTAGATATAAGACAAGAAACAACCGCTGGATACAGAAAAGGGAGGGACGCAAGAAAACAGTGAGACTATGCGGGTCAGCATGATAAGCAGCAGTCTCAGCACAGCAGCTGTTTAACCATCCCTGACTGCTGGTTAGCACTATGCCATCCTAGTCTCATTGGATTTCATGGTTAATGTAGCAACTTCTTTCAAAAATGTCTGCAATCAGTAACCTGCATAATTTAAAGAATTCCCCAAATCCCTGCCCCCCCCATGCTACAAAATAATTACTGCAATTGTCTTTCAGAATTTTAAACTTGATTGCTCAAACCTAAAATTATGCACAATCCCAATGTTCCCTGTAAAGTAAACCTAATGCCAAATGCTTAGCCTGTAGAAAAGAGTAAGTGAGCTCTTGTATGTAGGCTGTGCTGACAAATGCAAACAAGAGAACTCTGTGAGATATTTGCCTGTGTGGTCAAGGGCTAGTTTACTGATTAATGCCTTTTTTGTGCCTCCCCAGAATTGTGAGTGGGGCTCTCCCCCTTCCGGAGGGCATATACCAAGAATCGTCTGATCTCAAGGCAGCTCTCAGGAAACGGATGAGTCAAGGGGTAGGGGCCTCAAATGAATTTTTTGTTTTACAAGAGCATCTGAAATTAATGCCTAAAAACGTTGAGTTGGAATGAATGGATCCATTCATCTCAAAGGGGTGTGGGTGGGTTGGGGCTGGCATCAGAGGGAACCTGCTAGACTTTAAAAAGCCCAACAGTCTATTTATATACTGTACATCTCACCAGTTTCACTCATAATCATGTCCCAGCAATGCATCCTTGTTTGCCATGTCTCTGCCCTTGGCTTAGGTTTCGGCCTGCTCCACAATATGGGAGTGGGCCTCTTCTTTTCATCACACCCTTATCCAGGGTGAGTTTGATGACGACTTCTTCTACATTGATATCTTGCCCAACCCTTTAGCCTCTTGTCTCTGCTCTCTCACCTCCACCTTTGACCTTCAGCCCTGGATCAAGAATCTCACTCACCAAAATGGCCCTTCACACCTGTCTTTCTGAAACACTGCTCCTGTTCTGCTCATTCCTGCATCAAATTCCCGCTCTCTCTCATGCTAGTACTTTATACGCTTCAACAAAGCACACTTACCCTCTGACTGACTCACCACCTTGCCCTTTTAAGGCTTCCAGTCCATTAGTGTTTAACTTATCCACCTCTTTCTGTACTCTGCCTCGGATACCTCAAGAGACCCATTTATTGATTCTCTCCACTTCGCTCTTTCCTTCATAGTTGGTTCTTTAGTCAATCCATCCTGTCATAACCCTGCCCCCCCAGTCTTGGTTCACCTCCACCATCCACTTCCTACAATAATAGTTTTGATCCTATTTATCTGTTTAGCCCATCTGGGTGCTTGCTTCTGTACCCTCCCTCTCACCAAAGAACATCCTCCCTGAGTTAGTCTGTAAATCCACTACTCTGTCCTTCCCCAAATCCCTCTCTGAGACCTATTTCTACCATGAAATCTAAAGGTAACACCTAGTAGAGGGCCAGTTTAGAAAAGTTGATTCCAGTTTAAAACAAACATGTTAAAAAGTGCTGTTATCCGGCACTTAATTCACTAAAAAGCTCAATTAACCAGTATTTCTGATCTCTCCCAATACATATCTTCAGTCTAATCACTGGGCCTACTCTAGTGTACTGCCCAGGAGGTTATGCAATTGCACATTCTACCCTCTACTTTTATGCAAAAGAGGCAGAAGATGAGGAAGGAAGCTGAAATCAGAGATTTATTCAAAAAGCAACTTCCGGGTTGTGTCAGTGTTGTTACAGATTCAGCCCAATCGCCTCCACCTTCTTCATCTACAATGCTGGTCCTGATGCACTGCAACACTCTGAAAAGCCTTCTGAATCAAAGAAAGATTAAATTATGTTGAGTAGAGTTTTAGTGTTGAGTACGTCTGAAGGTATGTCTATGCTGCATTCTTCTTTCGAGAGAGGAATGCAAATGCAGCTGAGCGAAACTGCAAATGAAGCGTGGATTTGAATTTGCCGCACTTCATTTGAATAATCGCATCCAGGCGCTATTTCAAAATACCCTATTTCGAAAAAAGAAACGCCGTCTAGATGCGGTTATTTCGAAAGAAAACCCTTCTTTCGAAACTACCCTTACTCCTTATAAAATGAGGTTTAAGGGTAATTTTGAAAGAAAGGTTTTCTTTCAAAATAACCACGTCTAGACACTCTATTTTGAAAAAAGAAATGCTGTCTAGATGTGGTTATTTCGAAAGAAAACCCTTCTTTCAAAATTACCTTTGCTCCTTATAAAATGAGAATTTTTACTACACTTGGAATATTTTATTCTTCTCCTTCTCCTGTTTGTTTTTTAATTACATTAAGAGCTCTTCCTATATGTTTGAGCAGTACCTACTATAAAGCAAATAATAGTTGGCCCTTATGAACAACAGGCATCAACAATGTCTCTGTGAGTTCCTTCCTCCGTAGTTGACAAGCATGATTTTGCTGTCAGGACAGACAAATCACACTTCCTAGAATGTGAGTTAGTAACTGTTTGGTCACCCATGTGTGCACTAGTAAACCACTTTTAGTAGTGGGCTATACTCCACTATGGCTCTAAATCCTCCTGTAACATGGTCAAACTGCTATTGTAATAAATAATCTTTGGGTACATCTACACAGCAGCATTATTTTGGAATAACTGACATTATTTAAAATAACAAAGTGCACGTCTACACAGCAAGCCATTATTTCAAAATAATTCTGAGGTGGAGGACTTCTTACTCTGATTCCTGTAACCCTCATTTCAGGAGGAGTAAGGGAAGTCACCGGAAAAGTGTTCTTGCTTTGACTTCCTGCTGTATAGATAGCATCAAAAGCCGAATTAAGCTTTTTTGACTTCAGCTACACAATGGCTGTAGCTGAAGTTCCGTATTTTAATTCAACATTTGCCCTGCTGTGTAGATGTGCCCTCTTTGTGCTCTACAAATATGTTGATTAAATGTTCTGCTTACCAGTCTGGGCATACATTTTAAAAAGTGGACTTTATCAACATTGGTGAGTGTACTTATGTAACTAGTGAAGGATGATTTCTGAAGGAGCCAGACAGATGTTAACTATTGAATTGCTATTTCTATCTGTTATTTTTAAATATCAAGAAATTCTGAAACAAAAGTCAACATTTGCCCTTAAAAAAAATAAAAAGAAGACACTAATACTCACAAATCCTACCCTAAGAAGAATACTGTAAACCGGGACCAGAGAAGAGCAAAAGACACCATAAATCCACTGGGAGCATTGTCTCGCCAGTCTAATTCAAGTGGGAAGCAACCAGATGACCTTGTAGTAGGCGTTAGTACAAAACCCAACTATAGAGAGAAAAATACATGGCAGTGCCCATGACAAGAAAACAGGGAGTATACTCTAGAACAGGGGTGGGGAACCTAAGACTTGCATGGATCCAGCCCCTGAGGCTCAGGGCTCCCCTTCAGCACTGGGGAGCCCGCGCTGGTCCTCCCCTGCCCCTCACTGTTTCCCCTGTAGGGCTGGAGGGCACAAAATCTACTAGCCTGGGCTCAATTGATTTTTCTGTCGGTCATCAGCCCCTGACCCAAAAAAGGTTCCTTGCCCCTGCTTTAGAAGATAAAATGTGACTAGACTTGAATTGTTCATTAAATAATGCAGTAGCCAGTGTTTTTGCATCTTAACATGATAATTAAGATGACCACATAGAAAACAATAATTTGAACAACCGAACAAGAGTCTACAGAAGAGACTAAGTCATGAACTGTTTGTTCAATTTCCTGCCCACCAATATTGGGGGGCAGTTGAAGTAAAATTAGACAAAATCCCAAACTGACCTTGGTTTTGTTATTGTAGAACAAAGCCCCAGCTGATGTGTAAACACAAAATGTTGTTCACTGCTATTGATGTAAAGCTTGGAGACCCAGACTGATGGGATCGAATACAGCGAGGTTAAATCCATCAAGAGCCCAGTTAAAATTGGCAAATTTACATTTACTTTTCATTTGTTTCAGATGATACAACTTATTTTCCATCTGCCATTGTGGTGGCAGGCACAACAGTTTCATTTCTTATAGGTGCTCCTGCTATGCATTAACTGATTATAGCAAAGCCTAATATCTCCCAGCTTACAGTCACCTTTCTAAAGACCTTATTTAATTTGCCAAGATTGTCATACTCCATAATACAGGGTTTCATATCACATGCAGAACTAGTTTCATAGCATCTTTTAGGGAATATAGGTTTTCTGAGGGAACTACAGCATTATAGCATTTGCAAGGGAAAAGAAATTGATCTAGGAAAACATTTTTTCCCGTACACAGTGAATAATCAGATACTCTCAATCAGAATGATTAAGAGAATAGGACAAGAAAAAACAAAAGTTTCCAGGAGAAAGCATAGTGCATGTCTCTTCACATTCAGGCTGTAGGGAACTCCAAGAACAAAATGGCAGCAGAATTCGGTATACTTAAAGAATGCCTAAAGGTGCACTATGTGAAGCACAAAATACACCAGGTTCATAGCAGCATACGCAGCTGTGAAGTCTTTCCTGAATTTGTATATAAACCAGCAGTCCTATTTGCTGAATTCAAAGCTGAGGCACTAATTTGTCCAAAATCTGAACCAAATCTAAACCTTTTCTGAAATTCAAAAAAATGTTGCTTTATTAATTACTAGAGATTTGGCACGGTGTTGCTCAGGTCCTTAACTGAAATTATTTTTGTTTGTCTTCATTTAAATCGTTGTTCTGGTGTGGGCTAGGGATGAGAGATTCAATATGCAGGCTGCCCCATGGAGAGAGGACGACCCAGCCCTCTCTCATCACAGCAGCTTGGGGCCAGGTAAGAAGCACTCTTCATGGCCACTGCACCCGGCACAGCCAGGGAGGAGTGCATGTCTCCTGTCTGGGAAACAACAGACAGGCACCCAAAGAGACAAACTCTCTCTCTATATAGTGGATAGCTGTCCCTTTCTCCACTTCTGCCTCCTGCTGGCTCAATGGAGTTATAGCTGGCCCGGCCCTCATCTCTGGCCCCTTGCTGCCCCCCTGTGATCACTATACAGTATAACTGTCCCCGCTAGCCGACCTCTCCCTTTCTGTTTTATGAGAAATTAAATTCCAGGCAGATCCCATTTTCCTGGCACAACTAAATTGTGACCCTGCTTTAAGTTATGGTGAGAGGAAACTGCATACCAAATTTGATGGTCCTAGTTCTTACCATTTAGGACATGGGTTCCCAAACATGCCCTTAGGGGGGCATGAAGAAATTCCAGGGGTGGCCCCTTACCCCCTTCTCCCCCCCCCCCCCCCCCGGTTCCTTTTTTTTTTTTTTTTTGCTCAACAAGTTTTCCTGCTATTTTGGAGGGAAGGCGGGGGAGGAGAGAGTTTTTCAAAAATCAAAAAGGGGCCGTGATGCCGAAAAGTTTGGGAACCACTGATTTAGGAGGTGTTCTTGAACAAATAAGACAGATACACACACTCTCTCAAATAGATAGTGAATTATGGTCATTTCCACGTAATTTTGGACTTCTTATCAAGGGCACCATTTATGGGGAGCTAGGTGGGCTATACTCCCCCCAAAGTTTGAACTCCTGGATACTTGAGGTCTGCTTAAAGCCCTTGACCAGTCTCCAGAGCAGGGGTGGGCAATAATTTTTGGTGAGGGGCCACTCCAAGATTTTGCTATGTGGTTAAGGGCCGCACTTTTCTGTGGAGGAGGTGCAAGGTCTAATTGGAGGTTGGGTGCAGAAGGGCGCACGGGGTAAGGGACTGGGGTGCAGGAGACGTGGGATCTGAGAGGGTGTTTGGGTGGAGGAGGGGGTTGTGACCTGGGTCACGGGATTGGAGTGTAAGGTCAGGGAGAGTGTATGGGTGCAGGAGAGGAGTCTGGCCTGGGAGAGGGATGTAGGAGGGGGCACAGAGTCTGGGAGGGAGTTGTCATGTGGAGCAGGGGGTGCAGAGGGTTTAGATGGTGATCTGGAAAAGGGAGTTGGGGCAAAGGAGGGGTTGGGGTGCCAGAGGCAGGCTTTGGCTGGGAGGAGTTTACTACCTAAGTGTCTCCTGGCCAGCTGGCTGCAGCACCCCCAAGGTAGGCTGGGCTCCCTGCCTTTTGCAACCCTAGCCTCTTGAAAATACAGGCTGCTCCCTCCATGTGGCTCTCCACTCCGGGTGGTGGAAAAGGCTTGCACTGCCCCAGTCTCTCAGGCCAATCTCTCAGCTCCGATTGGCTGGCTGTTTCCAGCCAATTGGAGCTGAGCGATTGGCTGAGGTCAGTTCTTATTGGCCTGTTGTTTCTGGCCAATAGGACCTGAGGGTTGAGCTGGGGTCGGGGAGATCTCATGAAGCCGCCCCCTCCCTATAGAGGAGAGAGACACAGGGACTGTGTTTTAAATCAGGGCAGCTGAGTGTGTCTGAGGGTCCCGGCATGATGGTCCACGGGCCGGATCCGGTGGGTTGGCAGGCTGGATCCAGCCTCTTGGCTGTATTTTGCCCAGCCCTGCTCCAGAGGCAGGTCTTAAATGCAACAAAGTTTGAGCCACTTGCAGCTTTGTCTTTGGGGCAGGGAGTTTGTTATAAAAAAGAGGGAGGCAGGGTGATTAAGAATAACAAAAGACTGGGCATTCAAGTAATTGAAGCATCATTAGAGCATCATGAGAACATTGCTAGGTACTCCACTTAAAAGATAGGGGTAAAAAAGGAGTAGGAATGAGTGTTGTGCTGCTAGGATTTGCTTTTGGACCACTGCTGTTAAACTTATAAATATTCTTGAAAAAGGAGTAAACAATGACTAATCCGCGCTGACTGCAAAGAGTTAGAAAGAGATCTCACCAAACTGGTGATTGAGCAACACAAGGGCAGATTAAATTCACTGTTGGTAAGTGCATGGGAAAATATAATCCTAACTTTAGATACAAAAATGATGGGGTCTAAAATAGCTGTTATCCCTCAAGAAAGAGATCCTGGAATCCTTGTGGATAGTTCCCTGAAAACATCTGCTCAATTTGCAGTGGCAGTCTAAAAACTAAAAAGCTAACAGAATATTTGGAATTGTTTGGAGAGGAATAGCTAATAAGGCAAAATACCATACTGCCTCTATATAAAGTCACTGTATGCCCACATCTTGAATGTTGTATGCGGCTCTGGTCACCCCATCTAAAAAAAGATACATTACATTTGAAAAAAGTACAGGAAGGGCAACAGAAATGATTAGGGGGTAAGAAATAGCTTCTATATGAGGAGAGATTAACAAGACTGGGACTTTTCAGCTTGGAAAAGAAGTGACTAAAGGGTGGGGGAGATATGTTAGAGGTGTAGAAAATCATGAATGGTGTGGAAAGAATAAGGACATGTTATTTATTCTTTTACTAACATCACACAAGAAGCTGACCAAATTAAATTTATCAGCAGCAGTTTTAAAAACAAACAAAATAAATTATTTTTTCATGGTCAATTTGTGGAGCTTTTTGCCAGGAGATGTCCCAGAGAGAACCAGATGTGGAAGCTCTCATTATGGTTAGCGTATGGAGGGAGCTGTTGGGATCTCTTCAACTCTCTTTGCTGGCTGTGAGGTTATATTGTTGACATTAATTTTTACACAGTGAGCCATTTCTGTTCGTGTTTGGCATTGAGAAAAGCTTGGTTTTGAGCTGTTGAAATTGCCATTCTATGAACTTTGCTGCCTTACAGAGTTTGGGAATGATCAGAGTTCTGCTGATTATTGAGTTAAGATCAGCTGCACACGATCTAATTTGTGAGGCTTGATTTTAAGTCTGGTTGATAATACCACTTTGGCCTCAATTGAGATCATGTGGAGTTTATATGCTTTTGGAATTAGCTTGGGAGTTTTGAATATTGGCTCAGCAACATTCAGCAAGTTCTATTTCCCATGGAAAGTCACAGGATGGCTTATAAGCTTCACCCTGAAGCCAGTAGGAGACAGGTATATTGGAGAAATCATTAGTTGTTGACCTACCCCTGCCCAGATCAGTAAGGAACAGGAACCGAAGGGAGAAATTCTTATCCATAGGTGTTGTCTTTGTAGAGAAAATGTATTGATGTGCAGTTTAGGATAGCTCCAGGCAACACAGTCTATATTCAAAGCTGGTCATAACTAATTAAATTAGATTGTGCCGAATAGTATTTTTGATGCAACAGTGAACTTGGAAAGTTTACTCTTCTTCTACCAAGTCCATGTCTTGTTACTAATGACGCAAAAACTGAACAGGTAGAAAATAATATTGATGTGCAAAGATTGTGGAATAATCTGAAGAAATCCAAAGTTCTGACAAGTTTCTTGATTAAAGACCATGTTAGAATCTGGAAAAATGGAGACTTGAAAATCTTTCAGAACTTGTAACCTGTGAAATTTTGGAATTTTAGAAGGGGTGGAAGAAGCTGATGATGAAAAATGTGACTCTTCTCTAAATTTGATTAAATCTTTCTGAATTCTCTTGAAATGCAGTTTTCTTTCATTTTGAAACATCTTACTGGTTTCAGTGGTACTTACCACTGTAATTATGGGGAAGTGGTTCTCAGCTTGTCAGAGTGTGATCTTGTGTTAAAACAAAATAAAGTTTTGGTTCCCCTATCCATTTAGCCATAAAGAAAGAAAAGAAGGCTGGGGCGAGTGGGGGAAGATCCTCATCTGTCAGGAAAGGGTTAAAGCCCAATCAGCCCAAACCCCATGCACCTGTGAAGTTAGTCAAGCCTGGAGATGGGCTTTTTCCTTAAAAGGGAGGCTTACTGGTCAGTGAAAGATGGGACTCTGGAGGAGGACTGCAACACAAAGGTTGCTGAGTGGTAAAATGGCTTGAGAGCCTTGGTTGACCATGTCTTCTCAGAAAGGTGAAGGAGTCCTACTTTCCCTCTTTTTCTTTTCGCTTCACTTCGCTTCCTGAAAGATGAGGCTTTGCTTTTTGTGTGCTGAAGAAGCATATGTTAACTGTTTGTTTGGTCTCTGAACTCACCCTCAAAATGGGGTGCAGATCCTGCATAGCACAGCCAGAGGACTGTACGGTGGATTCTGAGATAGGAGCAGTATATACAGCCGGTCCCCAAGTTACGAACGGGTTATGGACCAAACACTTGGCCGTAACTTGAAATGTTCGTAAGTCGGACCCCATTGACTTACATTGTGACTGCGCTGTCCGTAAGCGCAGGTCGTGTTCATAGCTCGGGGACCGCCTTTACGACTGCTTAATGGGAGGTTTGGTCGTAAATGTGAATGGTCGTAAATCGACTGTTCGTAACTCGGGGACCGGCTGTACTCCTCTCCCCATGGACGCAAGGGAGAGGTACTTCAATGGTCCTCTTGCCTAGGTCAAGACTAAACGCCTTTTTCGTCAAAGGCAAATGAGAGTTGCCTAAAAAAATTCAAAAACTTAGTTCTAGGGAGACAAATTATTTTGGTGATGGGTGGGGGAAGGAATTTATTTTGAAACAACTGGCTTTACTGCTTCCAGAATGAAACCTTTTGGTTTAAAAAAAAATGCTTTTGAGACTTTCCATCAGTTTTCTAATTAAAAATATATTTTAAAACATCTTAATAAATCAAACACCTCAATCAAAATGAAACTTTTTTTGACATTCTAGCATGCTGAAAATTTTGCAATATTTGCTGGTTGACCCAAGGTAATTTCTGTGACACCTCTCTCCCCCCATACTATTGGACCTGTACCCGAGCCAAATAATTCAGCTACTTCCACAGCTGTAGCACTGACTGGTAGGCTGCAAACCCAGGCTACGTCTACACTATGTGTTTTGCCAGAAGAAGCAATGCAAATGAAGTGCTGATTAGCATTTTGTCATGCTTCATTTGCATAATTTATTCCGATCCATTTTTGCACAAGAGGTTTTTGCACAAAAACATGCAGTGTGGACATTTCCTTTTTGTGCAAAACCCCCTTTTTGTGCTAGATCCTTATGTCTCTCCAGGATAAGAGTTTTTGTGCAAAGGGGTTTTTGCGCAAAAAGGAAATGTCCACACTGCATGTTTCTGCACAAAAACCTCTTGCGCAAAAACTGATCGGAATAAATTATTCAAATGAAGTGCAACAAAATGCTAATCAGTGCTTCATTTGCATTGCTTCTTCTGGCAAAACCCATAGTGTAGACGTAGCCCCAGTGTCGGGGAAATTCTAACAACCAACCAGGTCAAATCTTTTAAAACAGGAGAATTTGAGAACTGGTTTGTAAAGAAAGATTAAATATCCCCACCTTTGTGAATCTAGACCAAGGGAAGGTTCTAAAGCTGCCTCGTTTGTGCTACCGGGACAGGAGCCATTTCTGCACCGTAACTTTCATTATTATGATTCCTTTTGCAGCAGTAACTGCTATGCTCACTGCTGCAGAAAAACCCAACATCTGGAGACTCTGGAAGCAGTTGTGAGAGCTTAGAAAATCTAAAACCTAAACTCAAAGCTTTGGGCCAGGAATATATTTCTCTTCTCCATCTTCTAGTCACCTTCCAAAGAGGAGTTATGTCTGGCATTCCTTGGGTTTGATTGTGCAGTCCTGTTCTCACAGGGGATACTGCTGGCGTACGGATTGCAGGGTTGGGTCTCTTGTCTGTTATCTGCATTATAGCTACTCAGACCTTAGTGAACTCTTTTGGGGAGAGAATCTGTTTCAATCTCTGCTTTATGTTTGGGAGGGCTTAAAAATCTGTCACATGCAGATCACTGAAGAAGTGACATTGCTACCAGCACACATGTGATTTCCTCCTCCCATCCCTGATGAGCTTTCACTGTCTTCTCAGCTGAGATAAGGACCCTGAAGACATCCCTCACTTGGTTTATTTTTTGTTTGTTCCCTCCTTCCTCCCTGCAGAGTCTCTGTGCCAATACTTCCTCCAGCCAGGCGGGCTGGCTTAGGGCTTCCTGCAGAATCTGTCCAGCACCAATCTGTAATGGCTGCTCTGAGAGTGTGCCAAGGAAGGCTACCCCCAAAGCACAACACATTGCTTCCCATTCCCTCAGGTCTGCCAAGCAGGATGACAAATCTGAAATTAAAGTGCTGCAAAAAGAGGCCATGCGGGCTGGCTGTAAACACAGAATTACAAACCAGTCCTCAGCATTGCTGTTCCATTGTTCAGTGATTCGCAAACTTTTTGGCCTGCGGCCTACTCTGCTCAATGCAGACCTTTCAAAAGACCACCAGCCAACCACCCATGATGACAAAATGAGTTCTGGAAGGGGTGGGATGTGGGATCTGGCCAGGAGGTAGGGTGCAGGAGCAGGCTGAGGGTGGGGGTGGCGGGGGTCTGTGTGGAATATTGGGTGCAGGAGCCAGGTGGGAGTGCATGGTCTAGGCAGGAAAGGGGTGTGTGTGAGGAGGATAGGGAGGGGGGTGCTGCTCCCAGGTACTTCCCTCTGCTGCTTCCCTAGGCCCTGATTTTGGCCAAGGGGAGCGATGGGGGAAAGTCTCCAGGCAGAGCAACTACCTTCCCCCAGAAGCTGGATCCAGACTGCGAGGCTCACCCCCTCACAGGGAGGAGCTGGCATTGGCACTCCATCCCACAGGGGAGTGGGGGTGGAGTGCTAGCACAGGCTCCCCACTGTGTGGGGGAGTGGAGGCTGAGCCCATAACCCACACTTTGAAAACTACCTGACCCACACTTTGAGAACCACTGCCATAGATGTATAACACACATCCAAAAACAGATCCTGTAGACTGGAACACAGAAACTGCATTGGCATATTGTGTAGTGCTGATATATTTTCAGTGTCATGGTCATGAACATAGCCATAGTAAAAGTCTCCCAAATGTGGATTGTATGTCTGCTGTCCAGATTGATTCACTAGCACCAGAGGGTTATTTGCATGGAAGCAAGAAAGGAAGTGAATGAGAAAATAGCATTGAAACTTGTATACAACATCTGAAGGGGTTTGATCCATTGACAAATAGGTGACTGTTTTCCCCCTGAAGTTTATGTGAAAGCTTCCAGTAATGGGGAAGGAGAATATGCAGCAATAAACCAAGACCAGAGCAGAATTTGCTTAGATCAAATGATATGAAAATAAAACGAGCTAAATCTGTCCTCCCCAGCACAACTACCTCCCGGAGATATTGATGTGGATCATATTTACTAGCTCCATGCAAAAGGGCCTTACAAACACCTTGGAAAGTGGGTATTAGCCTGATTGTATAGGATGGCAAAACTGAGGCATGGAGAGAGGGAAGTGATGTGCCTAAAGTCAGCCAGCAAATCAGGAACAGACCTTGGATTAAGCCCAATCAATTTGGTCGCCTGGACAACTGCTCTAACATTTGGCTCACGCTCAGCTGGTCTGTGGATTGCACAGCAAATAGAATATTCTTCAGAATTTTATAAATTAGGGTGAGTGGTGGTTCAATGGTTAGGGCTTTAGAGACTCAGGGGCTTTAGAGACTAACTTGGGGCTTTAGAGACTCAGCTCAACTACAGACTTCCAGTGTGACCTTGAAGAAGTTACTTAATTTCATTAGGAGCTAAACAGCACCTGAGGGAGTGGAGAAAGACAAGTCCAGCATTCCAGGGGTTAAAGAAAGCCTCTGGGCCCAACTAACCCCACCCCACTTAGCTACCACCAATGCCATGCGTGGAGAGAATAGAAAAGGAAGGTGCCTGGCTCAGTTAGGAGTTGATTAGCAAGGAGGCAGGAACCCCATTCAGCAGTCTAAGGACACAAACCAGAACCTGTCCGCTCAGCAGCCATGGGAGCAAATAAGTCCCCAATCTCACCTCTCTGGGAAAAGGGGAGAACCTATTGAGAAGTCTCAACTAAAGGGAATCTGGACTCTTAGGGGCCACACCTCAAATTTAAGGACTTGAACAGGGAGTGGTTTGGTGTTCCTGGGCCAGGAGCACAAGGGACAGGGGGCAGTGACCTAGACACTAGCTTACTTAGCCACCAGGGACCCGGCCACACACTGATATGTCTTTGAAAACCTTGACCACGGAGTCTCCTCTGTCTCATTTTTCATTTGTAATGGAGGAAATAACATTGTCCAACCTCATGGGAGGGAAGGGTTGTGAAGATAAATGCACCATAGATTTTGAAGCTCTACAGTTGTGGGAGCCATATAAGGACCTCAGATAGAAAAAGCAAAGCGTTTTTTTTTCTCTTTCCTTATACCATTTGTACATCTTTAAGGTGAAAATTAGCTCAAAATTAATCTAAAATAGCCCCCCTTGAAATACTTTTGTTAAGGAGTTTACTTGTGTGATTTAAAGTAGTATTTTGGTACTTTTTTCTTTGGGTCAAAATCCATGAAGCATTGTCTGAGAATCAGGGATAAAATGGGACAGAGATGCTGAACATGTGGATACCAAGGAGATGGTTTCCTAGCAACCATAACCATGTGAAAGCTTCCAGAACTTTCTTCTCTTTCTCATGACATCCTTTTTGTCTTAGTTTTTTTAGAACTGTGACAAGTAAAGTAACCCAGATGTGGAATCCCTCATTAAAATCATCTTCTTAGCCTATGCACAACATGCCCCCAGGTGGTATGTGACCAATTACATCTTTAATAGCTAACACTTGGTTTAGGTTGGACATTAGGAAAACTTTCCTAACTGTCAGGGTGGTTAAACAATGGGATAAATTGCCTCGGGAGGTTGTGGAATCTCCATCACTGGAGATATTTAAGAGCAAGTTGGATAGACATCTATCAGGGATGATCTGAGGGTGCTTGGTCCTGCCATGGGGCAGAGGACTGGACTTGATGATCTCTCAAAGTCCCTTCCAGTCCTAGTATTCTATGATTTAGTGATGTTAGATTAGGCTCCTAAAGCCTATTGCTGCGTATATTGGTAAAGGGTTAAAAGGAGCTGAAAAGCAGGTTAATTAAACAGAATAATTATAACTGTTTATGACATCTACCCCCTCATCCCGATGCCCTCTAAGAGTTTGCATGACCTAGAATTTAAGAACCACACCAATAAACTAATTCAGGTTTGTGGCTCCAGGTGCCCCTGAAACACCTGCCACTCCACACAAGGAGAAATGGGATCAGACTGAAAGAGAGAAGAATGTCATGATCCCTGCTGCCACGTGGACTGGCTAGGGATGCTAACGTCCATAAGGAGCAGGGAGGAAGGGGGTGGTGGAAAGAAAAGCGTATTTGCCTCACAACTGAAGTGTTGTTGCATGCAGTGCTCAAGCAGGAAAGGAGGTATATGTTGGACACAACCAGAAATACCTGTGGTATTTTAGATTGTCAGGAGGGATAAGAATCAAAAGTTGATAAATCTGGCAAAAGAAGAAGATGGCTTTGATGTGGAAGTGGTTGCGAGCTGCAGCAAGGCTGTCATCTTTTGTGGTTTCCAAAATCAGCTTCAAAAAATGTTTGGGGTTGGTCTACAGGGAAAAATACCTTCAGAGTTTAATGTTCCAGGAAAGAAATACCTGCAACCAGACTCTTTAAGCAAATGTAGGCTTGCCCTCACATTGTAGCAGATGAGACTCCAACCAAAATGTTTTTAAACCCCAGGTGCCTACTGTACCAATTTCCTGATTTTGCCTTCATTAAACCTCTAGCAGCACCCTCACTGACATCAATGATCAAGCCCCAAGAGCGCAAAAGGGAATCTGCCAACTGCAGGGACCTATACTAAGATTGTATCAGGGTCTGTACACACCAGCATGACGATCAAGTGTCAAAACCTCGCTTAATCGCCAGTTCGAGCCAGTCATTTTTGGCTACATCTATGTTTGGTTGGATAGTACGGTTGCAGTCAAGTCATTATGGAAAAATATTCAAACACCGCTGTAGCAGTCACCCAAGTTAGAGCACAGTGGTTCGAACAGGTCAGATCCTGCTTGCCATCTTCATTAAGTATTTCCACTGATTTCAGAGTCAGAAACACAAGTAGGACCTGGCACTAAGTGTACATCAGTGGCTCCCATGTACACCTCCAGAATGTGCTAATGGCTTCAACCGAGAGAAAAAAAAGCCAGGTAGGGGTTTACAGATAGCTTAGAGCAGGGGTTCCCAAACATTTTGACACGGGGACCAGTAAATCCATTCACGAGCTTATAGAGGACCAGTAACATTCATTTGCATATTTGCATATTCATTAAACAAATGATGATTATTCAAATGAGTTATTTCTGGTCCTCCCAAAGCCCCCAGTGCCAGCTTTAGCAAAGCTTTTGATATGGTCAACCACAATATTCTTGCTAGCAAGTTAAGGAATATGGATTGGATAAATGGACTGTAAGATGGATAGAAAGCTGGTTAGACCAGGGTTTCCCAAACTTTTTACTTTAGTTGGAACCTGTTTTTTTTTTCAGTACTGTTTTTTGCAGCCCAAAAATATAAACACATATAAAAAAATAATTAAAAATGAATAAATTTTCAGTTTTCACCTGGCTGCATCCTCCGCCCAGCCTGGGCCAGAGCTTGGGGGACCCAGCACCACATGGGCACTCCAGAAGGCGGGAGCAGGAGCAGATTGGGACAGGGTATCTGGCTAGGAGGGCGGGTGCAAGGATAGGGAGGGTTTCCAGGTGTCCAGTTTTGTACCATACAATCTGGTATTTGAGGGTTCTGTCCAGGAAACAAATTGAGAAAATACCGGACATATTTTCTAATTAGATAAGTTTTATTATTATTATTAGGTGTATCAGTCCGTAGCTGTGAACTGCCTGGCTGGTAGGTGTCGAGGGAAGGTATGGGGGGGAGGCAAAATGGAATACATGGGGCCGGACTCACTCGTGTGCCCTGGTCTGCATGTGCCTGGGTCAGTCCTGTTTTCCGCTGGCCAATTTGCTCCTCTCCCAGCTTCTCCTCCCAATCTCCCCTGACCAGCCCTGCTTTGGGCGGCTGGTTCTCCCGTCCTCCTCCTCACGATATTCCCCCTGCCCCATCCTCTGGCCAGCCCGCTGCCCCCATCCAGCCCTGCTTCCAGAGGCTGGTTCTCCAGTCCTCCTCCTCCCAATCTCCCCTGGCCAGCCCCACCGCCCTCCCCCCCTCCCCCCCCCGTCTAGCCTTCTCCAGCCGTCCGCCTGCCCTGATCTCCGCCGGACAGCCCACTGCCCCCAACCCTGCTTCCGCCGGCTGCCCGCCATCCCAATCTCCACCAGACAGCCCCGCTGCCCCCAACCCTGTTTCCGCCAGCTGGCTGGCTGGCTGCCCCCGATCTCTGCCGGATAGCCCCGCTGCCACCAATCCTGCTTCCTGGCGGCCAGTTCCCCCCCCCCCCCCCCCACACACACTTCCTCCCAGTCCACCCAGCCCCGCTCCCCTCTTGGCAACTATGCTGAAGCCCGGTATTTTTTCCTGCGGCCCGGTATCATGCCCTGGCCCATAGTTTGGGAAATGCCGGTTTAGAGCTTTTAAACTGGTTTAAAAAAAGAACCAAATGCCAGCTGCAAAACAGAAGCTGTGATCAGTGGTTTTCAACAGACCTTCTTGTTTCTCACTTGTGTAGTGCCAATAGATTCCTAGATGCACTGGGGTATTACTTGTCTTTTTTATGACAAATGTCTATCTACAGAGCAAGAAAAATGACTGGTTCAATATTCTTAATTAACATGAAAAGGGAGAATACAGCAGTTTAGGAGCCCACTGTTCTGCCCACCGTGATACTTAATGTTGATTTTTTTTTCCCTGCAGAGTGGAGAACTTTTCTTGCAGAGACGTGGACATGAATTCTCTTCTCATTTTATAAATGTCATTCTCTTGTCTGTGATGTTTCATGTCATGCCTGCTTTGAGTTCCGGACACATGATTGTCGATGCCTGTGAAATCTGTGAGCAGTCTTTAGCCCCATGTTTCCTCTGACCATGAAATGTCAGAATGTAGTTTGGCCTTCAGGATTTCCTTTCTGTCTTCCTTTCCATCCACAGCTATAGTAGGTTCCTCTTACTGGGTGTGTCTAGACTACAGGGTTTTGTAGACAAGTGGCCTTTTGTTGACAAAACTGTACCTGCATCTACACTACTGCCTCGTTCTGTCAACAGTAAGTCGAAAGAATGCTGCAGTTTTGTTGACAGCGGTAAACCTTGTTTTATGAGGAAGAATCTGTCAACAAAAGCTGTGTGTGTATGCAGGGAGCCAGTTCTGTCGACAGAAAAGGCCTCCAGGAAGAAGCCCTGGTGGACAGTCTAGCCTTTACATGTACAGCACCTCTGAGGTTCCTGGCCACAGCCTCTTAAAGGCACAGGCATTCAGACAAGCCTTGCTGTCCGGCAGCTAGCCGGAGCACCCATGACAGCCATGTCCCAGCCTCAAGGCCCCCCCTGGCCCTTCTCGGGACAGAGATGAGGACCCAGCCAGGGGCACCAAAAGGCGGGTACCAGCCTAGTCAGGGCCAGAAATCCAAAACCTCCTGGAGCTCTGGTCCCAGGAAGAAGCCCTGCAGGCCTTGAAGACACGCCGCAGGAATGCAGACATTTATGAGTGCCTGGCCCAGGGACTGGCCACCAAAGGGCATCACCCCCGCACCATAGCACAAGTCAGGGCCAAAGTAAAGGAGCAGCTGCAGGGATATGCGAGGGCCCGGGACCAGAGATCCCACTCCGGGGAAGCCTCCGAGACCTGCCCTTACTACCAGGAGTTGGAGCAGATCCTGGGCGGTGGGGAAGCCCAAACTCCACTGCATGTGGTGGAGTCTGGATTACCCCACCACATCGTGGAACGACCCCTCCTGAGGGAGGAAGACCGGGCAGGAAAGCTGCACCAGAAGGAGGAGGAGGAAGAGGAGGCAGCAGGGACCCAGACCCCAGAGGCCTCCCAGGCATCCATGGACAGTGGGGAGGGAACATCGGGTGAGTGCTTTGAGGGGTCACCACACATGGGCGGTTTGGCAGTGTGGGGGGCCATCTAGTCCCATTGCCACTGTGGGGCTCCTGTGAGGCTTTCAGGCCGCTGCCCAACTCACACGTGATGTCACATGTAACACCCCTGAGTCTCCTGGCCAAAGGAGAGCCCCTGACAGCCATGGCATGCCCGACAGCAGGGGTGCACACAGACAGTGATTGTCTCCTCTTCTTTTACTCCACAGCCAGATCCTCTCCCCAATAGGGGAGCACCACACCCGCCCCACCACCATCCCTGACCCGTGGCACCTGCAAGCACTGGCGGGTCTACATGGACCTGCTGAGGGAGCACGTAATGGGTCTGGAGGACCTGAACAGGACCCTCCAGCAGAGGAGGGAGGCAGAGACCGAGTGGTGCACCAGGCTGCTGGATGAGCTGGTCCAGCAGCGCACTGCCATGTGTGTCACAATGCGGGAGGTCTTCGCCTTGCCTGCCCCTGTCACAGGCACCGCTCCTCCAGCACACCAGGCTCCTGCTCCTCCAGTGTCCTCTTCTGCCCTAGCCCCCCTTGCTCCCGAGCCCTCACAGGCCCAAGAGCTGCCCCCCCCCGCCCTTACTGCCCAGGCCAGGACTGGCTCTTGCTCCACCCTATTCCAAGGCTGTAGTGATGCTAGGATGCAGGAAGGTGGCAGGACCCTGCGATCAGGGAAGCTGTACAGTATATGACAAGATATGTGTATCTGAAAATGTATAATAGATTTGAAAAGTATGAACATAGACTAGCTTCCTTATACAACTGTTTTTTCTTATGACAATGTCGGTGCATTCAGTTTGGCCATGTTGGCCAACCTAATAATTTCAAATTATGATTTGTAAGCAAAGTCAAATTGAGCTCTCCCTAACAGCTAGTGATGAGCTAGGGGCTGGGGGGAAAGGTTTCAGGACCAGATTGTATTTACATTCACACCTAATCTACCTAGGTATCCAGCAAACAGAGCTGTGTTGCTCAAGTGATAAATTTTGGCTGAAGTTGGGTTACAAATCACTTGAATGTGTGTGTGTGTGTGGGGGGGGGGGTGAATGAAATGTTGTTGTTCTTATTGTATGAGTAAAGGGCAGTCAAATTGTACTTAACCTGTACTGGTTGAGGGCATCAAGAGAGAGGTTGGGGACAGGTGTTTTGCTTGATGGTCAGTCTGAGTCACAAGTACTGTTTGACCTGCCCCTTTCCACTATTTAAAGACAAAACTGAATAGGCTCCATATATAGTCTTTAGTTTTGTTAAGTGACCACTCCAGCTGAAATCATTGATAATTAGGTCTAAGTGGGGACAGTGTTTTTGTGTAAGAGACAGCCCAGACTGCACTAGCAGTGAAGTTCTCCCACTGAGAGCTTAGCTGAAATCACTGAGAGCTGGGTGGAACCTCAAGAGACCAACTCGCAGAGGTCACAGTGGCAGGTGGCAGCAGAAGGTGACAGCGCAGGGCCATTGGAAACAGAGCGATGGAGTAAATGCATTGCATTTGAGAAGTTCATTAACAGAGTTGTGCAAAAGTATAACAAGAAACCAAGAAGGATGTAGACGTAGTGCTTCATAGAAGGCTTGAGTAGCCAACTTTAATTTGTGTGATTTTAAAACATGAGTTAAATCTAATAAAATGGTCATAAAACATTCTTCAGTTTTTACTATGGTGCCATACAGCCCACCTTCACCCTTACGGTCTTATCACTCATCGGCCCTGATACCCACCCTGTAAATTCGAACAACCCCTCTAATTTCAATTCCTGGGGAAAACACTGCTGATGAGGCTGGTAGATGGCAGCCATCCGGGGCTGCTGAAATTGCCTCTCCTCACCATCAGGACCTGTCCCCCACCCCGGCAGGAAGGCTTTCCTTTTCCTCTCCACCAGGTTATGGAGGGTGCAACATGCGGACACCATCTCCGGGATGTGTGAGGAAGCAATGGAACCGCCCTTTCAGCCGGCCAAAGGCGTATTCCACCTGGATGCGAGCCTGACTAAGATGCGTGTTGAAAAGCTCCTTGCTCGCATCCAGGTGGCCAGTGTAGAGCTTCATGAGATACATGAAGGCATCAGGGGGTAGGCTGCGTTGGCCACTATGCACACTGGCATATGCATGTCCCTGAGCACGAGGTGCCTCTGGGGGAAAGATGTTCCTGCCTGCAACCTGCCGTACAGGTAGGGATTCCTGAATATGCGGGCATCATGTGCCCACCTGACACAAATGTCCATAAAGCATCCCAGGCGGTCAACCAGGGCCTGCAGCACCATGGAATAGTAGCACTTCCTGTTTATAAACTGGGCTGCTCTATGGGGTGGTGCGCAGATTGCGATGTCTGTCCCATTGAGGGCTCCTCTGCGGTTTGGGAAGCCAAGGGCGGCAAACCCGGCAAGGATGTTGTCCAGGTCCCCGAGACGGATGAGCCTCTTCAGCAGCTCCGCACAAGAGTGGCAGGTTTGTATCATTTTTGATGATGCCCATAATAGGGCACTGGGAACACCAGAGTTCCCCTTCCTCAGACAAAGGGGGAGGGAGAATCACCTGGCAGGGGTGAGGTTGTCAGGACACAGAAAAAGGGGGCTGGGTTCCTGGGCAGGTGTGTGGGGAAGGGGGAGGGTTCAGGACCCTGAGAGTAGGGGAAGGGGGGATTGTTTAGAGAGCCAGACAGTAGATGGGAATCCAGGTAGGCGGGAGGGAGGCGGGTGCGGGGAAGAAGAGGAGACGGGGTCCCAGCAGGGTTGCAGTGGGCCAGGAGGTGAGGTGCGGTGTTGCTGGGCAGAGGCCAAGCTGGGGGAGGAGAAGAGAGTGGGAAGGAAGCGAGGGGGGAGGTGTTGCGGGACAGTGGGCAGGGGCACACAGGCGGGGGGAGCCGCCAGGCAAAGGGGGGTTCACAGGCAGGGGAGCGAACACAGACCGGGGGAGAGGGGTGGCTGGGTGGGGGAGGGGAAGTTGCAGGGGAGGTGCACAGGAGGGGGGTTGGTCGGCCAGAGGGAGCACACAGGGGTGGGGGGGCCTGCACTCAGCGGAAGAAGAGGCCGCCCAGTAAAAGCGGCCCTCTTCCTTTTCCTGGCAGTCCCCCTTTCTCAACCCCCCCACTCAGCAGGGCCTGTCCCCCGACAGTGACTTACCTCCATCAAGACGGCCCCGACAATAGACCTCCTCATGCCAAACTGGTGTCCCCCAGAGCGGTAGCTGTCGGGGGTGGCGATTGCGACCCGCTTCTGCAGGGGGATGGCAGGCCGCAGATGGGTGTCCTGGTGTTCCAGAGCAGGGCCGAGCCAGGCACACAGCTCCAGAAAGTTGCGGAGCCAGTGGTCGTCATCCCAGAGCTGCATGACGAGCCACTCCCACCAGTCCGAACTCATCTTGTGCCTCCAAATCCGCCTGTCCCCAAAAGAGTTTGGGGGCAAAGGCAGTGCTCCTACATCCCGGAGGAGGGTCTCCTTGTTGTGGTCCGGGTCCATATGGGGCAGGAGATTCATGACAGAGTCATGCAGATGCAGCAGAAGCTGCAGTATTGCAGTGTGGGGCCATCGCCTGCCCAGGGGCAGCTCAAGCTCCATGGCATAAAAGGTGAAAAGGAGAAAAAACCCTGCAAATAAATTGCTGTGGTGTCCGAAGAAGCAGGGCAACCAGAGCAAGAACTGCAGCAGCTTTGCTTTCCCTCTAGGAGGTAGGCAAGCCAGAAGCAGCAGCAGAGCAACAGCTGTCTAGGGGGATCCCCTTAAGCACAGGTCTCTGCAAAGGACATGCAGCAGCAGTTGGAAAGAAAGACTGCCCCCGTATCCTGCCAGAAGCACTTCCAGGTGCCTTTTTTTTTTTCGACAGAGCGTCTAGCAGTGTGGGCGTTCTTTTTTGAAAGAGCAGATCAATTTTTCGATCGGCATAATGTAATTTAGATGCTCTTTTTCGACAGAGGCTTTGTCGACAGATACTGTCGACAAAGCCTCTGTCGAAAAAGGCATGCACTCTAGATGCAGTCACTGTGAGGTGTTCAAATGGAGTAGGAGAAATGAGTCTCTGCCTTGCCAGAGAGGTGGCTATTTTGCCAGAGCAGAAGGTGTGGATCTGCAGAGTAGAGGGGAAGGAATGTGTCAAGGAGCCTTCCCACCTCACTTGCACTTCTGATCCTTGGTCTCAGGCAGGACAAGGACTGCTCCAGGCTAGTTCTGAAAGCACTGGTAGCCCCCTGTTCCACAATGGGCAGAAGTGCTGGTTCTGCACAGGTCAGGAGAAAAAGCTGCAGTCTTTTAAAGGCTATGGTAGAGGTTGCTTTGATCCATGGTTTTCTCATGCCCCTAGAGATACTATGCTTGCTTTCGGCACAAGGGGCCTCATTCTCCTTTCATTCTCTGAATGAACATACTGCAGTATAAAGGAAACCAAAATCATGGCCAATGTCACTCAAAGCTCCCAATGTGGCTGGGTATTTCTGCACTCTCTTGCTGTGCGTTAGGCATAGCCTAGCACCAAGTTAGCTCTCAAAGTAATTTAGTGCTATCCTGCTATTGGAGCATTATTCTTTGTTTATGGATAATGTCTTCTGACCACTTTGTAAGTCACGTTCCAGACCACCTGAATCATACCTGTCAGTGTGACTCACGGTGAGTTCAGGCTCCTTGTTCTGTTGCAGGTTTTTCTTCAGCCATGGGAGCCATCTGTCTTTGTGTTGATACAATCTCACCAGAGAATGTGCTTGTGTCTGGCTCTTTATTTTCTACCAGCAGCACCTGTGCAAGATAAGGGCTTGTGACTCAAAGGGCAAAGGGCAAGTGATTCATGGGATGCGGTCTGTCTGCCTGATACCTTATTGATTACCGGGCTTACAAGAGGCAGATGCAGTGAACCTTGCAGCCTGTGCTGTTGTTTACGCCTGTGCATTTGATCCCATCCAACTTCTGTATCTGTAGCAGCTTTGCTGAGGTTGAGAACATTTGGAGCTGGGGTGTGATTTCCAGCTCCAGGAGACATGCTCACCTGGCTCCCAGTGAGCTAGCCCCTACCTGCTTGCCTACATTCTATTTCTAGCACACTAAGGGTATGTCTATACTAGCCCCCTAGTTCAAACTAGGGAGGCTAATGTAGGCATTCAAAGTTGCAAATGAAGCCCGGGATTTAAATATCCCGGGCTTCATTTGCATCTTCCTGGGCGCTACCATTTTTAAATGTCCCTTAGTCCAAACTCCGTGCCCGCGGCTACATGCGGCACGGAGTAGGTAGTTCGAATTAGGATCTCTAATTTGAACTACTGTTACTTCTCGTGGAACTAGGGGTTTGAACTAGGGGGCTAGTGTAGACATACCCTAAGAGCTTCCATGGGTCCTCAGGCAAGGGGTGTGTGTGTGTGGGGGGGGAAACTCCGTGCCCCCAGAAAGGGCGGGGCTGAGGTGGGCAGCCCTCAGAGCTACCTGGACCATGGTGCTGGACTCTCCTCAGCCCTCAGAGCCACACAGAGCATTTGGTGCAGTGCTCTGGTGGCAATTTAAAGGGACCTGGACCTCTCAATCTTCCACCATCCAGCTTCAAGCAACTCCACTGCCAGCAGCTGCACAGAAGTAAGTGTGGTAATCCCATGACAGCCTCCCCCCTCACACCCACATTAAGCCTTTTGAATTGGGCCCCCCCATTTTAGCTATGCTGCAGAGACATCACATTGGTTGACAGCAGCATAAGTATCAAATGTTGCAGATATGTGACATCCACAAAATGTGATGTGTTATGACCAATCCACAAAAAATGTGATTGCATTGCAATTTAAGAAGATCCCTATTCATATACATATTTAGTTGTTACCGCTGAAACTTCTTTTAAAGAAGAACTAGGAAACAGTGTCTATCCTGAGAGGGAAATACTTAGAAAATTATTAGGCAGATTTTCTAAACAGACAAGGAGGGTGGGGAAATTAACTGGCAGATGTTGGGTTTCCCTGTTGCACTCTACAGTATATCTAAGAGAGAAACTGGGCCAGTTTTCACCCTGTTCAACTCTATTGGCTTCTATAAAATTACATACCAATCACGTGTGCTGTGAAAAGTAACATATGTTTGTGAAGTGCTGTGAGCTCCTTGGATGAAAAGTGCTCTAGATACGTAAAGTTGAAAGGTCAGGTTGTCAGCCAATATATATTGGCATTGACTTCAGTGGTATTACATCAGTTTACACCATCTCCGTTTCTGGACTGAGGTAGCAAGTTATAGGGGAAAGAGCATACAACCTGTAAAAGTAGCTGGGAACACAGGCTATGTCTAGACTGCAGGCCTCTTTCGGAAGAACCTTTTTTCGGAAGAGATCTTCTGAAAAAACTTCAACTTCTTCCAAAAGAGTACATCCACACACAAAAGCGCATTAAAAAAGCGATCTGCTTTTTTGAAAGATAGTGTTCATTCAGTGTGGACGCTATCTCACATTTAAGCTGTGATTACTATGGACGGAGTGGCCACCAGGGCACCTGTGTTTTTTCCTCTTCCCTCTTCTTTCGAAAAAACTTCCTCTTCCCCATCCACACATGCCTTTTTCCAAAAGAGCTCTTTTGCGAAAAGGCTGCTTCCTTGAAGAAAGAGCATTACTAACGCCGGAAAAACTCCCTCTGTTCTTTCGATTTACTTTTGGAAGAATGCAATTGCAGTGTGGAGGTTACTCAGATTTGTCGGAAAAACAACAGTTTTGCCAACAAAACTCTGTAGTGTAGCCATACCCAAAGAGATCTCAGCGTAGTTGTTTTTACTGAGGGCCACTACTTCATAAGCAGAGCAGGAAGAAAGGTGGCAGGAGAGACCAGCTCCCAGTGTGGGGAGTATCCTAGGGAGAAGAGGAGATAGTATGGGGAGTGGCAGGGGAAGAGGTACAGATAGCAAGGCAGCACATTCAAGCAAATAGTGAACCAAGAGGCAGGGTAGGTGAGGAAGGATAGAGGTCTAAGTAGCAGTGAAGCAGGGGGAGAAACGTACAGATGGGATGAGGTGAAATGAAGGGCAAAAAGAAACAGTGTGATTAATATTGTCAAAAGTATTCCATGATAGAGCAGCTGACAGTAATTGAATACTGTCCTATCATTACTTTTATATGTTAATAGTTGCTTTTATGGCAGTTACAAAAGCATGCCCTGGTGAATGATGCAAAGATCTGTATGACAGTGAATGGGAGGGGTGGTGGTCTGCACAAAGGTGTATGGATGGGGAGGTGATTCATAAAAAAATCTCTCTATTAAGATATAGTTGGCTCTGAAAACGCACATAGTCACATGGAGTGCTACCCCTCTACTGGGTTTCTCCATGAAAGAAGTGCTTCCTTTTGATGCACCTAATTCAAGGCAGCCCAGGCGGAGAAAAAACAAAAATAGGAATAGTATCTGATCTTAGCTCTCCACCACAGGACCACTAGGCCACCCCTCAGAAGAGAAGAGGTCTACTTCTTAGAGCACAGGAAGGCAAACTTGGAGTTCCTGAGTCTAAATGTGTGGTTTTAGAACAGGCAGTCAACATCTCTGTGATTTAGGCTCATGGTTCCTCCCCTCAAGTGAGGGAGAAGGCCCTTTCATTCTGGGCAGGCCTAGGCCCCTCCACCCTAGTGTCTGTAATGGGTTAATCTCTCTGTGCTTCACTTTCCATATGTGCAAAATGAGGATGATGATAATTGACTACCTACCAGGGGCGTTGTGGTTTAACATTTGTAGAGTGCTTTGAAGGGGTTAAGTGCTAAGCATTACTGAAGCTCTTCAAATGCAGCTGTTTCTCATTGCATGCGTATCATACTGTGATATGTTGGTTTAAAAAAAAAATCTGAATCTCTTGATAATTACTGAGTCAGGCAATGGCAATTAATGCTTTTAGACATGGTGCTACTGCTCTTCTCCAAACTATCGCTCATTTAAAATGCTAACCCTGTAATTTATTAGCAATATTTAATACCTCAGTGACCATAAACTTTAGTGTTTTATTACCACTGATTAACATACCTTTGATGTCCTGCCCAGTGTTACACGATCCAAAACAAATTACTTTCAGGAAGCTAGATATTATATAAATACAGGAAAGCAATAAATAATACATAGAAGGAACATTTTTCTGTGGGTTCTGACATGCCAAAGTCATTTGAAGAGATTGTGGCTTCTTAGGTAGTTTCTCAGTCCTCCAGGGGTGCCTTCACCTATGAGTGCACTTCACACTGGTGAAGCTTCTGCCAGGCAGTCGGTGATTACTGATGTTCCATCAACCGCTAGTACCATTTTTCAGATCTATACCGAAGGAAGCCTGAAGTTGCCGAGTCAAACTGTCATCTGTTCTGAGCATCTGCCTAATGAACTACAGATGTCTAAGAAACAAAAACTTTCTTTCATTTTCCCGTACACTTTTTTACCTCTTTGCAGTTTGGCTTGAGGAGACAGAAGGAAAATGTTATAAAGTAATAAATTAGAAAGCCACCGAAGCAGTTTGCTGCTGGTCCTCACTAGCCCTCCTAGAAGCACTTGGGTTCAGGGTGGATAAATTTTTTGGCCCTGGAATTTTAAAATATAAAATTTGAAGGTTGAGATTTTTCAATTGATTTGGACCCCTCATGCCCTTAGGTTGTTTAAAAACAACAGCAACAAAAACCCAGCCTAGATGGTTACATTCTTATTGACTATATGCAAAAAAGCTCCTGAAAATTCTGTTCCTTTCTGAGATTCTACACGGCTAAAAAAATGTAAATCAGACTGGTCCAAATTCACCACTGATTGATATCCTGCTAAACTCATTAGTATAACTCTTTTAATATTTGTGAATTTACACCCAGGACAAATTTGGAGCTTTGAAATTAATGGGACAGCATGGGTTTAAATTAGTACTAAACCTGGCCTTATGGGTCTCAATCTGCAATTCTAGATTTGGTGTTAATCAGGCCTGAATTTGATCCTACTATTAGTGTGACTTCACTGGAGGGAAACTTAATTTGTCATATTTAAGATGCACCAAACCTGTGAAATCAAGCCAGGGCTTGATTCATCCAGAAGGCTAATGAGGCGCATACCATTCCCCAACTAGCCATGGTCTCTGCCTCACCTTACCACTTCCTTCCAGATGCAGGCTAGTCAGTGTTGTGGATTCTTTAAGTAGAGTTGAGTAGATAGCCACACTGAGGTCTTTGATTGGGTTCCCAGTCTCTTCCCTTGAGAGCCACCAACTAGAATTGGTGGGAAAATAGTAATTTTTGTTTGGCTGTTGGGTTGTGTGTAAATTTGTCTTTTTGTTATAGTTGGAAAATTTTTCACCAGAGCTACTAGCAGCAATAGGAGATGAATAATTTAGATGCTTGAGAAGACAAGAAAGCAGGCAACACATCAGAGACTGGTTTTATTATTATTATTGTATTTTATTATTGATTTATAGTGTGATAGCATTCAGGAACCCTAGTCAGAGATCAGGATACCTCTGCACTGGGCATTGTACAGATGCAGACTAGAAAGAAGCTCTGTGCCCCTAAAAAGCTTATAGATTGGCTAGGTTGGTAGAGGTTAGAAGGGACGGAGAAGGGCAGTGAGCTGCTAAACCAAGGCTCCAGGTTAATCCAGCCTCAGTTCAAGCACGGTGAACTTATCTCTGTGTCGCTTTACACATGTCATCTACTACTTATTACATCTATTTGGCGACGGAAGCCTTTGGAAGGAGACTACTTCACACACACTGCATAGCTATGGTGCATCCTTAGCAGGCTGCTGGATCCTTGTAAAATCTGCTAACTAGTTTTCACATGCAGATGCTTTTGAGTGGACCCCAACATTTTTTGTTTACTTCTTGTCATCATTATTGTTCTTGTGGTGTGAAAAATGTTTCTTTGGAGCCTGGGTTTTGACTGCACCTTGACTGAGAAATTTGGATTGTGGCAAAAATTGACTACATTACCCTTAAGCCAATCTAACACAATTGGGCTCAGATTCACTTTTACCAATTTTACCCTAAGTTTGCAAATTTTGGCAAACATTTTGTGCAATTGACACTAGTGTGAGGTTCTCTGTGACCTGGATTTCATTACGGAAGTTTGCACACTTCAGCTCTGAAAGCACCAGCTCTCATTCCTGTCTAGCCCATTTATCTCAACAAAATCTTCCCATAATCTCCTGCTGAGCCCTTTGAGAAGCACTGAGCAAATGCTTATGGAATAAGGTTTGTAAAGGTAAAACATCAAGAAGGAGAAGTACACAAAGAGAATTAATCCTGAAGACTTGCTAGTTACCTGCTCAGTACTCATTAAAGTAGGCATGTGAGAATTAGGTGCCAAAAGATATAAAGCCTTTGACACTTTGCGATTTATACACTGAGAAGTTTCTTCCCCTCCCCATCTTTTCCCAGTTATTCCATTTCTTCAACTCCCTTCAGTCTCACTGCCCTGCAGCAGTACTTTCTGGGAGAGGCTAAATCTAAAGCAACAGCCTATTCTCTCATGAGTGCATGTCAGTGCCTGTTCTTTAATTCTACAACATCTGGTGCAAACATGAAGCAGGATGACTCAAAAGTTTGCCTTCATGCTTTGTTTTCTTTTCCCTCATTTAACAACCACAATATCAGTATGTGGATACAGAGCAAACTTCATCTTCCTAGTCAACTGGCCAGGAGACCCACTTTCTAATGAAGCTCTAAAATGAATCAATAATGAAATATTAGAGCGTGATTGGAAGAGGAAATGAGATTGTGGTCTGATAATGAATAGATAGGTAGTGAACTATGATTGCTGTTACTGATGGGTGTATTACATCTACATGTCACAGGCAGGGCATGTGCCTGGAGCAGGAGTCAGGAGGCAAGAGCTGATGGTTAGAAAGGGAAGGTCAGGAGCAAGCAGAGCTGGACAAAAATAAAGGGGGACACAGGAACAATCGCAGCTGCAACCATAAGCACTGAGCAGCTAGTAACCTGCTGCTGAGCTAAAAGCAGGTCAGCTGGCTTCCTTCAGCCAATCAGGCAGTCCAACTGTAATCCAGCTGAGCTCATTAAGCAGCCTGGAGCACAGGTTGGTTAGTCCTCAAGCTCAGCTTGAGAAGCTCACTCTTGACATTTGAGCTGAGCACACAGTGTCTGTCCTGGAATGTCCATTATGGTATTAGCCCATTCTCCCTCCCCATCCTTCCAGCCTGCTTTTCCCTTTCTGGTTGTTTTGTGCTGTAGACTGTAGAACGTTTGGAGACACAGCCTATCATTGTGTTTGCACAGCACCTACCATACTGGGACCTTTCCCTGGCTGAGACCTATAGGTGCTACCACAACGTAACTGTTGAATGATGAATTTAAACTGGGGGGAGGGAGAGCCAGAGCCGTACATCGTTTTGTCAAGACATTAATTATAATGGTTGTTTAGTTTCCTGGGTTATGGCTGAATGGGCACATTGTCTGATTTTTCCAAAGAGTTGTACTTGTTTGAGTTGACAAGAAAAACAGTTCACACCAGTACTGAAAATACCAGGGGGGTTTTCTTCACCTTCGTATGCCTGTTTGTTCAGATGCCCTCATGTAAAGGGGCGACCATTTAGAAATAAACATTCACCAGATGTTAGCCTCTAAAGGTATCTGAATTGCTGCGTTTAGTTTCTACTCCAAGTATAGAGGAATAAACACTTAACAAGGATCAATTCTAGGGTTAGCTGAACTGCACTGGCCAGGACTTGACTGTGTGTCGGGGGGGGGGGGGGGGGAAGAGTAATGCAGGGCATTGGCTGTATGCCACCTTTATTTCTCCCCTTTCTGGTCTTGTAGCTGGGTAGTGGCTTTTCTAACAACAGTATGGCTATGTCTATACTGCAGGCTTGTTGCGCAAGAACTCTTTTGTGCAAGAGTTCTTGTGCAAAAGGTCTTCCACAAAAGCGTGTCCACACTGCCATGTCCTCTTGCGCAAGAGATGTGCTTTTGCACATGAGCATCCATGGCAGTGTGGATGCTCTCTTGCACAAGAAAGCTCTGATGGCCATTTTAGCCATAGGGGTTTCTTGCACAAAAAAATCATGTTGCCTGTCTACACTGCCTTCTTGTGGAAGAGCTCTTGCACAAGAGGGCTTATTCCTTGTAGGGAGAGGAATAACTCTTCCGGAAGAAGCCCTGTTTTACAACGCTGTACTGTAAATTTACTTGCGCAAGAACACGCGTGCAGTCTAGACACCTGGCAAGTTTTTGTGCAAGAACAGCTCTTCTTGCAGAAAAAGCCTGCAGTGTAGATGTAGCTTATTTATATCAGTCCCACTGAAGTTATTTTAACAGCCAGGGATAGCTGTAGTGAAGCAGTGTGTTAACTTTGCCCCCAGCATGCCTCTCACACTAGAACCTGCTGAGGTGAGTGGCAGAGGCTAGCTATGTATTGCCATGGCCTTAGTTATGGACAAAGACCTTATTGCATTAGATGTTGTATAAATATAACTGCCACTGGGTGGATTTGAAGCTGGGATCTATGGAGCTTAGTGTAGGAGCCTCTACAGCTTGAGATATAAAGCCAGCTGGGTCTCAGCTTAGACTGTAGAGTTTCCTTGTTCTTATATCTTGCTGTAAGTAGTCTAAGTGCCACTATATGTGACAGTGACCCACATTAGGGGTGTGGGTTAAACACAGGACAAAAATGTAGTCTCTGCCCTAAAAAGCTAACAATCTAAGTATAAGACCAGATGGATACAGACAGACAGACTGGTGAGTAAAAGGAAACAAAGAGATCACATTGGTCAGAACATTTAGGCGATGGGCTAAGCCAATGATTCCCAACCTTTTTCCCATGGAGGAACCCCTAATATAATTTTTCATATCCCGAAGAACCCCTACCTATGAAAACATTTGCTTGGCCAGAAAAAGTTGACAACGGGGAGTGCAATTCAATGACTGCTAAATTATTGTCAAGAAAATTTATTTGTAAAGAGCTGTTTTTTATATATATATATATATATATATATATATATATATATATATATAAATGTCAGCTTACATTGTAAGAAAAAAATTATTTATTTATTCCACAATTTCTCACGGAACCCCTGACAATGGTCTATGGAACCCCAGGGTTCTGCGGAACCCTGATTGGGAAACACTGGGCTAAGCACATCAGCAGCCTAAATGTTGTTGAGTTATTTGAGTTTTCAGAGGCAGGAATGTGACATTTCTACCGTGAATGAAAGCTGATAGATAAGGTGGAAGGGCCACAAAAGGCTTTGGAAATGAAGACAAGAGACTTATCCTGGATAAAGGACAGCATGTACTAAGGAAGGTCAGAGAGAAGGTTGCTGTAGTAATCAAATAAGGGGTTGAGAGTTTTAGCATTGTGCCTGGTAAGAGAGGGCATATTTTAGAGATGTTATGCAGAAAGAATATGCAAATCTTAGACAAAGCCCAGATGTGAGGACCTTGGAAGGAGGTCAAAGTCGAAGATGATGTCCTGGTTATGGGCATGAGCAACTGCAGCATGTGGATGTTTCCCATTGCACTGAGAGAGCAGGGCATGAGGTGGGGGAGATATTAGTAGCTCTGTTTTAGGTATGTTGAGTTTGAGCTGACAGCAGTTTGTCCCCAAGGAGATATCAGAGAAACAAGCTGAGATTTTAGCTGGGACAGAAGAAGACAGGTTTGAAGTGTAGAGGCAGATCTGTAATCAGCCTCATGGAGATGGTAGTTGTTTCCATCTGTGAATGAGATTACCCAGACATAAATGTCGGCGGGAGAAGAGAAAGGAACAAGGGCTAAGTCCTGTGAAACCACTACAGAAAATTGGACTGACACTTTTATTGCCCTTATCACATGGGCAGCACATGACTCCTGCAGTGGGGGAGGATATGTGTGCACCCAGATCATAATCTTGCATCGAGGCCTTCCCCTGCTCAGCCTCTTCCCCCCAAACCTGATCCTTGTTCCACCCCTGTCTACTTGGCTCCTTCCCTGAGTCTCCCTTGCCTGCTGTTCTCACTTCTTAGCCCCCTTCCTTGGCCTTACTGCTGACTGGCCACTCATTGCTTGTGCGTGCTTCTTTACCCTCTACCAAGAAGCTCCCATGTGGGCAGAGCTGGGATGGGAAGGGAGGAAGAGGATAAGTGGAAGTGGGGCCTTGGGGTGGAGTACAGGCAGGGCTGCAGCTGGGTTATCCACCTGAAATTTCAGTGGTGGTTCATGCCAAAGGCAGCGGGCTGGCTCTTTGGGGAGGCTTAACTTCCCCTGGCCTCTTGCACCTACCTTATCAGACTGCTTAAGCCTGATTTCACTGCCACAAGCCTTCTCACAGCCCCCATGAGAATGGAAATTGTTTTGTGTGCAGATAGGTAAACCAAGGCAGATTGAGATTAAACTGCTTTCCCCAAGGTCCCTCTTAATGTGATGGTGTCAGGCCCTACCGTCAGTTAGGGGATTTGAAGAGCTGCTTTTCTGTGACATGTAAAATAAACAAAATCAGCTCTTTGCCTGTTGCAGATTTGCAAAGGTCAAACCTGTATATGACTCTCTTATGATCCATAAAATAGAAAGGCTGCTATTAGACCTCTGATCTAGCGCCACAAATCATATTGCCAGTTTATTTGCCACCCTCCACCCAAATGAGTCACGTGGGAAGTCAAAGGGGATGAGTCAGGATTAAACCAGGTGCTGATATTTATCTATTCATGGTATCTTTTTTTTAATGTACAAATGCAAACCAAAGGAGGAACTGCCTGAGTAATACTGGCAAAAGAACTAGCTTTGAGCATATTTGAAAAGCCATTGCGAAGATGTGTTGTAGGCAACATTGCCAAGGACAAGTTTTCTATGAGAACTTGCTGCCGTATGCTACACCCAGCTCAGATGTAGATCTTGGGTAGGATGTTCTCATAAACAATGGGTTGTGGGGTATGTCCTCTCGCAAGTGAATTGCTTAATTAGTCTCATGATGAAACACAGTGTTCACACAGGCTTGGAACATCCCAGTGTGCAAAAAATAAAGGACCAATGTGCATACATGAAACTGCATATTGTTCTGTGACAAGCATATTGTCCTGCAATCCCCAGTCAAAATGGCATATGTTGGGGGCTTTGGCCTCTTTTCTGAATTAGTGAGACCAGGTGGATAAAGCATTATCTTTTATTGGACCAACTTCTATTCTTGAGTGACAAGCTTTCAAGCAACACAGAGCTCTTCTTCCAAACCTACATCTTTAGGGGTCTTTTAAGGCAGGCACAGTGGTCCTCTTTTTCCAAAAGAGCGAAGCAGCTTTTCCTGGCTTATTGGGCTAACAAATGGCCTTGATGTTTTTCTCAATTCTGCTCCATATTTTGCAGCGGCATCTGAACAATATGCTTATACATGTACTCAATCAGTCCCTGCGGCACTAAATGGGGGAAAACAGAGCTTTGTAGTAGTACTGCAGCAGTGAGGTGCTACAATATTTTAACAAGGGGCTTCCACACAAATATTCCTCCTTTGTCTGGGCTATACCTCCTGGCCAGATGTGTTCCCAGCGTAGAGTGGGCCTGGGCAATGCATTCATTGGTTTTCCTATTTCAACAAAGCTGCTGTCTCAGAACTATAACTGAAGAGAGACACAAAGCAGCACACAAGAAATAAACTTTACTAGAAATATTTCTACTTTGCCCTTCAGTAATTGTGTGTGTGTGTGTGTGTGTGTCTGTGTCTGTGTGTGTGTGTGTGTGTACATGTGTGTGCATAATAGAACACAGTGCTGCACTTGTGTGTAAGTCAGAAGGGCAAAGACTTCAGGAGATGCTTGGAGGAATTTTCTTCTAGGAAAAAGGTTTGAAATTACCCGATCGTTGGTCCACTCTGACCTATATAAAGGCACCTAGTTGTGCTCCAGTAGTATTTTTAAGATCCCTTTGAATTAAGGTGACCACTTTTCAAAAACTTTCGGTATTTGCGGTCTCTGGTGGGGACATGGGGAGTGGGGAGTGTGGGGATTTAAAGACACAGTGACTTTTTTGCTCAACAACTTTGGTCCCCCCCCCCCTTTTTTTTTGCTCAACCAATTTTTCCTGCTATGTTCAGTATTTTTTGTGAAAATATCTGGCAACCCTACTGATTAGGCCAGAGGCAGGAAGTGGTAAGAGAGCTGCCCAGGGAGCCTGGGCCACTGTGGGGAGCCCTGGACCTCCACCCGCCTTGGATGGCACACTACAGGGCACAACCAGTCAGACTGGGATTTGGTATCTCCATTTCAAGACTGTGCCACACACCAATTAGGAATGAGTGGTCATGCTACCTGTAACTCTTCTCTAGTACAGGTGATTTAGCAGTCTCAGACAGGGCAAACTCCAGTATACTCAGTGTCATTCCTCCCAGCCCTCTTTTGGTAAGGAACATAAGTGCATTTGATATATTCTTTCTTCTGTTTGCCACAGAAGGAACTATTTTGACTCTGTTCCCTTGCTCGTTCCAGCATGTGCATCCCTGCAGACCTGAATGCCTTCTCTGCACAGAAGACTGGAGTATGGATCTGGGAGGGAATTTCTGCCCACCAAGTTGAAATACCTGTATTGTTCGTACTGAGTGCGGTAAGCCATTGCTAATGCCTGCAGAAGCCATGCTATGCTAAATTTAGCGGTCTGACTGTGAAGTAAATATTTGCAACAGGACAAACTTCTTCAGCTTTCACCAGTTCAAAGATAAGGGTGAGAGTACTCAGCGGGCTGCCCATATTTACTTATATTATTCTTTGCCTGTAGTGGTCCCATAGGCCTCTGGAGACAATCCAGGGCCATGTTTATTTTTACTTGTAATTTTTTATGATTTATAGAAGTGTAAGGAAATCATAATGTTTAAACAGAAATGTTCTGGCTTTGGACATATCTGCTTTTGACTCTGTTCCTTGTCATAAGACAGGGCTACTTTGGTAAGGCTGCAGGGGAAAGAAAGGGTGAAAAATGTTCCTGTCACGTATGCTGTTTAAAACATGAAAGGCCTAGTTCTTCTCTCACTTAGGTTTTATATTGGGGTAAGTCCTGTGGAGCTTGTTCTGAGTATCTCTGGTATGAGAGGAGAATCACACTGGTTACTGTCCTGTGACAGGGCAGCTGTATGGCTCAGGAGATTGAGAAGAGGGGGAGGAATCTTTCATTTTTAGATTACTGCTTTGAATTCAGCTCTAGTCATTAGTGACTAAAAGCCATTGCTTCTCTTGGCTTTTTAGTAGTCCATGTGAAATAAGTCTCTTGGACTTGTTCCAATTCCTAATTCCCAAAGCCAGGGGGCTACTTCACAAATGGCACTGGTCTACCTCCTTGGTGGCAGTCTTAGAGAGGCTGAGGATTGGTCCTAGAGATTGCACTGTCCTCTCACTCTCTATAGATGGTCTCCATCACCGCAGAGTAGGTAGCCATGTATTACCTCTGATGAATGATAACATTATGCATTGGCAGAATGTGCATACAATCAAAAATCGTGGAGCAGATTCCTCGGTTACCTACTTAAACCATGAACATGTTATTTTGTTCAACCCTCTTTTTTCAGATGGTGTAAATAGTAAGGCTTTTTTAAGTGTTGCTTTTTAAATCTTCCTCATTATTTGATTCTTTGGGTTAAATTTCCCACTATGCGGGTCAGTTGGTGTGCCTGAAAAAATGCTTTCTTTTTGCATGTGCAGATCCTTGAAATTACATGCCTAACCACACATTTGTGTGCAAAGCTACCCAAAGTTCAGGCACCAATGAAGTGTTATATGGTTGCACTGATTTTTCTACAAGTACGTGCAGTGTGCCTACCTTTGAAAATGTGTCCCTGGTATGTCTCATTGGATATCCTTACCTACCATTTCAGAAGTTGTGTTGGCAAAGGCTTGGTTGGTGGCTTATTGGTGTCAACCTACTGAGAAAGGGACATGGAGAAGAGGACTTCGGTTACTGATGCATATTTGTGTTTATGGAGTTGAGGTTAGGGAGAGAACAGCTACAGGAAAAGCTGCCAAAAAGAGGGATTCTAAATTTTGAGCAAGAAATTTCCCCAGACTTATTCTTAACTTTGTAAAATGAAATTCTGCAGTGATTCTAAAAGAAAGGTTGGGTTTTTTGTCATGTTATACATCATTCTCTTTATGAGTAGCCTGAAGGAGAGAAAACAGCAGGAATCCCTTTCTAGCTTTCTCAGGTTACCTAAATATCATGATACATAATAAGGAAATTATCTTGTATTAAATATAAAAGGGATTTTTAGGAGTTGGAATTTGGGACAATTATAATATAATAATTTTATTGCCTCCCTCTGAGTAAAAATTCCATACTTATTGCTTCCTGGGTGGAGGTTTTTGTGTATTATTATAATTCCGTATTTCTATTACTGTAACACCAAAAGACCCCCCCCCCCAGTCATAAACAGAGATCATTGTGCTAGTGCTGTGCAAACAAATAGGGAGACATATGCTCTGCCTTGAAAGGTTTAGATTATACATGCCTCTCAGATTCTGTTTTTAACCTATCTTTGTTGTGCACCATGGATAAATTCACCCGCGAACTGAAGGTTAGTATAAGGACTATGAATCATTTGACTCCCACTTTAGCCCTCAAAACAAAGTTCTGGAAGAATTAAAATAGTCCATAGTCCATGGATTGACTCTGCACAAGGGTGAATTTCACCCCTTCAGATTAAGCACTTGATTAATTTTCCGTAAATGCTTCTGTCCCTTTGACTTAAGTGGGAATTAAACATGTTTAAAGCTCTGGAACAGGTTACCTAGAGAGGCTGTGGAATTCCCATCATTGGAGGCTTTTAAGAACACATTAGACAAATACCTGTCTGGGATGATCTACATATACAGCACAGGTGAAGTAGACTGGATGACCTCTCAAGGTCTTTTCCAGCTCTATGTGTCCATGATTCTAGCTGTTTATAGTTTTCTCAATATTGGTTTAAAACCGTAAGCTTAACCATATACTACAGTAACAGCATTTCATGTTTTTCATTTCCCTCACCTTTCTTAACAAAAGAAACAATCTAAACCAGGTGTGGGCAAAAGGGCCTCCACGGGCCGGATCCAGTCCGCCAAGTGGGTAGATCCAGTCCATGGAGGCCCTGACGCTTCCCCGCCCCCAGGCCAGTTAGGGCCTGGAGGCGGAGAGAGCACGTGAAATTTCTTCTGCCCTGCCAGGAGCACGCAGCGCTTGGAAGTGCCAGGCGCTCCTGGCATGGCAGGAGGAGGCTTCACATGCTCTCCTACCCCCAGGCCAATCAGGGTCTGGGGCTGGGCGGAGCGTGCGAAGTTTCCTCCATTCTATCCCCTCCTTGTGAGCAGCGCGCGGTGCTTAAAAACCCCACGTGCTCCTGGCAGGGTGGCAGGAGGCTTTGCATGCTCCCCGCCTGCAGGTTCTGATTGGTTTGGGGGCGGGGGAGCATGGGAAGTCTCCTCCGAGCCAGGGGTGCAAAGGCGCTCCCCTGCCCCCAAACTAATCATGGTCTGGAGGTGGGGAACCCGGAAGTATCCTCCCCGCCCCGTCTGTTCAAGGCTCCGCCCCTTCCGGTGTGGCCCAGGGCCACTTCAGAAATTTTTGAAGTGGCTCCTAGGAAAGAATTATTGCCCACCCCTGATCTAAACCTATTGTGCTTGCATGTTTTGTACATCCTGTGTCTGTAGTGACTGGACTTGCGGAGTTTAAAGAGTAAGTGATATTGTGGAGCTTACACACTCTGGCCCTGCTCCTGCAATAAGCCTTCTCAGACAGAAGGATGATCCCACATGGTGCTCATTGCAGGAATGAAACCTCTGACTACATCATCAGAGGTTGGAGACACTTTGAACTGCCTTTCTGTATCAAAAGCATTATCTACCTCAGAGCACAAAAAGTTCATCACAGAAACTATTCCTGTATTAAAACTTTCTGCAGAGAAACCTTTCTCCAGATATATGTATCATAAACCTTAAGTTAGAAAAGTCAGGACATTCAGAATAAAAACTCCCATGGCAATCCTTCACATACATACAAAAGGTCTTTCAGTGCACAATCAATAAGGGTACATTTACATGGCAGAGTTAAAGGTGAATTAAGCTACACAATTTGAGCAACATCAACTGCGTAGCTGAAGTCGAAATAGCTTAATCCATCTTTTGGCGCTGTCTACACAGCAGGAAGTCGAAGGAAGAATGTTCTTCCTTTGACTTCCCTTACTCCTCCTGAAATGAGGGTTACAGGAGTTGGAATAAAGAGTTCTCCAGCTTGACATTATTTCAAAATAAAGGACAGTTGTGTAGACATGCACTATGTTATTTCGGAATAATGTTATTCCAAAATAACTTTGCTGTGTAGACGTACCCTAAGGCTGTGTCTAGATTGGCATGATTTTTTGGAAATGCTTTTAATGGAAAAGTTTTCCGTTAAAAGCATTTTTGGAACAGAGCATCTAGATGGGCACAGACGCTTTTCCGCAAAAGCACTTTATTCAGAAAAGGGTCCGTGCCAATCTAGACGCGCTTTTCCGCGATCGGGGCTTTTTTGCGGAAAACAAATCTGAGCTGTCTACACTGGCCCTTTTGCACAAAAGCTTTGCGCAAAAGGGACTTTTGCCCGAATGGGAGCAGAATAGTATTTCCGCAAAAAGCACTGATTTTTTACAGTAGGAAGTCACTGCTTTTGCAGAAATTCAAGCGGCCAGTGTAGACAGCTGGCAATTTTTTCCGGAAAAGCGGCCTAAGGGAATAAGCAGATCAGTTACTGGGGTTAAGTAGCTGAGGAGTAGCTGTGTTAGTCCGTATCTGCAAAAATGAGGAGTCCTGTGACACCTTAAAGACTAACATTTATTTGGGCATAAGCTTTCATGGGCAAAATCCCACTTTGAGAGATGTTTGGGAATGTTTATTTAAGGCCCCAATTATTATTTGCTGTTACATTATTTACTGGGTGCTCTTGGTGTGCTTGGTGCCTAGAAAGCAAGACCCAGACTCTGTGCTCAATAGCTTGCATTGTAACAGACAACAATGTAAAAACACAACTCACCAATGTCCATTTCAAAGCAGTATTTTTTTTCTTTTAAATGATTCTAAACCTGGGATAGAACTTTTACATTGCACCTTTACCTTAGAATCATGGAACACTAGAACTGGAAGGGACCCCAAGAGGTCATCGAGTCCAGTCCCCTGCCCTAACAGCAAGACCAAGCACAGTCTAGACCCGTGGTCCCCAACACGGTGCCCGCGGGCATTTCAATGCGCCCGCCAGGTGCTTGGGGCTGGCCTGGCCCCGGGCACATGGCGCACGGGCGCTTGCGGGGGGAGCGCGCTTGGCGGGGAGAGCGCCGGGCGCTCGGCACTCGGCGGGAGGGGGAGGAGCGCCGGCTCCGGGCGCGCGGCACTCGGCGGGGGGGGGGGAGAGCGCCGGCTCCGGGCGCGCGGCACTCGGCGGGGGGGGGGAGCGCCGGCTCCAGGCGCGCAGCACTCGGCTGGAGGGGGGGAGCGCTGGCTCCGGGCGCGCGGCACTCGGCTGGAGGGGGGGGGGAGCGCCGGCTCCGGGCGCGCAGCACTCGGCGGGAGGGGGGGGGGAGCGCCGGCTCCGGGCGCTCGGCACTCGGCGGGAGGGAGGGAGGGAGGGGGGGGGCGGGGAGCGCCGGCCCTGGGCGCGCTGCCCTTGGAGGGGGCCCTGCCCCCGGGCGCGCAGCTATGGGGGGCCCCGCCCCCGGGTGCGCGGCTAGGTGGGGCCCCGCCCCCGGGCGCATGGATGGGGGGGGGCGCCCCCAGTCCCCGCCCCCTGGCGCCCGGCAGGCAAACGGCCACGCCCCCTGGCGCCCGACAACCTAAAAAGGTTGGGGACCACTGGTCTAGACCATCCCTGATAGACGTCTGTCTAACCTGCTCTAAATATCCCGAGTGATGGAGATTCCACAACCTCTCTAGGCAACTTATTCCAGTGTTTAACCACCCTGATAGATAGGAAGGTGGTTCCTAATGTCCAACCTAAACCTCCCTTGCTGCAGTTTAAGCTCATTGCTTCTTGTCCTATCCTCAGAGGCCAACGAGAACAATTTTTCTCTCCTCCTTGTGACACCCTTTTAGGTGCCTGAAAACCGCTCTCATGTCCCCTCTCAGCCTTCTCCTTTCCCAATTAAACAAGCCCAATTCATTTAGTCTTCCTTCATAGGTTATATTTTTGAGGCCTTTAATCATTTTTGTTGCTCTTCTCTTCTCCAATTTCTCCACATCTTTCTTGAAATGTGGTGCCCAGAACTGGACACAATATTCCAGTTGAGGCCTAAGCAGCGCAGAATAGTGCGGAAGAATTACTTCTCATGTCTTGCTCACAACACTCTTGTCAATGCATCCCAGAATCATATCTGCTTTTTTTGCAACAGCATCACAATATTGACTCCTATTTAACTTGTGATCTACTATGACCCCTAGATCCCTTTCTGCAGTACTCCTTCCTAAACAGTCACTTCCCATTCTGAAACAAAAAACAGGACTATGCAGCACTTTAAAGACTAACAATGTGTGAAACTGATTGTTCCTTCCTAAGTGAAGTACTTTGCATTTGTCCTTATTAAACTTCATCCTATTTACCTCAGACCATTTCTTTAGTTTGTCCAGATCATTCTGAATTATGACCCTATTCTCCAAAGCAGTTGAAAACCCTCCCAGCTTGGTAACATCTGCAAACTTAATAAGCGTACTCCCTATGCCAATATCTAAATAATTGATGAAGATGTTAAACAGAACTGGTCCCAAAACAGACCCTGTGGAACCCCTCTTGGTATGCCTTTCCAGGAGGATTGTGAACTACTAATAACCACTCTCTCAGAACGGTTATCCAACCAGTTAAGCACCCACCTTATAGTAGCATGCTTTTAGTTGTATTTGCCTAGTTTATTGATAAGAAGATCATGCGAGACCGTATCAAATGTCTTACTAAAGTGTAGGTATACCACGTTCACCGCTTCTCCCTTATCCACAAGACTCGTTATCCTATCAAAGAAGGATATCAGATTGGTTTGATATGATTTATTCTTTACAAAGCCATGCTGGCTGTTCCTATCACCTTATTATCTTCCAGATGTTTGCAGATGAATTCCTTAATAACTTGCTCCATTATCTTTCCTGGCACAGAAGTTAAACTGACTGGTCTGTAGTTTCCTGAGTTGTTCTTATTTACCTTTTTATAAATGGGCACTATATTTGCCCCTTTCCAGTCTTCTGGAATCTCTCCTGTCTTCCATGATTTTTCAAAAATGATAGCTAAAGGCTTTACTAGTAGTTTTGCACTACTCAAATCGCGTAGCTTATTTCAAGGTAATATTGAAATTGCTTATTTTGAAATTTGGTGCTGTTTACACAAGGATGCTGGAATAGTGAACCCATTATTTCAAAATATATTTCAAAATATTGGGTACATTTTAAATATGCAAAATAGCTCACAAAGGCTGTCTAGAAGTAGCTTTATTGCAAGTCTCACAATAGGTGATGATGAACTTAAAGTCCTAGCTTAGGGAGGCAAGAAATTATGTGAGAATCACAGCTTTCCTTTTTGAAAGAGTCGCAACTTAAAGGCTCAATAAACAAAAGGCAAAAAAGAAGAACCCATTTTAAACATTTCATGTCTTTAAACTAATTTCCTGCCACAGGGATGGGGGCATGACTCATGATTTTTTGAAATTAAGAGTAAGTAATTCTGGAGAGAAGGCTAAAAGTTTTAGACGTTCCTAAGTTATATTTTTAACAGTTCCTAAATGCATACCTCACTTCTGAAAATGGAACTTAATCTTCTTAGTCACATAGGCACATCTGAAAATATTACCCGATGCTGAAATTAGTCACAATGAAAAGATTGTCTATTTTTCTTGTTTGTATTTTGTTTTCCCTAAAATATTTGATTTTCAGTGAGGATCAGTTATCCAGGCAGGGATGACTAAAACAGACATAGTTTATGTGACTAATTCAGCCACAGTGAGTTGGCCTTTCAGTTAGATTTTTTTAATCTGAGATTTTTAACCCTTTGCTGTAACCACAACTCTACAAAATTCTGAGTAGTGTAAAATCCATACTGAAGATTAATGGTGCATCCATTTTTTTTTTACTCATTTTTTGAAATACAGGCAGTCCCCGAGTTACGCGGATCCAACTTATGTCGGATCCGCAGTTACGAACGGGATCCTTCCTCTCCCTGGTCTCCAGCAGACCAGGGAGAGGAAGCAAAGCGGCGGAACTCGCGGGCAGCGGACAGGGCTGTCTGCTGCCCACGTGCTCCGCGGCTTGGCTCTGCTTTGCTCTGCTTTGCCCCCCCCCCGTCCCCCTGGTCTGCAGACCAAGGGGACGGGGGGGGGGGGACGACAAAGCAGAGCAAAGCAGAGCCAAGCCGCGGAGCGCGCGGTCAGCTGGCCGCTGCTCCGCGGCTTGGCTCTGCTTTGCCCCCCCCCCCGTCCCCCTGGTCTGCAGACCAGGGGGACGGGGGGGGGGGGGCAAAGCAGAGCCAAGCCGCGGAGCACGCGGGCAGCGGACAGCCCAGATGCGTCTGGGCTGTCTGCTGCCCGCGTGTTCCGCCGCTTTGCTCCCCGTCCCCCTGGTCTGCAGACCAGGGGGACGGGGAGCAAAGCAGAGCAAAGCCACGGAGCCCGAGGGCAGCAGGACAGCCACGGCGCGTCTAGGCTGTCCCGCTGCCCCCGTGCTCCGCGGCTTTGCTCCGGACACCTGTGGTACAGCAGCTGGGGCGCTGCCAGTTGGTCCCGTAGCGCCGCTCTGGGCGCTACTGGACCAACCGGGCAGCACCCCAGCTGCTCTGCCCCAGGCGTCCTGATTCAGCCACTGCTGGTCAGTTTCAGCAGCGGCTGAATCAGGACGCCTGGGGCAGAGCAGCTTGGGTGCTGCTGTGTTGGTCCAGTAGCGCCGAGGAGCGGCGGCGCTACTTGACCAACCCAGCAGCACCTCAGCTGCTCTGCCCCAGGCGTCCCCAAGTCAGCCGCTACTGAAACTGACCAGTGGCTGACTACAGGAAGCCTCTGCCCCGGGCTTCCTGGAATCAGCCGCTGATCAGTTTCAGCAGCGGCTGAATCTGGACGCCAGTTCCAACTCAGGGTATGTCTACACTACCCTCCTAGTTCGAACTAGGAGGGTAATGTATGCATACCGCACTTGCTAATGAAGCCCGGGATTTGAATTTCCCGGGCTTCATTAGCATAAGCGGGGAGCCGCCATTTTTAAATCCCCGCTGCTTCGAACCCCGTGTAGCGCGGCTACACGGGGCTCGAACTAGGTAGTTCGGACTAGGGTGCCTATTCCGAACTACCGGTACACCTCGTTTCACGAGGAGTACCGGTAGTTCGGAATAGGACCCTAGTCCGAACTACCTAGTTCGAGCCCCGTGTAGCCGCGCTACACGGGGTTCGAAGCAGCGGGGATTTAAAAATGGCGGCTCCCCGCTTATGCTAATGAAGCCCGGGAAATTCAAATCCCGGGCTTCATTAGCAAGTGCGGTATGCATACATTACCCCGCTAGTTCGAACTAGCGGGGTAGTGTAGACATACCCCCACATACAGATTCAACTTAAGAACAAACCTACAGTCCCTATCTTGTACATAACCCGGGGACTGCCTGTAGTAGCAGAAAAACATAACCGCAAGGAAAGTTTTTGCATAAATGTTTAGTCAAGTGTTATGTATTCTTCTACATGTGATTCTGGGTACATGTGTGGAAATTATGTCAGCAGCAGTGTTCACCTTTCAAGAATTTAGTGCCAATGGTAATTATCCATTTGAAAAAGAAAATCTATGGTTATCCTGATTGAACTGGAAGAAAACAGTGTACATTTTGGATAGTTTGTACTGAAAAATGCAGGATGCATTTAAACAGAACCTGGCATATGTGGAAGTAAAATAAATATATTGAATTATAAGGTGTATTTAAGGTTAAAAAAAAAAGCTAGTAAAAGGAAAGAAAGAAAACCATGCAGTCATAAATGCTAATAGCTCAAAGTAGCAGATGCTACAGAAGTGATTGGTGAGAGTGACTTACTGTATGGGGCAGTCACTCTAATCCAGGGGTGTCCAAACTTTTTTCAAAGAGGGCCAGATTTGATGAAGTGAACATGCGTGAGGGCCGACCATTTTGCCTGACATTCTTTGAACCATTAAAATTAAATGCAAATTAACTATTTTATGCAAAGTTTATTGCAAACGGCATACTTTTCATTTCGTCACATGGATGACAAATCTAAACAGGTGTTAAATCACTCTGCCTTTCATATCTGAAGGCCAGATGAAAAAAAAATCCAGGAAGCTGAAATATATGTCAGGAACATTGTAAAGTACATTACATATTATTGGTAATAAAGGTTGTCTGTCAACTTTTAAGTTAAAAAAATATGAACAGGAACATAACACCAAGTATATATGTTGTGTCCAAATATATTTGTAACTGATTTAGACCAACTGACATTAACTGAGATTTTACAATGTGTTCATCTCAATACATATGGATTCGTTGGGGGCCATAAAAGATAGATATTGCCAAATTACCTGTGGGGCCGTATTAAACCAGAACACGGGCCGCAATTGGCCCGCGGTCCGGACTTTGGACATGCCTGCTCTAATCCATCCCCCATGCCAGTATATTATTATAGGGCTAGGTTCTGCTTCATCCACACACAAGTACATGGTGAAGGGTGTGGAAAAGGGGAAGGAACTTCCCCCTTGCTAGGGCTGCAGAAGGGCTGGGAAGAATTGCTGCTTATGTTCAGGGAAGCACAGGGACTGCTCCCTGAAAAAAGAACAGCATCCCAAAGAGGGTAGGAAGGCACAAGCAGTAGGCAGAGCCATAGCTTTGCCCTTTGCAGGCATGCTGGCCATCTTCATGGAGGGGGCATGCTGCTACATTTAGAGAGGTTTAGCAGGGTACACGCTCTCCCTGTGTACTGAGGGGTTCTGGAAAGGAAAATGTCTCAGTGTGAGGGGTGCTCTACGTTGCTCTCAACATGGGCCTTACCTACATGACACAATCGAGCCTGTAGCATCTTGTCCATTTCGGTTTTAAATGACTCTAGCATGGGGCTTCTACTGTTTCTCCTCGGGCTGGAGTCTCACAGACCAGATCCCACTTGGCTGTCACGTGTGTCATAGCCCCATTGAAGCCAGGCAAAAACAGCTTCCAGAGTCAGCCTTAGCCAGTGGAAAATGTACACTTTTACCTGATGGCTACATGGAAATGCCACTTACATGGAAATGAAACTCATGTCTTTATCACAGATTGGTGAATGCCCAGCTCTTTTGATTTGAAAGAATCTAGGGTTAAAAATTCTTTCCGGCAAGAAGTAGCTGTAGTTAATTTGGCACAGCTGATGGCTTTTGCAAAGAAGTGCCAAAGACTGGGGAAAATGGTATTACCCCTCTGCTTCCGAGTGGGTGGAAATGGGACAGCCGGGCATCCACCCAGGCTTCACCTGTCCCATGAATAAATGAAAGAGACTTTTCCTCTCCAGCATCTGTCACTGCCTTTCACAAGCATAGCACTGATGGAACAAAAGGCTCTCTCACACCATGTGTAGGTGACAAGCAGAGAGTCTGTTCCCAGCCGAGCCCAGAGCGACTGCTCAGTGAGCAGATAATGACATACCTAGACATGTCCAAACACCAGGGACTTGTAGAACAGAACCACTAGCTACTGTGAAAATGTATATGGTGTGCAAGGCTGACAGGCTGTGCAGGATTTTTGACAGAGTCTTGCTTTGAGCCGTTGTATTGATACCTGAATGGATGAGAAATGAGTGTGGGAGGAGAAGCTGATCAGACACTTTATTTGGCTAGAGATATTAGTCCATCTTAATGGGAGATGATGAGCTAACTTTTTTTAATTTATTGGAGTGTTGGCATCATCCAATTTATTGGTAAGAAAAAAATTATTTTACAGTGCATGGAATTTTTCCATAGTCAGCACTTTGACAATGAGACTAGTGCCCAAATATGGATTTAGGAGCCTAAGTTTAGGCTCCTGCTTTGAATACTGAGTCCTAAAAGTACAGTAGCCATGAACAAAAATTAAGTTCCCCAAAAAAGGTTTAGGAAAACTTACCTGCATCAGTTTTCAATATTATTGTGGTGAGGGGATTTGTTACGCTATGACGTGAAAGCAAGCACTGTTGGGCATCTGACAGGCAGAGGGTGGGCCAGTCCCAAATATCCACAAAGTTGCAGTGGAAGTTTTGGTCCCTTGCTTTTGGACAGCCTCCAATTTCATAGTGTATGAATGAAGAACTGTAAAGCAGATGACAGAAGGGAAGGGATTGGTTTTGGGATTGGGAAGGGGGGCGGGCAGAGGGTGGAATCGCATGTTTCCCTAGTGATGGGAGGCGATTGCAATTTAATTAGTTAGCAGTCTTTTCCGTACACAGGCGTACAAGGTATTTTTAAAAAAATGACTTTTGCATGGAAGTCTTCACCAGTTTGTTTTAATGGATTTATTCAGTTTGCGTACTAGTACTGTTTGTGTGTTTAAAACTGTCTTACTTCCATCTTTCCAGAGAGTGTAATAAAATCCTTTACAATTATTATTGGTGCTGAGCACAATTCTTGATTAAATCGTGGCAGATAGCACTGCCCTTAGTGAACCTTCCACCTCTCCCATTTCAGTACAACATTAAATCACTAAAACCACAAGAAATAACTCAAATTACTTAAGTAAGAAGGTACTTTCCATTTTAGTTTACCCCAGGCAATTTAAGTAGGCCCCCTTGAAACAATGACAAGAAGAGTTATAGAAGCTTAGGAGCACCAGACACCAATTACAATTTCAGAACTAAATGCCATAATTAACAAGACTAATACTTTTAATCTAAAGCAACTCAAATATGTGGCTGGATAAAGAAAAAAGGTAAAGGTAAACTCTGTAATTATAATAAATCAATGGATTGGGGAAATGTGTACCTTTAAGGGATCTTCTTTCATTCTGCAATTAACTTTTAAGTGTTTCACTCAACTGCCCCCCACACACCACATTCACTGCTTCTCTCTCATACCCCACACCATCACTGTGACAGACTCTAGTTTTGTGTGTGTGTGTGTGTGTGCTGAGTGGGGAGTAAGGCTATGTGAATAACTGGATACAGGAAGTCTTCAATTTTTCAATGTTTGACTTATGACAAATGACACTTATGATGTTTCTAAATTAACATCCTGATTCAAGTTACATTGGTTTTAACTTTATGATGCTCAGTCTCACAATGGAGCAGATCGTGATTCCAAGTTAGGATGTTTTAATTTATGACTCAGTTTTCAGGTATCAGTTGTGTCATGAGTCTGCGGCCTTCCTGTATTTGATTTAAGTGAAGGTCTGAAATAAAAGTAAAAAGTTTTGGATCAGCCTAAAACTGAAATGGTTCCAAGTCTTTGGCAGACTGAAATGTTGAAAAGAGTTTACTTCTTGGGTCAGTGAAAACAGTTTGGCTGACCTTGAAAGTAAATATTTTGTTTTGATTTTGCGGGTTTTTTAAATGTATTCTTTAAATAAAATGGAGGGAAATTCTGAAGCAAAGTCTCTTTCCAAAATGAAATATCAAACTGACTTGGCTCAGCATTTCTGAATTTTGTTCATTTTATCTTTTTTCTGGCTGAAACAATTTTCCATAACTGACCCAAACTCATCAATTGTTTTGGTTGAATAAAAATTGCATTTTCTGCTCACCCCGGAAATGGTGTCCCCAGAAGTTTCATCCAGCTGTTGTTAAGAATGGTAGAGGTGCCACGGTAGAGGTTATCACACCTAGGTTTTCACACACAAGTTCTCACCATTGGCAATTTTTACTCTTGACTGTAATGGGAACAGAATTAGACCAGTGCTAAGTGCTTGTGGGAAATCTCACCCCAGATTTCTCTAGTATAGAGGTTCTCAAACTGGAGGGTCAAGCCCCTCCGGAGGATATGGAATGTATTCTGGGGAGACATGAGAAGCTCTGGGAGGGGAGACGCACATTGTGCACAATGAATAACTAGGAAAGCTGATTCCTCCACACATATCAGCTCCTCAGATGGTGCTGTAGATTTATCAGATTTCTATAAAGTTTGCTTAACATTGCATAAAGCCGTTTCCTTCTGTACATTTAATCAGTTTGGTACAATGCAGTCTGCATAGTTAATTGTAAGTATTGACCACAATTGCAGTTTTGCTTTTGCTTTTGTTACAATGGACCACTAGATCAATGCCTTATTGTTTTTAACATTCAGTAAGAGTTGCAATTTGATTTTTTTATCAGTATATGTACTTGTATGGTGGGGCGCATAAACTACTACAGATGCAAAAAGTGGGCACTATCAAAAAGTGCAAGAACAATGGCTGTAGTATATGTGGACCTTCAAAGAGGCACCATTTCTCTCAGATATATAAAGAGCATATATTTGTATTCTTTGCTTTACGTCAGAATGGAGTGAATAAAACATGCACTTTTACTTTTGCTTGAATATATTTAAATAACTACCTAATTCATTTATTCTTTGGTGAGAGCCCTGTTTATATAAGCCATATTTTTGCCACCTGCAATAGCCTTCCAGAATATGTGGTGATGGGATGATAAATCGTCTTGAATTCCCAGATGCTCTTGGTAACAAAGATAAGTGAGAAAAATCTTTGTTGTTGTTTTTTAAAAAAGAGACACAGCACTATCCTTTTTTAATTTGCCAGAATCAGACAAGTATGAAAAGGAAAAGAGAAGGGACTGTTAAAAGTGGAGCTTTATGAGTATAAAATGAATGTGTCAAGGTTAAAGTAGTCCACTAATCCCAGGGTTGGAAAGAAAAGCTGCAGTTAATAACATCTGCCCATGCAGTTTTATTCGCTAGCATGCACTTCACTGACGGAAGAAGAGCAGTCTGGAGACCAATTACAAATCACTCGTCTGATTTGTTTAATCCCTTTATTTCCATTTTTGATCAAAATAACGATCTTTTCCCTCGCCTGAGAATAAAAATACTGAACTTGTGTAACAACATATTGTGTTTGCATGCTGACCTGTTTTATACACATAGCATCCTATAAGATTAAAAAGCCTTCTCACTCTTTGTATCTTGTGGAATACACACATGTGAGTCAGGCTTTTCAAATTCTCAGTACTCAATGCTGTAGACCAGGGCTACTCAACATGCGGCCCAAGGGCTGCCAGCGGCCCATTTGTTTGTGGCCCGTGGTGCAGATTTGATTTACATGGGGCTCAACATGTGGCCTGCGGGTGAGATCCTTTGAACATGGCCTCCACTGGGAACATGTTCCACAATGGTGAGGCATCTCTCAGGTGGGGTGAGCATTGAAAGATGCAAGGGGATAGGTTGGCTGGAATAGACAGGTACAGGGTGTCAGCATTTCTTGCCCCCCGGGGAGGAGGTGCCGGGAGCTCCAGGGCATTGTGGGAAGTGCTGGCTGCTTAGCCTTGTGGGTAGAACCTGAGTGGTTCTGACTGGCTCTCACTGGCCACGTTTGGGCCTGGCACTGTGGCTTAAGGCTTAATCTTTGTATTCATGCCTGTCAGTGTGAAAGAAGCTATTTGCATATATGTGCATATATATGCAGCCACACTTGAGTTGCGTCCCTCGGCTTGTGCTGTGAGTATTGTGGTCCCCGGGGTTTCCAAAGTTGAGTATCCCTGCTGTAGACCAACTTTTTGTGTAAGCTCAGTCACTTGTTTTGGAGGGTTTGTGCAAGAACAGATATCTTTAGAAAATCTGGCGATCAGAGCCAGATTTAGAGCCCTCAGTACAAAGGGCAGTTCCCAGTGAATTCAGTGTCATTGAATTCAACGGGATGTGCATGCATGTAGCTGAAGGCAGTACTGAGCCCACAATATATGTTTAATAATTCAGAGGAAATGGTTTCTAAATCTCTTAAGCCAAATTCCATGCATGGCAACTGACAGACAACTTTAGTTGTGGGCAATGGGAGTTCTCTGTGGGTAGCTGAGGGCAGAATCGGACCCTTTAAGTGTTACAAATCAGGTCCTGCTTAGGTGAAGATGAGGCATCAAGGTTCCTCAGGTAAAGAAATATCAGAAAGGAAAGTGTTCATTGTTACAGGTTCTAACTTAGAAAATAGAGTCAGCTGTGAGATGATGGACAAACCAGTAATATAGTGCTTGAGGATTCAGCAGAGACTGAATCAGAACTATTGTTTGAAGGCTTTGGACAGCAATGCCCAAACAAACTGTTTTAACCCAAAGGCAATAGTTTACTGCTACGTCCCTCCAAAGCAGTCAATATTTGTCAATCCATCTGTTGGATGGATTTAGTTTTGAGTCTGCCTATGGTTTGTTTGAAGCAGTTTATACTGGGAACCTCTGTGAGAGGTAAGCAATGCTGAGAGTCACAGCAGCAGTGGACTACTGGGATGAACTATTTATTGCCTTTTTGTACAGAGACTGCTGACCATTTGTTTTGGTTTTGAGGGCATCATATATGCTTCTTTTCCTGACATAATCTCAAGCACTCAAAAAATCAAAAAGAATAATAAATATGTATCAATGGGTACTGGAAAATATTTTCTTCACAAGTACTTGCTGGCATTGCAATGCAATATTGTTTCCTTTTTTTAATATTGAGGCACACAGAAAAAAGGGGACAATATCTTTATTAGCAAACTTCAATTATGTCCAATGCAGCTGCACTTAATTTTAAGCTAAGCCACGTGATAATACAGCATTTCTTCACATAGGCTGATTTTCTTTTTTGTAAATGACTCTGTAAGGAGTCTGTTTTCATTGGTTGAAACATTAGTGTTTTGTCTCTTTATGTTTTGGATTATTCAGAATCATCATTGACTGAGATGTTTATTTATAAAATTAATGCCATGTGCTTAACTACATTCAGCATATGTTTGCAACTGTAAGAAGCTGGTATCTCTTTAAGAAACTTTCTTACCCTTGGAGGCAAGCCTGGGAGATCCTGTATGGGAATTTTCAAGGACTTGAACACCCGTATTGTGGGAAGTAGCCTGACAGATCATTTGACTGTTTCTTCACAGACTTAGAATATATACTTTCTCTCCAGTCAGGATGGAAATGGAAAACCTTCTTGAACTTTGTGACTTACATCCCTACTAGTGGTAGGATATATTAAGAGTAGCCATTTTCTGAGACATCAAGGCATGAACAGACATTGGAATATACTGGTACTGTCCTGATTTGAAGGGACTTTTTTGGTGTACTGGTCTTTTCTAGTAGTGCTGCAGTGTGTGTTTCATGAAGCGTCACTGATTTCCTCATGCACCATCTGCTTCTCAGCTGATTGGGAAGGGGACGAAAGACACCTCCACTCTTGGCAACAGCAGGGAGGTACAAAGAGGAAAGCTGAAGCAGCAGTGCATTCTCAGCTCAGCAGGAAGGATGTCTTTAGGCCTGTGGCCAGCATAGAGGTGGGGTGGGGGAAGAAAAACAGGAAGGGAAGTATGAGAGAATTGCTGGGAACTGGGGCACTGGAACAATTTTTATAGTAAGGGTGCTGAGCCATTGAACCAATCTGTGTATAATGGACACCACAGCAGTGGACACCCAACCCTCCCATGCCCACCTGTACTTCCAGCACCTATACTGGGGAGGAATTGGGTTAGAGAAGGGAATGGGAGACGTGAAAGAATAGTAGGTAGAGTCTTGAGGACCACACAACAGGATGGGGCATTAACCCAAAAGATATAATAAGGAGAGAAGAGATGGAAAAAGAGGAAACAAAAAACCAGGAACAGCAGGATGGTGACAAACGTCACAGATGGAAGGAATGGAACAACAAGTAAAAACTGACCTGGTGTTGGCAGGTGGAAAGAAAGCAATAGCTGGGAAAAGCAATACAGAGTAAGATGGGAGAGGAAGCAGTCAGATAAACACACTAAATAGCAGGTGAAAGGGGAAGGGAGTAGTACACAGGGATGAGAGAAAATAGCAACCTACGTTTAGAAAACATGGATACTCTATCCCATATCAAGGTCACAGGTCAGATCTGGGGAAATTATTTCCCCAAGGGCATGTTCATCATTACTTAATAATCTAGTAGGAGTCTGAATCTAACCTTTCTTACTTTTCTCACTCCTCACACTGTACATGAAGTATCTCCTTGGAGTTTGCTGTCAGTATCCTTTGGACATGGATAGCAGTCTACAAGAGATGCACGGGGAGTATGTGCCACAGATATTAAGCCACATGATCTGTGCTGACAAGGATGCATCTAGGTCAGCTGCTTAAGTAGGGTCTTTACCACTTGGCATCATGAAATGTGCTGGGATGGATGCAGCCCTGAGGGGGCCTTTACTAGTTGTAACTTCCTTTCTGGCAAGCAACAGTGCCCGGCATTGTGGTGTCCACAAAGTTTCCATGTACAGCCGTGATATGAGTGGTAACTCTCATATGTTTGCAGTTCTTAAGCTGTCAGGGTGAGTGTAGAGGTTAAGTATTGTCTGGGGGGCACAATTTAGAATAATGCTTCATTGTTGCAAAGGTGCTTCATCTGAGGTGCGGAAAGCTCCCATGTGGTTTCTTTTTCTCTCCTACTCCATACAGCTACTAATTATGAACAATACGGATCTGCCAAACTGTGATGTAACTCTTCGGTGGTTATAGGAGCTGAGCAGCTAGGCAGTACCGTGATAAATGTATTAAAAATGCTGTCTGTCCGCACTGTGTGGTATCCTTGCAATTAATGGATTTTATCCTCACAACACCTTTGTGAAGCAGGAAAGCATTAGCATCCATTTTACAGAAAGGAACCTGAAGCACATGATAGATTAAGTATCAGAGGGGTAGCCGTGTTAGTCTGAATCTGCAAAAGCGGCGAGGAGTCCTGTGGCACCTTATAGACTAACTGAAGTGTAGGAGCATAAGCTTTCGTGGGCAAAGACCCACATGCATCTGACGAAGTGGGTCTTTGCCCACGAAAGCTTATGCTCCTAAACTTCAGTTAGTCTACAAGGTGCCACCGGACTCCTCGCCGCTTATGATAGATTAAGTGACTTGCCTGTGGTCAGACTCCCTGTGAGAGAGAAAAGAATTCAGGTCTCTTGAATCCGAATCCAAATCCAAATCCAAATCCAAATCCAAATCCAGTGTCCGACGCTGAAGTTACAACAGGGATGAATTTGGCTCTGGGACTTTATGCCTTTCCTCTTTATATTTCTTCTTTATCCTCCAGCTTCTTTCTCTGCCTTCCTCTGCTCCCCAGGGTTTAGTTCTCTTGCACAGTTGTATTTGCTTGACTTGATACACTGCTACACATTTTTTCAGAGAAGCACCCTGCGTAAGACAGCTGTGATACAAATTGCCCAAGTGAACCAACTCTAATAGCTTTAAGCAATATGTAACAGTCCTGAGCCACTCTTTCTTACAAGGTTTGTTGTGGTTACTGGAGTGGTAAACCGTACCAGGCACGACCGTTCCCTCTGCACTCAGATTGGCCAGCAGACTTTGTGCTGGGCTAATCACTGCGGTCAGTTATGGGTCTTACAGTGTCCTCTCACAGAGGAAACACCACAATGGACTATCACATTAAGGCCTTTCTGTGTGATAATACAGTGTGCCATTCTGGACAAGGCACTAGAGCAGTTTTGTTGTTCATTACCAGCTCCCCTGAGAACTGTCTTTTCCCCCCTTCTTGCTTCTGGTGATCGTTTTAAAAATCATTAAGTACAATAAAAATTTGTTTTATTTCTTAACAGTCTCAACAATGAGGCATTTTGGATGACATTTCCAGTATGCACACAGGCATCTCGCACTCCTTCCCTTTCACACAGGTCTCACACTCATCCCGCCTCTTATAAACAGTACATACCAGGCCTGTACACAGGAGTGTATGTGCGAAGGGTGCAAAAGCACCCCCATGCCTCCGCAAGTAAGCATTCTCCAGCTGGCCAGGGGAAGGTAGGAGCGGCATGCTGCCTGAGCCTCCCTCCCCCATGGCTCTGGCTGGCTGGGGGAAGGCTGGGGCTGATTTTCCTGCTTACTTGGGAGACTGTGAGGGGTGCATTCACACCCTTGAAGTCCACATTTACAAAAAAAAGCATCATCACCCCAGAAATTCCTGTGTATGAGCCTGCATACACACACTCCTTCCCCCTCACAGGTATTAACCCCCCCCCCCTTGTTTTATATGTACCATACCTCACTCTCACTCCATTTCTTGTCTACTACATACATCCACTCTATAGTCATCTCTCTCTCTCTCTCTCTCTCTCTCTCTCTCTCTCTCTCTCTCATACATACACATTCCCCTTCTCTTTCACAATCACCCCACAGAGTCTTCCTCCCACATATCCCATTTTCTGATCCACTCAATACCTAGTTAATTTCTTCTTGTGTGAAGATGTAAGAGGACTTTAATTCTGACTTCCCTTTCATTCATACATGGCCGCAGTCTTCCAAAAGGCTTGAGCTCAGGCCAGGTCTACACTAAAAGGGAAGGTCAAATCAAGATATGCAATTCCAGCTATGTTAATTATGTAGCTGGAGTTGACATACCTTGTTTCAAGTTCCCCGGCTGTCTCCACAGCAAACCTCCCATCAGCTTCCCTTACTCCTTGCAGAATCAGGAGTACCAGCCACTGAGAAGGGCACCCTCTGAGTTCAATTTAGCAAATCTTAACTAAATTCGCTAAATCGAGCTTCAGAAGATCTATCACTGTAGTGTCAATCTTCTGTTTAGTGAAGACATGGCTGGAGAGTCAAGAAATGTCACTTGAACTACTGGTTGGCAAAATACAGGTTGAACCTCTCAGGTCTGCTGTCTTCAGGACTTGATTGGTGCTGGATCAGGGGAGGTTAATGTTAGTAATTCTAGCAGCATTACTAACACTTCCACTGTTTACTTGGCTCTTAGAAAACATTTAGGGGTAAAGTAGAGCTAAATAACAGCAGAGAACACAGAGCCTAGACTGGTGGCTGTAGACATTCTTTATGGGACCATGGGAAACTTGGCCTACCCACAATAAGTGGACATCCAGCTAACTAACTAAACTCAGGCCGGACCACAGATGTTACAGGACCAGAGAGTGACGGACTAGAGAGGTTCAACCTGTAGTACAGGTTGTACTTCCCTTAACTGGGACTCTCCAGTCCAGCAACATCCCTGGTCTGGCAAGGACCACGGATGTTCCTGGACCACAGAGCCCAGGAACAGGAATGTCTCAGTGGGGCAGGCGCGTGGTAGGGGGGGGACTGGTGACAGGGCTGGGATCCCAATCTTGGGCTGGGGGAGATGGACGGCATGGCGGGAAGTGGGGAGCCAGACAAATCCTCCTTGGATAGGTCCCAAGCATGTCAGACTAGGGAGGTCCAACCTGTAATAATATATTTTTAAGAGAACACAAGAGATTTTCTTCTGAACATAGTTATTTCAGCAATTGTATATCACCTCAATAACTAGCATTTATAAAATGTGGATCATCCCAGATTTTCTCCTTTGAGCATGTTAGGATTGTGTATTCATGGGGTTTCCCACCCACCGTACCCTTCCCTGCCCTCGTGCTAATGGGCAGGAAAGATTGAAACAAACATGACTTTCGTTCTGATGTCTCTATTTTTTAATTTTTATTTATTGTTTTGCTTAGGACAGAAATGACGGGACAGATTATTTGTTTTAAAGTGTGATTGAATGCAAGCTCCTGTTTAAACAGGATGCATATCATGCTGCCAAGAGGACTCTGACAAAACTGAACATAATTGAAAAGGAAACATGATTTTGTATCTTGATGTGGTCTTTATTATTTTATTTATTTTTACTAGGGACTGTTTGTGTGTATGTGTGATTTCTCAGCCTTACATTGACATCCTTTTTTGCATTTGTAAATATTCAGGCTAGTACATGCCTAGCACTGACTTTATGGGCGCTGGTGATCGTAAGCTGTCCATTGTGTTGTTAAAGGCAAATCTGAGGTCTGTTTTAATTTTTAAAAAACCACATAATCCATGTGTTTCAAAAACGGCTTTGTTACTGAGAGGATGGGCAAAAAGCTCACCAGCTTATAGTTCATGCTATGAAGCTGTTCCTTTCTTAGTATCAGATGAAAGGGAGTCCACTAATGATGTTTATCCACCTTAGTCTTAAATATGAAAGGGATTCTGCTATCATTAGACACTCCAAAAGAAACACTTTTAGAACATCAGCCAAACTGGGAGAATGGGGTGGGGTGGGGGGGGAAGAAAGAGAAGGAGGGAAATAGGTATTATTCTTATTGCTGCTGCCTCACCATCTGCTTACTAGATACATTAGGGCTCTCTAATTATTCAGCACCATCTAGTGGTAGATGCTAATACAGTAATTCTAAATTCAGGCTACAGCAAAACAAGACCTTTTAAAAATTGGTTAGTATTTGGCGTAAACACAATGACACTTTCCGTTCCTGTATATAATCTTTAATCGATGAGGGAGTGCTGTCAAGTGATTAGAGCAGGGTGACTAGACTTTATGATAAGCGGATGCTATTCTGCCACCAGCTCCAATTTGTGTGACCTGGGGCAAGTCACTTAACTTCCCTGTACTTGCATTTAGCTATTTGAACAATGGGTGCGGTGATACTTCCCTACTTCCTAAAGATGTTGTGAACCTTAAATAACCTCTGCAGAGTCCTTTGAGATGCTTTGATGGAAGGTGCAATATAACGTGTTATTGCAAAGTCACATCTTGCACAGGCGGTGCCGGCCAGTGGTAGGGGATAAGGTAGGAACACTTCTTTAACTTGCCTGATATCCACTGGAGTAGGTGGGATTCTTGAAGGAACAGCTGGCATGTATTCTAGAACCACCAGGGGAGCTGAAATTCTGGGAAGATAATGGGTCAGGGTGCAGTGCAGCTGCTTAACATCACACCTACTGACTGCTCTGAGCTGTGCGGGAGGACTGACCTCCCATGGAGCAGGCTAAGACTTAAGGGACCACAAATGCTGGGGATTGGGGCCTGTATGTCTATTTGAGGTTAAAAATTAATATGAGATTTTTGGGGGTGGAGTGGGGAGGCTGTCTCCCCAGTAGCACTCAAATATAATAGTCTCTGGGAATCATATAAGTCATAGGGAACCTGGATCCAGCCCCCGAATTGCCTGGATCCAGCCTCCGAGGCTCAGCATTGGGGAGACCATGTTGGCGCTCCTGCTCCCCTACCCCTCACCTGCGGGGATGGAGCATACAAATACCACTAGCTTGGGCCCCCCCCATGGCTCTGGTGTGTGAGGGGAATGTGGGGAGTGTCTTTCTCCTTCTCAGTCAGGAGCTTCTAATTTTACTTCTCACTTGTGTGCGACCCCCGACTGATTTTTCTGTGGGTCAGTGGCCCTTGACCCAAAAAATGTTCCTCATCCCTGATGTAAGTATTTGATTAGGGGCCTTTTAACATGTAGTGATAGGAACGGCCTTTCCTTTGCATCTGTAGCCATATAATTGAGTGTACTGAATTTCAAAGTTTTCTTTCAATGGGAACATATCAATGGATCATGTCAGTCAGCAATTCAAGGGTTAATTTGGTTAATAGCTATATCTTGGGTTAAATAAACTCTGAGGCCCTCATAAAATGATTCTTCATAAAAGAAAACTCTCTTAAGAAGTCACATAGATAGCATTGCTATTTTGCTACCACACATGTCCTGAAGAACAAAACATCTACGCAAAATTCTTTTTTTTTTTTTAATGTACAGTGAATGTTAATCTTCAGTTGAGTTGATAGCACTGGAAAGGGAAGTTCTCTGTTTAGTCACAGAACATGAGCAGTATTGATGAAAATTTCCCCACAGTATCCCATAAATGTGCCTTAACCTTAACCTAGTGGAAGGAGTGTTGCTCTTCATGGTACTTTCAGTTCTTGACCTATTCAATTGAACTGTCAACAAGGGTACCTGTTTGTGCCAGATGCAATGTCATGTGGACATCTGTCTACTGGAAACTGGAAAGAACCCCTGAGTTCATTTCCCCTAGTCTGCAAAACAGCTGTTAGAAGATCATAGCTGTTTGACCATTGGAATAACCAAAACTGGATTAAATCTGAACAAGGCATACTGATATAGACTCTGATTCAACAAGGTATTCCAGCTTGCATATAAAAGCATTGTGAGTAAATCAGGCTCATTGTGAAACTCCCTCTCACATCCATCTGGTTTTAGACAATGCCAAAAACAAAAGAATTCCCTAACCTACAAAATGTCATCAATCCCATGGCCCAATTGGGAGGATTGTACAGTATCCACAGATAAGATCTTTTTGAATGTGGTGGATCATGTATTGTCACCTCTTTGGCACACTGATGGTGGCATTTCAGTGCTGGGAGCTATTGATTTGGAGAGCTTGCTTTGAGAGAGAAATATTTCATTAAAGAGTACAAGTGTATAGATTCCAAGACCACAAGAGGCCATTGTGATCCTCTAGACTAACCTATACAGAAAAGTAGGGATGTTAGTTACAGTGTAATTGAATAGTTGTGTAACCACATGAAATCTTAGAGTTATACAATTACTCAGTAGTCTCCAGGGAAGGCCTGAGGAAAATATGGCCTGTGGATTGAATCTAACCCACCACGCCACTAGATCCAGCCCGTGGACACTGCAGGAGTCCCAGGTAGGCTTCCCGCTTGCCTCGCCCCATCTACACGCTGCTCAGAAACGTGGCTCCAGGGCGGTTTCACTTTAAACACAGAGCCCAGAGAGGAGGGGGGAAGCATTAGGAGCTGTTCCCGCCCCCACCACAATCCCATTGGTCGGCTTCTGGCCAGAAACTGGACAATAGGAGCTGCCTGTTTCAATAACAGGCAGCCACGAAGCACAAGGAGCTTGTACCTATTCACAGAACACATGGCTACAGCCTGTGCAGGAGTGGGGCAGGCAGGGAGAATGATTCAGGAACATTCTGGCTGGTAAGTCTCCTGGTCAGAGGCTACCTCTGACACCCCAGCCCTTCTTTCCCCAACCCTCTGCCCCCCTACTCCACATACCCAAATCCTCTGCCCCACTTCTGCACCTAAACCCCCTCCCAAATCTGGCACCCCAATTCCCTGCCCCAAATGACAGTCGCCTCCTGTCCTACCTCACAATCCAATCCCCTGCACCCTCTCATGTGTCCCAATTCTCTGCCGTAGGTCACAATCCAAACCCTGCACCGAGTCCAGTGCCTCAGGTCACAACCATCTCCTTCACCCAAACTCCCTCCCTTACCCCTTACCTCCTCCATTAATACCATGGAAGAGTGTGGCCCTCAAACACTTTCCAAATTCTTGGAGTGGTCCTCCATCAAAAATATTGCCCACCTTTGCCCCAGGGGCAGGGCTGGCAGCCAGTGTGTTCTGACCCCACTCCTGGGGAGCCACCCTGCACTGCTGCCTCTGTAGCAGTGTGGGTGGCAGGTAGCTGGTCTATGCGGGCAGCTGGTTTCTAAACTGGCTCCCGTCGCTGACCAGCTCCCACCTGCCATACCATGCTGCTGCTTCTGATATAGAAGCAGAAGCGCAGGATGGCAGCAGCCCCTGTGTGCGGGGGTCCGAGCTCCCGGTGGACAGAGGCTGGTCCACCTTCCACAGAGCAGCCTCTGTCTGCAGTGGGTCCGAACTCCCTGCAGACAGAGGCCGCAGACAGAAGCTCCTAGAGAGGGAAGGGAGATTCATGGCAGCCTCCCGTACTCTCCCCCACGCTGCTGCCTCTGATAAAAGCAGCAACGCGGTGTGGGGGGAGGAGGGAAGGAGGGCAGGCTGCACCATGGAGCTGGTGCTGGGGAGAACTGGCTTTTAAGACGGCACTGGCTCATGTCCTCCCTCCTTCCCCCCGTTGCCTCTGTCGGAGGCAGCAAGGACGGGGCAAATGGGTCTGTGGAGCTGGCAAGTGCAGGGAGCCTGCTTGAGAGCTGGCTCCCCATGTGTATTGTCTCCAGCCTGCCCTCCTCATCCTCCACTCTATCAGAGGCAGCAGTGTGGGGGTGAGGGGATTAGGCAGATCTGGTGCTCATAGGGAGCCTGCTTAAAGCCAGCTCCTCACAGGCACCGGCTCCCACTATCTCCCTCTTGCTGCCTCTGTATCAAAGGGGGGGGGGGCGGGAGGAATGCGTGTAGTTGATAAGATTAATCTATAAGCCAAGATTTATCGGTTAATCATGTAGTTGATTACACATTGAATCCCTATAGCAAAGGCCATAGAACTTCCTCCAAATTATTCCGAGAGCTTGTCTTTTAAAAAACTTCCAATTTTGATTTTAAAATTGTTGGTGATGGCAACCCCCCCCCCCCCATGATTCTTGGCAAATTGTTCCCCCGTTTGAACTCAGTTAGCTTCAGCTTCCAGCCACTGAACCCTGTTATACCTTTCTCTGCTAGACCAAAGAGCCCATTGTTAAATATTTGATCCCCGTGTAAATACTTACAGACTATATTCAAGTCACGCCTTAAACTTCTCTTTGTTAGGCAAAATAGATTAAGCTCTTTGAGTCTCTCACTATAACGTGTGTTTTGTAATCTTTTAATCATTCTCATAGCAGTTCTCGGAATCCTCTCCTGCTCTTGAATTGTGGGTTCCAGAAATGTACAGTGAAATCCAGCAGTGGTCTCACCAAGGCCAAAACAGATGTAATGTAATTGTTCTACAAACGCTAAAGATTCCCCTGTTTATGCATCCCAGGATCACATTCGCTTTTTGGACCACAGTATCACATTGGGAGGGAGTCAGCTGATTGTGCACTTTGACCCCCAAATCATTTTGTAAGTATGGCCTTCATTCTATGTTCTCTGATGCGTACATTTACATATAACCACACTGAAAAGCATATTATGTGCTTGTGCCCAGTTTACCAAGTGATCCAGATTGCTCTGTATTAGTGACCTGTCCTCTTCATTATCTACCACTCCCCCACACAAAATTATTGTGTCCTCTGCTAATTTTCTCTGTGATGACTTTTGTATTTCCGTCCAGGTCATCAATTGAAAACGTTAAATAGCAAAGGGCCAAGAACCGATTCCCTAAGAGGTTTCCACTGGAAACCCAACCATTTGATGACAATTTCCTGTTTACAGTTACATTTTGAGGCCTATCAAATAACCAGTTTTTGATCCAGTAAATGTATGAAACCAATATGAAATTAAAAGGGAAAGAGGCAGAAAGTTCTCATTTCCCCAGTCTGAATGAGTCCTGATTTGTAGGCCTTCGGGGCAGGCTTCAGGTGCATCTATTTATGTGAGCTGCTGTGGAGGGTGGGTTTTGATGAGGTTCAGATCTGTGTGAGGTGAAGGGAATTTTGTATTCTGATGGCTGTTTCAATTTATTTTTGTATTCTTTGTAATTTTAGGGCTGGAATGCCTATAGCCTTGAACAAATGCCGCTAGTTATTTCTACAAAAATCTCCCCTTCAGCAGGACCTCTCACCCAATCAGGGTTGTTATTAATTGGTTTCTACGTTCATAAGGTGTTTTATTTTCCAAAAGGTTCATTGTACTTTCTTTGTATCTTTTAGATGAAAGGAAAATCAATTCCTTAAATAAGCTGGTTCTTTCAACAGTTTATGTTTAAAGGACGTCTCAATGTAAATAAACCAAAGAGGAGCTGTACTGGATAAAGCCTAATTGCCAGCATTTCCAGACATATTCTATGGATAGTTCAGCTCTCTAGATCAGCCAGAAGTGTTTGGGCACCCAGCTGAGTTATAGGTTACTTCTGATATGTCTGTCCTGTTTGTCATGGCCTCAGAAGGTTTGAGATTCAAACAAGCTCCCAGTAGTTTGAATGACTGTGAAAGCACCATGAGTCTTCATTGTCAAGTAAGTTCCCTACCCTGCAATTATCTTCTTGTGGGAAGGTGCAGTGGCCTGCTGTCTCCTTTGCCTCACATCTTACATCATCAGGGGAGAATGGCAGGTCTGACTCCAGTGTCTACAGGGAACATCTCCCCTCCTCTTAGGAGAAATGAGGGGTGTCAGGTTCTCTCAGCTTTCCATCAAGACCTGATCCAAACACTATTGAAATCAGTGGCTGCAATAGGCATTGGGTCTGGCCCCAAGTAAGGAAGCAGGTTTAGCCTCAAGGATTCACACCTCTGTTTTTCTGATGGGTTTGGAAGTGGTTGGGGCTTTTTTTTTTAAATCTCTAATTTTCTTGTGGCCCACTTCCCTTCCCTGGTGCCTCCTCACTGAGGACCACTCACATCATATGAATGACAATAGCTGTTGGTCACTGATAGGGAAAGCAGATAGTTAGCTTCTCATAGGCTGTGCACCCACAATGATTTTTTAAATACATCTGTGTGGGAATGAGGGAAGGGTCCAGAAGTGTCAATGGAGAAGCGATTAAGTATCCGGATGAGCCTCTCTCTCCCACTCATTGGCTGACTGCCGCAAACCAGAGAGCATTTAAAATTCTTTCCTGATTGACTGACAGTCAGTGTGCTGGAAAATACTTTGCCTCCAGGTCTGACTTTGACAGTGTTTTGGGGACCAGCAATTGTGAAGGCTACTTTTGCCTTCTTTGGGCCTTCCCTCAATCTGGAGGAGGATCTGAGTATGTTTAGTACATGATGATTAAATGGCTTCTTCTCATTTTTTTTCTTTCATTAGGTTCTTGGATAAGTTTATCGGTTATTTACCTTAACATGCTAGGCTCTTCTTCATCACTGTGCTCCCTATAATTAAATTTTTGTGCACAATTCTACAGATATTAATAAAGACCAAACTATTCAACAGATGTCACAAGTAATTATGAGGTACCTGTATGCATGTCTCCATTTGTATAGAAGTAGGGCTTCAGAATGTTTTGGTTGTAGTCCTAATCCAAATTTACTTTACCAGCCTCAGGTGCTTGCAGAACCACTTATCTCTGATCCTAGATTATCTCAGTACAGGGATTTCCTATGTTACTTTCACAATGCCAGAAGCACTTGTCAAATGGAAATAGGACCTAAGAGAGCTACATGGAACAGCACCACCTGGGGTTGCCTGTCTCTGCCTGTGGGCTACTCTTGCTTCACCTGTACAAGAAAATCCAGAGAGAGCAAAATTAGAGTATTAGCAGCAAATTCAGTACTGATTGTGAACTCTTTAGTACCCAAAACACTGAGGACAAATCCTCAGCTGGTATAAACTGTCATATCCCCACCGCAGTTAATGAATCAATGATGATTTACACCAGCTGAGGATCTGCAGTAGGAATTTTGTGTATGGACCTGCAAAATCAATTTGAAATTCTCCTCTCCTTTTTACAACCAGTCTAATTTAAATAATACTCAGAATTACAAATTGCCAGTTAATACAACATACATATGAGGAATGCTAATAGTTCTATAACTGTATTTGTTTTCCTGTCTAGGAGATATCATTTTTAACTTAATGTCAGCTATGTGCTGTAGTTTCTTTTTCCTTTAAGCCAATATTACACAAATCTGTCAATGGAAAATATTCTCCACGTTGGACATATCCAACTGTTATAAACTCTAATATCCCCTTCTTACCTCCCATGAATCAGTTTGGAATTTGATAGAAATGTAGCTGTGTTAGTCTGGCTACATAGTCCTGTTTTTTGTTTGGAATTTGTGTTTGTGTTTCTTAGAGCATGAATTTTGACACACCATATTTCTTCTGATTATCTTCTGCATTGCACAGGACTAATTCCATTAGGGTTGTAAAATCTCATTTAATTGGTTAACTGGTTAAACATGTTTTACTGGTTAACTGATTGAAAGTAGGATAGGCAGAGCACATGGAGCAATCCCTCCTGCTTCAGGCAAGGGCTTGGGCAGCTCCTGCCTGCAATGCACCCCTGTCCACGGTGGACCACCTGGGGCTGGGTCAGCCCTCTGCCCTTGGTGGGCAGGGAGAGGCTCTAGCCCCCCACAGGTTAACAGGAATTGGTAAGCATCACCCCTCATCTGCCAAATCCTTTGTTCAGGACCAATCCTGAGGGTGTTGAATCAGCGAGGTCCAACCTCTAGTATATTTTCTGAACCCTTTCCAAGGCCAAAATATCATTTTTGAGGTGAGGAGGCCACATCTGTACACAGTACTGAAGATGTGGGCGTACCATAGTTTTATACTTCCCCTCCTCCTTCTTCCCCTGGCTTTCCCCTTCCAGCTCCCTCCTCCCAGGTTTCCCCTTCCCCTCTCCCACCCTCTCTCTTCCCCTCTCCCACCTCCTTTTCCCAGTCTCCCCAGAGGTTCCCCCCTCCCCCAATTTCTTAAATATAGAGAGTTTCTATTTTTGACCACACATGTCCTTTATTTTTTACATCAGGAAGGGGGGCTAGGGAGAGGTAAGTGGAAGGAGGTGAGGGAGGAATGGGGCATGAGCCCCCGATGGGGAAGACTGGAGTGGCTCTGCTGGCTCCATGGGGTGGAAGCTCTCCTGCAGGGCCTCCTGGATCCTGACAGCCCCCCGATTGACCCCCCCGCATGGCAGCCTGCGGCAAGTGCAGCCGGGCTGAGGGCCGAGTGCTGTGGTGTCCCGAGTGCGGGCACGCAGGGCACTCCAAGACAGGACTGCTTTGCTGTCCCTCCTCGAGTTAGACAAGCAAGCAGGGAACCCTGAGAACTGTCTGTCCAGGGTGGGGGTCGGGTCCCTTTAAGCACAGTCCTTGGCTAGCCTGAAGCAGCAGCTCCACGCTATAAGTCCTAACCTGATGCCCTGCCGGCAGTCGTTCCGGCCAGCCTTAACTTCGGTTCAGGGTCCACTCAATGTGGACATTCTATTTCGAATTAGCAAAACACTAATTCGAATTAGTTTTTAGGTCTAGATGCACTAATTTGAATTATCTTATTTCGAATTAATTAATTCGAATTAAGTTAGTTTGAATTAGTGCTGTAGTGTAGACACACCCTTATTTCTTTTCTTTTCTTACTTCCTTCAAACACATTTGGGATGTGCTTTATATAACATAGCTATGGCCTACAAGTTCATTCAGATAGTGTCTTTACACCTTCCTTTTGGGTCACCATTGACCCATAGTTAGAACAACCATCATTACTCATCCCAAGTCAACTAGTAGTTAGAAGTAGAGCTGGTTAGACAATTTATGATCAATGAAATATCATAAAAATACACAGTTGTATCAAAGACAAAACATTTCACAGAAATATATCTGTTTCATTCAAGTTTTTGTCTGGAAGGTTTTTAAAGTTTAGAAGGGTATGTCTACACTACCCCGCTAGTTCGAACTAGCGGGGTAATGTAGGCATACCGCATTTGCAAATGAAGCCCGGGATTTGAATTTCCCGGGCTCCATTTGCATAAGCGGGGAGCCGCCATTTTTAAAACCCCGCTGGTTCGAACCCCGTGCAGCGCGGCTACACAGGGCTCGAACTAGGTAGTTCGAACTAGGCTTCCTATTCCGAACTACCGGTACACCTCGTTCCACATCGTTCCACCTCGAGGTGTACCAGTAGTTCGGAATAGGAAGCCTAGTCCGAACTACCTAGTTCGAGCCCCGTGTAGCCGCACTGCACGGGGTTCGAACCAGCGGGGTTTTAAAAATGGCGGCTCCCCGCTTACGCAAATGAAGCCCGGGAAATTCAAATCCCGGGCTTCATTTGCAAGTGCGGTATGCCTACATTACCCTCCTAGTTCGAACTAGGAGGGTAGTGTAGACATACCCGAAGTCTCTCTCTGGTCACTTCTGAAGAAAGAAAGAGACAAGGTTGAAAACTCAGGTTTTATTCTCAAAACAGCCATTCTGACTAAATTCTGTTTCATAAAAATGTTTGAAAAGTTTTGATTTTGTTCCAAAGTGAAGGTTATCATAAAACAATTGTGTTGTTTCCGCAGAGCTCTTGAATAAGCTACATCATGCCATTATTAACTTGATTCCTGCCTGGCCCCGCTGCTGTATCAATTTGCACAGCAAACTCAACTAGACACCTAATTGTTCACCAAATGTCTTCCTTCCTTCAGAGCATCATTCATGGCACTCACCCTGCTACCTTTTGCAGCTTCCTCAAAGGTGACCTCACACCAGTGTATAAGGGTGCTAAGAAAGGAGGCAAACTATATACATCCTCCACTTTTCATCCTCTTACTTTAAGATGCTTGGAGCATTTGGTCTAAAACACTTCTAGCTGACATGGGCCTGAGAGCCGAAATCCTCTGCTTGCTTGAGAGTCTGGGCATTCCATTTGGCAGTGCTATCATTTGCTTGCCAAGACATCAGCTGACAGCCAGTGTATTTCTTGGTGATTATTACACAATTCAATTCTACCGTGAGACTACTACACTCACTTAAAAGGTGAAACAATAAGGCTCCAGGACTGCATCACCATGAGTATCTCTCTGCTGGCAATATACAGAAATTATGTGTGTGTATATAGGTGTGTGTGTGTGTGTGTGTGTGTGTGTGTGTATATAATATATAGACAGACCTCTGTATTTCCTGGAAGTTGGAGACGTGCGCAGAATTATTTATACCCAGGTTCTTGAGGCCATTGACTAATTAAATTTAAGAAATTACCAACAAAGAAAAGTTCAAAACTAGATGCTACCTAGCAATCAAAAAAGAAAGTAACTCAAACCTAAAAAATACACATTCATAAAAATGCATTACAGATATATCATGTTATAGTAGTAATTATTTTTAAATTATTATTGTAATTTACATTTACATTACCTTTAATTTAAAATTCTGCTTCATATAAGGACAGACTCTTTATATTGATGATATCTATTAGAATATTATGGTTTCTAATTCTGCTGAATATCTGAAGTACATACACTTCCTCTTTAATTTCACAGATATGAGAATACTGAACCGTAAAGGTACATAGACTACTTGAAAATCAAAAATGTCCAACAATGTTGTACTTAAAATTATTGTAACTAAAGGAAATTAGTAGGGAAAATGTTTTCCAGTTTGTTTATTCTGTGCTTTTTACAACACTTTGTTGTCTAGTCCCATTTTAGTCATCTTTTGTCTAGTTACTTTGTCACTTACTGAAAAGTCTACTATAAACATCAGCAGGAGAGCTGTGAAATTTTTCTTATATATATAATAAGAAAATTGTGGCACTTTTGCTCTGACAGAGGGTTTCATGGTATGTGAAGGCCCATTTTTCCTCTCTAAAATGCCTTTCTTTACACAGCTGCTACATGACTTTTTTTTCCTCCTGAAGTGACAAATGTGACCAAAAGGTTTTCAAAGCTCAGTAAATCAAGCAAGTCTGCTTTCAAGTGGAGGTGGACCTTCAACAGCATGTGTGAGAGAAAAGACATCTTCTTATCTTCCACAACAACATATACACAGCCAGTAGGGGTCTGAAAGTACATAATGTAAAATTTAACACCTGCTGTCACCACACTCGGGCCCTGTACTAGTGTTCTTAATTTGCTTATACATTAGCAGTACGTGGGAATTGCTAATGCATTAAGCAATCAATCTTATTCTTAGAAAAGAGTATCTCTGTCTCTAGCAAAGCCTCCTCACCTGCCCCAAAGCCACCTCCTTTATCTATTAGACCTGGTCAGAAAATATTTTCTGTTTATAATTTCAAAAGAAAAGAAAAAAAATGTAATTTCCCCCCTAAACCTGGAATATTTCCCAAAAAAATTGTATTTAGAAAAACATTTAAGCCTTCAAAAATGTTTTCATTTTTTTACTGAAATAAAAGGAAAATTTTTGATCAAAACCAAATCTTGTGGGCCCTGTAGGATTAAGTCTTTTCAATCCTTCTGCAACTTTTACGGTCTCCATTTGACAGAAAGTGCTGCCCACCTACTCGATCAAGAGGAATAGTTAGTTTAAACCCAGCCTTCTTCTATCAAAAGCTCTTTCTTTGCCTTATGGTACCTGGAAGAACCCAGTTTGAACCATTACACACAAGCCTCCCCAAGGGGTGGCATCCCTCTGATGGAATTTATAACCTACACAATTCACCTCAATGACCCTGAGCTATGTGACACTCCACCCCCGCCCGCCCCAACTTGCATATCACCTTGGCCCACAGTGATTATATAATCATTCATAAACTTGATGCATTAGGTTTCCCCAGAGATACTTCATGTGGTTGCACTGTCTGTCTCATATCCCTATAATGAAGTGGGCGTGCCCAGGTGCTTGACCTTTGTTCTAGTAGTGGAACCCACAGGTTTATTCCCTGGGTGGCATGAGAGCAAATACCTTTCATTATTTCAAATGGCAACAGATTGCATAATACTTATTCTTCTCTATAGCCCTGGGCGTTGTAGCATAACCTCAGTTTGACCACCCCTGCCTTTTCCCTCTCCACAGAGTGAATCAAGATGATTTCTCCATCTAGCTCAGCATCCTTTACATTCTCACAGATCATCATGCTCAGAATAGGTCAGCAAACTTCTGTCCCTCCAGTTCTGTCTCCAGCCTCATCAGTCTCTCCTGCATTGTCCCCAACTTTTCTATTCCAGCTGCCACAATCTTGCCATCACTGATGGACTGTATGTGGTACCATCTACCGAGTCCCCTGCATGCTCTATAGATACAGCCCTCTGCAAACCCATAGATAGCCAATTTATATCCATGGGTATCCGCAGCTAATATTTTCATATATGGATGTGGATGCGGATACAAATTTTTGTATCTAGAAACCTGTAAATGTGCAGATATCTGCTTTATATCTGTGGGTGTTCACATCCGTGGATGTCAGTGTGGATATCCGCAGCTCATTTTTGTAGATACAGATGCAGATACCAATTTTATATCCGCACAGAGCTCTGCCTATAAAAGGGAGCGCTCCTCATCACTGGTTTGGAGGAGGCATTCTATCTTGTCTCAGGTCATCTGAGCACAGCATGGCTCACCATCTCCAGCTACTTCAGCTGAGCAGCTGTTTAGATGCTATTTTTTCCAGTGGTTTCTAATTCCTGTTCCCATATCTTTTTGCTTTCTTTGTGTGATTATGTGATACTTTTTCATTCTGTAGTATTGCCTTCACTGCTGTTAGAACTTGACGATAATTCATCACTGTCATATAGACCCCCCTTTCACTGCCACCCCTAGTAGCATCAAGAGATGTTGCATCAAATTCATCCCTTACGTAAATCCTTTGGCTTTGATGGAGTCACACTATGGAACAATTTGCCCATTAGGTTTTGCAAATGATATTTGCATCATTGTAAATCTAGTAAATGGCAAAAATTTGATGCAATACAAATATCAGTTAAATCAATGGGAGCTTGGTCTGGATGTCACTGGAAATTTTGTGTTAGGTCTGCAGAATTAGAAACAATTAAATTAGTGAAATCTGTTTTGTTTGTTTCGCATTCAAAAATTCTGCACAGTGCTCTTGGAAAGTTTGGTCTATAACAATTCATAGATTAGCCTAGAAGACTATCCATCTGCCAACACTTCTGAAATACTGTATTATGTGTTTCAGTAAACTGCCCAAGAATAAAGGTCATGAGCCACTGCTGCTTCTCCTGGTCACAGTAAAAAAAAAAAAAAAAAAAAGGAAACCCAGTAGCACATTATCTCTGCCATCTTGAGCTGCAGACTTTAAAATACTTCCCCCATCTCTGTCCCCATAACTTCCCCCATCTCTGTCCCCATCTTTTGACTGAGATCAAAAGACCGTAGCACTGTGCCATTTGTACACCTCCATTTGTGGGAGCAAAGTCCGGCACTTCATCCTCAACTTTTGTACTTAGTTATCTGAGGCATGTGGTCTTAGTAGATGAAAGTAGGAGTTCAGAGCACGTTTCCTATGCATTGGCTTAATCGTTTATGTGCTGAAGTCTTGTGCTCTGCCCTGCTTTTTGGTTGAAGCAGCTTTTGTTAGTTTACTACAGTATCAAGATACAAGAGCACAATCCATGTTTTCCTGCACAGCGTGTGCAAATACTTGCTACCTCCTTTTGCCATACACACAGGAAACATGTAATTATCTACCAAACAAAATGCTAAACAATAGGCCATTTAGGTCCAGTGCTGTACTTGTTTATTGGGGGAGAGTAGGAGGTAGGGGAAGCCTCTTCCTCACACAAAATCTAAAGCAACAACATAGCAAGATCTATTCATCCTGCACAAAAGAAGAAGAAATCCCTAGAAGAAAACCTCGCTGTCACAACCCCAAAGTCTTGTCTCAGCTCCCAGCAGCTGTGACACCCCTGTTCCTTTTCAGAGCGGTATTAAAGTATGTGCCACCATGTGTCCCAGGTCCATCATGTGGTAGCCTATCCTGAGCAGCAGAATTACTGGAATGGAGGATGGCTCTATTGAAGTCCCTGGTGAGGGCAAGATTTAGCCCTTAAGAAGAAAATGTCAGTCATAATATAAATATGCGCATTTACTTTGTGGATTAGTTAGTCTTGTTCCCATCAAATTCTCAGCAGCAGCCTTATTAACATGCACAGCTTTCTTTTTAACTGGCACAAGAAGTACAAGGCCTCTAGGAAATATAGTTTAGACAAACTTATTTAGACAAACTTACACACACTTATTAGGTGTGTGCACAACTGGTTAGAAAATTGTACTCGGAAAGTGGTTATCAATGGTTCACAGTCGAGCTGGAAGGGCATATCAAATGGGGTCCCACAGGAATCTTGTCCTGCATCCAGGTCTATTCAGTCTCTTTATACATGATTTTGAGAGTGACACAGAAAGTACATTTCTATAGTTTGCAGATAACAAGCTGGGAAAGACTGCCAGCGTTATGGATGACAGAATTAGAATTCAAAATGATCTTGACAAACTAGGAAAATGATTTGAAATAAATAGTACAAAATTCAATAAGGACAAGCACAAAGTACTACATTTTGGAAGGAATAATAAATTGCACTTTGACAAAGTGTACCAATCCTACACTGAGACTGCAAGAGTCAACCCTGTTCACTTGGCTGAGAAAGCCCCACCCGCCTCAACTCTGCTGGGTATGCTCCAACTGCAGGCCTGACTGCAGATGGAGAAAGGAGTGTCAGGCTAGTTCCTGGGGAAGAACCATCTGCACAACAGGATGCTGACACCAGCCAGGGAGAGACCAGTGCAGGCAGATTAGCTGGCCTGGTACACAACTAAGAGAGGAGAGACGGAGAACCCAGAACTAGAGTCAGACAGAAAGTCAGGTAGGAAGAGACCCAGGGGAGCTTTGTGGGGAATGGTAGCCATACCAAAAAAGCTTGGTCTGTTTTGGTGGGAGTACTGCCAATCTAGGGGCAGGCAACCCCACCACCAAGTCCTGGCTTGGGACCCGATGAAAGGAAAGAGATGAAAAAGGGGGATTGATAGAGATCTACAAAATCATGACTGGTGTGGAGAAAACAAATTAAGAAGAGTTATTTATTCTTTCCCAGAACACACAAACTAGGGATCACCAAATGAAATGAATAGGTAGCAGATTTAAAACAAATAAAAGGAAGTACTTCTTCACACAACACACAGTCAACCTGTGGAACTCCTTGCCAGAGGACATTGCGAAGGCTAAGACTATAACGGGGTTCACAAAAGAGCTAAATAAATTCATGGATGATCAGTCCATCAATGGCTATTTGCCAGGATGGGCAAGGATGCCTTAGCCTCAGTTTGTCAGAAGTTGGGAATGGCTGGCAGGAGATGGATCACTTGATGATTACTTGTTCTGGTCATTCCCTCACGGGACACCTGGCATTGACCATTGTCAGAAGACAGAATACTAGGCTACACGGACCTTTGGTCTGACCCATTATGGCTGTTCTTATGTACATTTCTATGATTCTTGTTACAAATATGTTTACTAAGCAAAAGTCTGAACTGGTTCCACAACTTTTCCTGTTGCAAACAACCTTCTTCAGTGCAAGAAAAGCATCAGTACAATACAAAATGCAGTACCTAGCCCTTGTAGTGCATAAGTTTTCCCCACTAAGTCACATGCTGGAGTTGTGCTTGGGTTCATAGTGGGATTTTTTCCAATTTCTTGCTTAACTCAGCAGGCTTGGGAGTGAGCTGGTTCCATCTGAAGAAAGAGAGCATAGAAAACTGGCTGCTATTGCATTTTCTTACCACTGTTTTGTAAGCTCTTAGAAGTGTAGCATATTTAGTTAGTAAGAAAATTGCCCTGGAGGATCTTATGTTCAGAGAAAAATATATAATCTGAGGCATGGTATCCTGTATTATTAGTTTTTTGCCTCAGAAAGTTGTCTGAGGCAAGAAGTCACAAAACCAAACCAACACAAAATAATTGACTTCATGCTAAGGAGCGTTTATTTTGCAGCATTTCATGTATAGAGTCAGACTGTCCCCTTTCGAATAAGGTTGCACAAGGTGAAAAAATACTTCCCTATCGGGCAGATTTTGAAGCTTGACATGCCATTATATGTTCATGAATGTTCAGTATTATCAGCAATCAGTGGGTTTAATTTCTTTGTGTTAGATGGAAAGGATATAAGGAAGAGACTGTATTTATCCTTGGAAGGGTAAACATCCCTTACTTCTGACTACTGAAGATCCACAAACTAGCAGACTACTGTCCATAACCACAGCAAGCAGCTCAAGTGAGAGATCTGTGTGGTGCAAAGATCTGGTATCAGATGGTCAGCAGATGGTAACAGCAAGAGTCTGCATCCAGTTAGTAAGAGAAGAGATGAGTGAGGAACAGGAATGCAGTTATGCATGCTGAGAGTGAGAAGAAGCAGTAAGAAGACAGTAGAAGTCAATCAGCAGGGTTCAAGGAGATATAGGTGTGCTTCTGCTAAGTTAAAGTCTTTTTGAACTGCTTTCTACTCAATGACTGTACGATGCCTAAACAATGGAACCCCAATTTTGTTAGGGCCTCAAGGTGTTACTGTAATACAAACAATAGTCACTTCAGTCAGTTACAAATGTGCACACAGAAACTTCTGCTTGTGGCCCATATTTAATAGTTATTTTTACAAATCTGTGTAGTGGGGTAGATGTGAATAACTTCGTGGAGTAGGATTATTAAACTGATCAAATATCAGTGTCCATGCTCAAGAGAGTTTACATTTTAAAGGCATGAGCTAGTACAATGTGCAACAATATAAAATGGAACAAACTGGACAGGAAGATGGGGAGAGGTATTGTATTAAAGCAGGGAGGGGTGACACAGCAGAGCTCTGCATCAACAATCCTCCATTAGTGTAGGATTCATAGAGGAGCCTGTGTCTGTGGTACAAATTAGAACATCTCAGAAAAACTAAGCCCAGTGAGGGTGATCTGTGTTGCAAACTCCAAACATTCAACTATCATGAGTCAGGCCCCTTAAAAATCAAAAGTTTTTATTTAATGTTCGGTTCTTTCTTGTTGCTTGAGTCTTCCATGTGCTCTAGGGTCCCAGTTTCAAGCATTTTTGTGTGATCATGAGGGCTAGAAAGTTATTTTTTAATACAACCTGAAATTTTCATATAATCACCAAACACCATGAGACTGGTGATTAAAATCTCAGGAGTTGGCAATCCTGGGTGATTCTCTTCCCATTGACACCAATTTTACATCAGTTTAGTCCTGCTGAATCCAATTGAGTTATTCCCAATTTGCTGCAGTGTGAGGCAGAGGAGAATCAAACCCATTACTCCCGAAGAGTAGAGCAGGAAGACAGTAGATACATTAAAGCTTCAGTTATTTTTGTCATGTTGGCTCAGCAAGGAAATGTGCTATCCGTTGCCTAATTGGCACTGGAAACAAAATCATGTGCAAAAGCTATTCAGCTGGATGGGGGCTATGAAGCTAAAAAAGGGCAGGGAAGAAGAAGATGAGAGCAGACAATTGTTTTGTAACTATAGTCCATAAAACCCTATTGTCATTTAATCATTCTGATATGTCTATTGAAGTAAAACATGTGGAACGCAGGCCACAGAGCACAACTTTAGTCCTGTGATCCTTATGGATGCATATGGTTCCTTTAAGCAGCTGTTCCACAGGTGTAAGGGCATGATCCTGATCTCATTGAACTCAGTGGCAAAAATCACGTTCTAAAGTCTCTAATATGACATCTAGTGTATTTTATTACTAGCATCTTAAGAGGTCGGTCACAACTACACCGTGCTGCACATGGAATTGCATTAGACACAGCATCCCAAGCTGCTTTACAGTATGGTCTCATAGTACCTCTTTCCCCATTCATAGTGAAGAATAGGGTATAAACACTATGCCTTTAGTCATACCACAATTTTTATTAACTACCTTCACATTTTTCCACCTATATGTGCAATGTGCATGCTTAACATGCTTATTGATACGAAGGCAGAGACATAAGGGCAGCATAATATCACTTCTGTTTTCATGGATTGTTCCAGTTTTTCCTTGACACACAGTGCAATTTTGTTTGTTTGGGTTTTTTTTTTTTTCTTTTTGCGCTCTGCGTGACATAGACAACACAGAACAATTAAGCCTTGATGTTAAATCTTCACCAGAAGAGACACTAATGCCCCTCTCTTGCACCAGATTCTCCTCCGATGTAAACGCTGGTAGCTCCATCAACTTCCATGAAACTGGCCTGATTTACATCAGCTGAGGGTCTGGCCCGTTGTTGTCAGTCTCTTTTGCATGATATTACCACACTGAGTTAAAAAATAACAACCAAAAAGAGGGAGAGGGGGAGAATACTTTCCTCACTGGAAGAGTCTAAAATTAGTGTCATATGGCAAGATTTCAATAACTTATGTTACTCTGGGTTAATGTCTTCAAATAGATCCAACCCAAACAGACTATAAGCTTTGGAAACAAAACAACTAGGCTTCGTCTACACTGGCATGATTTTCCGGAAATGCTTTTAACGGAAAAGTTTTCCGTTAAAAGCATTTTCTGAAAAATTGCGTCTAGATTGGCAGGATGCTTTTCCGCAAAAGCACTTCTTGCGGAAAAGCGTCCATGGCCAATCTAGATGCAGTTTTCCACAAAAAAGCCCCGATCACCATTTTCGCGATTGGGGCTTTTTTGCGGAAAACAGTACTGTGCTGTTTATACTGGCCCTCTTGCGCAAATGATTTGCACAAGAGGGCTTTTGCCCGAATGGGAGCAGCACAGTATTTCCGCAAGAACACTGACGATCTTTCATGAGATCTTCAGTGTTCTTGCGGAAATTCAAATGGCCAGTGTAGACACAGTGTGCCTAGTGTCTTGCTATTCTGGATCACTGGGATTTATTCTCATTCTAGTTAAAGTTTTAAATAATCTTCCTTCTCTCCCTTTTTCCTCCACTCTGCAGATGTCTCACCCAGGCTTCTCTACCACAAAAGCTGGTCACAACTTTTAAATTCTTGAAATTTCAGTAATATTTTGAAATTTGAAAAATATATGGGAAAATTTGAGACAAAATACTTGAAACTATTTCTCTTCTCCGCCCCCTTCCCTCCTTTTTTGAGCTGTCAACATCTTTTGAATTTTGAAATGTCAAATTTGAAAAGATTGCAGATTTTGAAGTATCAAATTTCTGAAAACCTGGGCAGAGGGGAGAGAAATAATTTATTTGCCCCTTACATTCAACAAGCAAATGACCACCCTTTGTGTCAGGGCCTGAATTGCCTGTTCAATTCTGTGCAGTCTTTTCTACTTAATGTTTTTATAGTCAATGTTTCTCACAAAATGTTGGCATTATTCTGATCTCTCCAGAATGATGGACTGACTTGACCACAATCTAACACACCCAGGAATGTAACAGAGATGAAAGCTAATGAAGGGCATTCGCAAAGCAGTGTGTGTGTAACTGAAAACCTCTCTTCCTCTAGGACACTTAACTTACCACTCCCTCACAAAACAGTTTTTTGCTTGTATAAAATAAAAATAACATGAGCCTTGGTAGTTTCAGGACTCACATTGATTCCAGCTGTAAAATCCAACCAAATGAACAAAGAGACCATTCTATTTCCTGCAGCTTCTGCATTTAAAATGGAGAGCTACTGTACAATAACTGTTAGCTCTTTGATCTCACAGACACACCTTCTGAAAGTAAACAGAGGTAAATAGAAAGCACAAGGGTGGAGATCTCAGTTTGACTTTTTTCTCAAGAGTTTAATTGAATCACACAGAGACTTCTATTCTCACTATTATAAATCCCTAAAATCAAAGGAAAGTGAGAAGTGCCCATGTATTTCCACTGGTAATTAATTTAAAACCTATAGGACAAAATCTGTTTTCATATACACAGTTGTAAGTAATAGGAGTTGTGGGCTTGTGTCCAAAGGCAGAATTTGGCTCCCAAAATGGAAATACAGCCCTGCAAATAGAGTAACCAATAAATAAACAGCTGAAAGAATATACTGTGTCCCTTTCTGCTTATTACATCCTGTCTCCTCTCCTTTTTGGTCAGGGTATTTAGTTCTTAAATATCTTCATTTGTCTCGCAAACTTGAAAAGAATGTTGATCTATTAGTTGGTGCTAAAACTAGGAGCAGGAGTCTGTGCTGTACCTATAAGAAATGCAGCATAGAACTCACAGCCTGGAGGGAAGAAAGGCTTTAAACCAGATGTGATAGGGTGGATTCTGAACTGAGCATGGAGTTTCTTAAGAGAGAAGAGGGCAGGGGACTTTAAGCCCAGCATTGATGAGAGTCAGTTAGGAGGAGGAAGAGCTGTCCTCTGGGGTGAGAGAGAGAGAGAGAGAGAAGTCATCATGGTGTTCTGAGTCTGGGGCTGCCAGGCAGGGAAATGTCCCCCAGTTGGGGCGATGGTTATAAGCTGTGAAAACGCTGAGTTGGAAAAGGGGGGAAATCTCAGGTACATGTTTGTGTGGGCAGGTGTGAGGGGGGAGTTAATTTGGGAATAGCTGAGAAGGCACGAAATGGGATCTGGGGAAAATGTTTGGGTTGAGAGGTTGAGTGCAAAATGGAGTTGGAATCAAATGGTGGATGAGGGTGTGGGCAAATTGGTGGTGACTTTGTGTGTGGAAGGCTACCTGGAGAGGAAAAGGTTGAGAGAAGGAGAGACTGGTTAAGAGATCAGAGGGAAGAATGCTTGTTCTTTCGTTTGCTGCCCTTTACTGTAAAGTGTACCAGGTTTTCATCCTGAAAGGAGAAGGAAACCCCTTTTTCTTCCCTTCTTCCTCTAAAATGCTTGCTTTTGACACCCTTTTCCCCCTGACTAATATCCCAGTAGATGTGAGGGTGGCATGCGACCTACAACACCATCAATTCTTCTGAGCCTTAACTGCCACTGCTTCTCTCGGTTCCATAAATACACATTGTGTTGAAGTGTTTTCATGGAGTCAAGATGTAAAAAGTAAATATATCAGACTTCATTTCACAGTAATGACCTTATTGCAGCTATTAAAATCTACAGGCAAAAGCTAATGTTCAGACTCTTAAGGAGATGAAGTCAATGAGGCTTTTGCTTGAGTAAGGGCCTCAGGAGACCAGTAGAACCTTCTTCTCCACTCACTGCATCTCTCTTTCTGAGTTCCTGAACAGTGTCCCATCTGATCTAGCTATTATGTGAAAAGAAATGATAATGAGGCATTTGGTAGAGTATGTTTGTGTGGTCCTCTTTAAAGGTTAAGACACTGTTTGTTCACTAGAATAGCCTACACCTCACATCCTCATGTGTGTCCCATTAACTTGACAATGAGAGCATGCTTCCATCCCACTTAAATGATATGACATATGGTATTTAATTCAAAACCGTGGATATTAAGAGAAGGCTCAATATTAGCATTAAAATGAGTGAACTGATTTTAGTCTATGAGTAATGGCTATGCAGTTTGAGTAAGTGTTGCCGACTCTTGTCCAGTGATACTAGCAGAACCTTAATGAGAATGTGGCACAAGTATCACTTAAGATGTGCTGCACAGATGCTCTTCATTACATTTTTGTAACTGTAAATTGTATTAAACTCAAATAGAAATAGAGACAAACATGTCACATCATGACATTTTTACATTAGTGCATTTTGTGGCTTGAGGTGTTTTCAGATGCAGCCCTCAAATGATATGTCCCAATAACATAGATAACAGCTAGTGGATGGCTCACCTGTCATGCAATAATGAGCAGCCATTTTGTCACCTTCTGTTGTTTCTTGTACCCTGAGGCATGTTAGAATGCAGTTTCCTTGATAAAGAGATTAAAGAACAGAAAGCTCAGGTAAAAGAAGAACTGAATCTACCTCCTGGCCTCATCTTTCTCATCTTATTTTAAAATTATTACTAATGGGAACAGATTATGTTGATTAGTGAGCAAGTACTCACGAGTAGTCTTTTTGACTTGGATAGAACTACTGTCAGAAACTCCTCAGTGATTTGAGCAAACAGCTTACAATTAAGCCCTTAACAATTAGACTGGCAAAGTATGTTTTTATGTCCAAAAGTGGAAAATATGCATAATACTGACTCATCAATATAGACAAAATTCTGAGGTCTTCACTGTTTTTACTTGACTTTTATTTCAGGCAACGGAAGCTTGCCAGAATAAGGGCTGTGTAAAACCTGAGTAAGACCTCAGGCTTTGGCACTATACGAATATGTTTATTTTTCTAATGTCTTCCATATGGGAATCTCAATGTTCATTAATAACATTAAGCTTTGGAGCACTCTTGTGAGGTTGAAAGATATTACTTCCCCCATTTTACAGACAGAGAAGCGCAGGCAGAGAGAGTTTACAAATGACTTTTCAAAGGAAGCCTCAAACTCTGGATGCTCATTTTGAAACCCCTCATATGTCTCAGCTAGACCCTCAGAAATGAAGTTAAGCAGAACTAGTGGAGACTTCTGAAAAGGTTGGCCACATAGGACCTAATCACAAGAAGTGCTAAGTACTCATGATTTCCAGTGGTTTCAGCCAGAGTTGTGGATTTCTGTAGCCAGATGGAATGCTGGTGTGGGTATTTGCACAGAAAGTGCAGAAAAGAGTAGGCAGAGAAGTAGGGTTTATAATATTAGGGTGAGGGAATGGTGAGCATGTATCGTAATAATAACAATAACAACATGAAGGTATTTCATGCTAACCCTGTAATAAATGTATTATGGGGTATTAATTTGAGAGTTCAGAGGAAGACCCCTACAGTTATCGCTGAAATAACTTTAATTCATACATCTTAATAAATAGATCAATTTAAAAAAATAGTTCCAACTGCGAAGTTTTCTGCCAGATTTCACTCTGGGACGCAGCTTATAAAAGTTTTAAACCTCCACAAATAAAGCTTTGTAGTGGAAGTGCTGACAGGTCTTCTATTACATCCTTGACAAGTCACCACAGTTCAGTGAGTATAGAAAATGATAATGTACTTTTGCATGACTAGTGGGCTCAGCTTTGAAATCCTAACTCAGGCTGTGTAGACATTCTGGAACAAACAATATCTGACCTCGCATAGCAGTTTCCTTAGAATAACTAGTAAGGGGAAATTTTCATATACAAGTAAACTTGAGAAATTAGACAAGTTAAGTTAAATGAAAAGAAATATTCTTGGCCGATACTCCGCTGTGACTGAAGAGTTGATTTGGAGACTTACTGTGACAAGAATCTATCTGCATGGAGGCCCAAGAGAGGAGGGTCTCAGAGAACTTCCATTTCTTGCCCACAAGTCCATCTCTACTGACAGGCACAACACACGACCATGTAGAGTACTGTGAAATGTGGGGCACCAATTTGCCCCAAATGTCATGGTGCCTTATGCAGCCAGCTCTAGCCTCCAGCTCAGTGCTGATCCAGCCATTCCCCAGGCCTTTCCCTGCAGGGCCAGCTCCCGCTCAATATGTAGAGGTGAGCGACCCTTGTGGGATGGATGACTGAGCAAGAGGCAGCTACGTACAGAGGAGCCGATGGCGTGCACGGGCCCCTGGGCAAGGTGGTGGTGGTGGGGGGGACTGGTTCTGTGCTTCTAAAAGGGGTGGGGCCTCAGGCAGAGCCCTCTGCACCACCTGGAGCGCCCCCACCCCTACCCTGCAGCCCCAGAGTCTCAATGAATGTACGGTGCAGTAGTGGCAATTTAAAGAATTCAGGGCTCCAACCTCTCCCATGGTAACGGTAGAATTGTCGGGCTCCAGGGCAACTGTGTCCTTTGTCCTGTCTCTCAGAAGGCCTGACTGGGTAGCAGGAGGCTAGAGAGAAACAGCGTTAAAAGTGCAACTTCTTTCCAGCTGGCTGCAAGATGGCCTGCTGCTTCTTCAGCCCATGCTCCCTCCTAGCCTGCTCCAGGTTGGCAACTCCTCTGGACTGGATAGACCAAACATATCAAACATCATTACAGTAAACGGCATCTGGTCTGGGAGAACTGTCAACTCCTTTCCTCCACAGCTTCAGCCCACCCTGAATGTGAGTGTGTAGGTGATAACCCTGCTTGCACACCATGGAATTGCAGTCCTTGCACTGCCTTGAGCCAAGGACTGTTTGAGATTAGAAAGAAGAAGGTGTGGAGGAAAGAACCTTGTTACCATGTGATGATCAGACAGAAGAAGACGACTTAGTGTTGGGAATATTCCCAGAGCAGGCCCACAGAGAGTACATTCCTTTTCACTTAAGACTAGGGTTAGTGAGGCTAGTGGTTCTGAACCAGGGTACACAAAGGTCTTCCAGGGATACCTCAACTCATCTAGATATTTGCCAATTTTACAACGGGCTACATAAAAAGCTCTAGTGATGTCCATACAAAATTTCATACCATGACTTGTTTATACTGCTCTATATATTATCCCTTGAAGTGTAAATGCAGTGTTTATATTTCAACCAATTTATTTTATAAATATATAATAAACATGAGAAAGTTAGCAATATTTCAGTAATTGTTTTTATTTTTATGTCTGTGTAAGTAAATAAGTAAGTTTCTAGGTGAGGAGCACCACAGGGAGACGCAAGACAAATCAGACACCTGAAAAGCGTACAGTAGTCTGGAATGGTTGAGAACCACTAAGCTAGGCTAGGTCAGTGGTCATTGCACTCAGACAGTAGTAGATCCTACTATGACACAGACATTGGCAAACTGAAGAAAGAGTCTCCACAAATTAGCCTGCCTTTTGGATAGGGTCTCCATGAGCCCCAAACTGCCACTTTGACATTGTAGGTTTCATGTACCAGCAAGTATCATATGTCTGTTTTTCCTTGTATCTTTCATACAACATATTAGGCCAAATTGTGCTCACAGTTACGCCACAATAGCTTCACTGAAATAGATCTGGTTGCTCTGTAGCTTGTCTGAGAGCAGAATTTGGCTCCTAGTATCCAGAGTTTTTATCTAGGTCACACCATGAAATCTGATATTTTCACTTTGCCAGACTTATCAACTGTATCAACTTTTGCCCCATGGTTAATATAGGGCTCTGCTCACAGCAAAGTGACCAGCAGGAGGAAACTAACCAGACAGTCTGAATGACGACTGAGAGGGAATGAAATAAGCCTGCTCTGGGACAATGCTCTTTCCTGCTTCTGGAAGTTCCTCTTGTTTTCACATTGGCTTCTGCATCCGGTACTTTACCATGATCCTCTTTCACATCAAAGCATCTCTCCCCAGGCTGAACATGTAGGGGCACAACCTTAGTTTCCATGGGAAAGAATCTTAACCCAAAGGAAAGGGAAAGAAATGTTTGGTTTAGCTACACTTAACATTCCCCCTTCTGTATAAGGCTCTCTCTCTGTTATTTCTCTCTCTCTCTCTCTCTGTTATTGCTCTCTCTGGTTCCGTGGGTGTAAGAACCCATTCTTTACAGCTCTCAGGCCCTGCTCTCTATTGTGGTGTTTGAAAGACACTGTGAGTAATTTTTCTCCCATCCAGTCTCAAGTAATGCAAACATATAGCAGAAAGCATGCTAAAATCACTGGGCCAAAATTAACCCTTGTTGTCACCACACTCTAGCCAGTGATCTTACCCCCTGGATGAATGTGGCCCATTCCCCTCCTCCCCCCAATAATTTAAAGGAACTCTGCAGCAGACAAAATGGAACTCGCTCCTCTCTCCCTGTGCCCATAGCAACCCAGGGAGCCAGCGGGTGGAAGATACCATTGGTGTGACTTACCCAAGTGACTGCAGACACTGGGATCAACAAGTTGAAGTGAATTACTGCAGCCAAGGAAGGTCCTGGGCAACAGACTGTAATCTGACCAACTCACTCATCATGTTTTCTAGGACAACTCCTGGGATCTCAGTCTGCCCAAAAGGTAGGAAATCTTTGGACGCTGGAGTCTGTATCTAGCTTTTCTGAATACATTACAAACAAAAATCACAAGCTTATTCATAGATTTCAAGGCCAGAAGAGAACCACTGTGATCATGGTGTGACCTCCTATATAACACAGGCCATAAGACTTCCTCCCACCCTCCAAAAATTTCTACCACATATTTTTTTAGAAAAACATTCAATCTTGATTTTTAAAATGTCAGCAATGGAGACTCCACCATGACTCTTGGTAAATTGTTTGAATGGTTAAACGACTCCCACTATTACATATTTATGCCTTGTTTCCCATCTGAATTTGTCTAGCTACAACTTCTAGCCACCAGATTCTTCCAATTTCTTCTAACTTGAAGATCTGGTTAGTAAATATTTGTGTCCCATGCAGTTAGTTCTCGAGTATAATCACCACCCCTTAACTTTCTTTTTGTTAAGCTAAATAGACTTAGAGATGGTTCCCCATTTACAGTTACATTTTGAGACCTATCAGCAAGCCAGGCTTTAATTCGTGTAATATGTGTCATGTTAATTTACCATTCTAATTTTTAATCAGAATATCATATGGTACCAAGTCAAGTGCCTTTCAGAAATCTAAATATATTACATCAACACTGTTACCTTCACCATGGCAGCAGAAAGCAGAGTGCCCTTTCCCCAGGGTTCTCTGCTTCCTGCCGCCATGGTGAAGTGGAGCACAGTGAGCTGGAAAAAGGTGGCAGGGAAGGGCAGAGCAAGCTGCTCAGTCTCTCCGACTCCCATTCCCATGGGAGTGGAGGGAACAACCCCTGCTGCTGCCCTCTCCCAGGCTCCCCAGTAATTCCCCGCGTCACCCTTGGCCGCATCCATAGGAAGGTTGAAGTGGCTGTCATGGAGCCCCCCAAAGTGTGGGGCCTGTGGTAGTTGCCCCGAACCGTCTTATGGACAGCATGGCTCTGCTTAATGTTGTAGCCTTTAACCAGGCAGATTGCCACCCCCCGCCAGATCCTCCAGTAATCTCCCCAGCTTGTATCGCTTAAGGAAGGAGGCTTCAGGCAAGGGGAGTGGCTTGGATGATTGCCCGGGGCCACACGCCCAGACCACTGGAGAAGCGGGTGCCCAAGGCCCCACAGCCACCTAGGAATGGCCCAGGCATCAGGCCATAAATAGTTATAGAAATAAAGGGAAGTGAGAAAAGTTTAACATTTGATGCCTGACTGGAACATGTATATAAGCATTTTGTGAAGGAGACAGCACTGCTAGTGAAGAGCAATATGGGAAGCCATTTGTCTTTGCCATTTTTTAAAATAAGTATGACTGCAATGTAAGCTGTCAGATATGCCACAGAAAATTCTGGAGGGCAGAGAACAGAGATTTCTTGATGCCAAGGGCTCATGCAGGTGAAACAATGTTTGGAACGGCCTGTCAGGTGTGTCCAAGCAGTGCCCAGCAAAGTTGAGTATGAGGGATATGAAAGATGCCCTTTGTCAACCCTGTTCCTGAGTCTGTCTGTGCTGCTGTTCCAGTTCCTTGCCTTTATATAGGGGAGATTGTCTGGGGCCTGGTTCCACTAGAATTAGGGTGGCTTTCTGTGCCAGTGAAGTGACACCATGAGGCTGAAGCGCGTGCTTAGGACTGTCTGCTGCGGAAAACAGCTTATAATAAGTGCTATTATGTGAGTCATTTACACATGGTTATAAATCAGAAAATTCTGAGAGAGAAAATGTTTGGGTGTAAGAGTGAGTTATCAGGATCCTACCCATCCACTAGTGGTCACCACTGTCCCATTTTAATGATAAGGAAAAAAACCTTTTTTCTGCAGAACACTTCTGCACTGAGTTGCCTTTAAACAAATCATTTTGGGAATCACACTTGGTTTGACTGTAAGTTTGAAATGATGTTTCTTTGTTTAGTACAAGCTTCTGCTTCTTTTTGTAAAGTTCAGTCTTTTAGCTTTCCTCAGCATGATAGATGCAAGAAAATTCTCCCCACAGGAGCGATCTTTTTCAGACTTCCTTTACCAGGACTTAGAAGAAATTACTGCAGCTGACAGTCATGATATTTTAGAAAGCCCAATATGCAATCACAAGTCAAGCCAATCTTTCCAACAAACAAAAGTAGTATATGAGCTATGTGATAGGGTGACCATAATGCCAGAGCATTGGACCAAATGTTCTGTGTCCAGAGTGCCACCTTCAAAATGCTGCAAATTCAAGTTAACTATATGTGGATTTAACAGACTCTTCAGTTCACTTCCAGAGCTGGTGTCATGGTTTGTTTTGCTGTTCTGCTTACAGAATGATAGCTGCTAGGGCTTCAAGATGAACAGAGGTTTTCACTGATAAATTTTTATGTAAGAAAGATTCCCATTGGTGCAGCCAATTGATGGGTAAAGGTGAAAAGCTGGAAGTGCAATTAAAATCAGGAGCACAGCAGATTATAGAAGCTGCTTAAAGACACCTAGCAAATTGTGAGAGTAAACAGTCAACAATATAGTAGATGAACACGGAATGTTTGGAACATTTTCATATAGCATTCATTAATTTATAATTAGTTAATAATGATTGTCTTGACGGACAAGATGGGACAAAAGTCAACAGATCTGAGGTGTATATGTAAGATCAGGAAGTATACTCGGATCCTGATCTAAAATGCATTCATGTCAGTAGAAATTCTCTAATTGACTTCAGTGGGCTTTGGCTCAAGACCGTCAGATCAGGCCTTCCCCTAATAATGAATAGTCAGATTATGGGTTGCAGGCTGCAGGTGAAAATCCTCAATGACCGGTAATTCTTCTCTAATCTGCAATTACAGTAGCCTAATGTTGAAGGGTGGCCCCAAATAAAGGGCAACACACAAGTCTAGTCTAGGAGTTGCTGAAGGCATGGATTGCTGGAAGATGGTAAACAACCAGAACAGAGAAGTTACCAGCTGCACAATATGTTAAAAAGCCATTGCTTTGAATTGGCCCAGACTGGTAGTAATTGAAAGTCATTCCCATCCGAAGGCTACTTGGTGGTCCATGTGAAATACATTAGTGGGCCCTTTTCAGGTCTTAGTTGACAGGTGTCCATGTAATAAAGCTGTTAGTAATATCCCAGCTGCTGTGCTCGGGGCTACGCATTAGCCCCCTTGTTGGCAATCTCAGCAAAGAGACCAAGAGTCGAATTGATCTGAAAACCTTATGCATAGAAAAAGCCAATCCAGATTAGAACTGAGAGGAACATGGGGGAGATGGTGCTGCTTGGGTCTCTGTCTAAATAGAGATCTCAAGTCTCTACTGCTGTCAATTCAGTACTTTTTAGTGGCATTTTATTTAAAAAAATTCAAGATATACATTTTTAAAACTAAAACTAAATAAATAACTAATTAAATAAAGTGACTTCTGCCACAACCTGACCTCCCCCTCAAAAATAACTTCCCAGGAGATAATACAGGTTGAAACTCTTTTAACGGGGATTCTCTAGTCTGGCAAAATCCATAGACCAGCACAGATGTTGCAGGACCAGAAAGTCCCAGTGGAGGGCCAGTGGAAAGGGGCCGGCAGGGAAGTGGGCTGCCTGCAGTGAGTTGACGGCGGGGCTGGGAGACACAGCAGCGGTGGCTGCCCAGCAGTGTCAGCAAGACAGTGGGGCCAGCAGGAAGTGGGAAGCTGGCCAGAAGGTCAACAGGCTGGGCCAACGGGCCAGTGGCAGGGGTCCAGAAATAACCTCCCCTGTCGCAAAATCCCTCATCTGGGACCGGTTAGGTCCTGAGGATGCCGGACCAGGAAGGTCCTACCTGTATTACCAACCTGCTTGGGGAATCATCCATTATCAAATAAAGCCTGAGCAAACAAGATTCTCCTTTATTATGAAGTCTCCTTTCATCATGACTTCCTCCCTGACTCCAAATGCTCATTGACTTGTTACCTGCCTTAGCTCCCTTTGCACTTTAATGTTTTTCTACCAGCATATCAACCTGCTCTAAGGATATTTTCCTTCTCGAAGCTAACGTTTGCAATGTGACTAGAAAAAAGCAAATAGAAATGACTTCAATCACTCACTGTGCTTAAAAATTCATAATCATTTCTATAGCCAAAGGCAGAAAAGCTAATTATTTACTGTCCCAACCAGTCTCATCACCTCCTGGGAGAATGCGCTACTGAATTGCTGTGCTGATACATCTGCAGGAGGGAATACTTGTAGCTGGAACCCAAGTGTACTTGGCAGCATCACTGGTGGGGATGTTTTCAGCTTTAAACAGAAGTGCTATAGCAGGTTAACGATGAAGTCGGTGAGCTCAGCTGCTGGGTAGAGAGGAGAAGGTAGTGCCTTGTGTTGCTCTCTAGTGAGCCTTCTGGCCATTTTGGGAATGACTTCAGCAACAGGGATGGATTATTAAAAACTAAAGGGTGGGAGGGGAGTTAAACCACAGCCTATGAGGGGTAGACAGGCTGCTCTGGTGAAGAAGCCCTTATCCCTGTCATCCAGCCCCACAAATTCTTTCCCAGCCTTCTTCCCAGGCAGATGCTTGCTCTTTGCCTCTTGCCCCATAAACAACAGATGGAACTTGCTGTATCAGTGAAGATAAACATGAACATTCATGGGGTGGTTTGTACTGGTGGGTGCATTTTTATACCTGGGAAAGTCCTGTGCATTTGTTTTCACTAATAGAATTTGGTGCTACACCCAAGAAGAACTAACAGTGATATACAGTACCTGCTGCTGAGAGTGGCTGCAGACAGGGAATAATGGCAAGACACTTTCCTTGGAAATGAATGTGACTAGCAACTTTCTCCTAAAAGGAAAGCCTTTATTCCTCCAGCCCTTTGCCCCCTTCCTCCTTTGTCAGCACACAAACATACATAGAGTACAACTGAAAATTGTTGGACTGCGACTGGTGCAGAAAGATGATGACAAGAGGGTGGTGGCAGCATCTCACACATATGGTCAGAATTGCAGATTCCTTGTTTTCAAGATGAAAGAGTCATTTTCAAAGTATGTTAGATAAAATAGGTACCTAAAGCAACAAACAGAATAGGTTGGCTGTGATTACTTTTTCATCCTGCACTGCCCTCTGTTGATGATGAGTTCAACTGCAGGGAAAAACCTGAGTTGCCCTTATTCACTGAAAATAATAAAAATAATTTTCTAACTGGTATTTTCTAGATTAATCTATCTCACAGTTTAACTGCTACCCTTGCCTCCAAATCACAAACTGCTATTATCAGAGATTTTCAGATCAAAAATATTTTTTACTTCTAAAGCTTAAAAGTACCCGTGTTGATCTATGTAGGCCACCTACTGTGTGCAAGTAAAGGAAGGCAGAGTTTTCAAAATTCTCCAAATAAGACTAACTGAAAACCTGATATGTACAGAATATTTTTGAGAGGTGATGGTGCTAGGAGAGTGTCATATGGAACATAAAATAACACAGCAATGTGTCTTCTCTTTCTAGGTTATACCAATCAACTTAAATTTCAAGTGGATGAAACATAAATCAAATAGCCAAGCTTAGAAAAACCTGTTAAGAAACAGCAATGAGAACAATTTCCTCTAGCCAAAATATATAAATAAATAAAATCTGTCACCTTCACTTTGCAAAAGAATAAACATTTACAAATAGTTAGAGAGGAAAACTGCAGAGGAGAGAAACAATCTGTGATGATGCCCAGAGATAAGGCAGGGGATAATAGTAATTAATAACCAGAACTTTTTATTTCTAAACAATGTTTTACTAAATTCTCTACAAACAATTAATTAAGCTTCTCATCAACACTGTATTTAAAAGATGTGGAAAACTAAACCACAAAAGATTAAGTCCACAATGTTTAAAGCAGGGGTGTCTAAATATTGGGTCCTACATCCATATTTTGGCTTCTTAAATAAAAGGGACCTGATTTTCAGAAGCACTGAGAACCTGCAACTCCTATTGAAAACAAAGGATTCCCATCACTAAGCCACATGTCTTAACCCTGTAAATGAAAGTGGCCCATTATAATTTCCTGTTTGTTGTGGAGAAACAAGCTGAAGCAGCATATTCCCAAAGTGTGTCACTATGATTATGCACAAAGATCGGAGAATTTGGCAGTTCGTTTTAAAGAAATTCCCAATAGGTATTTTATGGATGCTAATCCCAATCCTCTCAGGCCTTGAAAAGATGGACTGAAAATTACATAAGAACAGCCTAGACTTTCTGGTGCTATTATGGCTACTTCCTGCTTTTGGTAATACTGGTAATATCAAGGGCTTTTTTTTTTTGGTGACATTTCAGCACTTCCCACTTCTAGAGAGAAGCCATGTCTGCAAAGCTATATGGAAATGCCAGTAATTTAAAAGAAAATTAGGCATTTTTTTTAATCCTCTAAAAAGATTCACTTCAAGTGGAAGAGCAAAGGTTTTGATGGAGAGGTTTTTTTCAAGAAAGGTTTTTTTCAAACTGGTTCTCACATTTCTAACCCGTTTCTTATTTGCCTATTGCTGTTTCTAAATCATCCTGTTACTGATGCAGCTAGAGTTTTACAGGTTTCCCTGGGTAAAAGTGCATTATTCCTGCCTGACTCATTTAGTGTTTAATTTTGGGGGAGGGGAACTAGTTTTTCATTTAGATTATACAAGCTATTCTACATGTAGGGAAACCAGGGAAGTAGCAAAAGCATCACATAAAAAAAATCCTGAGTTTGCTGACATGATAGGTTTAAATTTTGACAGTCACAGGCTTCTATCTTAAGTAGAAAAGTTGAGTTCCAACCCCTTGTTTTAGAATTAAACAAGACCCTGCTCATATGGACATTAAAGATAATGTGGCACTTCATAAAAGTCAGTGTTTGTCCTTCACCAAAAAATTGTTTTCTCTCATTGTTGTTCATTGCCCCAGAATGTCTTTGTGATTTCTCTGTGTACATGATTTGCAAACGGCATTGGGATAAAAGCTACTGAGTCAAATTGTGACTGCTGCAACACAAGAAAAAGTGCAGAGGGTGCAGGCTGCTCTTTTTTCATAGTACACCCAGAGCAAGAAAAAAACCAAAGTTTAGCTGCAGATCCTGGCAGATGCGAATTAGTGTCAGATGAGAAAGGGTGCCATGCAGTGCTAGCAGCCCCAGAAGGAGTGGCACCTGGAGTGTTATGTATCTATTGCCCATTCACCAACAGAATGTAGAAAGGCCAGCTGCCCAGCATGCTCCCTTATCATGTCTGGAGGAACTGCTAGTTGGACAGTGCACCTTCTGCATCCTGTCTCACTCTGTGTGGAGGCTTAGCTGAACCTTACAAGGGTAAGGTATTGTTGCTGAAGCTAGAATCTGAATGGATGTTACACATTTTGTATTAGTTCTTCAGTCTAAATCCCTCCAAGATACCCTTGTGCTGCATTCTGATGAGCTCAGGCCAATGAAATTCTTCAGTCACACAAGATTCAGTCATGGAGCCACCTATTTGATAAGAAGCCCAGAAAACCAGAAGACCTCACAGATTACAGGCATGGGAATCTAAGGTGAAACATGGCAGACGGTGAATGGAGACGTTACCCTGGAGCTCAGAGTCCTAGTCCAAGACTTCTGAAATCTTCAGAGGCCAGTGGAACAGAATAAAAGGATCCGGCATGCTATTAAACTATAAAATTGTATCATGAGCTTTTGTGGGCAAAACCCACTTCTTCAGATGAGTCTCAAGCTTCCAGCTCATCTGAAGAAGTGGGTTTTGCCCACGAAAACTCATGATCCTATATATATTTTTATTAGTCTCTAAGGTGCCACAGGACTACTCGTTATTTTTAATGTTACAGACTAACAGGGCTGTCCCTCTGAGACTTTATAACATTTGTGGCAAGCAGATAAAAAAGACTTTGCACACCACATAATTGTGCTGGTTTGGGGGAGGTTTTTATTTGGTTCCCCTATTATGACAGCTTCCTACACTTGTTGATGGTCACAGCTTAAGTCTCAGCTACGTTAACAGGAATGCACCCAACGCACATCCAGCCACTGAATGAGGGATGGTAGTCACAGGACAAATATACTCTAGTGTCTAGTCACCAGGCTCCAGAAATGTCAGTCACAAGCAATCAGGTAAAAAGTCTAAATGAATTGTTTCTGAACTAGCAAAGAGGTTTCCAAACCTGGGATCCATCCTGATCCCCATGGCAAATTTACTGGCCCCTTAGAAAATATTATAATTGGAAAAGCAATGGGGTAAATTGATCCCTAGCAAAAGCAGGTTCCGTTCCATTGATTTCAGTGCAACCATGCTTGTACACCACATGGTGATCTAGAGCAGTTTACTAACAGCATAGTAAGGAATCAGAGGGAATTTTTTTATTGATCCCAAATAAAAATCTCTTTTCTATCATGAAATGAAAGAAATTGGTTGAAGAGCTCTCAAAAAAGAAGAAGAAATAGTATGTTTAAAATTATGGAGAGAATGATCTGTGCAGAATGATAACCACTGTCATTAAAATATGCAACTCATTAGTATTAATGTTATGTAAATGTGTATCTTTGTGGAGAGGAGGGCTGTCATTGAATCCTAGGTAACATTTTCCCATTGCTATGGGGACTTTCCTGTCCTATAGTTAGAGTCCCAGCTTCTGTTTCTGTAATGCTAAATGCCTCTAAAACAATGAAAACAACTGAGGTTTTGTAGCAAACAACAAAAAGTTGCTCAGAGATGATGAGAGAACTCCAGCTGAGTTCTCTGGGGAACAATAATCAAGAATTAAAGTCTTGATTTTTTTTTAAAGCTAACAAATGAAGCTTCTTTATTCTACTTAAATGGGATAAAAAAGGCCTATTAAACAGAGCTAACACTAGTATTAATCTGCAAGCCACATTCCTGCTGGCTCTTGGGAGGAAAAAAAGGGATTCTAAAAGTGTTTAACAAAACCCACATAAAAATAGAAGAGCAGGCGATAACACACAGCAATACAACTTTTGAAAGCTCAGCATCAGAAATGGAAATGAAAAGGCAGCTGGGTATGGTGCAGATTTCTTACCCTTTACCCCAGTTTCTTTAGAGTTCACAAACTTCAGGACCTCTGCAGAGGAAATGTAAGAAGGGGTAGTCCCTGCCTTTTACTTCCAGGAATTCCATCCTTTGTGTATCCTCCTTGGTTGGAATTATGTGTGTTTCTGGAGGGAGTGATCTGAACAATGGGATCAAAAGGGGTAGTGTGCCCATTCCTGGGCAGGTCTGAGTATTAATTCACTTTACTGCCATTGGCTGCCTCTACTGTATGCTCATTTCCACATAAATATTGCATAGGGCCTGATTCTGGCCCATAGTGTCCACCATCTGCAATCTGTATGCTCTTCTGGGTTACTGGACTATTCAGGCAAAGGGAGAGAATGGAGGAACATGAGTAAAGGTAGCTAAAAGATCCACCATCCAATGGATTATCCCAACCTTCTCCTGTGCAGATGCGAAGTAAATAATATATGTAGCTCTATGCTGAGGAGGAATTATTATTAAAATTAGAATTAAGGGAGAGAAAATTTCTTCACTAATGTAGAACGCTGAATTAATGATGAACTTGCTCCCAGGGCCATATTATGGAGTAGGTGTGCCATATTTTTGCTATCCCTCCCACAGGCATGCTAAGCCAAGCAAGAATCTAACTGGTGGCACAGCATGATTGGTTATATTTACCCCCTTAATTATTTTTTATTTCCATTCACCTCTGCATTTCCACGCAGGTTTAGAAAGTGCTAACAGACCCTGAGAGAGGCTGTTCCTATGTTCCTATCCATAAACTAGAAACTGAGCAAAGCACCTTGGATTCTTCACAGCTTTGTACCCTTGTGTAGAGATTTGCATCTTGCACAAGAGTTGTGAAATGTTACTATTCTGTTCTGGGAATACTTTATACCCACTTTGCACTAGTGTTAGTGACTACACAAGGTGCAAAGGAATGAATCTTAGCCAAGAGGTTTAAATTGTCTAGACAGGCCACTGACAGGAGTGGGCAAAGAGGGCAACTTGGGGAGCCAAAGCCACCACTGTCAAGGCACTGGCCAGAGCCCCATGCAATGCAGTCCAGATGGCTCTGAAGGCTGCCTAGGGATGGTGCTGAGGGCTGGCTGTCCCCAGCCCCACCACCTGTACCGAAAGCCTTACCCCTTCTGGCAACATGGAACTTTTTCTCCCCACCTCCTTGCCCAGGGACCTAGCAAATCTGTCAGTTCCTCTGAGTATAGATGAGCTTCAGACACACCTCTGAATTTTAGGGTTTGTCTGTTGTCTACACTAGCCAGCTCTCAGTGACACAGCTGTAACCAGGCACAGCTGTATCAATGCGGGTGAGCTTTATAAGATTGCTCATATAGCCTCTCTATGCTGACAGAAGAGATCTTTCATGAAAACCACCTCTGCGAGTTGGGGTAGCTAAGTGGACAGGAGAAGTTCTCATACTGCCATAGTGTAATTTATGTCGCTTAGTCCGAGGGGTGTTTTCTCACGCCCTCAAGAACCCTAACTTATGCCCACAGAAGCAATAGTGTAGACAAGCTCTTAGAATCTTCTAATGTTCACTTGGTTCTACCACTACTGTTATTACAGAAAAATTACATACAACAATCAAAGAAATCCTCCCCTAACTAAATGCAGTAGGAGTGTTGAAATTGATTTCAGTTACAGCAGAATCAGGGCTTCTGCCCACGGGTGTCAAAGGGTGCATCTACACGGCAGGGCTTAACTAGAAATAAGCTACGCAAATTGAGCTACGTCAATTGCGTAGCTTATTTCGAAATAAGGAGCGCCTTACACAGCATTTATTTCAAAATAGAGCACTCTTCCTCTGACTTCCCTTACTCCTCGTACAATGAAGGTTACAGGAGTCAGAGTAAGAAGTCCTCCAGCTTGACAGAATTTTGACACTATTTCAAAATAACTGCCTGCTATGTAGATGCAGACTAAGTTATTTTGGAATAGCACTAGTTATTTCAAAATAGTGTTGCAGTGAAGACATACCCAGAGTGTCCTTTTCAAAGACCCAAACACAGTGCTTGATTTGTAATGAAAGAGATGTCAGCACTTGAGCAATTAGGTGCCAAGGCTCAAACAATTTTTTTACTTTTATAGCTGACACGGCAAGCCCAGGCTATGAACTACCAAGCCTAGAGGTGCTTGTGCTCAGCCCTGGCACAAATTAAGCACAGTTCAAACCTGATCTATATGATTAGAGAAGACACTCAACTAATATTGCTGTATATTTTAAATGAAAATTCTCCTAATAGTCTGATTTTAGTGTTTTTTGCGCTGTATTTATTATTCTCATGCAGTGATGTTTTGTAACTTGGATTTTTTGGCTAACGGGTAGCTCATCTAATGAAAATAATGATTTTTTCATGCTGTACTACATGGTAATTTAAAACATTTCAATTAAACAAACTATCTCATTAGTGTGCCTTGATGAAACAGTTGAGTTTTCTTTGATATGGTCAGAAATATCTATCATGCTTTTGGGATGCAATCAAACTCTCCAATAAACTTGTTGCTAAAGACAGCTGCCTTGCACCATGTACTTCCAGAGAAGTCAAATGACCTAGTTTAGAAGTGTTTGAAGCTATTTTATACTGTGGAATAAGAACAAATTAACCTTGTTTAACAAGTAGTTTTCAATTTGTGTTCCAACATTCCTTTAAGCTCTATCATCTCAGAGGCAGTAACACAGGATTATTTCATTTCTCCTGTTATATAATGTATATTTAATAACATTGGAAAGCGCCCCACACTGTTGTACAAGGCCCTTGGGGTGTGGCACTTCCATTGCCCTTAAAATGAATCTGACGCCAAACGGCTCGTTATGTGATTATTCCATCATTCTTTGTGTGTATTTAGGTGAGCAACTCTAGGCACTATTCCTTTTCCCTTTGATTTGTTTGGCCATTTCTCCCAGGTTACAAAGGACGTATTTGAATTAATAAAAATTGCAAAGGTAGTGTAGAAATGCTTGTAACAGACATAATTCTGTGTATTAGTAGCCAAGGTGAATTTTACCATCCTTGCTGTGGACTGTCGAGACTGGGGCCAAATATTTCTTGTATGTCAGGCAGGATCCTTAGCTGGTATAAATCAATATAGCTCAGTTAAAAGCAATGAACAGATGATGTTCTACACCAGCTAGGGATGTGGTTTTAAATCACAGACTGTCCTTTTTCCTTAATAATGAGGTTTTGCATGTGAAACATAACATAGTGTCAGGGTGTCTTCAAGTAGTGATGTGCAAGAAGATGCCATAAACTGGACTTTACTTTTGGAGTTTTTGGTTCAAGTAGAGTGTACATCACAAGGGTAAATGAATTGTGTGCTCTCATTCTAGTGATAGGATGTCATAGCCTGATTGGTTTTAATTGCTGAAGGGAGATGGCAGGTAGGCTACAAGAGAACTGTGGGGTATATGACTGGGAATAACCTGAATATTGCTGTGATTCCGTGCAAGGGACCATCTATCATAAGGCTGGCTCACCTTTGGGGTAAATGGTCCCTTGTGGCAAGGCAGATTGAATTACCCAAGGGGACAGTGTGTGATTGGTAGAGTGCCTGATGAGTTTACATTTGATAATTGGTTGATAAAATCAAAGGGCTTATCTAAACCTTCTGTCGAAAGAGGAATGTAAATGAGCCCGATTGAAAGTGCAAATGAAGCATGAATTTAAATATCTTGCGCTTCATCTGCATATTCTTGTCTTATCACTGTTTCAAAAAAAGGTATTTCGAAAGTAAAACTTCAGTCTCGACAGTTCATTCGAAAAATAAAACCCTTTTCCAAAAGAACCCATACTCCTCATTTTTTCAGGCGTATGGGTTCTTTCGAAAAAGAGGTGTTTTTCCTGAAAGAACTACTTCTAGACTGTGGTTTCACTTTCAAAATACCCTTTTTCGAAACAGCGATCGGATGCGAGTGTGTGTGTCTCTGTGCAGGGCACCCTTGGGTGTGTCTCTGAATGCTGTATGTGCCCACACGCACAGACTGCGCTTCATTTGCACTTTCGATCAGGCTCATTTACATCCTTCTTTCGACAGAGGGATGTAGTCTAGACATAGCCCAAGTATAGAACTCATAACCAATTTGGGGTTTGTGCTTTGGTTTTTAACAATCTGCTTTTGAGCCACTGCAGACAGCTTGGCAGTATTAAAACTTGATAATTCTATGCATTTGCAGCAAATAAAACAAAGGCTGAGAAATCACAGGGATCTAATGCAGCAGTAGGCTATATTTTTTGATGAGGGGCCATTCCAAGAATTTAAGTGGTTAAGGGCTGCACTTTTCTATAATATTAATGGAGTGCATGGTCTGGATATAGGATGGCTCTCTGGGTTGGGGTTTGAGGTACAAGACGGGGAGTGGAGTCTGAAAGAGAGTTGTGATCTGGCGGTGCAGAGGCTTTGGGTTATGACCTGGGGCAGCGAGTTGTGGTACAGCAGGAGGTGGGGTGCCAGGTACTGGCTCTGACTAGGAGGCACTTACAGTAGGCAGCTCCCATCCAGCAGTCCAGTGGGAACCTCAGGCAAGCTCCCTGCCTGTTGTGTCCCCACACTGGCTGCTGGGGCCAGTGTGTGTGTGTCTGTGCAGGGCACCCTTTGGGTGTGTGTCTGAAAGCTGTATGTGCCCACAAGCACAGACCAGGCATCTCCCATTGGCCAGAAATCAGCCAGTGGGTGCTTCAAGGGTTGTGCTGAGGGGCGGGGGGAAGCACACGGAGACCCCCGAAGGGATGCCCCACACAGAGACACATACACTGGCCTCAGTAGCCAGATGCTTTAAGCAGCAGCATGACAAGCAGGGAACCTGCCTGAAGGTCCTCATAGACTCATAGACTTTAAGGTCAGAAGGGACCATTATGATCATCTAATCTGACCCCCTGCACAGTGCAGGCCACAAAATTGGCGGCCCAGATCTGATTGTTTGGTGGGCCAAATCTGACTCACCATCCATATTTTGGCTGCCCCTAATTTAGAGTAGTGTTGTTTCTCCCACCCATATCTGAGCATGAAAGGGAGCATCCACACATGGATCCCCCTCTCTAACACATGGAAAGGATGGTCAGAAGGGGGAGATCATAGGTACCTTCAACCCCACTTTACAGATAGGGAAACAGAGGCACAGGGAGGTAAAGTGATTTGCCCAAGGTGACTCAACAGGCTGGTAGCCAAGCCAAGCACAGAATTCAGGTCTCCTGAGTACTAGTCTAGGATGCTATCTGATAGGCCACAATGGTCTCCCCTGAAGGGTCAGAAAGGAAGGATGGCTCAATGGTTAGGGTACTAACATGGACTCGAGATCCACATTGTCTTCTGCTCCTCCATACATTGTCCATGTGACCTGGGGCACTTAACCTCTCCATGCCCCATTTCCACATGTACAAACTGGGTTAATAGATGTGCTGGACCTCACAGGGGTATTGTGAGGTGCTCAGGAACTACAGTAATGGGTCCCGTATGGATAGCCAGAAACCTCCATGTCCCTTTCTCACCCTGTGGATCTCACAAAGACCTCTTATAAGTCCAATATCTATGGGAACCTGCACTGAAAGTGGAATTTATGTTCCTCACTTTCTAAGTCATTTTTAAAAACAGGACTTAGCTCTCTTTGGTCATTGTCATTGGCAGTTGCCTCCCCAAACAGCTTGGCTGTAGCCCTACCTGCGTTCTTCACTGAAGCCCTGTTCATGCTTCTTACTCTTCCCCCATGGTCCCACCCATGCTGCTCCTTTTCCCACCCTCGCTCTGCCTCTCCTCCAAAACCAGCGGGGGCTCCGGACTTGGGCTGGCCAGTGAATATGGGCAGCTGGCAGGGCAGAGGCTCAGACCTAGAAGCCTGGGACTCAGGGCAGCTGGGGCGGGCAGGCCAGTGCTCAGGATGGCTTGGATGTGATTGAGGCTCAGAGTTCCTCTGGCTCCAGTGGGCAAGGGGGAAGGCAGAATAGGAGCTGGAGCTCGGATGGAAAGGGAAGCTGGGGTTAGCCTCCCAGAATGGGGGGTTCATATGCCACCAATGCTCATTGTTCAAAAAAAATCATGTATTTTTTTAAAAAAATCCTTGTCACCTAATAACACCTTTGTTATAACATATGATAGAATTTTATAATATAGAAATGTGCTTTGAATCCCCTTCGACAGTGTTATTTCCTGTTTCTAATTGTTTTTGCATGATATTCTCATACATTAGCACAAGGATCATATATTTGGATTTGTGTACTGCAGAGAAATATTTACACCCAACACGCTAGCCCCTCATCGATCCACCCCTGCTTTTTAAGAAGGCCTAAATTCTAAGCCTAAAAAGTTGATAGTGTCCCTTCCTTTAATCAAAATTTAATGCTTGCCTTCAAATCTCCTCCAAGCACTTAAAAATCTGGAGCCTTTGGAAAGAAAAGAATCATTAGTGCTGCTGTTTTCTTCTGGTTTCTAGTGTGTGGGAAGTTTGACCCTCAGGTATCATGTTAATTTGTTTATTGTTTTGTTCTACACAGAGCCCTTTTTTGGATCCATCTGTCACAATAGTGCTCATTTTGTTGTTTAATGGGGGCTGGTTTGTGGGGAGAATGCAGAGTGAGTGCACATCTGCTTGAGCACAAGATAAGGCCAAAACATTTCTTCAGAAGGGCACTGAAAGCATTGAGCCCTTCTGAAAATCTGGTTCTGTGGTTGAGAACTAAGCACATGAAAATCTGGCTCTTTGTGTGTCCACATACACCTCAGAGTCAAAGAAGCAGCTCACCAAGGAGAAGCCTAATTCAGATAACTAGTTTGTCACAAACTGATGAAAAGGTAAAATCTCCACACAGAGTGAGGGTTTCTCCACACAGAGTGAGGTATTGGATGTAGAAATATTCAGTTTATTCTCTGCGGTATATGTAGCCAGTTTATCATATGCATAGATGCCTAAAGTAGGCTTAGCTTATTGATCCAATGTTTCTGTTACAGTGTAAGGTTTTGTGTTGCTACCAAGTACAGTGACTTGCTGTGTTTTTCTTCACAAAACAGAAAGGGAGAATCTTTTGCTTTAGCCAGTAACCCCCCACAATCTGCTTATTGCAATTGGGAACTAATGGGGTACTGTATTGTATACCATAATTTCCTTGTTGAAGCACACTATTTTTATGACAAATGTGTGTTGCACATTGCATGGGTAGGGTAGAGATATCCCTTTGTGTTGTTTTTCCTGTTGTAAGACTATTGAGCTCGGTAGCTGGAATATTTATACCCGTTCAGTGCCACATTCCTGACAATTCCAAACTTGGGTAATTTTTAGTCCCTAGAGAAAAATAATGTTATTATGGCGTATGCTATGTAATGTCACACTGTGTTTCTCTTTTCTATCAATGAATAATCCCTTCCTTGGGGACTGTGTAGGTGTGTAAATAATCCGCAATATGAACATGAGGTCAAATTTTGCCCTCATTGAAAGTGCAGCACATTACTATGGGGAGGGCACATGCTCTCCTTTGTGCTTTGGATCACATAGTAGCATGATATTCTTTGGTTCCTAGCATGCCCAGTGCGTGGAATGATGTTGCTGTCCTTTTCAGCATTTCCTCCATATAACATATTGGATTTCTTTTGGTTGTATTGTGATCCAGAGGTAACAAGGCAGTTTTCTCTACATTAAGCAAAAATTCCTTACTTTGAGGAAAGATGCATTGTGAGCCAACAGCTGGCCATGCAACTGTGCCTCCTGGGGTTCTGTTCCTGGTTCTTCTAATGACCTGCAATGTGACCCTGGGCAAGTCACTCGGCCCCACATTTTTTAATGTATGTAAGAAGCCTCAGTGCCTAAATAATTTTTTTAAGTAATGTTTGGGTTCCTAAATCACTTAGACTTTGCAATGCTGAATGGAGCAACACCAAATTCCTTTAAAAATTCTGAGCCTGTATCTCTCATGGCTATATTTCCCCTCTCACCCTTCATCTGTTTTGTCTAGTTAGCTTGTAAGCTCTTTGGAGCAGGGACAGTCTCTTACTATGTGCTTACATAATGCCTCACCCTATGAGATCTGATACCATCTGAGCCCTCGAGTCAGCACAAATAAGACATTGTTATTAATCAGGGAAATGACAGGCTGGTCTAGTTGTCACGTTTGGTGGTGTTATCATTGTTTATTTGGTGCACCTCGAGGCCCCACTGTGCTAAACCTAGAGGAGGTAGTTTATTCCCCTGAGAGCATACAATCTAAACTAGTGATGGGCAACCTAAGCTAGTGAGAAGACTGCATGAGTGGCCCTCCTTCATCTCGGTGGGCTGCAAGATTGTTGTCAGACAGTCTCCCGGGATAGGGTAGTTTTGCTAACTGTGCTTGCGTACCTGGAATTTGCAGCGTGTGCCGATTCAACCACAGCAGCACTTTGATTGAATGCAGAGGGAGTGCATGGCTCTCACAATCATTGTTGTGTGCGATCAGCACGCACCTCACTTCACATGCCCTTGCTTTACGTGCATGTTGGTTTTAGTAATACTGGTAGGAAAAAAATGATGTGGATGGAATCCAGCAGAATCTGGCAACCCTGTGCATGGGCACCGGTAAACAAAACATCTTGTGGGCCACGCATAGAACCCTGATGGGCCACGTGGTCTTTGGGCTGCAGGTTGCCCACCTGGTCTAAACAGAGAAGACAGAAAAAAGTAGGTGAAAGGAAATACAGGTTTGACCTCTATAGTCTGGACTTCCATAGTTTGGCAACATCTGTAGTCTGGCTTCCCTGTGGGTGCTCCTGGGCTGGAATACTCATGGGGAAACGCTGCTGGGCTCTGCACTCAGTAACTCCTCTCCCGCCCTCCCACAGCTTCTGGAGCACTGCAAATAGTTCATCTGCAGTGCTCAAGCTCAAGGAGGGACAGGGAGGAATGGGAACAGGAGAAGCTTGGGGGAAGAGGCAAGGTGGATGTGGAGCTCCCTGAGCGCAGCCTCAGTCCCTGTTCAGACAATGCTATCTCCTCTGCTGTCACCAGAGCAGAGCCCTGCAGCCAGGAGCAGCAGCAGAGGAGCTGGCATTGACCTGCCCTGCTGTGATGGACCGGGCCGGGTCTGGGCACAGCTGACGGCGTCCGCCCAGGGTGTATTGCTCAGACTCGGGGCTCCTTAGAGCCCCAGACTGGAGACCTTCCAAAGAGGCCACAAACCAGTCACACTGAGCGCTTCAGCTGCCAATCTGGCCAGCCAGAAGCCTCACGAGCAAAACCCCTCTGGTACCCCAGCTCTTCCTGTGTCCCAATCAGCCCCAGGCCTAACACACAGGTGAGGGGTTATAGAACCCAAACTCATCTACCCTGAACAGGTTCTTCCAGTCCCAAGAAACCAGCCACCATTCCCAGGTCAATTTACACTCTGGATCTTTCCCACAAGATCACGCTGAGCCAATCCTTTAGAATCTAAAATCTAAAGGTTTATTACTAAAAGAAAGAAAAGCATGAGAGTAAGGTTGTTAAAGAAAATACATTACATGCATCGAATCACCCCGTTCTCGATACAGGCTCTTAGCAGAGATGTTATAAACTGCTATCTTAAAAGTCTCTGATGTACATCCAATGTCAGGATGGGTCCACAGTTCTTTCTGGCTCATGGTTTCTTGCAAGGCTGCATCTGGGATCAGGAGCTAAACTGAAGACCAGATGGAGGGTGCCACATGGCACTTATATACCCCCCTGGCATCTTCCTGGCCAGAGAAGGTCACATGGTCCAACGACCTATCCCTTTGTCCCATGCTGGCAGCCTTTCAGCCCTGGCTGGTTTGCAGGTATCACTCACATTCCTGAGGTGTGTATTGGCACCTAGAGCTTCATTGTCTCCTTGCTAATTAGCATAGCCATTGGCTGAGCATTCCTTGTCCATTGCTCAGCCACAGAGAATTTTCCAGCATCCCTACAGAGTACATGTTTATACCTCCACATACAGATACCATACACGTACATGAATAGCATATACAGAATCAGTAGAACACAAGCTTTCATGTGACACCTCACATGGACCCCTTTGTATACACTTTGGGGCAAATACCCCCCCCCCCATGGGTGCAGCAGTGATCTGGCTACTCCCCTTAAAAACCAGTAACGTGACACCTGGTCTCGCAGATTCCCTGGTTCAGGACTGGTCAGGTCCTGAGGATGCCAGTCCAGGGAGGTACAACCTGTATTATTATCCCTGCTCTACAGATAGGGAACTGAGGCACAGATCAACTGAAGGAACTGTTCCCACCCCAGAGTCACACAGGGAATCTGCGATAGAGTTTGGAATTAAATATTGATCTTCAAAGTCCCAGTCCAGTGCCTTAACAATAGGCCATCCTTCAGGCCAAGATGGATAATTGCTTAGCTAGAAGCAAATAAACCAAAATGATCCTGTCACCCTCTTTTCCTCTTAAAAAAAAAGATGTGGTTGTGTGGGGGCAGCAGTCTGTTTCATATTTTTAATTCAGTAATGTATATGACTAATCGGGGATGTATTTTTCTCTCATCAGACGATGTTAAAAAGTGATCAAAATAGATTTTTGTTATCCTCTAGGCATTAAGAGCTTAAATGCAAAATGCATGACTTATTATATCTAGTCAATTCTTACGGGTAAATATTCAGCATGGGGAATTACTTGTTGTTAATTGGAGTTATGAGCTGAATTCCCTGGGCACTGTGCTGAAAATGTACCCCTTTGTTTTAATATTGAAATAGGGAGAAGCCAGCACTGTGATCTAGGAAATCATGTGCATTGTGCTATGTAAGCAGCAGTGCATGCTAAAAATCTTCATCATCTTAATGTTTAATTGCAGTTGTTTGCATACGTTTAGGGGTGAACTTGCTAAACACACCCTGGCAGGTATTTAGGGTGGATTATGAAAATATCTTCCTATACTGTTTCGAAAATAGGGCCAGATCCCTAGCTGACATAATTACACATAGTTCTATTTACTTCGGAGGTGCTAGCTGATTTGTAACAACTGAAGATATGGCCCCACTGTTCTTTCATCCATTGTTTAAATGGATAAAACTTTACATAGAAAATGCAGGAGGCTTAATTCTGGTCTCTCTGACACCTAAGCAACCCAAATTGTATTCACTGAAGTTGCATAGATATAACTGAGACCTAAACTTGGCCTTCATATTTTTCTAATAATAGTTCTAATAAGGTTTCATGGCAAACAAAAATGAGCAGTTATGTAATAGGTCTGCTTTAAAGTGGCATATTTGATGTTGTTACAGAAATCGACATCCTTATACAGTATGTCAGCTTTGTCATATGCATTCCCAGTCTCTCTCAGTATAGTTTTTAATTGCTATAATAATTTAAAAAAAAATCTCTAGCCCATTCAAAAGACCCAAGAACACTGAGTCTGCACTTCAGGTTTTTGCTCTATGAGCCAATCCAGGCTGCATATGTTGAGAAAGTGATAAAGTAGCAATCCCTGAAGAAGAGGGCACAGGTCAGGGATCTCACATAATACTCTCTTTTAGCTGATCCTCCTTGCATGGTTAATTGCCAGTGGAATAATCCAAAAAGCAACAGATAAACCCAGACTAGCCTTGCCTGTTCCTGTCAGTAAAACATCACAAAGAAATGTTCACAGTGCTCCGGAATGGCTCAGAAAAAATAATGAGATGTTTAAATGACTTATAAACCCCTTAGACTATCTCAACAGCAAATCCTTCCTGTACCTCTTCATTGATCTTTAACTTAAGAGCACAAATACGTATTTTTAAAGATATATTGATGTTTCATCATTGCCCTCTGCAAATGTGCCAGTGCTTGATGCATTTGTTGATCCTGCACTATTCTGTAGGACTCAGAGGGACACCAGCTCCTCTGTGCTCTCCTCCTGCTATAATGCAGTCTGCTTAGACTATAGCTCAGCCTTGGGTTCGCTCACTGAAGTCACAAGGAGTTTAGCTATTTATTTCAATGGGAGCAGAATCTAGCTCAGACCATTCTGCTCTGCTTTGGTGGGCTTTCTTTTACCATGTGGCCAAATTATTTGAATCAGATGTTATGATAAATTCTGCACTGTGGAATGAACCAGCAGCTTCCAGTATTCTGTGCTTAGTGTTTTCATAGGTCATTTGTTCTCCAAAGTATTTTGATATGCTAACGGATTAATTATCCTCCTTGCTACATATCTCCCAGGGTATGTCTACACTACAGCGCTAATTCGAACTAAGCTAATTCGAACTAACGGATCCAGACTAAAAAACTAGTTCGAATTAGCGTTTTGCTAATTCGAACTAGCATGTCCACATTAAGTGGACTCTGAACCGGGGTTAAGGATGGCCGGAAGCAGTGCCGGCAGGGCATCAGATGAGGACTTAGAGCGTGGAGCCTCAGGCTAGCCGTGGGCTGTGCTTAAAGGGTCCCGACCCCCACCCCGGACAGACAGTTCTCAGGGGTTCCCCGCTTGCAAAGCAGTCCTGGCTTGGAGTGCCCTGAGTGCCCACACTGGGCACATCACAGCACTTGGCCATCAGACCGGCTGCACTTGCCGCAGGCTGCCATCTGGGGAGAGGGGGCAATTGGGGGGCTGCAGGAGAGCTTCCACCCCTAGAAGCCCGCAGAGCCAGCCCAGTCCTCCCCATCGGGGGCTCGTACCCCATTCCTCCCTCACCTCCTTTCACTTACCCTTCCCTAGCCCCCCTTCCTGATGTACAAAATAAAGAAAACGTGTGGTCAAAAATAGAATCTCTCTTTATTGAACAAAACTGGGGGAGACTGGGAAAAGGAGGTGGGAGAGGGGAAGAGAGAGGGTGGGAGAGGGGAGGGCAACTAAAATGATCAGAGGTTTGGAACAGGTCCCACATGAAGAGAGGCTAAAGAGACTGGGACTTTTCAGTTTAGAAAAGAGGAGACTGAGGGGGGGATAGGATAGAGGTCTATAAAAGCATGAGTGGGGTGGAGAGGATGCATCAAGAAAAGTTCTTCATTAGTTCCCATAATAGAAGGACTAGAGGACACCAAAGGAAAGGAATGGGTAGCAGGCTTCAAACTAGTAACAGAAAGTTGTTCTTCACAAAGCAAAGAGTCAACCTGTGGAACTCCTTGTTGCAGGAGGCTGTGAAGGCTAGAACTAGAACAGAGTTTAAAGAGAAGTGAGATAAAGTGATGGAGGTTGGGTCCATGGAGTGGTATTAGCCAGGGGGTAGGAGTGGTGTCCCTGCCCAAAGTTTGTGGAAGGCTGGAGAGGGATGGCACGAGACAAATGGCTTGGTCACTGTCTTCGGTCCATCCCCTCCAGGGTCCCTAGGGTTGGCCGCTGTCGGCAGACAGGCTACTGGGCTAGATGGACCTATGGTCTGACCCAGGACGGCCATTGTAAGCTCAGGGCTCAGGGTCGGGGGTCTCAGTGGACCACCTTGATTTTCATGCACACCTGTTCCTGGGTGGCCAGGCTGGCAGCTCTCCTGCCCTAGATGGCCACTTTCCTGTGCCTAGTGCGGAGATCGTGGACGAGGTCCACGATGTCCACACTAGACCAGGCGGGTGCCCGCCTCTTGCGGTCCCGGGCAAGCTCCCGGGAGCCGCCAGCCTGGTCCCGGGAAGAGGGGGAGGGCTGGGGGGCATCGGGTGGCTGGCTCGAGCCGTGCCAGGTGCAGGGTCTGCTAGCTGGGTGCTGGCAGGCTTGCACCTGGCACGGGCACCGTAGCCAGCCCGTGCCCCTTTAAGGAGTCCGGGGCCGGGAGGGGGGCAATAGAGTTTCCCTGGTGTTGGCCAGAGTGGCCACCAGGGAAAGCTGGGGAGGGCTAGCCTCCCACTAGTTTGAATTAAGGGGCTACACACCCCTTAATTCGAACTAGTAAGTTCAAACTAGGCTTAGTCCTCGTAGAATGAGGTTTACCTAGTTCGAACTAAGCGCTCCGCTAGTTCGAATTAAGTTCGAACTAGCGGAGTGCTAGTGTAGCGCCTATGAAAGTTAGTTCGAACTAACGTCCGTTAGTTCGAATTAACTTTGTAGTGTAGACATACCCCAAGATAGGTAAGTAGGAGTTATTACTCTGCTTGGCACTTGGAGACATAGGAAGCAGACATGTTAAGGGTGAAAATATAATCAAGTTTATTGACTCAGGTTTTGAGTGCCCATCGTGAGATAGTTTAATGTGTCTTGCGTTGAGCACTCAACAATTGGGGCTTCCCACTAGCCATTTTTGAACATGTGGCCCTCATTGACTTATCCAAGGCCACAAAAGGAAACTGTGTCAGAATGAGGATTAGAATTCTCTGTAGATCTTGACCTCCTGAGTCTGTTTTTAGGACACCGAAGTACACAACTGCTCTATCAGTATGTTCCTGACTTTTAAGACTCACCCATAAATGTGACAAAACCATGATCTTGAAGAACTGTGGAGAGGTTTCCAGCATGAATCTCTCTGGAAACTGAGAGACTGTCGTATGCATGTGGCAAACAAATAGCCTGCAACATCTCTCAGCATCCTCTGCACATTATTGTGTACTTGGTGGAAAGCATCTACACTGATCCCACATAGTGTGGTGTCAGGCCTGCTGATGGGGGCAGAGGGAGGCAAACAGGGCAATTGCCCTCAGGTCCAGAAATTCAAAGGGGCCCAAAACTCCCAGTCATTGCAGCTAGCACAGATCGGAGGCTCTGGCTCTTTAAATTGCTGCTGAAGCACTGCACCATGCACTATGTGCAGCTCTAAGGACTATGGGGGGACGGTGTGGAGGGCTGGTTCCCTTTGGCCCTACCTCCTCCCCTTGAGACCCTGCCCCTTCCAGGAGCATGGAGCCGGCCTCCCTACTCCTTGCCCAAGGGCCCATCAAGGTGTCTGATGTAGATGGGAGCAAGGGGACTGAACCAAAGTTGAAACCACTGTATCAGCAATTATGTACCTTTGGTGGACTGCGTCCCTGCATATGTAAAGTATTAATGGCCACTACAACTCAGAAGCTGGAAGAGATTATGGAAGGCATCCATGGAGGGTCCATGTTTCAATGCCATGCTTTGCTCATAGGTTGGATGTTGTACTCCATCCCATACACCTCCTGTGGGGAAATGCATACAGAATCCATGTAATGGGGTTTAGCGCAAAACAGATTAAATTTTACCTCTACAGAACAGGTCTCCTCCAGAGAATGAGAAATGTTTTTCAGGCTAAAGGAGGAACTAAGCAGGTACACAAATGGGGCCTACCTATGTTGGTTTTAATCAGCAACTTTAAGGAAACTCGGCACTCTAATCAGCAAAAGAGAAAAATAAACAGCTGAGCACTGTAATTCATTTACACTTCAAATATATTTTTGAGTTGGTTATTCCTCAATTAATCAAATAACTGGTGTATCCCTAAAGTAGTATAAAGTGACACACTGTGTGAAATCAATTTTCCCTTCCATAATCATTAAATTCAGTAGCCTGTGACTACATCCCTGCTAATTCTGGTACCGGTGCTTTCATCCTCCATTAACTTTGGCGCGCCTAACAGGCTGTCAAAAATAATTTCCCAGAACGTAAATAATTCAGAAATTAAAAATTAATAAATAATAACAGAGAGCTACTGGGAGATAGACTGGGTCAATTAGTCGTCTCTGCATTCTGTTTCTTCGCAGCAGGGGGGCAGCCACATTCGTTACTAGAATCTTTCCTCCGATTCTTAGGTCTGATTTACGGCTCTTCATTACTGGATCCAGTCAGACACAATTACCTCCATCACCATCTCAGTTCCTAACTTCAAAGAAACACACATTTTCTTGTCTGCTTTTTTTCTCCTTGCAGCAGCCTCAGCTTGACGTCCCTGGAATTTCTTCCACGCAGACTAATTAATAAGACTTTGACTTATCATATTCACTTCTCCTCTTTGATGTCCTACCTTAGTCAATCATCCTATTTAATTAGAATTTCAACGATAACTTTACTTATCTTGTGGCTAGATATAAATTAAAATAACGGGATTTTAATTCTCTTTTTTATGAGGTTATGACATTTTTGACAGAAAAAGTTTCAACCCAAATACGACGTTTATGTACTTCCTATACGAGGCGTGCATTCTGCTAAATTGTTTTCCCCATTGCTACAAAATAATTTTGCTTGTTTCACAAGCTCCACTGAAATGGAAATGAACTGTGGTTACTTGTAATATAATTTCTACAAGTCCATGTCATGAAAGGTTAGGTTGGCTTAGATGAATACAAATGAATCATGACATTTGTCACACAGTTAACAGGAAAAGATTATGTGACTTTTTTAAGACTCAAGAGTTTCTAAGGGGCACAGATTGTAGAACTCTTCCCTCTCTCTCCCCTTTCAGTCAGTTCATAGCACATTTCCATAAAGGTTTTTTGCTTTCTTTCCTTATTTAAAGCCCAATCCTGCTGTTCTCATATACTCAATACTCTAGGCCAGGTTCTCAAATACACTAAGGGATTTAAGTGTAAATGAGAGTAAGGACTTTCATAGCAGTCAGTAGAAATATGGACTGAGTGAGGCCATTAATGAGAAATGAGAGACTTTATAGTACATGCATATGAATAAATCACAGGATGACTGTGCAGTGCATACAGCATTTTTCCAACCCCCCACATATAACTCAAGGACTGTGAATAGTAAAGGAATCTGGTGGGGGGTTTTTTTAATCAAGAGGAAGAAGTTTAGAATCTATTTGAAAAGGTGCTTAAATGTCATGCTGTTCAATATGGTATCGTGAAGTCAAAGAGCTTCTCTATACATACAAATTATATAGCTTTAATTATACGGGTATAGCTACAGATTAGATGCAGTTATTATATTTGTCTTACTATATATTTTAGAAATGTGCACCTGTCTGTCTATCTGTGAATCTGTTTTTTCAAGAACTCCTTCTAAATGGTAATTGCTAGTACCACCAAAATTTGATATGGAGCTTCCTCTTCTCATAACTTAAAGCTAGATCAGAGTTTTGTTTTGCCAGGACAATAAGATGTGCCTGGAATTCAATTGTTTCTCATAAAATTGAATGAGAGGGGTCTGGTAGAAGGGACAGTTATACCGTATAATGACCACAGGGGGGCAGCAAGGGGCCAGAAATGGGGACCATGACAGCTATAACTCCACTGGCCAATAGGGAGCAGGGGTGAAGAAAGAAATAGCTATCTACAATATATTTCAGAGAGTTTGCCTGATTCTGTGTCTTTCTAGCTGTGTGTCTGACTGTCCCTCAGCTGGGGGACATGCACCCCTCCCCAAGTCATGCCCGCTGCAGGTGCAGCAGCCATGGACAGATGCATCTCATCTGACCCCAAGCTACTGCAGTGAGAGAGGACTGGGGTTGTCCTCTCTCCCCGGGGAAGTCTGCACACTGAATACCTTATGCTCAGGCCCACCTCAGAACAATGATTTCAATGAAGAATAACAAAATGTCTTTGAGTTAAGTCTCCAAGCAATGCTGGGTATATGTTCTAGTACTAGCATAAAGATGTCTTAGACCAATGTAGTTTGTAGGGGGGCAGAGTTGTACTGCTTGAATTATATCTGTATAGTGTAAATCTATAATTTGATGGAAGATAGTTTTAAAGTGGAATAGCTGAATCCACATGAGAAGTTGCTATGTATTACTACAGTAATAAAAACTTACACCCCTAAATAATACAGTTATACCAGTCACAAAAATTGTATATAGAAGAGCAAAATCAATAAATGCTACTGGTCCATTATATATAGTACATCATCTTACAGGTTTTCCTCCCCGTTGTTTTTCATCCCCTTCTGTCTAGTCTAGTGAAGTGTTCTCTGGAAGTTGTGCGCTTGTACGACCACTCGGGAGAAATTCAAATGTCACCCAACTGATTAGCAGAGTGCCCAAAGCAAGGGGTTTTTTTGTTTTTACTTGTGGTGCACATTTGCACATGCCTCAGGGCACATAAAATTTTATTCCACACCTGGATGGAAAAAATCTGCACATGGAAGGAAAAGATTAGAGGGACTATTGATATAGTGTTTCCTCTGCCTGCAGGTATGTTGCATGTATGAGGTGTATTCATCTCTGCTGATGCAATGGGTACAATTTATAGCCACACCATAACAGCAAGAGCTAACACAAGTGAGCGGGAATTCAGTTTAGAACAGAGCAGGCAGTGTTTGCACAGCTATCTTTCTGAGAACCCTGCCAGTGGATAGCAGCATTAAACTGTAGCTGCGATTCAATTGGTTCAACATATTCTCCAGTTTGTTTTGCTCTTCTCTGTTCCGTACTTATTCGCTTGCACATATGGTACTTGCTTTCCCCCTCTCCCTCCATGTTTTTTAGAATTTTTGTAGACTAGATGAGTGAGTTAAGGAATGAATAAGAGATTAAACACTTGTTGAGTCTAGGGCTACGTCTACACTGCACCCTCTTGCGGAAAAGGAAATGCAAATGAAGCACTCATTAGCAACGTCTTGCACTTCATTTGCGTGTACTCTTCCGATGTTTTTTGTGGAAGAGGTTTTTGCGCAAAAAAATGCAGTGTAGACAGGTCTGATTTGTGCAAAAATGCAGAGGATTCAAATGAGGAATAAGGGTTCTTGCACAAGGAGTTTAAAGTGGTGGTATTTTTTGGCATTAAATGCTATGTTGTCATGATTCAAGATGTCATAAGATGCTCTTAAAATATTTACAAAGTACTTAAGAGGCCTGGTTCAGTAGGGAAGCTTGGCTGCACTTTGCTGGCCAATACTAAGTGCTGTTACTCATCTTTCTTCATATACAAGACAAATGAATGAAGAATTTGGAATTACTATGGGGATTAAGCTTGGGAACAAATTAGGTGCTGTATAAAGTGCACTTCACCTTCATCAAACACAAAACAAAATACAGGTTGACTCTCGCTAGTCCAACACCCTCTGGTCTGGCTACATCTGTGGTCTGGCATGTTTTTAGTCTGATGCTCACTTATCATGGGTGTGGCCAAGATTCCCATGGTTCCATAAAGTTTGTTTACAGCCATCAGTCCTGGCTCTCTGTGTTCTGTGCTCCTATTTAGCTCTAATTTATCTCAAAATGTCCCAGTAAGTAGAGGAAGCATTGGCAATGCTGCTAGACAATATTGATCTCCCGTGGTTGAGCAAATTCTCTGGTTTGGCACTAGTGAGGTCCTGAGGGTGCCAGACTGGAAAGATTCAAGCGGTACTGAGCAGATTCTGTTGGATGAGACCCTCATGTAATCAAATAAAAAATATCTTTATGAAAAAGCTGTCATAATTTTTGTCTGTATATGTGTATGTCTCTCTCTACCTGGTGCTCATCAAGATAGTATCTCAGGACATGTCTCTAGTAGGAAATTATTTCGAAATAACTTCCAAAATATCTATTTCAAAATAAACTTATTCTCCCAGGAAAGTAGGAGTTATTATTTCCAAATAACCAGCCCCTAATTTTGAAATAATGGACTTGGTAGTGTGTACGCTCTGCCTTTTATTTCAAAATAAGGGCAGATACTTCAAAATAACTCCCTAGTGTAGACCAAGGGTCAGTGTCTATGACTCCTGTCATGTAGTGAGACTGTCTGATCTTTAGAAGAGATTTTAAAATCCACTAGGATGTTCCTCATGCAGATATCTTCCCTATCCATCTCTGAAGAGGGAGGGTTTTCAGGTTTGCGGTGTGTACAAAAGAGTGTGGTCTGGACATCATGTGAAGAGAAGGCTCTTTAAGGAAATAAGATTCACACAAATCCCTTGCTCCCCTGAGCAATGCACCCAGGGACATCACAAAAGGAAATGATTTGATGTGATGCTTCTTGCCTCCTTTTCTCCATTGAGCAGCTGTGCTGCATGTGACTATCACCCCTCAGCAGCACACTATGCTAAGGGAAGTAGAAGCTGCAGAAAACATGTGTGCTATCAGCCACAGTGCCTCCAGAATGTTGGTTGAGCACTGTGAAGTAGTGAGCACAGTAAAGGGAGGGTTAAATCATTGACCATCACTAATCTGTTCAACACTAGTGACATTCTGCTCTCCTAAGCTCCTACTTCAGGTATGATCCAGCAAACTAGATACTGCAGGCTGGACCTCCCTGGTCCGGCACTCTCGGGACCTGACTGATCCCAGATGAGGGATTTTGTCGGACTAGGGAAGGTCATTTCTGGCCTCCCGACTGCCATCCCCCTCCAGCCCTGGCTTGACTGCTGCCCTTCCAGCTGGCTCCCCACACTTGCTGGCCCCAATGCTCTGTCAGCCCCTGCTGCCCTACCAGGCAGCCCCACCATCTCTGCTCGCCGAGCTCCCGCTGCTGCACCAGGCTCTTGCTCTAGCACTCAGCAGCCCCACTGCCTGTGCATGCTGGGTTCCCACTGCAGAGCCTGGCTCCTGCTGCCACTCAGGAAAGCCCCACAGCCTCTGCCCCGGGCTCCTGCAGCCCTGCCTGGAAGCCCTGCTAACATGCATGGGGCTCCTGCTGCCTGGCCAGCCCACAGGGCGCCGGGGCGCTAGCCCTCCACCGGGACTTTCTGGTCCAGGAACATCCGTGGGTTGCTGCAACAGAGAGTCCCCATTAAGAGAGTTTCAATCTGTATTACAAAAAAGGTCACAATCAACTAATGTTCAAAGATGCTTTTGCAAACTGTTTGACAGTCCTGTTAATTGTAGAAATTAAACTGCATGTGGTTTAAAATAGGGCAGCCGGTATACATCAGTGCAACTTTATTTACTTCAATACAGCTACTTCTGTCTACACATCAGTTGAGTTTGTGACCCAAATTTGCTAAGTCTAGGTAGTATGAGTAACTACTGTTTGCTAATAAGATGGCAAACTGTTGCATTTCCAAACTATTTCATCAGTAATTTAATAGTGTTGTTCTTTAACAATTGGATTGTTACTTTTTTTGTATTTTGAGCATGATTAATTTAATTTAATTTAATTGGTTTCCGTACTCCCTTTAGGGTTTTGGACCCTGAAATTTCAAATTAAAATAATTGCTCTGAAATTCACTTGTCTAAAATGTGCTTCTTTTTCAAATGCACACTCATATCTAGTTCAGACATATTTTCAATTTCTTTCATGAAGCAGGACAAATCTGGTGCCTATAATTTGCATTTAAAAAAGAGTCAATAATTAACCAAAATAATAATTATAGATATAAAACAGGGAGAATTCTGCACAACAAACTGAGCTACAAATCTATAAATAAGGCTGTGAACACACATCAAAGGTTTCTATATACATGCTACTTCCCAGAGCAAAGCTCAAGTGGCTAATGATCACATCAGAACCTTGAGATGTGTGTACAGGTCCTTTGAAAATGCATACAATATATTTTATTTTTTGTAATATTGTTTAAACAAAAGTAGAAGAGAACATTTCATGGCTTACACTGATTGCGTGAAATTTTTGCTCCCAGTGAAAGAGGGGGGCTTGCATTGAAGTCAATGCTCTTTCTTCAATCCTATGCAAAATTTGGCCTCAGAAATAAAATACAACTAAACTGTATCAATTACCATATTATCTACAATGCGTTGTCATATGTTGTGTGAGGAACATAATAGACATTGTATTGCACACAGGGGCAGATAGAATGCAACCCCCAAGAACACACAGCTCGGGAGCTGGAGGAATTGAAACATATGTTTTAGACTATGTTGTTCTTTGATGCCTTCGTGCCCCACAGTGGGATATGAGCAGGATCCGTGAGGGAGGGAACAAAATGAAAAACATGGATCTTCCTGTTGCCAGCTAGCCACTAATTTCAAAGTGAAAAGGCCAGCCATGCTTGTCAACATAATCTTCAACCTGTCAAGGCCTTAATGTGAGGGATGTGATCACAGACAAAGGTCCAATTGAAGAGACTTGAGAAACTTAATTCAATGGGGAATTTTAAAGCAAGCATTCCTTTCTTCAGTAAAGATAACATGCTCCATTGCCTAGATCAGTGGTCTCCAACCTTTTTAAGCACAAGATCACGTTTTGAATTTAAATGCAATCCAAGATCTACCCCAACTATAAACACCCTTGCCCCACCTCCTTCCCTCCCCTTCTCCGAGGCCTCACCCCTACTCACTCCATCCTTCCTCTCCTGCCCATCCTCACTTTCATCAGGCTGGGGCAGAGGGTTGGGGTGCAGGCTCTGGTCTTGGATTAAGGGATGTGGAATGTGAGGGGGCTCTGAGCTGCTCTTGGGGCAGGCAGTTGGGATGTAGGAGGGAGTTCACTGTTTGGATGCAGGGGTGTTCAGGGCTTGGGGTGCAGGAGGGGGTTCATGACTGGGGTAGGTGTTTGGGATGTAGGCTCCAGCTGGGCACTGCTTACCTTAGGTGGCTCCTGGTTGGTGGTACAGTGGGGCTAAGGCAGGCTCAGCCCTGCCCTGGCCCTGACCCACTCCCTAAATCAGCCAGCAAATTTCCTTCCAAGTCCTGTTGTGTCCCCCTCTCTGCTTTGTGGAGAAAGGATACAGAGTGGGAGGGGGCACCTTGACATCAGCGCCCTCCTATCCCTCCCCTGCCCAGCAAGCAGGAGGCCCCCCAGGGGAAGGGGAAGCTTCAAGGCAAAGGGGGGATGGCAGATGAAGTGGCAGCACTTGGTAGCCTCTTGGCCAAACCAGTCAGGATCACCTGTCAGAGGCTCCAAGATCTACTGCTTGGTGACCACTGGCCTAGATGCAATCGAAAATTGATAGAAATCATTTTCCAAAATAAATAAGGAATTAACATCAGACTTACCTGGGCAGCAGGTACTAGCTGCTTGAGTACTCTCATTGGTTGTTGGGAGACCATCTGAATTTCTCCATGCTCAACTCTTACTGCTTCCTAGCGGCTGTCCCGCGCTCTGTAGTGCATGTGGGAGGCAGTACAAGGTCAGATTGGGGCCCCTTGCTCTCTGCTCCAGTGGTTAGGCTATTCCCCTGGGTTGTAATAGATCCTGGTTGAAATCCTCTGGCTACCTGTTCAGCAGGGGTTTGCACAGGGATTTCTTGCCTTTTAGATGACAGTCTGCCCTTGTGCACATTCCTCTCTTTTGCTCAAGAGGCTGCTGACTTCTTAGCATGGCAAGGGGATTTGGACAGGGATCACTCACCAATGACTCCCCAGGAGGTGACAGCTTCCGATTCATACCCCTCAAAAGAGCAGGGGAGTGCCTGCCACAACCTGGGCCTGTATCCTGATCACAGTGGACTTGAGCGAGGGGGTTTACTGCCCAGCAGCCGTTCCCCTCTAAGTAAGAGAGCAAAAGGAGCTGCTGATCAGCTACAATGGCTATGCTCCCACACACCAGAAGCCCTCCTGTCTGGCAGATCACGGTTTTCATCCAGAAGCACTCACACCCCAGGTGAGCACCCTAAACCCTATACCACAGAGGGCTTTGGAAGCTTAATGTATAGTTAAAGTGGAACACTTGAAGGTACTAGCATCTCCTCACCTCTGGGCAGGTACCCAAAGCACAGGAACACAGGGGCACAAGGGTTAAGTAGCCCAATTCTCATTTGCTATTTACTGAATGCGGCCAGCCATCAACAGAAGAGGCCTCCAACTCTGACCTCTTGTCAGCACCTAGGCCGTTCATCAACTCTCTGATCCCTTCCCAGGGAGCATAAAAGGGATTTGAACTAGCACTTAATTGGCAAGCACCCAAACCCCTGGACTACGGAGAGACTCATAGGGTGCTTGTGGCTCTATGACTATTTGATCATTTAATAACAGTGGCCCATCCTCAAAAGGATACAATGGGGGAGCCAGCACATGGGAATACCTCCTAGTGCAGCTCTTAGGCAGTCACTTGTGAAGTAAGGGTGCTTCCGGTATCCCAAAATAGCATTTTCTGCGTCTTGACAGCACGCCTGATATTTCAAAATAGCTTTTGAAATAATGGGCGCGCTATTCTGATGTCCCTGTAAACATCATTGCACGAGGATTAAGGGATGTTTCAGAATAGCACTCTATTTTGAAATTTTAAAAAAGGTAAAAAAAAAAAAAAAAAAAAAAAAGCTATGCAATTTGCATAGCTCATTTCAAGCTAAGGGTGCAGTGTGGATGCATCCTAAGAGACCAACAACCAAGACAGGGATATAAACCCCATTTTCCCACCTACTAGGCATACAAACAACTAGTAAGCTACCCAAGGTTGTTTATTGGGGCTTTGGCCTGATGAATATGTATTGAAAACAGAGCAGTTTCAGCAGAAAAGAGTAAGGAAGGCCACAGGTCACAATAGTGCCTTTAGCTCAGTGCTTAGGCCATTCACTTGAGCGATAAGAGACAAAGATTCAAATCCCTTCTCAGCAAGCATAAAGGGAAATTTGAACTCCATGCTAAGCACACATCCAAACTGCTAGACTCCACACTACCCTTTGATGCCCATGAATATTGAATTTAAATATAACAACTGCAGCAGAACAGGATGAGGCAACAAACAGCAGACCCACCTCATTGTCCAGCAGCCAGATGTTCACTGTAGAAACAGCTGCTCAGGTCCCATCTCAGGAAGGAGTTGAACCTGCATTACCCCCACACCTAGTTAAGCTCCCAGAATAGGGATGTTAAATTTAGTTTAATTGACTAGTCGATGGATTTTCCATCGACTAGATCAGGGGTCTCCAAACTACGGCCCGCGGGCCGGATGCGGCCCGCGAGGCCCTCTCATCCGGCCCGTGGAGACCTTTTTGTCTGGCCCCGCCTTCTTCCGCGTGCCGGTGTGACGAGGCGACCCCCGCCCGTCCCTGGGGCACCGCCGAACGGGCCCTTCTTGCCGCGGGGGGGGGCCCTGTCAGGGGTGTGCGGCGTGTACTCACGCCGCGCCGGGGCAGGAGAAGCGGGCCGCTCCGCTGACAAGCGGCCGCGCGGCGGCAAACGGCGCAGGGGGCGGGGGTTAGCACGGGCGGCGTTCCCCCGCCCAGACTGACAGGGCAGCCGGCCAATCAGGGGGCAGGATGGGCGGTGGTGGTAACGCCCGCCCGGCGACGTGCGGGGGAACGTGAACCCCGTCGGGAACTTTAAAAAGGTGACCCCTTCCGCCCGGGGGGGGGAAGGAGTGAGCGGTGGCAAGCAGGAGGGGAGGACAGCGTGCAGAGGAAGGGGAGAGCAGGGGGAAAAGCCCCCCCCCTTCCGGGAGAAACGGATTCACAGGCGAATATTCTGAAGAGGAAACATTAAAAGCAACAATCTCTCTACCATAAGTGGATATATTTGCACACTATATTCAGGTAAGTTTAACTTAAGAAATCATAAGAATTTTTAAAAATTGTTTCGGGTCATTTGCAGCTATTATTGCGACAAAATTAGTTCGCATAATCAGGTTTTTTGAGCGATATTGTGTGCAAGATACTTTCAGTTTCATTATTTATTCATGTTGAATTCACTTTATTTTAGTGCCCAGCAATGGCCGAGAAGAGGAAAAGAAAAATAGACGATGAGTGTCGGCAATTTCAAGAAGAATGGAGTTTGAAATACTTCATCAAATCCGGCGAGAAAGCATTGTGTGTGATTTGCAACGAAACCGTGGCTGTGATGAAAGAATACAACCTGCGCCGTCATCATCAAAGCAAACATCAGGAGAAATATCTACAGTTGAAGGGTAAAGTCCGTGCCGAAAAATTTTCTAAATTACAAAATCAACTCACATCTCAGAGGACATTGTTCAGTAAATCCTCAAATGAAAATGAATCCTTAACTAAGGCCAGTTATAAAGTTGCCTACGTCCTGGCTAAAAGTGGCAAACCCTTTACAGATGGTGAAGTAGTGAAGGAATGTTTGTTGGAAGTGGCTGAGAAACTTTGCCCAGAAAAGTCAAAACAATTTGAAAATGTAGCTTTGGGTGCGAATACCATTGCCCGCCGTGTTGCAGACATGGGTGAAAACATTGTGACTCAAATAGCGAAAAATGCAAGCAAGTTTCGCCATTTTTCAATTGCAATGGATGAATCGCTGGACAGCTGCTCCACCTCTCAACTGCTTGTGTTCATTAGAGGTGTGGATGAAGACATGAACATAACACAAGAGCTGGATTCCCTACATAGCATGTATGGCACTGTTACCGGAGAGGATATATTCAATGAGTTGAAAAAAACATTTGCTGATTATAACTTGGACTGGACTAACCTCAGTTGCCTGACTGTTGATGGAGGAAAGAACATGAGTGGCATAAAGAAAGGCTTGGTTGGACAAGTGAAGCAGATGTGTAATGAGAAAAACATTATACAACCAATGTTCCTGCACTGTATTATTCACCAGCAAGCTTTGTGTGCTAAATATGTGGACATTAGCAGTGTACTGAATCCTGTGGTGAAGATGGTGAATTTAATAAGGTCACATGGGCTCAACCATAGAGGCTACGTCTACACTGGCCCCTTTTCCGGAAGGGGCATGTAAATTTCACCTATCGTAGTAGGGAAATCCGCGGGGGATTTAAATATCCCCCGCGGCATTTAAATAAAAATGTCCGCCGCTTTTTTCCGGCTTTTAAAAAAGCCGGAAAAGAGCGTCTACACTGGCCCCGATCCTCCGGAAAAAGCGCCCTTTGAAGTAGGAATAAGAGCCTCCGGAAAAGGGCGTTTTTTCCGGAGGATCGGGGCCAGTGTAGACGCTCTTTTCCGGCTTTTTTAAAAGCCGGAAAAAAGCGGCGGACATTTTTATTTAAATGCCGCGGGGGATATTTAAATCCCCCGCGCATTTCCCTACTACGACTCATGAAATTTACATGCCCCTTCCGGAAAAGGGGCCAGTGTAGACGAGCCCAGACAGTTCAGAGACATGTTGAAAGATACAGACACAGAATCGCAAGATTTACCATATTACACAGCAGTAAGATGGCTAAGTTGTGAGAAAGTTCTGAGCAGAGTATTTAAGTTAAGAAAGGAAATAGGTGACTTCCTGGAAAGTAAAGGCAAGCCACAGCCATTACTGTCTGATGAAGAGTGGGTATGGAAATTGGCTTTTGCTGCAGACATAACTAGTCATTTAAATTTTCTGAACCTAAAACTACAAGGAGAGCAAAATCTAGTTTCTGATCTATACACCCACCTAAAGGCCTTCAGATCTAAACTTGTCTTGTTTTTGGAACAAGTACAGGCCAACAACTTGACGCACTTTCAGCAGTGCAAGGTCTTCATGGCTGAAGCAACAGCTGAGTTCCCCACGTCATTTGCATGCGAGATCATCAAAGACCTCCAGCTGCAGTTTCAGCAGCGGTTTTCTGACTTGGATTCAAAGGCAGAAGAAGTGAGATTGTTTCAAAACCCATTTGAAGCAGATGTGGCCAGTTGCCCAGATGAACTGCAGCTGGAAGTCATTGAGTTGCAAGCAAATGACCTCCTTAGGGACAAGTTCAAAATAGGACTGGTGGGTTTTTACCAGTTTTTGCCCAAGGAAGACTTTCCTAATGTCAAAACTTTTGCATCAAGGTACCTTTCAATCTTTGGAACAACATACCTGTGTGAACAAACATTTTCAAGAATGAAATATGTGAAGAACAATTTGAGAACAAACTTGTCCGATGATAATCTCAGGTCACTGTTGATGTTAGGGACAACAAATCTAAAGCCAGAAATGTCTGCTATTTTGGCATCCAGGAAACAATTTCACCATTCACACTAATACAGGTGTTCATGTGTAGTGTATCAATGTGTTATTAAATAATAACTGAATAAAATAATATTAAATAAATAATTAAAAACAACATCCATGTTTTGATTGTTTTTTATTTGGACCTCAAGTGTGTAGTCGGCCCCCGAACTGCTGTTTGATAGTTAATGCGGCCCTCGGGCTGAAAAGTTTGGAGACCCCTGGACTAGATGATAAGCGGGGAAGCTGCAGCAGGGTTAGCTCCCAACCCCGTGCCTGGTCCCAGCTACCCCCCTGCCTCTCCTGCCCTCCGTGGAGACAGTGCTGGGGGAACCGACTTTTAAGCCAGCTCCCCCCAACACCGGCTCCTGCTCCTCCCACCCTTGCTGCCTCTGATAGAGGCAGAAAGGTGGGGGGAAAGTGACTAGTCGACTATCCAATAAGCTTTTGCTTATCGGATATTTGAGTAGTCAACTAGTTGCTTACATCCCTAACCCAGACTACTGGACTACAAAGGGATTCAGCAATTAGGCCTTGCCTAATTACTACTTAATAACAATGGCACAGCCTCAAGGCACTACAAGGTACAACTACCTTAGTCTATCCCTTATGTCCCTGCGGCTATGTCTACACTGCTATTTTTTCCAGAAAAAGATACGCAAATTATGAACCGCAATTTGCATACCTTTTTCCTCTTTTTTTTCCGAACAGGTTTTTCCAACATTTGGCTTGTCTACATGGGGCCAAATGTGAGGAAAACCTCTTTCGGAAAGAGCCCATATTCCTCATAAAAGAGATTTGTTTTGCGCAAAAAAGCCCTGATCGTGAAAATGGCGATCGGGGCTTTTTTGCGTCTAGATTGGCCACGGATGCTTTTCCGCAAAAAGTGCTTTTGCGGAAAAGCATCCGTGCCAGTCTAGACGCTCTTTTCAGAAAATGCTTTTAACGGAAAACTTTTCCGTTAAAAGCATTTCCGGAAAATCATACCAGTGTAGACGTAGCCTCAGTACTCTGGACCCATGCTCTCAAGCTCACACCCCAACCCCCTGCCCAGATAGAGACCCTTCCCAGAACCTGAACCCCTTGGTCCCAGCCCAGAGCTCTCTCCTGCACCCCAAACTTCTCATTTCTGGTCCCCTCCACATCCTGCACCCCAAAGCAGAGCCTTCACCTGCTCCCGCCACCCAACTTCCAGCTCCCCCAACTGGAGCCCAAATCCCCTCTCTCGACCATTCCCCGGCCTGGTGAAAATGCACACGTGAGGGAGGGGGAGGGAGGTGGAGTGAGCAGGGGCGGGGCCTTGGAGAAGGGGCGGGGCAGGGGTTGGGTTTCTGCCTGCAAATAGAAAGTGAACAGCCACCCTAGACAGCGCAGCAGAGCTGGTGCCTGCGGGCCGCTGAGTGGTGGGAAGCCGACGGGCGCCCAGCGGCGGGGAACTGCGGGCTCCGGTCCCGTCTCTTCAAGACCCCGCGGCCCCCACCCGGCTTCTTCTCTTCCGTACATCATGGCGGCGCCCACGCTGCGCTCGTGCCAGGGGGCCGCCATAAGGAAGCTTGACTCACCAGGCACGGCTACTACTTCCGGGATTTTTCGGTCACTATTTGAACTTTGACCCCCGCCCTCTTCCTTCCTCTTCCGGTCCCGGCACGACCAGGTAGGGTGGCTTCTAGCTCCCACTGTGGCTTGGGGGCAAGTCTGATCCGCTCCCATCCGCGGGTTGGGGGGCCCAGGCGGCCCCGGGCGGCGTTCGGCGCGGATAGCGGGCTGTGGGGAGCAGCGGGAGGCCGATATTGCGGAGCGGGCATCGCGTCGCGGCCCGATGGAGCCTCGGGACTGGGATGCCCCGTGCGGGGACCTGGCTGGGGCTTGCGCCGGCTGTTGGCAGCGCGGGCCCCGGGATTACGGGGATGGATATTCGGGAGCTGGGTCGCGCCCGACACTTGGCTGGGAGGGGCCCGCTTCTGCTTTACTCGGGGCACTGGTGTAGGCCGGGAAATGGGGCCCCTGAGGCCTTCTAGTGTCTCCTACGGCTAGGAACGCAGGGAGCTGATGTGGGTCTGGCGCAGGGATTGCTGCCGGGCTACTGCTTAGTGGGCAAGAGACGGTAAACTAGCAGTTGCGGGCGCTGTGAAAGGTACAGCCAGCGCCACTGAAAGTAATATGATAAACTGGTAATGCCAGATGCTTTTTGTTGTTGCGCAAATTACCCAAAAGAGTTTTAAATTTAATAGTGAAAGATGGTTGTGAATCTAATGCTCTTTCTCTTATTCTCTATTTAGATATAAAAATGGTTCAACGTCTGACATACCGTCGTAGGTTGTCCTACAACACAGCCTCTAACAAGACCAGACTGTAAGTAAGCTGGAGTTTTGAGACTTTATTTGCTTGAATATGATTTTACACTAATTGCATGTTTCTGTGATGCACACAGGTCCCGGACACCAGGTAATAGGATTGTTTATCTTTACACCAAGAAAGTAGGCAAGGCACCGAAGTCTGCATGTGGGGTGTGTCCAGGAAGACTTCGTGGTGTAAGTATTACACTTTTACCGGGTCATTTTACCCCATGGCCACATACTTCAGCTATTGCTGACTTGTTATATGATGGTGTGTTTTGTTACTGGTTAAGTATGTTGCTGTGTGCTTTTCCCGTTTAATCGATGATATTTACTTCATGTGTGCATTGAGGATTAGTTGTTTAAACTCTGAAAACTTAAAAGCATTTTAATGTATAGTAGTGCTGTTGGTTTATTTTGGTTTAAATTTTCACTTGCACTAAATAATGGGTATGTCAGACAATTATTTAATGATATCCCTTAAGTTAACCAAGTAAGCAAAATGCTACTTAATATCTGTCAATTTCAATTATCTATGGAAATATTTTTTCCATTGGTTGGAGTGAGGAGATGAATAACTGTAGTAGGAAATTTCATAATGTAGCTTTAGTGATATTTTCTGTTTCTTGTATAAAATCAGGTGGTTCCTTAATTTCTTGGATAGTGTGAGGCAGAGTCTTTCACTGTAGTCATGTAGCTTTGTGTCTAGATTGTACAATCAAAAGTGAGTTGTAGGAACAGTATTTTTTTAAATTATGTAGCAAAAGAATAATCTTATTAAATAAATAGATTTAATCTTTATTTTCACTATAGTGCTAACTACCCCCTGAAATACTTGAAAGGGTTTGTAGGTTCAGCTGCAGAAGTGTTAAAAGTGACCTTTCAAAGGATAATGCATATTCAGAAAGTCATATTGTGACACTGTTATCTTCTCTGATTATGCCATTTCAGAGGAATACCACTGACCACTGTTACAACAGAGACATCAGTTAGATCTATCTGATAAAAGACTGATATGTTTGGAAAGAGAATATTTGGGGTTTTATTTGTTGTGGAAGAGAGTCTCATTTGTTTGTAAATATATGGATTGCTTGCTGGAAGATAGCCAGTACATAATAGCCAAATGTCACGTTTTCAGTAAAAGCAACTGTAGTACTTCCTACAATATTTTAAGTAATTACAAATGAGGAAGGAAGGAAAGTGGTCTATTAACAATACTTATTACAATGTGCTCTACATTATGGTTGTTTGGTGTAGACTATAAAAGATGACTTCAGGAGTCACTCTCAGGTGATATGTATGTAATACAAATGTCCTTAGTTGTATTACTAACACCATTTTGAGTTATTTAAAAACTGATAATCTTAGAATTTATTTTACAGTATAATTTTTGTTTCACTTCCAGGATCTCTTTTTGGTTGCAATTTCTTCAGTATAATACATACACTCGAGCCCAAACATTTAACTTCCAGTTGCCTACAATGTGCCTGTATGATTTAGACAGACCTTGGACCAATACATTATTAAAAGAGGGACTCTGGTAATATTGCAGATAGCTGTATCTTGTAAAAACATCTGTTATGCATTCAGCAGCAGTTGACTTGTTTTCAAGAGAAACTAAAACTGTTTAACATGGTTTGTGCTTAGTCTGAAGAGACACATTTATATAGCCTGGTTGATTTTCTTTTAATATGAGTAATAGCCAAAAAGTATGCATGATTATGAACTACTGTGTTTGACAATTCAATTTTTCATGTAGGTTCGTGCTGTGCGCCCTAAAGTCCTTATGAGATTGTCAAAAACAAAGAAGCATGTTAGCAGAGCCTATGGTGGTTCCATGTGTGCTAAATGTGTCCGTGACAGGTAAATTTAAAGAAAGCTAAGCAACTTCATCAAAAGGGGGGAGGGGGGAGATATTAATGTTCACATATCACTAGTAACACATTCTTCTACTTTATAGGCCAAATTTTTCAGAGATGGGTACTAAACATTCTTTTTAACAATGGATTTCTCTTGAGTGACTTGGACTAGGTAAACATGAGACTGTGAAACACAGCAATAATGTAAATGCATGTATATAAAAAAACTCTGGTTTCCAATTGGTTCCTGTTTCTCCTACCTTTTTTATAAGGCTTTTGGAGTCTTCATTCTAATTTATCATATAACATGACATCCTTCCTGTATAAACTTATATTTTGAGTTCTGTTCTGAATACTGATTAATACAGGAGAGAGAGTTATCTAAAAAAAGCTGTAATGCTTAAGCCAAGTCTGTTTAACTAGTGCCGTATTTTTAAATTATCTACTACAGTTTGCTGTCTTTTTAGGGCTTGCCTTCACTAAGGGCTGAATCAGTGCTTCTGTGATCAGTGCAGGGGCATCAATTTAGCGAGTCTGGTTAAGATACCGTATTTTCCAGCGTATAAGGTGACTGGGTGTATAAGACGACCCCCTCATTTTTTAGTTAAAAGATAGGGTTTCGTCTTATACCCCAGCGCCCCTCCGCCTCCTTTGCTCCCGGTGTCCCTGGTCTGCCAGAGCAAAGCCTCAAAAGCGCGGCACCCTGCTGCCGCTTCGGCTTTGCTCCCGGTGCCTCTGGTCTGCTGGGGACCGTCTCCAGCAGACCAGGGACACCGGGAGCAAAGCCTCTGAGGACGCCCCGGCAGCGGGACAGCCCCGGCACGCCTGGGCTGCCCCGCCGCCGGAGCCCCTCCGCGGCTTTGCGTATAAGACGACCCCCGATTTTTGGGGGATGTTTTTTAACGTCAAAAGTCGTCTTGTACGCCGGTATATACGGTATGCTAAATTGATTGGGAGTGCGTTCTGTGGATTTCTGTAATCTGCCTCAGCAAGAGGCAGAACCTATGTAATTGCATGGAGTTAGCGAGACAAGCCCTTACTCTACATACATAGCAGATACTCCTACAACTCAGGGGCTGCATCTAGACTGGCATGATTTTTGTGCAAATACTTTTAACGGAAAAGTTTTTCCGTTAAAAGTATTTGCGCAAGAGAGAGTCTATACTGGCACGTGCCTTTGCGCAAAATATTTGCTTTTGCGCAAAAGCGTCAGTGCCATTTTAGCCATCGGGCTTTCTTGCGCAAGAAATTAACGTTGCTGTCTACACTGGCCCTCTTGCGCAAGAATACTTGAGCAAGAGGGCTTATCCCTGAGCGGGAGTGTCAGAGTATTTGCGCAAGAACCACTGATTTTGTACATTACAAAGTCAGTGGTTCTTGCGCAAATACTCGCGGCCAGTGTAGACAGGCGGCAAGGTTTGCGCAAAATCATGCCAGTCTAGAAATAGCCAGGGATTATAAATCTGCCTCTCTTGTGTGAATAGTGAATAAGAATATATATATATAAGTTGACGTGTTAGCTTTTTTTATACTAGTCACCGAACCCCCTTTTACTTGCACTTTGAGCATCTCAAGTGCTGATGTAATGGCTTTGCTCTGCAGATACATTTTACATTACACATTAGATTATAGCTGTCTTAATTAATCTTAAAACAAAGTACCAATGTGTATTAGCCTTGTCCTAGATATAACAAAAAGGTCCCTGGTACAAAGAGCTTCATCTATGCACATGCTAGAGAAATATGAGTCCAGATCTCCAAAGTTAAAAAGGTTTAACATGCTATTGCCTGCTTGATCTGTACTATTAACCATTGATAGCAATTTTTCACATTGAGTACTTTTAAAACTGAATGGAAGACATCAGGTGTGTAATGGATATAACACTTAGTTGAAAATTTTCTATGCTAAATACCAAGCCAAGAAGGCACCAGTTCTCGGGGGGGGGGGGGGGGGACCAGCTTTTAAGTCAGCTCTTTATGAGCATCAGCTCCTGTGGAGCCCTCACCCGCCCTGTACTGCTGCTTCTGATAGAGGCGCAGCAGTGCAGGAGTGAGGGGCAGCTGGGAGTGAGTACATGTGGGAATCTGCTTTCAAGCTGGCTCTGTGTGAGGAGGTCACAATATCAGGGTGGTTTTGTTAATGGGTTACAAATGGTTCCCTAGATCACACACACAAATCTGCATATGGCACTGGAGGGAGTTGAAGTGCAGAGGCAACATCAGCTCCTGTGTCCATACCACCCTTCTAGACTCTTTACCCCAATCGCCTGCCCCAGATCACAAGCCCCTACAATATCCCTCTGGGCCTTCTTATACCCGTACCCCTCCCAGACCCAGTCCCCTGCGGTATATATTTGTGTTTGGGAAACCATCAAGCAAGCTATCTGGTGACTTGTAAGCATGAAATCCTGTACATAATAGGGATGTAGATGACTACGCAATTAACCGATAAGCATGGACTTATTGGTTAATCCTGACACCCACACACACACGCCCCCATATCAGAGGCAGCGTGGGCAGGGGAGGCGAGCGCCAGAACACCAGGTCTGTATTCACCCAGGTCTGTGCCTCACCCACCCTTGCAGCGCTGCTGCGCAGGGTCAGAATGGCAGGCAGGAGCCAGTACACCTGGGAAGCCAGCTTTTAAGCAGCTTTCCACGCATGCTGATTCTGCAGACCCATCTCCCTCCCCCACCCCTTGCTGTTGCTTGGAAGGGGGCAGACAGGAGCCAGTGCTGGGGTAGAATCCGAGTTCCCTGCGCACAGAAGCTACTCTAGCATCTCACGGAGCAACTTCTGTCTGTGGTGAGCTTGGACTCCCCTGCAGACAGGGTGTGGTCACGGAGCATACTTTGTCTCTGAGAAGCTGGCTTTTAAACCCGCTCCCCTCATGGACTGGCTCCTGCCAGTCATCCTGCATTGCTACATCTGATAGGCTGCAGCATAAGGTGGCGGGGGCTCCTTGGGAGTAGGGCCGGGAGAGCACTGGCTGCTGGCCCTGGGAACTATCAAATAGTCATGTAGCTGCTAAAATTTGATGTAGTTACATGACTATTCAATTACATTCTGTCTAACATCCCTAGTACATAATGACCATGTCCAGCCTACAAAAATAACCATGTTTAAATGTGACTGGTCTCAGTCTGTGCATGAAGGAGATGTGGGGGTGACCCTGAAATATCTAGACTTATGCTATTATCTGATGTGTTTTCTGCCCATAATGTCAAGAAGAATCTGATGCCAGCAGCATTTTTAAATTCAAATGATATGTGTGGTATATTTCAGTAGTGCTGGTAATGGTGAAAAGTGGAGGTAGAGGTGTTTAAACGTAGGTATTAGGTATCATTTTGTGCTTAAAAGCTGGGTGTAGAGGAATATACATATATTATTAAAGCACACTTTATATATTCAAGAGCTAATGAAGCTTTTTTTCCTCCCTAGAATCAAGCGAGCTTTCCTTATTGAGGAGCAGAAGATTGTTGTGAAAGTGTTGAAGGCACAAGCACAGAGTCAGAAATCTAAGTGAATTTCTGTATTGTCTGCTTAATAAATGAAAACTCAACTTTTCTTGTGTCCTCCACCATTTTATGCACCTTCAACATAAGTGTCAAAGCTAGAAAGCATCTTCACAAGGTTTGCTAAATGCAAAAATAACCATTTAGTGTTGTAGTGCAGTCTTTGCTCACAAGTCCAGATGTTCTCTGTTGCAGTTTCAACAGCCACTGTAGCTACTCTGAAGAGCTTTAAAGTCACTGCACAGACAGGCTATGCAACTTTGTAACGATCACTCAAATCTCTGCAAGTGGGAAGAATGAGATTTCACTTTTCCCCCTGCAGTTCTCTTCTCCCCCTTTAGCAACCCCCCCCCCCACACACACACACCTCCCTGTGTCCCTAAATTGCAATAGTATAAAAGAGTCAGTGAGCTTCCTGACTTCTCTGCAAGCAGCCGAGATAGGAAGGAATTCTACTGAGCAGGGATTTCACCTTTGTTTTCCAGGTTAGCCAATGAGAAGAACTTTGGAGAAGTTGCTTAAGTGGTGGGGTTCTGTTCTCAAATGTTTGTTATGCATCTCCTTACTCAAGTTGGAATGTGTCATTGATCCTCCACTCTGAATACAAGTTTTTGGTGTCTGGAAAGATGACTGGTTACAGGATGCTGACTATAGAAGTGTTTTAGACCAGTGATTCTCAACCTTTTTTTAATAAAGTACCCCTTTTTAAAAAAATATACTCCCAGTCTAACCCAGTGCCCTCACCCCTCTCCCAGAGCAAGGCACCCCCAGTACCCTGGCTCAACCCAGTGCCCCTCCCCCAGAGCCAGGTAGCCCCAGATTCTTTTATTAACACCGTGGGTCTCACTGGAGCTGCTACCGCAGCAACACACTTTTCCCTCCAGGTGCTGGGGCGTGTGTGCAGTGTCCGTAAATTATCCAAACGCACAGCTCCGAAAGACAGTCGAACATTCCCTTGAAGGCAGGTGCTGCCACCCCCTACCTGAATTCCAGACATTTTTTGTGTTTTAAAAAAGCTGGCCAGACAGCAATCTAACATGGGAAAACAAGGACATGTCTGAGGAAAAATCAGACGTATGGTAACCCTACTTTTGCAGGGCCCACTCCCGCTGCCCTGCCCGGCCCTGCCTCAGCAGCTTGTCTGCAGGCAGCAAGTGGCCCGCCAGCGCCAGGCTCTCTGTGCACTTCCACCCTAGCCAGGTGCCCACCTAGCGTGGCACCAAGGGGCAAATGCCCTCCCTTGCTATGCCACTGGCCAAATCCGTGCCCCCTTCCAACTTGGAACTGCCCTGTGTCTCACTGGAGCTGCTGCTGCCATGTGCTTTTCCCACCAGGTGCTGGGGTGTGTGCTCAGAGCGGCTGTTAACCTCCAGGCAAGCAGCTCTAAACATTCAATTTGACAGGTACATGCCGCTGTCGCCGCCCCCTCCCTGATCCTCTGCAGAGCAAGATCCTGGATGCTTTTTGCCAAATTTCACTTGTATTGACGTACCTCTTTTGAAAATAGGATTTGGACATGCAACGTTGAGCAGAGCAGTGTGTAAGAATACAACCTTCCTTTAAAGGTGATCTCCAAAGGGAAAAATGGGTTTGTGCATTTCTTTTTTGTAGGGCTTATTAAAATATCCTTAAATAATACCTTGCTCTTACAGAGTGCTGTTGAGATGTAGATCTTACCCCTATTTCCCCGCTGTCTTCTTTTTCTTTTAGCTTTTACCTAAGTAATTCTAGTTCTGTCCAAGTCCAATTTTATTCAGCTGTAAGGTGCCTTTAAAAGCTCTTCCTTAAAAGCAAAGAACCTAATTCCTTTCTATAGTATATCCAGCCTATATTCAAATATGGAAGAGGAAGAAATAATTTGATGTAAGGATGTTAAATTGTGTTTAGCTAATTGAGTAGTTGATGGAATTCCTATCAACTACTCAATTAATTGATAAAGGTGGAAATTGCAGAATCGCAGTGGGGTTAGCTCGGGCTGGGAACTAACCCCACTGCCGCTCTGCCTTTTGAATGTAGTAAGAGTTGTCTGGGACTCCGCTGTCCTGGCTTGTGCCCAGTCTCCCACTGAACCTCTGCCTCCCCTCCCCCCATCTCTGCAGAGACGGTGCTGGGGGGAGCCGGCTTTTAAGCCGCTCCCCCTCCCCAGTTCTGGATCCTGCTCCCTCCCTTGCTGCCTGTGATTGATAGAGGCAGCAGTGGGGAGAGAAGCAACTAGTTAAGTAGTGACTTGACTACCTGATAAGCCTAGTCTTATCGGGTAGTCGACTACTTCAACTAGCTACTTACATCCCTAGTTTGATATTCAAAATTGACAAGTAGGGGGAATTCTTTATTTTGAAGAGGCCCTGGGGATCATTTATTGGAAGAAAAATGAGCAATGTTAAGGACGTGGTCAGCCATGGTCCTTTTAATGGAGAATCAAAGGTTATGTCTCCATTTAAAATCCTGAATAGCTTGGTGGCGTATTAACAAAAGAGGTGAAACTGTCTCTGTCCTCTAAGAGAACTGCCTTTCCAGTCTGCTAAGGCAATGAAAACAGTTTTGTTAATGTTTTCAAATTAATGAACATACAGCTCTTTAGACTGTGAATACTCTTCAGGCAGGATGCTTTATTATATGTTTGTTCGGTGCCTGCAGGCAGGAGGGAGAGAGCGGTGGTGGCCCAAGCCTAGTTTAAATCACCACCAGAGTGCTGGGCTACATGTTCTGGGAAGCAGTGAGGGTTGGCTGCCTTCTGCTCGGCCCCTTTCACGCTCAACCCCACCTGTTCTGGGAGCACAGAGCCAAGTCTCCCTACCTTGCCCAGACGCTTACACAGGCTATAGGTGTCCGTACCTAGTAATAACAGAATCAAAGACCATATAAAATAGCAATAGCTCTACTCATTTGAAGCCCACTTGGAGAGCTTTTTAAACACTAGATATTAGCAGAGAGATCTTGCCCTAGGATTGTAACATTAACTAAATTGTCTGAGCAGCACAGTGTTTACTATATTCAAGTTTTCAAGGTTGAAGTTCATATTCACTGTCTTACTGTTGTACAGTTGCAATGGGTCTTCAATAAGCTGAAAAGAATGGGCTTCAAATACAAATGCCCCAGAAGTGGTTTTTCAGTTAGCTATAATTCAACATACATGATTTACATTAATCTTTGTTAGATTACATTTCCTTCAGGACTTTTGGGGCTAAAGGGGAGAATGGTGGGAAAGGGGTTGATATTCATGGTGATCTTTCATTTTGGTTTTTTTAACACCAATGTAATTGCTCAATAATGAACAAGCAGAAAGCAGTGGAATGTAGTGATTTGCTCTGAATGTGTGTGTGTGTGGGGGGGGGGGGGGGGAGATTGGAAGGAAAGAAACCAATTATACAAATGAAATTTGACTGAACAACAAAGGCAACTAAAAATCTGTTTCCATGTGTGATAGTTTGGCTAATGACAAAAATAAAAATAGACAAATTATCAGGAAAATCATAAGGCAGTTAGAAGTGTGTGGGGTTTTTTGTTTTTGGTGGGTGGTTTTTTGGTTTGTTTTTGCTTACATTAATGACAGACTGAAAGCAGCCAGCTGCAATTTAGATATAAAGGCAGTTTTTAGAGCTGTAATGTACGTCCTGACTAGCAATGTCTTCAGTGTAGTCACTATATTTAATTATTTAGAGAGACAAGGTATGTTTCCTTATATAGCAAGCCTTTTAAATGCTTACAAAACTAAGTAGTTGACAGTAACGGGTAGGACTTTGATTTACAAGTTCTGTTGCTTCCACTATGGAATCAATTTACGCTTCTTGAGTGACACATATTCCTATTTAGTGAACTCTTTACACAGCTATAAGAAGACATAATCCTTACTGTTATCCTGCTGTTAATTAGAATTTTGATGTTAACTTCTGTATAAATTGGAGCAGGTTGTAACTTACAGTGATGACATGGGTGTGGGTGAAGCAGATAATGCTGTTTTGGAGATAGGTATGGAATGCCCGTAGTGATGGTAGAAATTGCTTTTCTGGGTGCTGAATTCTTCCTTAAAGTCCAAATTATAGGTCCTTTAAGCGATTTGCATCAATTTTCCCTAGAAATATACAGGGTATTCCTCAATTTAATGGGCTTGCAAATATATCTCAAGGAGGTAAAGATTTATTTTTCCTCTTCATGTTGATTAAAAAATAGTAATAATATTGGAAATGAATTGATCAATTAGTTTTAATTTCTGTATTAAAATTTGTATCCTTTGTTGCACTTTTACTTGCTCTTTTCTCACAATTAAGAAAAAATCATCTGAATGTGTCAAACTGCATTTTGGTTAATTGTGGGCAGAAGCAGATCAGCATGCTATAAATATTCAGATGGGCTTAATGCACTAGTTATTTTGTTTAATCCAAATTGGAGAAACCTTTTTCATAAAACATTTACTTTCCACCCCCAGCTTCCCTTAGTTTCTAGCACTGCTGACAGTGCTAATTTTCCTTTTTTTTTTTTTTTTTTTAAGATTTGCATTTTATTTTTCTGAGCAAATGTTATACAACACTTTCCTGGGACCACCTAAAATATACTAGATGGTTTTCTATCTGTAGTCACAATTACACTGCTGTGGATACTTTAAAAGAGTATTCCTACCACACTGTGGCCACTGAAGTCAACTACAGTTTTAAAAGATACCAGTTTAAAATAATATATCAAACTAATCAGTGATGGAACAAAGATTTTCAAATAAGCAGATCATAGTTAATTTCAATTCAATGATAGTTTTTTTTAAATCTTTTCAGACAGCACAAACTTAAATTGTTAAGACTGGAATTCCCATCATATGGGGTTTGGTGCCCTAGCCATGTCTCTGCCCTTACTTGGTGTGAGAAACTGCTGGGCACCACTTGTCTCCGGCTCTGTGCCATACAGAACAGTGTCAAACACAGGAAAGACAGATCACAGCAGTTAGGAAGGGAGAGAAAAAAGGGAAGAAATATGGAGAAAGCAGCAGGAAAAAGAAAGAATTGGACAAAGGAACTGAGAAATAAAGTTGAGCAGGGACCAGAGGGACGGACAAAGGGCAGTAAAGGAAATCACAAGAACACACGGAGGGGAGACGAGGGGCCAGGAGAAAGAGAAAACAAAGGCAACGCACGGCCCATGCCCAGTCCCACTGCAAAGCAGAGATCCACCTGAGGACGGGGGAGAAGCGCCACGGGAGGGAGCCCGGCGGCGGGGCTAGTCCAGCGCGGGGGTGAGCTCGCTGCGGGGAGGACGGGCTGGCGCCAGTACAGCGCTCGCCGCACGCGCGGGCTGGAGAGTCGCAGCTGGGACAGGTGGGGGCGGGAGACGCGCGTTGCTGGCTTGGCGGGTGTGCGGCGGAGCCCGCGCGCCGTGCCCCGGGACACACTTAACAGCCCGGCTGGCGCATCACCGCCCCCCGCGTGCTGCTGCTGAAGCCGTTGAGCCGAATTGGTACCCAATGTGGGCGGGGCCTCCTGTTGTGTGGGCGGAGCTCCGGGGGGCATTCCCGCCCGAGATTTAGCCACGTCAGGCGTCGCTAGGATCTGGCAGGTACGTAGTACTGATATTCCCATGACATGTACAGTCGCCTTGAGGATCCAGAGTTTTGGACTATGTTAGCGAAGCAAGCGTTTAGATCTCGCTTTTTTTCCTCCTGGTGACCTTTACCGCGCTCAATTTTGCAAATTTCCTATTATTCTTATCACCTTCCAGGACCGCGGCGTGGCCCTGTGTTCCCTCTCTAGCCAGCTTCCGCTTCCGCGTTCGTGTGGCCAGCGGGAGACGGTGGCCGTGGCGGGTCAAGGCGGAGCAGCAGCAGGGCAGGTTTGCATTAGCCCTGCGTGGAGGTGTCTGGGCCGCTATCATGGAGACGCTGTACCGGGTGCCGTTCGCGGTGCTCCAGTGCCCCAACATCAAGCTGAAGCGGCCGAGCTGGGTGCACACGCCCTCGGCCATGACCGTCTACGCGCTGGTGGTGGTGTCCTACTTCCTCATCACCGGAGGTAACGGGGCAGGAGCGGGGCCGGGGGAGGGGAGCGGAGGATCTGGGGGGGGCAGGAGCAGGCGGGGGGGGGGCGGAGGATCTTGAGGGAGCAGGAGCAGACGGGGGGGGCGCAGGATCTGGGGGGGGCAGGAGCAGGCGGGGGGCGCAGGATCTGGGGGGGCAGGAGCAGGCGGGGGGCGCAGGATCTGGGGGGGCAGGAGCAGGCGGGGGGCGCAGGATCTGGGGGGGCAGGAGCAGGCGGGGGGGCGGAGGATCGGGGGGCAGGAGCAGGCGGGGGGGCGGAGGATCTGGGGGGGCAGGAGCCGGCGGGGGTGGGGTGCGGCGGAGGAGGATCAGGGGTAGCAGCAGTGGGCCCGGATGGAGGGGCAGGCTGAGGCCCGTTCTCTCCGTTCCTGGGGTGCTTGTTGGGGCAGGGGATTGTGGGGTTACCGTGATCTGTCTCCCCGCGCACCTGGGGCTGGAGCGACCCCAGGCCAAAGGGGAGGAAGTGTGGGACACCCTCTCTCCCATACAGGTGGTCCCACCACATGCTGCTCTGTGCCCCTTCCAGGGGCCTCGTAGTTCCCCTACTTGCTCTGCCCGAGCCTCACACCGTGCAGGGGCACTCTCCGGCTGGCTGTGTGTGTGTGTGTGGCCAAGGAAGGTGGCACAGAGCTCCCCTGGGGTGATGGCTGCAGCTCTGTGAACAAAAGCTTCAGAGAGGTAGCAGAGTTAGTCTGTAACAGGAAAAACTTAAAACAACAAATAAACTAGTAGCACCTTAAAGACTAACAGAACATGTCGATGGTATCATGAGCTTTCGTGGGTGCAATGCACTGCAGTGGAGAAGATTTTGTCTGTATGGCTCAGTGGTAGGCCTTGATGAGGATCTTGTTTCTGGTGCAGTAACTGAAGAGCTACTGTGGGACCAAATCCCTCTCCAGACGGAGTTGCTCAGTATAAAGAATATCAGAAATCAGACTGATACTGTGTTTGTGGTGTGTGGTTTTTTGTTTTGTTTTAATCTGTCAGGAGATGAGGGATCTGTGAGAATAAAGCTTTTTTCCCCCATACACCCTATTTTCCAGTCTTGGCTTTTGGAAGGGATAATTTTTATGATCGGTCTTAAAATATCTTAACCTAGTGAGAGAGTATTTTCCTCTGTGTGTTTCAAAGGCATTCAAAAGTTCCCTCCTTTAAATTGACATGCAGCTTGTGAAGAGCAGCCTCTAAACTCCCCGGCTACGTCTATATTGGCATGATTTTCCGGAAATGCTTTTAATGGAAAAGGTTTCCGTTAAAAGCATTTTCGGAAAAGCGCGTCTAGATTGGCAGGACGCTTTTCCGGAAAAGCGTCCGTGGCCAATCTAGACGTGCTTTTCCGCAAAAAAAACCCGATCGCCATTTTCGCGATCGGGGCTTTTTTGCGGAAAACAGAACTATGCTGTCTACACTGGCCCTTTCGGGCAAAAGTCTTTCGGAAAAAGACTTTTGCCCGAACGGGAGCAGCATAGTTTTTCCGGAAAAGCACTGATGATTTTACATTAGATCGTCAGTGCTTTTCCGGAAATTCAAGCGGCCAGTGTAGACAGCTGGCAAGTTTTTCCAGAAAATCATCTGATTTTCCGGAAAAACCTTGCCACTTGTAGACACAGCCCCCTAGTACTTAGATTAGGCTACCTATGACTCCTATGTCAGGGAGGTGTTTTGCATGCTTCCCTTCCCCCCCCCCCCAAAAAAAAAATCAACACTACCCTTCTCTGCCCGCTATAGAAATTTTGTCTTAATTTTGATGCCAAAATAGCTTTTATTATCTGGTTTTCAGGGAAGTGATGGCTTGGCTTTTGAGTGGTGACCTGGTAGGTGGCTGTTTGCTTTCCTGCTGCAACTCTGTAGCTGCTTTTGACTGATTTATCACTGCTTAATATGAGATGGTATGTGGATCAGTAGAGCCCTGTATGGACACTAAATTTGTATGTGAAAAAATGAGCCATAGATATCTGCATTGACATCTGTGGCTGCAGCTACCCGTGGATATAAAGCAGATACCTGAAAATTTTCAGGGTTCTTGATAAAAAATTTGTACCAACAAATGCATCCATATCCACAATGAACTGTGGATATCCACATCCACAGATGTGGATACTCAAAGATATAAAGCAGATATTTGCAGGGCTGTGTGGATCAGAATCTTTTTCTATCTATCAAAGGAAACTCCAGCCAAGTGATACAATGTAGGTTGGGTTGATGCATCAAAGGAATATGATTCTGCATTTATTACAACTGACACTAAATAAAAAATAAAAAATCTGTGCACTAATCTGGAAAGCTGCCACCTCCATTCAAATATTCTCCTTTCAAATACTTCATAAAGATCTTCTAAATGTCATCTGCAAGCTGTGTAGGTAGAGGGGCATGTAGAATAATATCAAGGCATGGTTAATTTCATTGTCTTGATCACTTGCCTTGTATGTTACATTTTCTGCTCCCTCTGCCTTTCTCTCCCATTCCCTTTTCTGGAGCTGAGAATATGCTGAGAATGTGAGTTTATACAGTGCCTCATAGGCTGCAGTCACCTCCAGAGGGGAAAAAGGCATGTGAAATGAAATCCAACTGCAAGACGCAGCAGCTCAACTAAATTTGCTGGAATAAATATAGAGTTTTATATAAGTAACTCCTACAATTCTAGATTAAATTTAAAATTCCTTCTTAAATTTACAGAGTATCTGTTAGGCTCAATAGTATTGCAGCATGACTGTTCTCTAGTGTTTATACCTATAGAGCAGTGGTCTCCAACCAGTCAATCGGGATCTATCGGATCTTGGATTCTTTGACAGGTGATCCTGACTGGTTTGGCCAGGAGGCTGTCAAGTGCCTGCACTTCACCTTCCCCTCTCAGCACTGTGGTGCTGCTCCTGCCCTCTGCCTTTGAGCTGCCCTCTCCCCCCTCTCTGGGAGCCTACTGCTTGCTGTGCAGGGGACACTTAGAAGAGGAGGGGTTGCTGATGTCAGGGTGCCTCTCCCTCCACCCTAAACCCCTTTTCACAGAGCAGAGGTGGGGCAGGGATGGAGGGAGTTTCCTGGCAGCTTTTGGAAGTGATGCAGGGCCAGGGTAGGGGTAAGCTTGCCTTAATCCCCTGCACCACCACCCAGTAGCCACCTGTGGTAAGTGGTGCCCAGCTGGAGCCTGCATTCCAAACCCTGGCCCCAGTCCTGACCCCCCTCCTGCACCCCAAACCACAGCCCTAGCCCTGAGTCTCCCTGCACCCAAACTTCCTCCCAGAGCCTGCACTCCTCCTGCACCTCAACTCCCTGCCCCATGCTCCGCTCAGAGCCCCTGCCACACTCCAAATCCTTTAGCTTAAACTCAGAGTCCTCATCCCCCTCCCCCGCACCCTAGCCTCTGCCCCCAGCCTGATAAAAGTGAGTGGGGATGGGGGAGGGAGGGTGGATGGAGTGAGGTGGGGGTGAAATGTGGGGCAAGAGAGTTTGAGTCTGAGGTAGATCCTAGATTGTACTTAAATTCAAAAGTGTTCTCATGCTTAAAATGGTTGTAGACCACTGCTATAGACTAAGAAAGAATAGTCCACAAATAGAACACTACTGTACATTTTGGGTTAAAAGTGATTTTTATTTTTGTTGTCTCTATAAAAGAAAGTAGAATTAATAAAGTTAACCACAGATTAAACTCAGTATGACAGTAAGGATTAGTATCCTAGGCTATGATATGGTGAACACTAACGGCTGTGAGTGTGTGAAGTCATTGGCACACTAATCGTGAATAAGACACTTACCACTAAGAGCATGTCTACATAGAAGCTGAGATAATGATTCTTAGCCCTAGCAGACATACACACACTAGGAGTTTTTGAGCTAGTGTGCTAAAAATTGCAGTGGTGGTGTGGTAGCTCAGCTGCCTGAGGTCAAGTGGGATTGTGCTCAGGTAATTAGCCTGAACTTGGCCATGCTGTTTCTTTTTGTATGCTAGCTTGAGCAGAACTAGTGTGCGTATATCTCTGCCCAACTGGGATTGACCCTCCCAGCTGCGGTAGAGACCTATACTTTAATGTAAAAAAAGGCTTTTTGAAATGTCCGATATTCCTTCCACTATCATGTAGATCAATGGTCTGTGGTGCCCACCAGACCATTTCTGTGTGCCCACCAAGTGATCGGGGCTAGCCCCGCCCCCAGGCACGTGGTGCATGGGCGGTGCCGGCCTCTGGGTGCACAGCGTATGGGTGGCCCTGCCCCCGGGCGCATGGCCTATGGGCAGTGATGGGCCCTGGGCGTGCGGCACACGGGCGGCCCCGCCCCTGGGCGTGCAGTACATGGGCTGTGCCGGCCCCGGGCGCGTGGCGTATTAGTGTCCCCGCCCCTGGGCACGTGGCACAGGAGCGGAGCCGGCCCCAGGAGTGCGGTGCATGGGCAGCCCCAGCCCCTGGGCGCATAGTGTATGGATGGCCCCATCCCCGGGTGCCCGGCGCTTGGGCGGCCCCAGCCCCTGGACGCCCGGCAGCCCCAAAAGGTTGGGAGCCACTGATGTAGATTATACCTTAATTTATTGTTTATATGGATTTGAAGGTACGTAATTATCTTTTAGCATTTGAACAGGAGACATAAAAAGGCATGTAATTTACTGTTCCTTGTCTGTCATATTAGCACTAAAAGGAAATCATTGTTAATATTTAGAGGTGGATGATGCTGGCCCATCATTCTTAACTAATGTGCAAACTTGTCGCTCTCTTTTATAGGAATAATCTATGATGTGATTGTAGAACCTCCCAGTGTTGGGTCTATGACAGATGAACATGGACATCAGAGACCAGTGGCCTTCTTGGCATACAGGTAGAAATTATCCTTTGTCATAATCGAATGGTCTCTCCCTGACCTGTACACAGATGAATGCAAGTGACCCACAATGCATGTGAAAAGCTACATTGATTTCAGCTATACTCTCTGACGGTCCTAAGATCTGCAAATGTGCATCTTGATTGCACTATTGGGGCCTATTGTTTAAATAGCCACAGTATATTTTATGTATCTGTTTGGAAGGATTTAACTTTTATTGTTTAAAATCTTGATCTTTATGTATTTTTCTCAGTTTACATTTTTGCATTACAAGAAATGAAATTTCAAGTAGATGATACTAATGAATTTTTATGAGTAGAGGTCAAGATTAATAACAGAATCAGAAGCTGTAATTGATCATACTTCATAACTATATCTTTTTAATTACTTGTTAGAGTTTACTGTATACACCAACATAAGAATGGCCATACTAGTTCATATAGGCAGCAGTGCAGGGGCAGGTGGCACCACAGAGCTGGTGCTGGGGGGGAACTGGCTTGAAAGCCAGCTTCCCAAGCATCTCAGCTCCAGCCTACCCTCCTCACTCTTCGCGCTGCTGCTTCTCTATCAGAGGTAGTAATGCAGGAGTATGGAGGGGTAAGTAGATCCGGTGCTAGTGGGAAGCCTGCTTAGTGCCCGTGAGGAGCTGGCTTTGGCTCCCATGCCCTCCCTCAGAGGCAGGAAGGAGGGAGGAGGAAATGTGTTGTCGACAAGATTAACTGATAAACCTAGGTTTATTGGTTAATCCTGTAGTTGACTACATGTTGACATTCCTATAAGTTACTTTGCTTAAGTGACTGGGGTCACCCATATGGAGTAACTTGCAGTTTAAGTCACATTTTGTTCAGTTTTAAACATAATTCTATAGAATGTATCCTTCAAAATGAGTTCAGCAGATGCTTCTTGCTTAGAATCTAAATTATACTAGAGGTGAAGCTAATTTAGTCAGAAGTTAGTTGAGAAGATTAAGGAATAAGTTTACAGAGCTTTGGGATTTGACTGTCTGGACTGGTTATCCTTAATTCTAGTGGAGAGTGATGGGTTGTTTTTGTTTGTAAAAAGAGCTGACACTATACAAAAAAGAATAATAAAATATATAGTGGTTCTCATTGTTGATCTTGACTCCGAATTTTTTGTGTATAGTTTATGCTATAATTAATGCCTTGCGATATGTCTCACATTTTTGGGGGCCACTGCAATATACAGGAATCACATTGCTTCATAGTGGGCAGCACTTGAGTAACAGTAATGGTGAAGAACAGTGTAAAAAATTAGACAGCTATTTATGAAGATTAGACATTAATATGACACGCTTACCATCCTTGTACATCCTTCCAGCAAAGTGCTTTACAAAGATGGTGGTGTATACCTGTATTACAAATTGGAAAACAGACACCGATGTGTTAAGGGACTTATCCAACAATATGCTGCCACAGAACTGTGAATCCAGACCAGTGCAGGAGTTCTCAACCTTTTTCTTTCTGAGCCCTTCCAGCATACTATATAACTCAATGGTCCATCTGTACCACAACAACCTGTTTTTCTGCATATAAAAGCCAGGACCAGCCTAGGAGGTAGCAGGATAGGGCAGTTGCCCAGGGCCCCACGCCATAGGGGGTCTTGTGAAGCTACGTTGCTTTGGCTTCAGCCCTGGATGGGGAGTCTTGAATACCTGAGCTTCAGCCCCTTTTGCTCGGGCTTTTTGCCCTGGGCTACAGCAAATGTAATGCTGGTGCTGCTTGGTGGACCTCCTAAAACTTGCTCGTAGCCCCAGTCCCCAGGTTGAGTACCACTGGTCTAATACGCCTTATTCTTAATGCTGTGTTAGAACAAAGGGATAAACTTCCTCCCTTGATGTGGCCTTGAATAACACCTCACTTCTTGCAGTTACTGGAATTCAGGATTTGTCTTCTGAGCACTGTTGGGAATCAAACTTGAAAATTCAACAGTCTAGAAATTGTAGGTCTCTACCAATGTTTGCTCTAATCTTTTCCCATCCACGTGTGGATTTTTTTCCATCCATGTGCGGAATATATTTTGTCGTGGGCACCACCAGGAAAAGCACAAACCTAGTTGTGGGTGCTCTGCTAATTCTCTGGGCAGCACTGGAATCTCTTCTGAGTGGCTTCACAAGTGCACATCTTACAGGGAACAGTGGTCCCTATTTAAATTCATTGAACTTATTTTTTGCTTTTAACTGAGAAACATTAAAAGTTATCAGTCCCAGATCTAAAATTCTAAATAAAAGTAATGCATGAGGTGGTTTTACATACAGTAACATTACCCTTTTATGAATATTCATGATTAGATTTTACTAGAAGTGAAACTAATTTACTGGATGCATTAGTAGGTTTCTGTTAATTTGCAGAGTATTGATCCAGGAGCTAAATTTTACATTGTCTTTTATATAAAAAAGTTTTTCCTGCTGGACGACAGAACATTCCGGCTGGGCGACAGAATGACATCATCAGCATCAACAGGCTTTCTCAGCAAGACAAAAGTGGCCAGAGAGCGGGGGTTGGCGAGCATAGCAAGCAGAGTGCACAACCCCCTCATAATCTCTTATTGTGATTGACTTCCTAGTAATAGACAGTGGACTATAACACATGTTGATGAAGCTAAGTGTGTATATATCAAAATGAACTGTCCTGGATTTTTGTAAAACTAAAGCACATCTGAATATTACACTAAATAGCTGGATCTTGAAATGGGAAAGAATACCTTGTGGACTGCTGGTTTACTGTAACACTTTTACTCCTGTTTTGTTTTTTGTTTTCCCCAGAGTAAATGGACAGTATATTATGGAAGGACTTGCATCCAGCTTCCTTTTCACAATGGGAGGTTTAGGCTTCATAATTCTGGACCGATCCAATGCACCAAATATCCCAAAGCTCAATAGATTTCTATTGCTTTTTATTGGATTTGTCAGTGTCCTTTTGAGCTTCTTCATGGCAAGAGTTTTCATGCGGATGAAATTGCCGTAAGTTTAGTACATTTCATACTGTTTTCCTCTCCCTTTCTGTTGCTGATAAGCAGGGATCCTAGTTTTCTGTGATAAAACACATTTTTATATTTTTTCCATGATTAAAGTGGAATGCTGAACTTCAGTTTCCCTAGCCATTATATATAGGTATCAGCTTCACACAATGTTTTATTGATATATTTACAGTTTAAGTGAATTTGAAGTCTTCTAGTGCCATCAAACATTATAATAAAATAAAATTTATTAGAACTGCAATTTGTATTTCTTATATATACCAGATACAAATGTCTGCAGTCTGTATTTTTTTAATGATTTTTACGCACAAAAACTAAAAGTTATTTTATATTAACACTGCTCACTTTTTGAGAGTCCTGAGGCTGAAGTGACATCTGAGAAGAAGTTTATTGGAGTGTGTTTAGCTATATGCTTATGTTTAGGTTTTCTGCATTATCCGAACCACCAGTGTCCCAGAACTGACTGCAGTAAGGGCTATGGTGGTCAGCGCATTTAAAAAAGTCAACCCATTGTCTAGGTGGAACTAGTACTTTCATTGCTAAAATTTAGTTAACGTTTACATTTTTCACAAAATGTAAAAACTAAAGATTCTGTGTAAAAATGAAAATTCCACATTTTTCTGTGGCAAACAACCTTCTAGAATCCAAACTGATAAGATTGCAAAGCACTTCATGTAAAGCAAGGATAAATTCTATTTTTTAAAAAAGGGTGTAGATTTAAACATTCACAGTTTAACCTTTAAGATGTTTTAGTAAAATGTGGAGCATGTCCCCTTTTTAGTGACGTGTGATGTGCTTAAGTTTGCCCATTCTGAGACATCATGTTGTGGTTCAGGGAAGGTGACAAGCTCCCTAATGTGTCCGAAACCATAGCTAAAATACAGTTTGATCCTAGACTGAATGGTTTGGATTTTGAGGAAAGATTAAAAGACTTTAGTCTGTACAGGTTGGCTAAAAGCCAGCACAGGCTTTGGAAAGAAGCATAAACAGCTATGCATTGGGAAGATGGGAGATGGGCTAAGGATATAACAAGGTGAAAATTAAGAAGGAAAACTATTCTACAGCTTGTGGAAAATTTCTCAATCTAAGGAAGGTAGAGTAGCCTTTGTTCTTCCATGTACTGACAGGGCTTTCCAGCTTCTTGATTGTATTTTCCAGTTTATTCAGTAGCTTGTAATGAATTTATTTTATTTTTGCTGCTTGCCTTCTCTTTCCCCTTCTTAATCCCACTGTGACCTCTAGGGTAGCCAGGAGCAGCAGTTTCTTCGAGGGTCACTGCTAAAACCACTCAGTGAAGTAACTGGCAGGGGATGTGTTTTGCTTGTTTTTGTTTTTTGTTTTTTAAACATTGATATGGTCATTCTCCATTGCTTGGAGATTCAGTACATTTCCTCTGTGATATAATGAGGCAGTACTGACCTGTAAAGTGCAGGTGTTGGGTTTCCTGGCAATATGTAGCAATGCAGAATCAAGCATCAGCATACAATAGATTTATCTTTTTAATCAAATATGGCTGGCCTCAAGAGTTCCTGGTCATGTTTGAGGAACTCTAAAGAACTAGGAAGGATATATTATAAGACTCTTTTGTGGTTTACAGATGCTCTAAAACAGTGGTTCCCAAACTTTTTGGCATCACCGCCCCCTTTTTTATTTTTGAGAAACCCTCATGCCATGCTGCTCCCCTTTCCTCCCTCCCCCTCCTCCCCATAGCAGGAAAATTTGTTGAGCAAAAACAAACAAAAAAGGGAATTGACCGAGGCCGAAAAACAAAAAACAGCAGCAAAACTTGGGATCACGCCCCACTGGAATTTCTTCATGCCCCCCAATTTGGGAACCCATGCTCTAAAATAACAAGGTTTTACATTTATATTTTCTAACAGGCTTTTGTTCATTGATTATTTAATATTCATGTATATCTTGCTTCGGGGAAAGTTTGTCACACATGAATGCCAAAGAACTTACTAAATCTTCATTAATGAAAATAAAAGTCTTAAAGATATGGACTACAAAACTGAGATTTACTTTTGTTGAAAGGCAAGCACTTCCTAAGTTATTCAAGGCATAGAAAACCTTTGTATTCTGGTCGCATTCAGTATGTTTTTTTGTTAAAATGGACATTATTCTTGTTTTGCATTTTGAGAACCACAGGTTGAAAATTTAAAATTTAATATGAGTTAAATTGCGATGCCTGTTGTAGTTACAGTAAAACTCCATTGGTCCGGCACCATCAGGAACCCAGAAGTGTTCCAGGCAGCCGGACCATTGGAGCTACTCTGCCCCCGGCTTCCCCGATTCAGCTGCTGCTGAAACTGACCAGCTGCTGAATCCGGGAAGCCGAGGGAAGAGCAGCTGGGGTACTGCCGGGTAGGTCCCGTAGCACTGCCCCTGGGGGCTGCGGGACCAACCTGGCAGCACCCCAGCTGTTCCCATTCAGCCGCTGCTGAAATTGACCAGCAGCTGACTCCAGGAAGCCTGGGGCAGAGCAGCTGGGGTGCTGCTGGGTTGGTCGTGCAGTGCCAAGGAGTGGCGCTACCAGACCAATGTGGCAGCACCCCAGCTGCTCTGCTCCAGGCGTCCCCAAGAGCAGCTGGGGTCCTGCCGGGTTGGTCTCGCAGTGCCAAGGGGCGGCGCTACTGGACCAAGCCAGCAGCACCCCAGCTGCTCTGCTGCAGGCGTCCCGATTCAGATGCTGCTGAAATTGACCAGCAGTGGCTGAATTGGGGATGCCTGGGGCAGAGCTGGACTATCATAAGGGGGTGGGGCTATGAGGGGTCTGTGGTGGCATTCCCCCACACCCCTCATAGCCCCCTCTTCCGATAGTCCGGCATATCTGATAATCCAGCACTCCCTGGGTCCTAAGGGTGCCGGATTATCGGAAGTTTACTGTATATGCACAGCGGTAGACTTATGTTGTCCCTTTTGTGTTTGCTCTGGTTTTTCAGACACCTCCAAATGCATTAGATGCCTTTCAGAAAAAAGTAAAGACAGTCCTTGCAATGAAATGTTGTAGTTCAGACATGATTCAAGAAGTGAGATCCATAAACAACAAGGGGAAATTGAGGGGGAAAGGAAGGACAATAGGTTACAATAATATACAGCTGCTCTTTAAGATCTACAGCTTGCACCTCTGAAAACCCTCACTCTCTGGTCCAGCAACATCTGTTGTTCAGCTGGACCATGGATGCTTCTGGACCAGAGAGCCTGTGAGCGTAATGCAGGGGAGGGGAACCTTTTTTGGGTTGAGGGCCACTGACCCACAGAAAGATCAGTTGGGTCATGGCTGGAGTGCCAGTGTGGGCTCCCCAATGCTGGCATGGGAGGAGCCCTGAACCCCGCAGGCCAGATCCAGGCATGCTGGGGACTGCATCTGGCCCCTGGGCCTAAGGTTCTCTACCCCTGGCCTAATTTCAGGAGGGTCATCAGCCATGCTGGTGGCAGTGAGGCCAGAGCCCCACAGTATTGCTGGCCCTGGGGCCAGGGGAACCTGGCCACCCAGGACAGCCCAGGGAAACTCAGCCATCTGTGGCAGCCAAAGCCCAGCTGGGGAGAGCATAGAGGGGGCCAGAGACAGGGGGCCAGCTGTCTCTGGGCTGGTGGAATGGGACACTTCCCTGATCTGGCAAATTCTTTCGTTTGGGACCCGTCAGGTCCTGACAGTGTTCGATCAGGGAGGTCCAACTTGTATATGTGTCTCGGGCCTTAGCAGTTATGTTATCTTCGTTCTTTGAAGGAGAGAAGGTTAGAGGAGACAAGAAAAAAGAGAACTGGGGCTGAATTTGTACCAGTTTGTGCTGAATGATGTAGGATCTTGAAATTGATAGTCTGTGTTAGTACAACTGCAAAATCTTTCAAAAAATGTGATGATAAACTTCTGGAATCTATGATAAAAGGTACATCAAGAGATTAATAAATTAAATCATTATAGCAAAGTAAAATGGGGGTAGAGGGTGAGGTGCTCAAGCAAACACCAGAGTCTGAACCAGTTTCACCCATTATCCAAATTCTCAGCATGTTTCTCTGCAGCTAATGACACAGACACAAACACTAACACTAGGAAATGCTGGTATATGAAGGTGCCCCTTAGATTTGCTAGTATAGGAATCCTGTGCGAGCTCAATGGATATTTTTTCAGGACTATCTGGCTATAACTACCTACATTCAAGCACAACTGCTATGCAGGACTGTCAACAATGATTCTACTCATTTAGATACCTATACACAGAAGGGAATAGTGTGCCAGTGAAAGAGAAACTTCCCAAGTTGTTAAAAAGGAATGGAAGAAATTTCTCCCAAAGAACATTTTACAGGATTCTTGATAAAATCATTTAAAGAAAATTAAGCCAGTGTTTTGTTTTAGTGGAGCCTCTATAGATGGATTTGAGAGAACTATTGACTCCCTAGATTACAATTCTAAAAGTTTTTGATCAGATGAAAAATACCTTTTTGGTTAGAGAGGGATTTTTGTTTGTATCTGTTTTTGGCTTGATAATCATAGAGTAGAATCTTTAATTGTAGTGAATGTGATGAAATAAGTAATAAGATAGAACTTTTAGACCTCCTTCAACTGACCAAAGATGGATGCAGCCTTTTTTTTTTTTTTTTTAAAGGTCACAGAATAGGTGTTATTTCCAACATACCAAAAGTGTTTCCTATCATTACGGAACTAGTCTGCACATGTTACTGGAGCAATACAACAAAGATGCCAATTTGAGCTTTACTGTCAAATGTTACAACTATAAACTGAATATCTGTTTCTTTAAATCTAGGGGGTAGCTATCTTTTTCGTTTTTTTTATAGACCAACTAGATATATGTATTCATAGTAGTTGATATAGGGGCAATTGCAACTAATTTCTACCACAAGTGAGTGTTTGGAGTTCATTTTGGAGAATAATCTGGCTAACAGCTAGTAAAACCAGATTTTTGGACTGGAGACCTAATTATAACTACATTTAAATTAATTAACTTAGACTAGGAGAAACAAAAGAATTCTTGGATTTATGTTATGGTTATTTATAAACAACTTTATCTCTTGGTCTTCTGTTTTTGAAAATCTATATTAAGAGGCTCTGCAATTGTGGAACTAAGCTTGCATTAATATTTCACATTGTACCACATTAATAGATTGCATAGACTGATGAAAATTTGAATATATGGAATAGTCTAATTGATTGAGTGGAAAGTTTAGACCATTGATCATGTTTCTAATGAAAGTCTATACCATAAAATGATTTATGGCTTGAACATTAATTTTAGGAAACTGTTTATGAGGATCTCTCTTGTTGGCTCATTTAATAAGATTATTTTAATTCACTTTTTCAGTTTGTCTGACAGGTGGGTACACTGATAATCTGGGTATTGCTTTTCTATTGAGGATTGCAGTCTGTTCAGTTGAGGTGTTCTGTGTTTCTAACTTCTCTCTGTTAACTTTTATTTTGTCCTGTAGGGGATACTTGATGGGTTAGTGCCTTGTGTGATGTAGGCACGCACAAGATGGATTTGCTTCTCTTCATGAAGAGCTTAATACCAAGCAATCAACAAAAATTGAACTGTCTCCCCCTATCTCCAAGAAGACACAAGAAAGGTCTAGTTATGAGAGCAAGTGCAAAAATTGCTTCCAACTGTCTCCTTTTATCAATAAAAATCATTGCCAGTGGCTAATATATTTTTAAAACAGCATTTTATCACGTCTGTTTCTATCTTTAAAAAGAAAGTTACTGAACTGTTACTTAGCTCTAGATACGAATTTGCATCTTGAAAAAAAAATCAGTATAAAATATAAAACTGACACTTCCCCCCTCCTTTTCCCTTCAACTGATTGAGATATTAAGCAAATGTTTTACTATTCCTGATTTTATTTCAAATTGATACCTGCATAGAAGTCTTTTGGTGATGCTTTACTTTCAAACACACTGTGTCTAGTGAAGTTATTTCTAAGGCACCTATTGCCTTGATATTCATGGCAATGCATTAACAAATCCAGAAGTACACTGGATACAATATTGTATGAGTGCATTTCTTTTTGGAACAGTGTATGAAAGCCAATTAAACATGTTTTCTACTAAACCACTTGTATTTTGTGTGGTTTCTACAACAGTAATTTTTGAAAATGGTACACAATCTATTTTATAGGTCTTGCAGTAAAAATGCTACACAATGGATGTTTTTAATGTATGTTTTGTTGGATAGTGATATTGTAAACTGTAGGGGGCAACTGCAGCTGTCCCTCAAGTTCACCAGTGCTTGTGGTTTTTCTCAGGCATGAATTGTGTCAAAACGGTACACTATTGCCAATAGCAAGGTAAGTTACTGAATTAGTTTGGAGGTTTCTGCTTTTGTTTTATTGTGGCTAAGGACAGACTCCTACTTAGTTTTCTTTGATTATTTCCTCTCAATGTAAATATACTAATCTCATTAATTAATATTTGTGCAGATCATGCCTTGCTTCTCAATGTGGGAAGGAACTGTTTTGTCTAAAATCATAGCAAGGTCCTGTACCTTGGCACAAGTATTCAAAGTACTATGTTACCTTCCAGATTCAGAAGTTAAATCTGTCACTAGGAGCCACAATCCTGGTTGGGATCTCAGTATGCGAACGATGTTTGAGATCTTTCTGTTTTAACATCTACTCCCCTATATGCCATCATGGGAAGCAGACTTTTTATACTCATTCCTTCTCTTATGTTTATGTATTCATCACTACATGCATTTGTTTTGTTACACCTTTGTCTATAAGAGGAGTTTGTGCAGTTAGCTTTCAAGGAAAAAAAACGTTGAGTGAGTTCTGAAGGATGTTCATGACAGGAATCCTGCATTTTTTCCAAGTGTTTTGTTTGTATCCGTCTAGTACTCCCAGACTTAATGAGGAAAGTACTATTTGCTGGACTGGTACAAGCTGTTTATTATCCTCTGCTGTAAAAAAAGCAAAGAGAAACAGATGAGGGGAATAGGAATGTAAACAGATAGCTACTTAACTAGTGCCTGACTCAGCCGGGCCCACAGCACCATGGTTTGGGGGCTGCTCCAGGCTAGCTGGACCGGAGCAGCCCAATGGTGCAATGTGGTGGGTAGGTTAACCAGTTAAATATATAATTTAACCCATTAACATTTTTAATGGAATTTTATATCCCTGGAGGGGAATAATGAGAGAGCAAGAGCCCAGAGGTGGGATACTACACCATGAAGAAACGGGAGTGGTTTGGTTGGTAAAACCTCAGTGCAGGACTGAACCTTGTTAAATGCTGCAATGGTCTTGAAAGGTTCCTTCTATGAGGTTGCATACAAAATACTATAAACTATTTCTGTATCTCTATATTGTAACTTTTACAGTTAAGAGTTTGTATTACTGTTAAATATCTTACTCTACTATATCTGTCCAGTTTACTGCATCCTCTTTCCAAAAGCTGTAATAAATATTAACAGTATTTCATGTTAAGATACTATCATGACAAATTTTGATTGTGGCATGAGCTTGTATGTGAATCTTAGATTCAAGCCAATGAATGTTAAAACTTGCCTGGATCATATGCCAGCTGAAAAACAACTCTATACATTTGGTTAACATTTTTTTAACTAGGGCAATTCTGCAGAGCAGTTCACGAACATCAATCTTCTCATCACTCAAGGAAGGAAGCTTTCCTCTTTACGATGCAGAAACTGACACTGAAGCTGCAACTTTGCATTTCAAAGGTGTCCATTAATATAGTGAATCTATGGGTGCCCATATTGGTTAACCCAGTCTCTGACTTTCAAATGCTGAGTGCCTGTCGTTCTAACTGAAGTCACTGAGAACTGTGGGAGCTTAGCACCTCTAAAAAACAAGTCTGTAGTGTCACAAGTTAGGCACCCAAAACAAATAGACACACATGTAAATTTAGGCCTAAGTGACTTGGATAAGGCAACTGCAAGAGTTTGAAATAAGGACTCAAATGGAATTTCAGTAGATCTTGGCATACCGTCTTTGTGCTTAAATTGTGCCATTTGGATGAAGCTGTCCCTTTCAATTTAAGAGAAAGTAAAAAATCTTGAGCTTTGTCTTGTCATAGAGGCAGCCTGTTGGTATTTTTCTTGCTCTTGAGAAAAGATGGTTTCAAGAGTCCTAATCAGAGGCTAAGGAGACTTGGGTTCCATTCTCTGCTCTGGCAGTACTTGTTTGCTTTAGGCAGTGCTTTTGTGACAGTATTGCCCGGTGCTCAGTACTGGCACTTCCAGACACGGTACCAGCACCTCCAGTTAGAGCTCAACAACTTTTCCCTTGGAGTACCGGCACTTTTTAATACAAAAAAAGCCTGGCTTTAGGCAAGTCATTTGGTGTGTCTTTGCCTCCATTTCATTCTGTAAAATGGTCATAATAGCTCTTTCTCATGGACTCTGTATAAAGTGGGTGTAAAAATGCTGCCACTGGTAGAAGTGAATGGAACACTGTGATCCCTATACTCTTGATAACCTTTGAACAATATATGCCTTCTGAAGCATCATTTAAAAACTAATAATTTATTGGTCAACTGCTGTTGAAACATGGAGCAACGGTCTATGTAAAGTTCAGAATCTTCCCATATGATGTTACTAGAATATGTTCAAGACAGATGGCCTCACCTAGATAAAGATGTTAAAGAGATCTGTCCTAAATAAACGGCGATTTGCCTCCATAAACAGGATCATCAAGACGGCTGCGGGGAGAGAGGAGTGGAAATGGGAGGAAAAAGAACAATTTGCATTTTAGCATACACCAGTGGAGGAAGAATGAGGCTATGTGTACCATTTAAGGACACAAGTTTTGTCGTTCAAAGGTGTTAGGCCCTTCACCTCTCCGCTTGCGCGCCCCCCCCCCCCAAAAAAAGACAAGTTGGCAGCAGCACTTCCTTTCTTCTTTGCTCATTCTCAGGGTATATCTACACTGCATTCCTCTTTCGAGAGAGGAATGAAAATGCAGCTTAGCGAAACTGCAAATGAAGGATTATTTCGGAAAAAAAACCCAACTCTTCTTTTGAAATAACCCTTACTCCTTAAAAAATGAGGTTTAAGGGTTATTTCAAAAGAAGGGTTTTTTTCCAAAATAACCCCATCTCGGCAGCATTTTTTCTTTCAAAATAGGGTATTTTGAAAAAGCTCCCGGATGCTATTATGCAAATGAAGTGCGGGAAATTCAGATCCGTGCTTCATTTGCAATTTCGCTCTGCAGTATTTTCATTCCTCTCTTGAAAGAGGAATGCAGTGTAGACATACCCTTTGTTTCCTTGGTTACTCAATCTCTTTGTTACCTTATATTGCTATGTTTTATAGCTTCCCTCTTCACATTATCTAGCATAATGCTGCTTTCACTGAATACTAGAAGGGATCTTGAAAAGTCATCAAGTCCACTCATGGCACTACCAATAACTTTCATGAGTCATCCTGAGAACAATAAAAATCCAATTGTACCCTACCGCAATAAGATGGGGAATATAACAAAGACACTGCAGTGTCCAAACTCCATCTTCCTCTAACAATGGCTCTTAAAAATAGAATCTTCCACTCCTGGTTGCTGGCAGTCAGAACTCAGTGCCATGGGATGTTGTGAAGGCCAAAAGTATAAATCAGTTCCAAAAAAGTAGATACGTTCATGGAAGATAGGTCCATTGGTGGCTATCAGCCAAGATGGACAGGGATGCAGCCCCATGCTCTGTTTAGTGACACCTAGTGAGCATGGGCTTGCATCCCTGTCCATCTTGGATGATAGCCATCAACGGACCTATTCTCCATGAACTTACCTACTTCTTTTTTGGAACCAATTTATACTTTTGGCTTTCACAACATCCCATGGCAATGAGTTCTACTGGTTGTGTTAAGTGCTGTCGAACTACTGAAACCTCTTGCACAGGTAAAACAGAATTATGGCATACTAGATTAAATCAGTATTTATTTCTGTAACCTAGTAAAGAGATTTAAATAAACATCAGCGCTTGCCAAGCTACAATTTTTTTTCTTTTGATACTTGCTGCAGTGTTAACTCTTATAGCAGATTGCCCTAAAAGGATTCTTTCCCACTTAACACTGGTGTAATTCCAAGCAAATTACTGAAATCAATGGATATGTGCCAGTGTAAGTCAAAGGAGACTAGACCTTGTAATTTTTCAAACGAATAACAGCCATGTTTAATTGTCACTTACATTAAGTTGTGGCTGAACCAGCCTCATCTAACATGCTGTGGACTGGCAATGTAGACAAAGGCAATTGTAGAAATTATCTCAAAACTTGTACGCTAGCTAAGGTGCCTCCTTAGGTAAATCAGAGATGGCCATGCTGCCTCAGCAAACCATAACCTGCTCTGTTCATGACAGCTCTAAAGCTACGCCTACACTATGAGTTTTCTTGGCAAAAAATATGCTAATGAGGAACTGATTTGCATGAGTCACAAGCTCATTAACCCCAGCACAAAAACAGATCGGCAGAAAATACGGAAATGAGATTGCAACTCATGCAAATGAGTCCCTCATTAGCATATTTTTTGCTGAGAAAACCAACAGTGCTTAAGATTATTGTTAAATTTGGTTGAAAGCTCTGTCGAGATGGACCCAGAGAAAAGCTGAACCCAAAAACATCCACTAATAAAACATTAAGGGCTCGTCTACACTGGCCCCTTTTCCGGAAGGGGCATGTAAATTTCATGAGTCGTAGTAGGGAAATGCGCGGGGGATTTAAATATCCCCCGCGGCATTTAAATAAAAATGTCCGCCGCTTTTTTCCGGCTTTTAAAAAAGCCGGAAAAGAGCGTCTAGACTGGCCCCGATCCTCCGGAAAAAGCGCCCTTTTCCGGAGGCTCTTATTCCGTAGGAATAAGGGTGCTTTTTCCGGAGGATCGGGGCCAGTGTAGACGCTCTTTTCCGGCTTTTTTAAAAGCCGGAAAAAAGCGGCGGACATTTTTATTTAAATGCCGCGGGGGATATTTAAATCCCCCGCGCATTTCCCTACTACGACTCATGAAATTTACATGCCCCTTCCGGAAAAGGGGCCAGTGTAGACGTAGCCTACGAGATTGAGCTACTGGCAAAGGCAGTCCTGTTAAAAATAGGTTTTTTGCTTTACTTCAAAATTATAAAAGTTTCTGCAACTAGCTAAATAAAAATATTTTATCTTCCAGTAATTCTGGCATCATCATCAACCCCACCTTTTTTATGTTTCCAGCTATGACTTTTCAGCTTTTTTATAAATGTGTGTATCTGCAATGTTAAGTGTCACTCCAAATTCTAGCTGACCACTGGATGGTGCTCACTACAATACTATTCCCCTGCCTACAGCTGTACACAGAGAAGAAATGTTTCCTTTTAAAAGATGTAGAAAAGTACCAAAGGACAATGGAACAAGCACCTTTTTAATGTTTTGTCTGAAAGTATCAGGGCTGTTAGATATTTAAAACACCATCTTTCTTTTTCTTAAGCGTTCAGACCATGAACGCTTTGAAAAACTTTAGGTCAAAAAGACACATAGGATAAGACTATCTCACCCTCCTCTCCAAGGATCTCAAAATTATTTTCAGAGACTGATTCAATTCATACCTCTGTGAGTGGGTAAGTAATATTCATGTTTTGTAAAAGAAAGCTGAAGTACAAGCATGCTATTTGACCTGCATAAGGTTCCAGTTTATTTCCTAGTCCTGCATTTTAACCATATGACAATCCTGCCTCCACTAAGAGGCAACGAAATTACCAAAGAGAAACATTGCTAATGTTCCATTTACAGTGGGCCAGATTTTCCTAAATCTGTGCTTATTTGCTCTCAAGTGCCAAAAAAATTGGCCATGTAGCTACTAGATTTCCATATGCAAATCTGAGCTGTAAGATACACAGACTTTGACTTTAGTACACCACAAATACAAATAATGAGGCAGGATAAGGTTTATTAGAAAATGTGGCCCTGGGTATTGCAGGAAAAAAAATGTTAGAAGCAGTTATTAAAAACTCCAACAGCATTTTCAGTCTTTCTGTGCCATTGGTACTCAACATTTTATATTGTTCCTGACAAACGTGGAGAATTGCCAGGATATGGAGATACTCTGTTCTCCTTTTGATTTGCCTTTGGTTTTGTGATTCAGCCTTTGTATGTTGTAAATGTTGTAAACTCATGGGATGGGATTTAGGTGAATATATGTATGTCCCTGCAGGACAGATGAAGTGAACATTAAATTGTAATTATCTGGCTAACTTTCACCCATGTCAAACAGTACTGAAATTATATGTTACATAAAGAAGAGCATGAACCAAAACTCAGGCTAAATATTAGTAAAGTTTGGAAAAGCTTGGATCCAGAGCTGAATGTCACAGCCAACCTCTGTCTATAATTGCCAAACTGAAATGCCAGGTCTAAATACAGTCAGATTTCAGAAAAGCTCACTAAGACCTGAGCCTCAAACTTTGCCATTCAGGTCCCTGTCTAGAAGTAATGTGAAAGCCTCCTCTGATAGCCCAGTTTAAGAGACAAGTTCAGAGGTGCTTTAAATCAAGACATTAAGGGCCTCATGCAACTTCCATCAAAGTCAGTGGGAGCCTTTCCACAAAGCTGAATGAGGAATTAAACAAAACTGGGCAGAGAAAGTGACAGCCAAAGAAGGAATATGCAAGCACATCATATCCTTTGGAATGTGCACTACATTGCTTGTGAGAAAGATCTTGGCTTCCCTCCTAATATTCTGCAATTCACAAACAATACTTAATTAAGTCTTATACTATGCCTGAGGTAGGCAACTGTTATTATGGCCCTTTTACTGATGGGGAAGTTGAAGTACTGAAGCAAAATGCAGGACAATGTAGCACTTTAAAGACTAACAAGATGGTTTATTAGATGATGAGCTTTCGTGGGCCAGACCCACTTCCTCAGATCAAATAGTGGAAGAAAGTAGTCACAACCATATATACCAAAGGATACAATTTAAAAAAATGAACAAATATGAAAAGGACAAATCACATTGCAGAACAGAAGGGGGATGCGGGGGGGGGGGGGGGGGGGGGAGGAGGAAGGAAGGTAAGTGTCTGTGAATTGCTGATATTAAAGGTAGGGAGAGTGGGATGTTTGTGAGTTAATGGTATTACAGGTGATAATTGGGGAAACTGTCTTGGTAATGGGTGAGAAAGTTCAAAGACTTGTTAAGTCCTTGTTGGTAAGTGTCGAATTTTAACATGAATGACAGTTCAGAGGATTCCCTTTCAAGTGCAGATGTAAAAGGTCTTTGTAGCAGAATGCAGGTGGCTAAGTCATTTAGAGAGTGTCCTTGAAGTACTGAGTAACTTATCCAAAACCATGTAACAGAAGGGTAAGAATACAATGCAGATCTTTCTAATTCCCAGTTCTTTGCTTAAATGACAGGATTAATTGGCTTTCAAATGCTGTGGCTAGGCATTAATGCCAGCAGTAGATATTTACAAGAACTGGTCAAATGTTTTCATTGTTTGATAGCTAAAATGTCTTTCAGTGTAAAATGCCTTTTTGCCAAAATAGAATTTTCTATGGGAAATGTTCTTTGTAACAAAAAAATGGAAAAACAAAACAAAATATGTATTGTTTCTGTTGAAAAGGAAAACCTGAAAGTTTGTGGCTGGTTGGATGAAAGTTCTAAGTAAACCCAAATATTTTTGCCCAAACAAGTGAAATATTTGGGGTAGGGAGTGGAGAACTTTAGGAGGAAAATGAATAAATTTTCACATTTCTTGAACTGTTTAATGGAGAATCCTCCCCGTATCTACTTGTTTATTCTAATTTCTACCTCAAATAGGCTGAAGTTTAGTATTAGTTTTAAAAGCTCCTTTTGGAACGCTCCAAAATCCACTTCACACACTTTACTCTGTCTTTAGTTTTTCTCCCTTTCTCTGACTCTCCTCCCTGGAAATCTATTTGCTGACACACTATTTAGATTGTCTATGTTTTCTAAATCCCCTTCCCTCCCTCCCCCCCCCCCCAGGTCTTTATTCAAATTGCTGGTCAGTAATTTTTTCCCTATTTTAGTTCTGAGCCTTGTTTTGCCTAGGAACAAATCATGACACACCCCCCACTGCTGTCCAATCCCTTTTTCTGCTGACGCCATGTGTTTGTGTTATGCTGCTTGTCCCAAGCTAACCTCTCACTGTGTCTGTGTTGTTGATCAGATGTACTTCTGTTAACACCCAGAATATGGACAGACTGTCTGCGAGACTGAGCATGTTAGCTCATGGTGTGCTTCGTTTAGCTGCCACTCAAAATTATTAACAACTGATCACATTCTGCACTGAGGAGTGTTTGCCCAGAAAGTTAGAGGAGATTTTAGATGTAACAGAATTTTTCAATTCACATTTTCTAGGAGACACTGACATTCTCTTACGAAGAGCACTTAGTAGCAAATACTATAATGATGAAAATGTTTCCATTACATTAGCCACTTATTTTTTTCCTTCTAGACTGACCTATTCCCCACAGTAAGAAATTGTCACGCTTTTTATTTACGCACATTACACTTAGGCCCCAATCCCGAACTGATCTCTGTGCAGGTACAGAGGTCCACCTTATAGGATCTGTGCCTGACTCAGTGGCACCCTCTTTCACAAAGAATATGAAATGGGTCAGTCAGTGAGCAAGGTGAACATTCATCAGAAGAGGGCATCACTGAGGGCCTGATTGTGATATAAGGTCAATGAAATCAGGGTAAAAGTACAGAATCAGGCCCTGAATGTAGATTTCATGTGAGGAAGAACTGACATCTAGCAAGCAACATAACTAAGTCCTGTTTGCTACCATTGCTACCCTATATGTTGGCCTGGCCTAGGGATTTTGGGGTGGTACAGGTGATATTTTCTTGAGGTAAACACCCAAGCTTACCTGATTCATTTTCAAACAAAAATTGTAAGTGATGAGGGATTTTTCAGTTCCCCTGACTCTCCTGCTGCTGAAGAGGATCCCAGGAGTATATTCCTATCCACTTTTGCAGTTCGTTTTTCTTTATTTATATTTTCAAGTCTCTTGCACACTGAAAGGAACAGAGATTAACTTTTGGGTTTTTTAAAATGAAAACAGATTCTTCATGGGGTCCAAAGGCTGGAGCTGCTAACATTGGCCTTATGTGAGTTCCCTGTAGTTCATCAGTATAGCATGGAGCTGTTAAGAAGGCCTTGTTCTAAGGAATCTTGACAGGACAATCTTTAGGGTGAGACACTTTTTTCTGGATGAGAGAGGGATGTGTATGCTGGAATCTTGAGGGGAAAAAAATCTTAGAGAAGCTGCAGTGTCCCAAGAAAGGCCAATGTCTGTTCCAGAGTTCATTGATATTTGATTCACTAAATAAAGCTGGACATAGAAAAATCCAAGCCACAAAGCTAAGATCCTGAGTGAGAGTCAAGCTTCCCTACTATATGGTGTCTTTGACACAGGGATTTTGGTTTGGCCAATTACAGAAAACAGTCATGGCCAGCAATGAATCTGGATCCCATCTAACTCCGGTCATCTGAAGAAGTGGGCTGTACCCACGAAAGCTCATGATACCATCTACATGTTTAGTTAGTCTATAAAGTGCTACCAGACCATTTGTTGTTTTCATCTAATCACAGTTTCTCAAAGTTTGGAGTTTTGAATCTAGATTTCCCACTTCTATCTGATTGAAATTTAGGGCTGAGCATCCTAGAGCACAGAATTAAGCCACCTTTGGCCAATTGGGGTTTTGTGCTGTTGTGGGGTAGTGTAGGCTCTCATCTCACAACACACCCCTTTGCATGCCTCCTATGACATGGATCTAGCCCATATATACTATTACAGTAGCATATCAGGTCCAGATTAAAAGACAGAATTTATCAGTAACAGGATTAATGGCCATGCTGGCTGGAGAGCTTGTGGCTAAGACAACCTGATTATAGAATCAGCCCCACCTAAAGATGGCTGCAGTAATAGGAGAGCTTCACTTGAGTGGCATTAAAACCCAGCTGGGCAATATTGGTGTGTGAGTTAGGTAGGTGGCTTAGAGCAGTAAAGAAAGTGCTGTAGATAGAGAAGCTTGGGAGTAGCTCACGATCAAGCAAGAAGAGACTGGAAAACCTGGAGGGGAGTTTAAGCAGGGACAAGTGCGGTGCAAGTAAAGAAGGAGAATTTGTTGCTCAGTACAGAGCCCTGGGCTGGAATCCAGAGTAGGAGGTGAGACTAGACCTACAAGCCCATTGCAAAGCTTATTGAGCCTAGTAAGGGGGCTGCAGGCTAAGCTTTAGAGATGTTCTGAGAAAAAAACCCAGAGAACATGAAAGGACTCTGTATTAAAGGTGTTTTGGAACTCTTTAGTTTGGATAACTGTGACCCTGAAAGGAGTAGGTGATTCTGCTGAAGGGATGAATTACTGAAAGAGAAACTACCAGGCCTCTGCAGTGACCATTAGCAGGGGAATTAGAGATCAGAGAAGTAAGAGAGTGGCTATGCCTGGCCATGAGGAGGAGCCAGTGAGTGGCCTCTCTTACACTATCCTTGCTACTTTTTTTTTATTAAAAAAAAATTGATATATTTAGGGCAACAAAGCTGAGCAGATCAGAGGTTGAAGCACCCAGATTCTTGAGGTAGGCAATAAGTAGTTGATAAAAATAACAGACAGTTGGGGACTGCTGTTGATGTTATGTATGAATAGGATTAAGGAATAAGCTCTAATACTGTCCTGACCAAAATTCCTGGTGGCCCAATGGAAGTAGAATTGTGCCAATACTGACAGCTTCTGACAGTCCCGCCTTCAGGTGTTGATATTTTTATTTTCATGTTGTTCATCTGAAATGCTCTTAGAATTATCATTTGCAATGTCCATGTGTGTAGGGTGTGTTTAATTATATTTACTTCTATTGTGGTGACCAAGGTATTAGTCCAGATTGGGGCTCTCAGCTTGTCTTCCTAGGAGTGTGTCCAGTACATGGCACAGGGAGGCTCCAAATTGCTTAAAATGGTCTCTCTCTTCCTTGTCTGAAAAGGACACCTCCCACTACCCCAAGTACACTGTGAACAGTGATACATATAATAATAGTATTGTCCCTTGCAGTGGCACTCTTGAGGGTAAGACTAACCGGAAGACTCAGTTTCTCCATCTCTTAAGCACATACTACTTAATCCATCTAGATTAATTAGATGTCAAGACTGATGCATGTTGGCTTTTTTTCTTACTGGCACAAGTGTTTTCTTGATAATGGTGTACAATTAGCTAAACTTTGTTTTTCCCACAGTGTAGTTCCTGGCTCTGGGATCTTGGATTTTCATTAAAAATCCTAGAAATGATCACTGGCAATGTGAAAAAGAATATGATAGGTACATAATGTCTACTTTAGAATCATCATGTCTGCTACATGGGTGCAAACAATGAACTTAGGCCAGGTCAACACTGGCAGAGAAAATCGATGCACGATATGCATCTCCAACATGTGAATTGAGTAGCTGGAGTCAACATACCTTGCACCGATTTTGCCCCCCACTCTCCTGGGAAGCTCTATGGCAGGAGGTTGACAGGAGAAATACTCCCGTTAACTTCCCTTACTGGCACCTATGGGGGTGCCCTCCTCATTTGATTTAGCAGGTCTTCACTAGACCCTGCTAAATTGAACCCTGGAGGATCAATTGCCGGAGCATCAATCCTCAGCAAGTGGAGATGTGTCCTTAGTCTTTGGAGGCTTATACAGCTGAATCCTTTGCATCTATTGTCTGCCTTCCTGTGGTCACTGATACTTAACCAAGCAGTGCAGGTGTGAAAACCTATTGTTTTACCCAAGTTGAGGGGGAGCACAACCACTCCCAGGATAGGATATATTCAATATTTGTGAAGTGTGCAAAAATGTCACTGAAAATGCAATTTTCATTATTTGCAAGCTAAAAATGTGTCCAGTGACTTCATGAAAAGAAATGTCTACTCTCAGTGTTGACAGATACTTAACATTTCAAGGACATGGAGTCCCACACAGTAACTAATAATATTTCTAAAAACAAAATCACTTCTGCCTGGCTGTACCAATATTTTCATTATAAATGAGGAAATTTTGGTCAAATAAATCCATGGAGAGTTGCTCAAAGGCCAAGATTCCTGGGCTTGACTCAAATAGTCATTCCCAGTGGTTCACTCTGGGGACAGGACACTATAGAAGAAGATAAATCCAAAAGCAAGGTTTGGGTTCATCTTGCCTCATAATAATTATCATTCTCATCTAGTGGCTTTAACTTTTTTTCCATAAATTAAACAGTTTCAGGAAGATTAAAAAGCACAGTGAGCTAACATGAAGATGTCATAGGTGCAATAAAATGTAAGCTTTTCTTCAAAGTATCCATAAATGCTTTATAAACTACATCCTGTACCCAAACGGCTAGACACCACAATGTTTATGGAAAGTGTGAGGCTTGTGTGTATGTTCATGCTAGGAGCACTTCTTTGTTGCAAGTAATCAAGACCTTTACTTTTGTTCTATGCAAAATAGGGTAGCATAGTGTCCCACTGCTCAGTTCAGCTCAGTTTACTGAATGTCCAACTCTCCTGCCTGTTTTACTTTCATGAATTGCTTCTATCTAACTGCTGATCGGATCCCAAAAAAACCTGGCTTATTTTAGGTGTTCTATAACAGTGTTTCTCAACCTTTTTTTTTTTTTTTTTTTAAAGTACCCCTAGTCTAACCCAATGCCCTCACCCCTCCTGCAGAACTAGGAACACCTTGACCTCTGCTCCAACCCAGTGCACCAACCTCTCCTGCAGAGCCAGGCCGCCTTAGCACCCCCGCTCTAACCCAATGCCATCCCCCAGAGCCATGCACCTGCAGCTCCCTGCCCCAATCCAATGCCCCTTCCCTCCCCCAGAGCCAGGCAGCCCCAGATTCTTTTATTATTCTGGCTGCCTGGGTCTCACCGGAGCTGCTGCAGCCGTGTGCTTTTCCCTCCAGTCTGGGCAGAATGGCCAGGATCTGTCCAGGTGCGCAGCTCCGAAAGTCAGTTGAACATTCGCTTGAAGGCAGGTGCCGCTGCCCCTCCCCAAATCCTGGACACTTTTTGTGTTTTAAAAAAGCCGGCTGGTAATTAACATGGGGAACAGGAGGACATATCTGAGAAAAACCGGCCGTATGGTAACCCTACCTTTGAAGTGCCCATGCCCGCTTCAACAGTTTGTCAGTAGGGAGCAAGTGGCTCTCCAGTGCTGGGCTCGCTGTGGGGGCTGTGCACTCCCAACCCAGTCTGGTTCCCCCTAGCGTGGCACCCAGGCGCAACTGTTCAACCTACTCCCCCCTCACTACGCCACTGGCTAAACCTGTCCCCCAACTTGGAACTGCCCTGGGTTTCACCAGAGCCGCTGCAGCCACCAGGCTGGGGCATGTACACAAAGAGGATGTTAACATCCTGGCATTAAATTTGACAGGCACGTGCTGCCGCCTCCTCCCCAATCCCCTTTGTAGGGCAAAATCCTGGACATTTTTTGCTAAATTTCACTTGTGTTGATGCACCCCCCCAGACTTCTCTCACGTACCCCTAAGGGTACACATATCACTGGCTGAGAAACACTGTTGTAGAAGATTCTTACAGCCATGGCACCATATCTAGACAACTGCATTCCTCAGGCATACTGGCACTGCCTACTGCAAAGGTGAAGCTGTGTAGGAATTAAAGTGAGGAGTCCTGTGGCACCTTATAGACTGACAATTTTATTTGGGTATAAGCATTTGTGGGCTGGAGTCCATTTTATCAGATGTATTAAATGCCAACTTTGGTTTGGCTGAGTTGATACAAAGATGGGAGTGTTGCATCACTATGCCGAGTACCAGGCTACATCTACACTACCCCCTTTTGTGGAAGAGAATATGCAAATGAGGCAAAGTGGTGAATATTGTCATGCCTCATTTGCATACTTAATGAGCAGCCATTTTTGCCCATGGGGCTTTTGTGCAAAAAGGAGCCATCTACATGGCTCCTTTTTGCACAACCCCCCTCCTCTTGAGCAAAAGCCGTTCTGCCTGAAAAAAGTGGCAGAACAGCTGTTGCACAAGGGGGGCGTACTGCAAAAATGGTGGCTCATTAAGTATGCAAATGAGATGCAGCAATGGACACTGCTTTGCCTCATTTGCATATTCTCTTGCACAAGAAGGGACAGTCTAGACATAGCCTCAGTGTAAATGTGGCCCACTCTCAACAGTTGATATGGTGCGAGTATGGGGTGGAGGGGTGTGTTTGAGAGAATTACTTTCTGTAGTGAGCTAGCTATTTCCAGTCTCTGTTCAGATCCTGATTAATAGTGTCAAGTTTGCATATGAATTCTAGCTCTGAAGTTTCATGCTGGAATCTGTTCTTGAAGGTTTTTCCCCCTCAAGTATGGCATCAAAAACCAATACAACACTTCAACCTCTCTGCACACTCAATAAGAGATCTAAAAATGGCCATCCTTTAACAAAAAAAAATCTTCAAAAACAGACTTCAAAGAGAACCTGCAGAGCTGCAATTCATTTGCAAACTTGACACCATTAATCAGGACCTGAATAGGAACTGAGAATGGCTGGCTCACTACAAAAGCAATTTTCCCTCTCTTGATAGTCAGACCTTCTCATCAACTGTTAGGAGTGGGCCAGATCCACCCTGACTGAATTGGCCTCATTAGCACTGTCCCTCCACCTGATAAGGTAACTCCCTTCTCATGTGCTAATGTATTTAGTATACCTGCCTCTGTAATTTCCATCCTATGCATCTGACAAAATAGAATTTTGCCCATGAGAGATTGTGCCCAAATAAACCTGCTAGTCTCTAAGGTGCCATAGAACTCCTTTTTTTTGTCCCAAGCCAATTCGTTTCAATGTAAGCAGCTGGCAGAAGTGGGCCTTTCAGATAAGAGCAGGGGCTTTGCGGATGAGCTCAGATCATTGATTTGGGGTGGAGGGAGAATATGTGAAAGTGGCTATGAGAAGGGGCAGGTGAGTTGGGATGCATGTGGCAATCAGCTACCAAGGACAAATAGGGGAGGGATAGAGTTTTTTTTATATAGGACTTTGAGGCAATAACAAGACTCAACTTAATGTGATACAGGATGGTGAGCTAGTGGTGATGTAAATGCTGTACCTATTCTGTGGCTATGCATAAGACTACATTGGAATGGTGTAAACTAACTTAAAATGATTATCAAGGAGCATGTTTTAGGGAGTACTGCATGTATACCCTAATCCCATCTGTGACACTATGGTCTTTGCTCCAAACTAGCAATGCTAGTTTATTAACTTATTACCTATTCTTTACATGCTTATCAGTCTTGTATAACCAAGCTGCCATTTAACATACTTGTATGAAATGATAGCCTGTAGTATAAGGTCCTGGAGTGAGTCTTGTATCACAGCATTGTTTCCTCGCTGTAGAGCATAACAAATTGGTAGAGCTTTATAATTGACCAAGAAGGGAGAGTTAGACTTCAGTTGATGATGAGAATACCTGCAAACAAACATGCAAGTTATGAAACCAGGAACAAGCTTATTTATCACAAAAGTACCATCGGGAATGGCATTTACTGTTAGCCATCTTGCAGGTGGTTTGTTTCAGCAAAGAGGCAATGGATTCAGTGGGCTGTGAAGACTGAATTACCCTCTTATCCCTGGGAGTGGCTGCTTCATTTCAATATGAAAATAAATTGCCAGGGAGGTGCTTACAAAATAGGCAACAGCAGTACACCCACTGAGGATAAATAGAATATTTTAGTCTCCATGTCTGTCACAATAGTAAACCATTGTTTTCATGGACATATTTGTGGGATTATAATCACATGAGTAAATACTCACAGCAGAGTAAGGACTCCACATCTGGCCTTTAAAAAAGTTTGAGTGCTTAGTTTTAAAAAACCTATTAAGCAGAAACATCACACATGGCAGAAATCAGGTATGATAGCATTTTCTTGAAGAGCCATGCCAAACTCTAAGAACACTTATTTTGCATTTAAAATTTTTTTTGGAAAAGGAAATATAATTGCACCCCAATAATAACTGATTGAGCCACATGGAATGTATGCAACCAAAAAAAAACCAGTTTTATTAAAGGGGGGCTAGATGGCTCTTTGCCCTTTTTATAACATGTGGTGAAAACATAAAGGTTTGTTGGTTTAAATTACTATCCTGAGGGGAGTAGGGAACAGAGGGGATTACATAAGAAAGTCAGGCCTTATTGATGGAAGCCTTCATAGGCAAAGGAGCAGATATACAAAGAGGAAGAAAACTGAACAACTGGGAGGAATTAGCAAGACTGGTTAAAACTTTTCTTGTGCTTGGTGCAAACATCTATTTAACTGTAACACCATATGAACAGTTGGAAGACAGATTTAAGCCCTAGTTTTTTCAGCTCTGGGCTGAGAACCCCAATTTTAAAAAAAGGAATAAAAGGCTTGACATGCCTGATAGTGGGGGCTGATCCTCCCCCCCAATAAAACCTCTCACTTTTTTTGATGTGGAAACATGCTGCTTTTGACTATGAAAAAGAAGTGCAATAAGGGCAAAAATTCTCTCTCTCCTCCCCCCCCCCCCCCCAAGCTTTTGGCAGGCAATGAGACAAAAAGCAATATTTAGCTGCAACAGCATCAAAATTCAAAAATTCATCTAATTTCTGCTGTTCTTGTCCTATCGAGGTTTTTTAAATGGAGCTCACCAGTATAGTATCTGCATGCCTTTCAGTACTGCAGTAAATTATGTGACTTGTTCTCTTGCTGGGTTGAGAACTCTGTTTGAGTGAATGGTTTGGGGTTTTGTTGGTTGGTTGTTTTTTAATATAAATGCATACCCATTTCATTTGTATGTGTGAAAGAGGGAAGACCAGCAGTGGAACTTTACAGATGGTCTCCTTTACAAAAGCAAAATATCCTGTGAGTTAAATAGGCTTCTTCCCTGAGTAAGGACTGCAGAATTAGGCTCAGGGTGTGAAACTGGTGCTTGTACAAAAGTGCACACCATTAAGTCTGTGCTTCACTTAAGTCCCTATCTAGCCCTCAAAGTAGGGCTTATGATGGCTTTAAGCAGCACTAGCCCTTATGCTGCTCTGTCAACATGGGGGAATGTTCCACCATAATACTGACCCAATCTTTTACAGTAGCCCTTTAATTGAAGGTAAGCCATTATCCTTCCCTGTTTCTGCTGGAGAGCTCAGAAGACGGTACTACTTGCTGTTATTCCCTGCCATGAACTGCTATCAGTGTAACTAAACCTGGAGCTATCACAGACAAGATAAAACCAGTCAGTTTCAAGCACATAGCCAAAAGGTCAAAGAACTTAAACTCAATACTGCCGGGACCAGCTTAGGTTACAGTTCAGGGGAAAGCGAAGAATGATGCAGCAGCCTGGCTCAAAAATAGAAAGAGACTTTGATCCCATTTTGGGGGGAGGGGAAATATGAAGTTTCTGTATTGGACACACGCACCTGCCATTATCACTCTGGAATGCCAAGAGGGGATCAGGTTAGAAACCATTTCTCTCCACATTTCCCAGCTCTTAATTTAAAATCAGTTTCACTAATTAGTTTAAAGAACTGTGGGGCTGCGGGAGAGACTTTGGAATTGGCACAAGCACTATAGAAATACCCAGTTTCTGTGTCTGCTACTGCAGTCCTCACTCAGGCAAATGTCTCAGGGCTTTCAGCTAGAGCTTTGTTTAGTACCAACAGCAGAATCAGGTTTTGTACCTTTTTGTGCCTAGATGTAAGAATTCCTTCTCTTCCTGATAGTCAGATTCTAGCTCCCTTCGAAGTACTCCTTTTGTGAAAGTATCACTTTTTTTAATATAGGGGATGCCATAAATAATTTCCTCCTTTGTTCTTCCCTTCACGCTTCTGAGGTAAGCTCCAAAGGGAAACTGTGAAACTTTGAGCTAGACAACCAGCAGCTGCTAAATGTGATTCACTAAGAAGGAAATCTAAAACCCACTGTCTACGTCTACACTGGCATGATTTTCCGGAAATGCTTTTAACGGAAAAGTTTTCTGTTAAAAGCATTTTTGTAAAAATTGCGTCTAGATTGGCAGGACGCTTTTCCACAAAAGCACTTTTTGCGGAAAAGCATCCGTGCCAATCTAGATGCAGTTTTCCGAAAAAAAGCTCCGGTTGCCATTTTCGCGATCGGGGCTTTTTTGCGGAAAACAGTACTGTGCTGTTTACACTGGCCATCTTGCACAAATGATTTGCGCAAGAGGGCTTTTGCCCGAACGGAAGCAGCACAGTATTTCTGCAAGAACACTGACGATCTTACATGAGATAGTCAGTGTTCTTGCGGAAATTCAAATGGCCAGTGTAGACAGCTGGCAAGTTTTTCCACAAAATCAGATGATTTTGTGGAAAAACTTGCCAGTCTTGACACAGCCACTATGTTTTTTGTGTCATCACCCAAACTGTCAGCTGCACCCAGTGCTCTATAGGCAGCAGTAAAGTCATAGTGCTGTGAATTGATCTATACTTGAAACTGAAGTGGAAATAATGTGGGGATATGCATTCAATGAAGGCGAAAGCACAACTGGAATTGCGATTTGCAAGGGATGTGAAGGATAACAAGAACGGTTTCTACAGGCATGTGAGCAAGAAGAAGGTGATCAGAGAGGGTGCGGGGCCCCTACTGGATGAGGGCGGTAACCTAGTAGCAGATGATATGGGGAAAGCTGAAGTACTTAATGCTTTCTTTGCCTCTATCTTCATGGACAAGGTCAGCTCCCAGACTAATGCGCTAAGTGATGCAATATGGGAGAAAGGTGGATAGTCCATGGTGGGGAAAGACCAGGTTAGGAACTATTTAAAAAAGCTAAACGTACATAAATCCATAGGTCCGGACTTAATACATCTGAGGGTACTGAGGGAGCTTGCAAATGTCATTGAGGAGCTTTTGGCCATTATCTTTGAAAAGTCATGGAGATCGGGAGAGATCCCGGATGACTGGAAAAAGGCAAATGTAGTGCCCATCTTTAAGAAAGAGAAGAAGGATGATCCAGGGAACTATAGGCTGATCAGTCTTACCTCAGTCCCTGGAAAAATCAAGGAGGGGATCCTCAAGGAATCCATTTTGATGCACTTAGAAGAGGCGAAGGTGATCAGGAATAGTCAGCATGGATTCATGAAGGGCAAGTCGTGCCTGACCAATCTGATTAGCTTCTATAATGAGGTAACTGGCTCTGTGGATATGGAAAAGTCAGTGGTATATCTTGACTTTAGCAAGGCTTTTGATACCGTCTCCCACAATATTCTTGCCAGCAAGTTAAGGGAATATGGATTGGATAAATGGATGGTAAGATAGATAGAAAGCTGCCTGAAAGGTCGGTCCCAGTGGGTAGTGATCAATGGCTTGATGTCAGGATGGCGGTCGGTTTCTAGCGGAGTGCCCCAAGGTTTGGTTCTGGGACAGATTTTGTTCAACATCTTTATTAATGCCCTGGATGAGGGGATGGATTGCAACCTCAGCAAGTTTGCAGATGACACTAATCTGGGGGGGAAGGTAGATAGGATTACAGTGGATGAGAAGCTGGATATGAGTCAACAGTGTGCCCTTGTAGACAAGAAGGCTAATGGCATATTAGTTTGCATTAAGAGGAACATTGCCAGTAGATCCAGAGATGTGATTAATCCTCTTTATTCGGCTCTGGTGAGGCCACATCTGGAGTATTGTGTCCAGTTCTGGGCCCCCTCACTATAGGAAAGATATGGATGCATTGGAGAGGGTCCAACGGAGGGCGACCAAAATGATTAGGGTGCTGGAGCATATGACCTACGAGGAGAGGCTGAGGGAGTTGGGTCTATTTAGTCTGCAGAAGTCAAGAGTGAGGGGGGATTTGATAGCAGCCTTTAACTTCCTTAAGGGAGGTTCCAAACAGGCTGGAGAAAGGCTGTTCGCAGTAGTGATGGATGGCAGAACAAGGAACAATGGTCTCAAGTTGCGGTGGGAGTGGTCCAGGTTGGATATTAGGAAAACTATTTCACTAAGAGAGTGGTGAAGCACTGGAATGGGTTACTTAGGGAAGTAACAAACTTAACAAAGTGCTGGCTGAGTTGATTTAATTGGAATTGGTCCTGCCTTGGGCAGGGGGCTGGACTTGATGACCTGCTAAGGTCTCTTCCAGCTCTATGATTCTATGATTTAAGTGTCTGTTTATGTTTTCCTGGTAGGTAGGAAATGTCATTCTGTTTGGCAAACCTCTGTGGTATTACACTCATAGTCTGATTTATCCATTGCAAATGAGAGTCCTGCTGTACTGCAGCTATGGTTTTGGTCAATATAACCTATGAATAGACTTAGTCATGAGACTGAGAAGCTAGAACTCTGCTGAGTTCCATTATCCTTCTGGCGCAGGTCAACACCACGCTGTCCTGTCAGCTCTACAAGATGAGTGGGACTGGGGTGCCTGGAGAGCCATGTACGTGCAAAGTGACAATCAGACAAACTTCCCCTGCTTAAAATTCCTCTTTTGGATGACGGAATCCTGCCTGTGGAACACCCCAGCGATAAGGCTGTCTCCTTGTCTTCCACATGCCGTCTACGTGTCCTCCACAGTTGGGTATCTATCTGAACCTGCTCATTGGGACAATCCATCAGCCATGTGAATCTTTTTGCCTATGGATGTCTTCTCCCTAGGCAGATCCAGGATACGTAGAGCCCCTTCGTGAAATTCTAGCCCATTAATTCAGCGTACATGTGCCAAAGAAGGGATGCGGATCTGACTCTCAGACTTTTACATCCAGGGCAGGATTTTGCAGCCCTTCAGATGCTTTGCAGTTCCTTTTTGTGAGGGCAAAGTTTTCACCAGGGCTTAGGCCACCGTTACCATGGAGTTGGTTGCACATATCTGGCTAGCTGCCTGAGCAGTGCAGAAATGCCTGGACAACAGTTTAGCCAATGTCTTTGGCTCTGTAAGGACTGAGTCATTTGCCACTAGGAAGATGCACTCCTCCCCTGTTCCACATTGAATTGATTTAAACCAGTTGATTTTTGAGGTTAACCTTGAACTTCTGCTCTGCTGATATGCTGTACAAATTTTGAGTGCCCTGAAAACAGTCTGTCTGACGTGTAAGTGACATTGATATGTGAACACCTGCAGTGCTTCGAGGCATAGTCTAACGACTGGTTCCTTTATTTCTTTTTTTTTTTTTTAGTAAGGCTTGTTATGATTCTGGATGAAGCAACTCTATTTTTTTTAACTTAGTAGGGGCTGTGTAATCATTTTAGTTACCTGAGCCAAGCTACAATTTTACCTATAATGCTTTGGAGTTTGATCGTCTGTTCCTAACCCCACTCCTGTTTAGTTTGATGTTAAGTGCAAATGCAATAGATTTTTAGCTCTTGTGCCAGGACAGCTCCCTTTCCCCCCAACAACACCATGCAGGCCAATAGAAGATTTTAATGGCTAATTTCTTAAATTTCCACAGTAGCTTCCTAACAAAGCTTCCAACATACTTTTCAACCTTAAACCAATGTACAGATTGTTTTTCAAGTGGCATTGTTTTATTACTTGTGTGAAGTAGCACTTAGGAGCCTCTGACAGGGACCAGGACCACTGGTACCGAGTGTTGTCCAAGCACAGGACAAAGGCAGACCCTGAAGTAGCACTTAGGAGCCTCTGACAGGGACCAGGACCACTGGTACCGAGTGTTGTCCAAGCACAGGACAAAGGCAGACCCTACCCCCAAAGACCTCACAATCTAAGTAATGGAAAGCCTGCAGCCACCTCATAAAAACATTATTTTAAGACCAAAAAAGACCATTTTCATCTAGTTTGACCTCCTGTACAACACAGGATGTAGACTTGCATCCAGTAATTCCTGGATTAAGTCAGTAGTGTCTGTCTGAGCTAAGACAGATAGTTGAGAGAGAAGGTGGAAAATGAAAGGGGTGTGGCTGAGGATGAAAGTGGAAAGGTAATAAACAAAGGGCAAAGAGAGGTCTCACTAAATACAACCTTAGGAAAATAAATGTTTTCAGTGTCATTTGCCCATGAGGACTGAATAGATGGGACCGATACCAATGGGGAGGGAATTCTATATCTCAAGACCTACAAAAGGTATAATTTCCTAATGATACAGACTAGGGATGTAATAGTGTAGTTGATTAACTGATAAGCAAAAGCTTATCGGTTAATGTTAAAAACTACATGCATTCGCCTCTTCCCTCCTCCCACATCAGTAATTTTTTTAGCAGGCTGGCTAGCAGCCTAGCTCAGTTCTGGTTCACACCAGGTCCGGAACCTGCTCCTGCTGTGGCTCTGCATTTAAAGTATATTAGGAGACGGGCGAACTCTAAACTCGAAATAAGATACACAATTTGCACTACGCAAATGACATATCTTATTTCAAATCTAATTTGAAATTTGGCGCATCTACACAGTGCTGAATTTCAAAATAATGCTCTATTTCGAGCCACCACTTAACCTTCATGCAACGAGGTTTACCGGATAGTGCACCCGTTATTTCAAAAAATATTTTGAAATAATGGGCAGTTCGTGTAGATGTGGGGTAGCTATTTTGGGATACCTCTGGTATCCCGAAATAGCCATGCAGTGTAGACATATCCATAGTCCTTTAGCCTGTGTTTAAAAACATTCTTGCCAAGACAAGGATTCCCATGTATGAACCTAACTTCTCTGTCCTATATATGACTTGAGCACCTGCAGGGCCCCTCCAAAAACAGCAACATCTTATTTGCCAATGCAGATGCTTACAATATTTGTGTGAAAATCCCACAGGAAGATACAACATGACCGATCTCCTGCTGGCGTCTAACATTATCCAGTGTGGTCTCCCCTCCAAAAGAAGATCAGAATCGAGACCAAACTCTATTGCTCATCAACTGGACTGGGGTATGAGGATGGACAGTAATTGACAGTCACTATCAAATTGAAATTGGGATAAAAAAATGTGGTGATGGTCAATGCCTAGGAGTATACTAAACAGCACATTAATGTCAGCCAATAATGGCCCTAACGTCTTTGCACTTGCTTTAAATAACCATGATGGGTAAAAGTCAGAGCAACACCAGATGGGTCTCAGTGCAGATGATGAGGTTGATTGTCTGCTCTCTTGCACAGTGTGAGCAAAGCATGTTACACCAAGAGATCAAAACAGTAGTTTTGCAGAAGGGGTAAATGACCTACACAAAATGTCAGGAGAATTAGACCCTGCCAGAGAGAAATTGCTATACAAATGCACAGCTAACAGAATCAAAGTTCACTGTTTTTAAAATACCAAAAGTTATCGATGCACAAGGCAATGGCTCACCTGGGCTCAGGGTTAATTTACTATTTGTCAATAGAATGTGGCTGCAGCCTATTAGAATGTGTCACATGGTTCACTTTATGTAGGCCTGGAATTAACTAGATCATTCAGACACCAGCCCCTTTTTTTTTTTTTTTTTTCCCTCCCAATGCCAGGACCTTCCAAGTTCATTTGGTAATTCTTTTCCAGATAGTGCAATATTATTCCTCCCTCCCCCCCACCCCGCAAAAAATAAAGGTAGCCCACATTTCTGCGTATAGGGCATGTTACAACACAAACAGATTGATGACAACGGACACGGGCTAAAGAGTCCTGAAATCTCTACTCAGCCCTTCCTCAGATAAATCTCCCATTGTAGTAGGTAGCAGACTCACTTGAATAGGGACAGCAGAGCTTATCCCTAAATAGTTCTGCCTTTACTAATAATAATTCAGTGACAGTGATGCAAATGAATGAAAAAAATTAAGCATTGGTCATAGATAATAGAGTTTAAGTCCTGTTTAAGTCTAGGCTGACCTACCGAATAATACAGGCCACTGCATTTCACCCAGTTACCCTGTATTGAGCTCAATAACTTGTGTTTGGCTAAAGCATATCTTCTAGAAAGGCAGCCAGTCTTGATTTGCAGACATCAGCAGATGCAGAATCCCCCACTTCCCTTGGTAGTAAATAACCCTCTGTTAAAAATGTGACTAATTTCTAATTTGAAAAGTCTAGGTTTGGCTTACCTAGGATTTTACTCCTCATGAAGGCGCTGTAATCAGGTCACCTCTCAAGCTTCTTTTTGACAAGCTTAGCAGATTGGACTCTAGTCTTTTCACTTTCTCCAGCTCTCTAATATTTGTTGTGACTTTGGACCATCTCCAGTTTTCCACCAACATTGTCAAACGACTGAGTTAAATGCCTTACAGAATCATATATGCAGCTACCTTTATTAATCATCCATGTAATTGTAGGTTTATTCGCCAACATCTAGTTTCCATGAAACCATGTTGACTGGGCTTAAATCATGTTCTTATGCTTTAATTTGTCGTCAGTTGAATCTCATATTAACTTTTCCATTGTTTTGCCAAGGGCTAAAGTCAGACTAACCAAATTACTGGGTCATCCATTTGCCGTTTAAATACTGGCACAGTATTAGCTATCTTCCAGTCTTCTGTCCTAGGCTTTCATGTGACGCTGTTCCTGGTCCCAACTGTACCCTTCTCGAGTATCATCCCTAGTGTAATTTGCACACAGATGCTCATGTTTCTGTAGTTGTGCTTGCACAGTTTCTTATTCCCATAGGCCCTAGAGATCCAATATCTCCAGTTCATTGCAGCACATCTGGGGCATGTTGCTGGCATGGTCAGCTGAGCAATTACACAGAGTTGTGGAGAACTGCTAGGTATTTTCATCAAGCTGTGCAAACAGGGGAAAGACATTTTAAAAAAGGGGGGCTTTAAAGGTGAGGGGGGCACTATAGGCTGCATGACCTTTGTGCAGTGGAATTCACAACTGTGACCAGAGCAGCTGTTCTGGTTGACATAAACAGTGTCTACACTCACATTGCTTTGACCTCAGTATGCTGACCATGGCTCAACTGTGCTCAGGGAAGTTGTTTTAACTGCATTGCTGTAACAAGGCACTTAGGCTGGTGGGAGACAAATTGAAGTGGAAACACATTCACAGCCAGTTAATGTTGACCTAACTTTGAAGTATCAACTGATCCTCAGGTACCACCAAGAGCTAAGATACCTTGATTCAAAACTAGATGCTCAAATAAAAGGCTGAGGGAAGGGGGGGGGGGGGGGGGGGGCTGGTTTCCAGATGTCCTGAGCATCCACATCTCTCACTTGGATAAACTCACATGCAGTCAATGGAGATGTGGTTGCTCTGCCTTTCTGGAAATCTGGTAATTTTATTTAGGGATGGAAACAAAATGTGGAGGTGGAGTTTTCAATAGAGCCCAGGTGGCTTAGAAGAACCAGTGTTATTGAAAGTGTAAGGGAGTTGTGCTCCCAAGTCACTGGGGTCTGCCTGAAAGCTGAATGGTCACACTGATCAATACAAGCATTGTAGCTGACAGTCATAAGACCTCAGAGACATCCTGGCATGTAACATTATTCCTGAATGTTCTGGAATAATAGAAAACGTTATGGTCTGTGCCTGCAGACTGCTCATGTCCTCAGGGGATCTCCTATCTGCCTCACGTACACACACATACATACTTGAAAGTGCTGCTGCTGCTATGTTAAGAACCTAAGTCATTCTGTTTGTTTGCCTTGGTTACTATCAGTAGTATTCCTTGCCTCTAAAGAGGTCTGTTATAACCTTGATAGTGAGACTTCACCCTTTCCTGGTTGCTGAGGAACGGGAAGGGGAGCAGCTTGTAAGTCTTCTGAAGCTAGTCAGGTCTTATGTTTCTGGAGACTGTAGAACAGGAAACATGAGGAAAGTTGTAAAGAAGATTTTTACATTTCAGCACAACTTATGGGCTATTCTATGAGGAAGAGATGGGGGACCTGTATTGACTAAGTGTAGTATTCAAATCTCAAATATGCTAATTTGGAAGTGGAGCAGGCATATTGTTTCATGAGATGATCGGATAGATTTCTTGTGTTTATATTTATATGCAGGGGTGATGGACACTGCACTTGAGAGTCAGCATTGCATTTTGTTTAGTTGTTCACACCTGCACAAAGTTATTGTGATATGGTACAAACCAGTGTACAATAAGGCTTAATAAAACATATGCCGGGTATGCTAATCTCTCGGTAGGCATTCCTAAACAAAATTTCTTCAGATATTTGAAAGACCCTCCTTATAATGGGGCCTAATTCAACTCTCATTAATATAGTCTTTTCACTGACTTCAGTGGGAGATGGAACAGGCCCATAATGCCTATTCAACTTTGGGGAATTTGGAGGAAAAGAGTAGCTTAAGTATTAAGTTATATGAGTTAAAATGAAAAAAAAAAAAAAAGGTCTGATCATAACTGATCCATTATTACTCATACTCCTCCCATTTGTTTGTATATGCACTGAATGCTTGTTCTAACCACCTGTTGTCTCTTATGTAGATGGTAAACTCTTTAGGACAGGGACTATCTCTTTGTTGCATGTTTAAAGTGTAACTAGAATAATGTAAGGCATTCACTAGCCCATCCTAGGTACTTAGAAACAGGCACTTTTTTCAGTTACGGTTTGTATCCATGACTCCCTATTTCATTCCTGAAGTAAATGTGAATTTTGTCTGGGTAAGGAATATTGACAGAAGCCTATAACTACAGCATGAGCATATGTGCTCATGAACACAACAGTGCAATATGTCTCATTATCAGATGGTTTAGTTTTACTTAGCTCCTGGAGACGGATGATTGATGAGAATCTCAGTATGCTCTCTTTCCCTCTCTGACGCATGGTTGGGCTATATGGTAAAGATGGTAGTTTTTGGTGGGGGACACTTTAAAAATCTATTGAGAGGGTGTGTCTACACCACTTTATTTATTCAGATTTAAGCCAGGGATGGGGAACCTCCGGCCCAGAGGCTGGACGTGGTCTCTGGCTTGCCTGGTTCTGGTCCCCAAGGCTTAAGGTGTGCCCCCCCGCCCTGCACTGGGGAGCCAGTGCTGGCACTCCAGCACCTCCTCCCTACCCCACCGCAGGGCTGGAGCACACAAAATCTACTAGACTGAGCCCTCCTAGGCTCTGGTGTTCAAAGGGAACGAGGGGAGTGTTTTTCTCCTTTTCAGCTGGGTACCACATCAGTGAGGTTGTTTGTTTGTTTGTTTGTTTTTCACTTGTGTGTGTGTGTGTGTGTGTGTGTGTGTGTGTGTCCCAACTGATTTTTCTGTGGGTGAGTGGCCCCTGACTCCCCCCCCCCCCCCAAAAAAAAAGTTCCCCACCCACTTTAAGCTATTTGGTCTAGGTATACTTAATCTTGCCTCAGTGCGGGAGGATGGCCTAGATTGACCTTTCAAGGTCCCTTTCTGCTCTATATTTCAAATTTTATAACTTGAAGATTCTGCTTCCCCTCACTACATCCACAGTGCTCTGCTTTTTAAAAATAATCACAGAGCTTTTGGGGCCTATAGCCTGTTCTGCTGTTAGGTGGTCTTGGCTATTTCTCATGACTCATTGCGGGATGTCTACCTGAATTCTGAGATGTGCCATCTCAATCTCCTTTCCTTGTATCTTATAACAAACCCCTTTTCTAGTATCCATACATCATATGGTTTTAGAGAGCCAGAACCCTATTCAAACTGCTGTCAGGCAGCAGAGTAGAAACACTGTTTAGCATGGCCATCCTGAATCATTAATATGAAGAGGGTGCTCTAGGTACATTGGCAGTAAAGGTTGGTCTGGCACACTCAAGACCTGACTGGTCCCAGATGAGGGACTTTGCTGGACTGTGGGAGGTAATTTCTACTCCTCATCCCCCTCCAGCCCCCCTAGCCATAGCCTGGCTGCCAGCCTCCTGGCTGGCTCCCCACCATCGCAGACCCCTCTGAGCACAGGGCTCCTGTCCCCACAGGGCGCCCCACAGGGTAGCCCCTCTGCCTCCCAATCCTCCTAAGCAGTTGAGCTGCTGGGTGGCAACCCCACAGCTGGGATTCAGGTTTGCTGCTGGGCAGCATCCCTGCTACTGCACACCAGCCCTGCCAGGCAGTCCCGCTGCCTCCCAGCTGCTCCAGGAACCTCTGCTGGGTGGCAGTGGACTCCTGACTGTGCTGCCAGGTGGTAACCCTCCACTCCCAGGATCCTGCCCCCCTTCCTCCCTTCCACTGCTGGGCAGCTTAGCTGTTGAGCTCCTGGCTCCACTGTCAGACAGCCCTGCTGCCTCCCAGTCCTGCCTGGTAGCTGCATCGCTAGGCAGCAGCCCAGCTGTTGGGCTCCTGACCCTGTTATCAGGCAGCCATGCTGTTCCCAGTCCCACTGTGCAGCTGAACCATCACGCCGCAGCCCCACTGCTGGGCTTCTAGTTTTTCTGCTGCAGGGCAGCAATAGCTCCACTATTTGGCTCCAGCCTCTCTGCAGGGGCCCCCAGCCACCAGCCCTCCACCAAGACTCTCTGGTCCTGGAACACCCATGGCCCCTCTGGACCCTGGCTGTTGCCCGACCAGAGAGTCTCGCTTTAGAGAGGTTTGATCTGTGCAGCTAAATAGTTTGGGATGAGGTAGGAGACAGCCACCTGCATATCTCTGTGGTACTGGCCAGGTGGATAATGCTGGAGGAGGATATGGTTTCTTGAAATGGCTTTATTTGCTTTTTATACAACCACGTGGGTTTGAAAAGCTTTGAAATGTGACCCAAGTGAACCCTGAAGGCTCAAAAACCAGATGCAAGGCAACACATTTACAAAAATAAAACTCGTTTTTAACTCAGGTCCCAATTTTGGGGACCCCTATTCATGGCTTTTGAACCTTTGGGGTTTGCAGTATTGTGAGAGAGAAACTACAGTTGAGTTTTTATCTAGAGATCATTTAACAGAAACAGGCAATTTATAACTGAAGGGTTTGTCTTCATATGCAGCAGCACAGTTACCTCAGTGCAGCTATATTGCTAAAGACACTCCATTGACAGGAGAGCTCCTTTTCTTGTCACCATAGTTAATCCACCACCTCAAGAGGCAATAGTTAGGTTGACAATAGATGCTCTCACATCAACATAGCTTTGTCTACATTGGGGTGAAGTACTATTGGCATAACTACATCAGTTAGAGGTGTGGATTTTTCACATCCCTGAGTGATACAGTTCTCAGAACTGGCTTGAGTAATTTAATATAGTAACATAGGCCTGGTCTACACTAGAAAATTAGGTTTATTTAACTGTTGGTCATGGGTATGTAAAATCCACACCCCCTTGACTGGTGCTAAGTAGATCTAAAGTCAAGATTATGTGGACAGCACTGGGTGGATGGAAGAATTCTTTTATCAACCTAGCTATTGTTTCTCAGGGAGGTGGATTATTTACCCTGATGAATTTAAGTTGTCTTAAACTTTCCTGGGTGTATGGCTAGTAGTCAACTAATGGTATGAAATTAAAACTCAGACAAATGTTATCCTTCAGAAGTAAAGAATGAAGGCCCTTTTACTTAGGTTTGACATTACAAGGCATCAGTTATTGTCTTAACTTGTGTGGAAAAGCTCACAGGCCCAGTGCTTAAATCCTATTGAAGTCACAAGGATTTAAGCATCTGCTTTAAGTATATATGTGTTTCCCTGGCTTGGGGCCTGAAAGGGTAGACATGTAGTGTCATATAAGTTTTCAGTCAGTGAGGGTACTCCCCGGAAAGAATGAAGCCAGTTTGTTATGTGTGCATGCAGGACAGGTCTGGTTTTGCAATGGAACATGGGTGTGACTTGTATTGCTGTGAGTTATATGAAGACAGAAGCTTCAAAGTGGTTATTATAAAACAGCCATCAGCAACATCAGACATGAGTTAGTACAGGTAGCATTTGCTTTTTTTGCAACACAGTCAGTCAGTGCAGCTCACACTAGCATGCCTGTCTAGTATGAATTCTGCTCCCAAACCTCTCACCAGGACTGCAGAGGTGACTGGAGGCAGTGAGACCATGAGGAAGACAGGATTTGGGATGGATAGCATTTATTAAAGCTTCCAGTATACTGCAGTGCACAAAGGGGTTGTGGGAAGGGCTGGGGAAGATCCAATGTATCTGCTGCTAAGAAGATCCATTAGTCATTACCACCTGCAGCATGTAGAGGTAATGGAACCCTGTATACCAAGGATAGTCAACAGGCAGATGGCAGGCCGAATCTGAACCACCAGAAGCCTTTGAATGGACCACACAATCTTTTTATTTACTGTATTTCCTTCAGAGTCTGGAACTTGACTATATCTCGACCAAGAAACTTGGACCTTGACCAAAAAACAGACTTCCCCTGTTTAATACCATAAAACCTGCCCCTCCCATCACAGAACCCAGCATCTTAAACAAGATGAGACTGAAGCTAGGTATGAAGTGGGGCAGGATGTAGCTTACACACCAGCCTTCCTCCCACTCATTGTGCTAACTGGATTCATTTTTGTTCGCACTGGTACTGAGTCGGATGTATTTTAGCCATTGGGCCCAAAGCTCCAGCTAGTATAACTTGATATACTGCAGTCAATTAAACTATACTGATTGATACCAGATTTGAACATCTGGCTTGTGTGGTTTATTGGATTTATTATTTAATGTGGAAACCACTGTGAAACTCAATTTGTTTTTCCTGGATGATAAGGGCCCTTCTTAAAACCTTTTGGGGAGGCAAAAATTCCTCAGGAATCACTTCAGCACAGATTTGTCCCAATGCACGTATTGTACACAATCACAGTGTCATCATTGGGAAAAACAGTCAAGGGAGCATTGCATAAATGTAAACACTGAAAAGGGACACGACCTCCTTTAGGTAAAAAGGCTGTGAATGGTCAGTACCAGAGTGTCACAATCTTCAAAGGCATTTTGGCATCTTACTGCCATCAGTCACATTTCAAATAACACTACATTAACTAGGGAGCTGTTGTCTGCACCAGCAGGGGCAATTAGTGTGAAACATACTAATTACTCTCTAGCCATGTGCACCAATGTACCCAGTAGACAAGCTCTTAGATACACCCAGATGAGATCTAAGATTGAAAATCAGTTCCCCAGCCTAGAGAGCAAAAGATTATGAATCAAAAACACGTTATGCACTGTGCATATAGTAGTGCAGAAAACAACTTCTTAGTTATAGCAGTTGTCACAGCCAATTCATCAAAAATAGCCACCTATGCATGAGACTTTATTATTCCTTTTTTGAGTTTATGAACTGTCTGGATTTACTACTTTGCTATAGAAATTTCACAGTTCTGTACTGTCTGAATTTTAACCAAGAATGTAAGAAGTTAAGAATTGTAATGTTTTTTCTAGACTCAGTCCCTCTCTTAAGGACAGCTATTCGTTAGCTGTCAGCCTTAAGAGTTACTGAATGCATTTGTCATCTGTGTACTGAGTCCCTGTTGGAATTTGTTCCTGTATGATGACCCAGCTGTTGTGTAAGACGATGGAGTATATTAATGTTATCAATCGCTTGACTCAGTTGTTTGTTGCATTTTATAGGTCAGTGCTGATCTGCCCCTCGCCCCCAGCAGTTATCTGTTCCAAACTGGTTATGCAAGTTACATAGCTCTTTGCCTTCTGGGGTTCTGAAGCTGTGTTTGTAAAATTAATCAGAAACCCTAGTTTTCCTGGAATCATTGGCTACAACATCTGTCACGGTATTTAACGACATTTTAATGGAAATGTTCCCCTGCTGAGCTCCCGTCTTCTCTTTTATCCTCATTGGAGTTCCTTATTAAACGAATGCTAAGACCTTTCAGAAGAACAGCAAAGAGAAGGTTGAGTCAAGGAAAGAGAAAACACAAGCAAAGGGGGAGGATAATACAGTTCAGGTTTTTAAAATTACATATGAAAGGGGCATGGTAAATAATATGGGAGAGCATTGCAAACATTCAGTGGACAGGATGTGCCAATTCACGTGGGTGGCTTTCGTGCTGTCTCCTCTCCTTGATGTCATTTCCACAGACATGTATGTGAATAAAAGAAGAAAGTGTTGGGAATGTTCCTGAGTAGCCTGTGTATTTCGCACAAGTATTTTTTGTAATCAGTGTGTTGGTTTAACATCTTGAAAGCTCATTGTGGATAAGTGGGAGTTATCAAATTGGAGAGCAGAAGCAACACCATAGATGGGGGAAGGGTATAGGTGGTGTAAGGCCCAGGGGCTAAGATGCAGCCCCTGGCTTGATTGGATCTGGCTGCTGAGGCTTGCGGCTCTCCCGTAGCATTGGGTAACCCACACTGACACTCCAACCCTCTCTCCCCACTGCTGTCTTCCTGTGGAGATGGAGCACTCAAAATCTACTAGCCTGAGCCTGCCTAAGCTCTGGTGTGTGAGGGGAATGTGGCGATAATCTTTGTCCTTCTCAGTCGGGAGCTACGTCGGTTTGTTTATTTTGCAGTATTTTTGCTTGTGTATTGCCCCCAACTGATTTTTTTTCTGTGGGTCAGTGGCCCCCGAACCAAAAAAGGTTCCTTACCCCTGCCATTGATCTTACAAAACTGAGTATAGGTAGTAGGTACTCAGAGCAATAGTGATGCCTTCTCAGGGTGAAAATACATTTGCCAATAAGCCACTCGTACAATTAAATACAAATCTACCCTTGGTTAATTTTCACTCCAGAAAAGGAATCTGATTCAACAAAGGAATAGTCCAGATCTGTCTTCTGTTTATGTACAGAACTGGTGCTGCGTAAGCAGCAGTGGTACAAGCTTCCCTTCCAAAGTGCTTTAACCCCAAGCTGTAAGGTGGTGGAAAACTCACACCACCCTGGTCACCAGAGTTGTTTAAACTTGCACCACTGTTCGGGTATGTCTACACTACCACCCTAGTTCGAACTAGGATGGTTAATGTAGTCATTCGAAGTTGCAAATGAAGCCCGGGATTTAAATATCCCGGTCTTTATTTGCATCTTGCCGGGTGCCGCCATTTTTAAATCCCTGTTAGTGCGGACTCAGTGCCCGTGGCTACACGCGGCACAGAGTAGGTAGTTCGAATTAGGCTTTTTAATTCGAACTACCGGTACACCTTGTACACCGGTACAGCCTAATTCGAACTACCTACTCTGTGCCGCGTGTAGCCACGGGCACGGAGTCCGCACTAACGGGGATTTAAAAATGGCGGCGCCCGGCAAGATGCAAATGAAGCCCGGGATATTTAAATCCCGGGCTTCATTTGCAACTTCGAATGACTACATTAACCACCCTAGTTCGAACTAGGGTGGTAGTGTAGACATACCCTCCAAGTCATCACCATGTAGGTTTCCATGGGAATTGTACCTCCCTCCTTATACAAGGGATGAATCTGTCACCTTATCATTTGGATAACCCAAATGAAAATGTTTAAACATCAATGGAGACAGCAGTGTTTGACCTTGCATGCGTTATTTTTGGGTATCTGTTCAAAACCTGGTAAGCAAAGCCTTTTCTGTATAATCATCCACTGCATGTATGTCATTGGACTTATAACACTGAAGTCTGGGACGGTTTTTTCCACTGGAATCATATGAGGGTTCGCATTTATTTTTGCAATTCAGACAGGTGTAGGACCAAATCGCGGCTAGCATAAGCAGGTGTATCTATGAGTTCAATGGGCGCTGTACCCACTTGTAGCATTAGTAAATTTGTCACTTTTTATGTAAAATAGGTTGTCATGAGTTTGAAAATCAAAGTCATTTAGATGTACAAAGTGCAAAGGTTTTTTTTTTGTTTTTTTTTTAACTGAATGTTGCTCTGTTAAATTTTGACTTGCAAATTGAGTGTAGAACAGACTAAACCTAAGAAAGAGCTTATATGGAAACCCCTGTAAAGCAAACTGGTTGAGTTTTGCCCTTTTCTTTTAATGCTCATATTGAAATGTTAGAAAGAGACATCTAGGACCTGATCAGCATACAGCTCAGGAAGAATGAACTGACTGAAACAAGTTCTTAAACCAAACTACAGAGGCCTCACCTATGCATTATCTGTCTATTATGGTTGTATAAATTGTACATTTTAGGATAGATCCTCAACTAGCACATATGTAGATTAACTTTGATAAACTAATCCTGCCATTGAGTCACACTTCCGTTGATTCAGATGAGAGAATCACATGTAGAATGATGAAAAAAATGGGTCTGATTGTTGTTGCGGTTTGTTGGTTGTTGTTGGAAGATCTGCACTTCATTTCTTAATTATTTGATGCTACAAGCTGGG